>NC_091989.1:152412713-153012713 GCF_044704955.1 Pristiophorus japonicus
AATAGAGAATTCAGAAGAAACTTCTTTACCCAGAGAGTGGTGAGAATCTGGAACTAGTCATCACATGGAGTAGTTGAAGCAAATAGTATAGATCATTTAAGGGGGGGGGGGGGGGGGGGGAATAGTATAGATGCATTTAAGGGACGGTTAAGACAAGCATATGTGGAGAAGGGAATAGAGGGTTATGCTGACAGTTAGATGAAGAAAGACGGGAGGAGGCTCGAATGGATCATAAACACCGGCATGGGCTTGTTGGGCCGAATGGCCTGTTTCTCTGCCATATATCCAATGTAAGAACCATTATGGAATGCAAGGACAGCTGAATTTAGAGAATTATACTGTAATGATCCAGCAAATAAATGAGAAATACAGCTCTTTTAAGACTAGCCAAATAAAATAGATGGTTAAAATGATGCCATGTCAATACTTTGGGAATATTGAGTGATTGTTTACATAAGAACATAAGAAATAGGAACAGGAGTAGGCCATATGGCCCCTCGAGCCTGCGCCGCCATTCAATAAGATCATGGCTGATCTGATCATGGACTCAGCTCCACTTCCATAGAAACAGAGAAAATAGGTGCAGGAGTAGGCCATTCGGCCCTTCGAGCCTGCACCGCCATTCAATGAGTTCATGGCTGAACATGCAACTTCAGTACCCCATTCCTGCTTTCTCACCATACCCCTTGATCTCTGCCCACTCCCCATAACCCCTTATCGCTCAAGAAACTGTCTATTTCTGTCTTAAATTTATTCAATGTCCCAAGTTCCACAGCTTTCTGAGGCAGCAAATTCCACAGATTTACAAACCTCAGAGAAGAAATTCCTCCTCATCACTGTTTTAAATGGGCGGGCCCTTATTCTAAGATCATGCCCTCTAGTTCTAGTCTCCCCCTTCAGTGGAAACATCCTCTCTGCATCCACCTTGTCAAGCCCCCTCATAATCTTATACGTTTCAATAAGATCACCTCTCATTCTTCTGAACTCCAATGAGTAGAAGCCCACCTACTCAACCTTTCTTCATCAGTCAACCCCCTCATCCCCGGAATCAACCTCGTGAACCTTCTCTGAACTGCCTTCAGAGCAAGTATATCCTTTCGTAAATATGGAAACCAAAACTGCACGCAGTATTCCAGGTGTGGCCTCACCAATACCTTGTATAGCTGTAGCAAGACTTCCCTGCTTTTATACTCCACCCCCTTTGCAACAAAAGCCACGATATCATTGGCCTTCCTGATCACTTGCTGTATCTGCATACTATCCTTTTGTGTTTCATGCACAAGTACCCCCAGGTCCCGCTGTACTGCAGCACTTTGTAATCTTTCTCCATTTAAATAATAACTTGTTCTTTGAGTTTTTTTCTGCCAAATTGCAAATTACTAGGTATATCCAAGCATAACTACAATACAATAATCCATAGATAAATACTATCTCTCTCAGAGCTGCCTTGCTCAAATCAAAGCTACATTTTGTTCAAGTAAAAGCTAGATCCTCGTGAAGCTGATTAGGAAGGGGGAAGGTGCAGCGAGACCTGGGTGTCATGGTACATCAGTCATTGAAGGCTGGCATGCAGGTACAGCAGGCGGTTAAGAAAGCAAATGGCATGTTGGCCTTCATAGCGAGGGGATTTGAGTACAGGGGCAGGGAGGTGTTGCTACAGTTGTATAGGGCCTTAGTGAGGCCACACCTGGAGTATTGTGTACAGTTTTTCGTCTCCTAACTTGAGGAAGGACGTTCTTGCTATTGAGGGAGTGCAGCGAAGATTCACCAGACTGATTCCCGGGATGGTAGGACTGACCTATCAAGAAAGACTGGATCAACTGGGCTTGTATTCACTGGAGTTCAGAAGAATGAGAGGGGACCTCATAGAAACGTTTAAAATTCTGACGGGTTTGGACAGGTTGGATGCAGGAAGAATGTTCCCAATGTTGGGGAAGTCCAGAACCAGGGGTCACAGTCTAAGGATAAGGGGTAAGCCATTTAGGACCGAGATGAGGAGAAACTTCTTCACCCAGAGAGTGGTGAACCTGTGGAATTCTCTACCACAGAAAGTAGTTGAGGCCAATTCACTAAATATATTCAAAAGGGAGTTAGATGAAGTCCTTACTACTCGGGGGATCAAGGGGTATGGCGAGAAAGCAGGAATGGGGTACTGAAGTTTCATGTTCAGCCATGAACTCATTGAATGGCGGTGCAGGCTAGAAGGGCTGAATGGCCTGCTCCTGCACCTATTTTCTATGTTTCTATGTTTCTATGACTCACTTCTTCTCCCAGTATGGCTGAAAAGACTCATCTGAAGAGCCATTCTTAGGTTTTTCTTCCCCATCATCACTTGACAAATACCTACAAAACACAGAATTAGTAAATTTGTTACCATTAAAATAGCACAGTTGATAGGATAACAATGCAACATGCCCCATTCCCCTCCATGCTCCAGGCCTCATTTTCACATGCTGGTTCATCTGGTTGCCCAAATGAGAACCTGTCTATCAAAACAAGTTCAAATGGCAAGCAGCCTTAGCACTGGAACTTGTAAGCTTTTGATCATTGCTCAATTTGCTGGATCACAGAACAGGACAGCTCTAATTATCAAAATTACATGTGAGGGAAAGAAAATGGCTAGAATAAACAATGGGGAGGAGGACCAAGGAAGAGAACATCAAACAAGTTTTTTTTTTAAAAAGTGCAGCAGTTTGAAGTTTTCCCAAGTCAGAGAACAGGAACAGTACTATAAACAAAATGATGAGGGGATGAGGACATCAAATGGGACAAAAGGAAATTAAAGCATTTCAAATCAAACCACGGTTGAATTAAAGTATTAGGGAAATTAAGCACAATCATAGAACCTACCAGATTTTAAGCAACCATATAGAATTTGCTCCATTATGGTATTACTGATATACCATATTGGGCCTCTGTACTTGTATTCCAGTCCCATTTTTAGACTTTAATTGCCATAACACCGCAATTAATACTTAAATGCAAAACCTTGAATTAAAAAGCAGTTTATACATAATCATGTTAATTAAAAATTGTCTAGAATTCTAGCAATCTCAGCACACTAAATCACAATAGTTCTGATGCTGGTGCCCACTTTCCACAAATCACAAAGTTAAGTCTGGGGTCCTGCTTGAAATATTTCAATTAAGCATTGATCTGCCATAAATAGTAACATATAGAACTAACTGTAATGAAGCCCTACCTGTCGGAGAGATCACTGGATTCTAACCCTTCTGCAACATCATCCATTACGGAGCACGATGCTTTGTTGCAGCTAATTTGATCTACTGTGTGGGAAGTGAAAAAGAGAACATTCTTACAGCGACAGGCAGAGTAGTCAATGACCATAGAACAGTAATAAATCAGCACAAAATGTCTCGCCCGTTATGAATTTTGTTATGCAGCGACCATCATGCATTTAACAGGGTACAGGGTGACATCTTCGCCCTCATTTTTAATTACAGTTAAACATAGTATTACTTTCTCCACTTGTAATTTCTAGAATTCACGGTAGCTATCTTGAGGCCATGGATTCTATTCATAATGGAAGCAGGCAGGTGTCTTGGCGTACTTCTTCGGCCACAGCGTTCACTAAAACAAAGTACTGTAATTTCTGGTGACAGCAGTCCCTACTTGTACTTAAGAAACTGATTTCAAAACTAAAGATGTATATTCTCTCGGATACTTTCTTACAAGATTGGATGATTTGTAATGTCTTTCTCGACATGATTCAGTTCTACTTTTTTGGCATGGACGGGGACAACACTATATTTAAAAGCAAAACTTTCAATTCGTCAAACATCTGGTTACACTTCTGCATATTCTACCAATATAGCTTTATTCCCTTGAGTGGATCTCTTCACTTCTAAAGGGAAGCTTATCTTTGCAGATGTTGTTCAATATGCTGCAAATGTTTCACTAGCACCCAAAGAGAGAAGCTTTCAAGTAATTATACTCAATTAGTTTACACCGTACGTCATTCCAGGTCAATGTACCCTCTCCTAAATTTGTGTCACCTCTCCATTGACTTAAGTTTTTAAATAGGAGGAGAAATTAACAAAACCATGATCATTTTCACTCTAGGGTCAGTCTTTGAAAGTTTTGGGCTGCCCTTTTTCAAATGTAATCTTAATCCACTGTGCTCCCTTTATCTTTACATTGTTCTCCTAAAAAAAAAATTAGTCTGGCACAACCTGCTCTTTATAAATCCATATCGACTGTCCCGAATTAGGTCTCTCCTTTTAAGGGTTCACTAATTTTATCCTGTATCGTGGACCCTACAACCCCAATTTTATACAGTTCTACTAGTACTTATGTTCCTGGTACTCCCCAGGGTGATAACAGATCCAGTCATCCTAAAACAGAGTCTGTCTGAATTGTGCCATCAATAAAAACTCCTTTCTATGGCATTAATGGTATCCTTATTTAATGAGGCTCTAATAAGGTCAAAACTCACTGTACACAAGATGCATGCATTAAATATAACCGATATTGGACTTTTTCCAATGATATTTTGAAAAACACAAACCTCTCGTGTTATTCAGCTGTTCTGATATTCAGATTTATTTATATTCCAGTAGATTGAAAGAATGGTTCCTCAAATTATACTGTGAACTGAATCTTCACCTCTCTTAAAATAGGAAGTGATATTTCCAATTTAAAAAGAAATCTGCACATTTGCAACACTGCTGATTTCTTCTCACTAATACATAGCAAGAATAACACATCTGAAAAACAGCACCTCCCAGTGCAGCAGTCCCACTGTACTGCACGGAGGTGTTATTTAGATGATGTGCCCAAGCCTATGGAGTGGAGCTAGAATCCATGATCTTCTGACTTAAGGCAAGCATGCCACTACTGAGCCAAAGCTGATGAAAATCAGTTACACATACAGATCAGTTGTTCCAAATCGCACAACTCAAGCAGATTATGGTTTATGCTGAAGAAGTCAAGTTCCATTTTTATTGAAGAGAGATTTTTATTGGTATTTTGGGGATTCCATCCCCTCCACTTTTCTGTGAAAACCACAAACCAATGGCCTTGGTCACGGTGTCTGTTACAGAGCATTAAGAACAATCCAACTGTATAAACTGGGCTGAAGACAATCCATCAGTTCATTTACACGTCCTCACGAAACTCATCAGCATGCGTTCTCCCAGTGGCCTAGCCAACATTTATCCCTCAATCAACATCACTAAAACAGAGTATCTGGGCATATATCTCACGACTGTCTGTGGGACCTTGCTGTGCACAAATTCGCTGCACCTTTCTTTACATTCCCCACACAAAAGGTATTGCTGTATCTCACCAAATTAGTAGCTTGAAATAGAATGAATGTTTCTCTCAGTTTTTGAAACTATAACAAACATTCAATACTGACTGCAGAAATAAATAAAGATAGCCAGATCAATCTGTAAACAGACACATCTGCCCTCCCCCCCCGCCCGCCCCCACCACCACCACCACCACCCACGATGGTGCAGGGGTGCAATTAAAAAAATATATCAGGAAAGCAAAGAGAAAGCATGAAAGAATGTTGGCAAGTAAAATCAGGGAAAACCCAAAGGTGTTTTATAAATACATTAAGAGCAAGAGGATAACTAGAGAAAGAGTGAGACCTATTAGAGACCACAAAGGAAATGTGTGTGTGGAGACGGAGGATGCGGGTATGATTCTTAATGACTACTTTGCATCTGTTTTCACAAAAGAGAGGGGCGATGCAGACTTTACAATGAGGGAGGAGGAGTGTGAAATATTAGATGAGATAAACATAGAGAGAGAGGGGAAGTATTAAGGGGCTTAACAGCTTTGAAAGTGGATAAATCCCCTGGCCAGGATGAAATGTATCCCAGGCTGTTAAGAGAAGCAAATGAGAAAATAACATAGGCTCTGACCATCATTTTCCAGTCCTCTCTGGCTACTTGTGTGGTGCCAGAGGACTGGTAATGTTGTACTTTTGTTTAAAAATGGAGAAAGGAATAGACTGAGTAATTACAGGCCAGTCAGCCTAACCTCAGCGGTGGGAAAATTATTGGAAAAAATCCTGAGAGATAGGATAAATCTTCATTTGGAAAGACATGGATTAATCAAGGACAGTCAGCATGGATTTGTTAAGGGAAGGTTGAATCTGAGTAACTTGAATGAGAGGAGGTAACCAGGAGGGTTGATGAGGGCAGTGCTTATGATGTAGTGTATATGGATTTTAGCAAAGCTTTTGATAAGGCATGGCAGACTGGTCACAAAAGTAAAAGCCCATGGGATCCAAGATAAGTTGGATCCAAAATTGGCTCAGAGACAAGAAGCAAAGGGTAATGGTTGAGGAGTGTTTTTGTGACTGGAAGGCTGTATCCAGTGGAGTTCCACAGGGCTCAGTGCTGGGTCCCTTGCTTTTTGTGGTATGTATCAATGACTTGGACTTGAATGTTGGGGGTATCATTAAGAAGTTTGCAGATGACACTAAAATAGGCTGTGTGATTGATAATGAAGAAGAAAGCTGCAGGAAGATATCAATGTACTGATCAGGTGGGCGGAACAGTGGCAAATGGAATTCAATCCGGCTAAGTGTGAGTTAATGCATTTGGGGAGGTCTAACAAGGCAAGGGAATACACATTAAATGGTACGACACTGAAAAGTGTAGAGGAACAAAGGGGCCTTGGAGTGCAGGTCCACAGATCCCTAAAGGTAGCAGGCCAGGTAGATAAGGTGGTTAAGAAGGCATATGGAATACTTGCCTTTATTAGTAGAGGCATGCAATACAAGAGCAAGGAGATTATGCTTGAACTGTATAAAACACTGGTTAGGCCACAGTGTGCAGTTCTGGTCACCACATTACAGGAAAGATGTGATTGCACTGGAAAGGGTGCAGAGGAGATTTACAAGAATGTTGCCTGGATTGGAGAATTTTGGCTAAGAGAAAAGATTGGAGATGCTGGGTCTGTTTTCTTTGGAACAGAAGAGGCTGAAGGGAGACCTGATTGAGGTGTATAAAATTATGAAGGGCCTGGATGGAGTGAATAGGAAGGACCCGTTTCCCTTAGCAGAGGGGTCAACAACCAGGGGACGTAAATCTAAAGTTATTGGGGGGAGTTACCTAGAGAAGATATGAGGGGAAATTTCTTCGCCCAGAGAGTAGTGAGGGTCTGGAACTCACTGACTGAAAGGGTGGTAGAGGCAGAAACCTTCACCACATTTAAAAAATATTTGGATGTGCACTTAAAGTGCCGTAACCTACAGGGCAACGGACCAAGAGCTGGAAAGTGGTATTAGGCTGGATAGCTCTTGGTCGGCCGTCACGGACACGATGGGCCGAAATGGCCTCCTTCCGTGCTGTAAATTTCTATGATTCTATGACATCAAATGTAAGAAACTGACACACTGCAATCGAGTCCCTTAAGGTCTATCACCCCAGCATATCTGTTCCACTGCAATGAATGAGTAGAGTTCCACGGAGCTGCTACCAGTGACTTAGCTAGGAATTAATACTAATCTTTCCAGTACTCATTCCAATGTTCCTATAACCAAGATTACGAATATAATTTCAATTGTGTAATACAAAAGTTACAACCTCATAACTTAGCATTAAAACAAATTTCTTACCTTTTGCATTTAATACTCGAGTGGCATCCTGTAACTGAACCTTTTCCCAAGAGCACTCAGTACCATCAGGATCGGAGCGTATAAACATATCCTTGCTCAACGGACATTCTGAGTGGTGAACATCTACTGGTTGTGAAGCAACTCCACTGTATGCACAAGGCTGAGAGTCGGATGACCAAAGTGACACTGGGACTGAATGAAGCTTAGAGACAGAACCACCCTCCCCATTTTCAGTACCTGTTCCATTATGAGGTGATAAGGATAATGTGGTACCCACAATTTCCTCTTTCTTTGTGTCATTATTCTCACTGCGTAGGCATTGTCCCTCGTTCCGTACAATGCTGTGATTTGAATGTACGTCCAGGATGTAACTGTGTCCCTCCGGACAGCCCCATACAGCTCCAACTACTCCACGATACTCTGCAGATAAAACACTCTGGACGTTGGGTGGGGTCCCACAGTTGCTGCCATGATGGTGAGCCCAAGTGACCAAAATTTGCAGACATTGTGGGCTTGCACTTAGGACACTGTCATTTAACATCCGTTTAAAATCATCTAAAAATGAAGAAAAAAATTATTAAAACATCTGCACCACAATGCAATTAGAAACAGATTTCAAACAATGTAATTATTGTGGTACATTTGAATTAGAAATTCAAACTTTTTTGTAATATCTTAATAATTGTACAAAGAATGTAAAATGGTATTGCTCCTAATGATATCAATCGCCATGTAAGATGAAGATACCAGGAAATATTATGAGCAAATTCCAATTCATTCAGGTTTCATTTCTCAGGATATGTCAATTCTCCAGCTAATCAACCAGTGTTTATCACAGGAGTAAAGTCAGCAGACCTCTGTTGAGCAGGACCAAAATAGACTCAATTATAGATGCAATGCTCATAATATTTAGCACGCTCATTCAACCCGCCAAGAAAATTATTTCATCTTTGACTTTAAAACTGAATCAATTAATGGAATACGTTTGATAAAGAAGGTACTCTCTTGGCTAATATTTGTATGTTGACCTCAAAGGTGCTTGATCAATACAGAATAGCATTTTTAGATCAAAAATCAATTGGCAGACAGCACACCAAAACCTTGATTGCCAAATTAACTGTATAAGGGAACAAAACATCAAAATCCAATTTTTAGATTTTTGAAATAATCCTACACAATTGGTCAGTAAAATCTGTGCAGCGGGGAATTGTAATTTCTGTGCCTGCATCAAAGGTGCATAGCTAATCAGAGAAGTTTACAGCACAGAGTACTGTACGGAAGGAGACCATTTCGGCTCATTGTGTCCGTGCCGGCCAACAAGAGGCTATTCAGCTATCTAGCCTAATCCCACTTTCCAGCTCGAGGTCTGTAACCCTGCAGGTTACAGCAATTCAAGTGCACATCCAAGTACTGTTTAAATGTGGTGAGGGTTTCTGCCTCCACCACCCTTTCAGGCAGTGAGTTCCAGACCCCCACAACTCTCTGCGTGAAAGAATTTCCCCTCAAATCCCCTCTGAACCTTCTACCAATTACTTTAAATTTATGCCCTCTGGTTGTTGACCCCTCTGCTAAGGGGAATAGGTCCTTTCTATCCATTATATCTAGGCCTCTCATAATTTTATACACCTCAATGAGGTCTCCCCTCAGCCACTTCTGTTCCAAGGAAAACAAACCCAGCCTATCCAATCTGTCCTCATAGCTAAGGTTCTTTGCTCCCGGCAACATCTTCATAAATCTCCCCTGTACCCTCGCCAGTGTAATCACGTCCTTCCTGTAATGTGGTGACCAGAACTGCACGCAATACTCCAGCTGTGGCCTAACCAGTATTTTATACAGTTCAAGCATTACCCCCCTGCTCTTATATTTTATGCCTTGGCTAATAAAGGCAGTAACTGCTGCAATAGTCTGACAGTTCATGCAGTATTATCCATGTATACTTAAGCTTTGTAGAAGAGGCTTCGGTGATAGCAGATCGATTTTGGCAATGTGTATAAACTCATTCCAGTGACCCTGGTAGGAGGTAATTGCTTAAATTATTTTTCTCAGGGAGCCTGGCACTTTTCCTCACAAGGTGCATCCTTTTTGCACATTGAACAATTGGTGAAACAGGTCACCGACCTGAAATGTTAATTCTGTTTCTCTCTTCAGAGAAGCTGCCTGACCTGCTGAGTGTTTCCAGCATTTTCTGTTTTTATTTCAGATCTCCAGCATCTGCAGAATGCTTTTGCTTGGAGATTCTGCCCTAGGTTATGTAAACAAAGATTACACACAGTTCCAAGCTTACCGTGGGTAGGGGTGGCGGTTGGAACAGAAGAGGATAAGATTAAAAATGACAGGAAATTATTTATGTTTGCTAAAAGCCTGATAAAATTAGCTGTGCGGATGTATAAAACAATGTCAATTAGAAAAACAAAAAAACTCCCTAACACCACTTAAATTACTGAAATTATGTTAACATTCATGAAAAGCTGGTCAGAACCATAGCATACATCCTCTGCTTTTTGGAGTATGTTTTTTTTTGGGGAGGAGAGTGCAGATGAAAGAGCGGTGGAGGAAAAGATGACTAAAATTCTTAAGAAATACTCAACATACTTAAGACT
The DNA here is from genome assembly GCF_044704955.1 of Pristiophorus japonicus. Taxonomy (NCBI): domain Eukaryota; kingdom Metazoa; phylum Chordata; class Chondrichthyes; family Pristiophoridae; genus Pristiophorus; species Pristiophorus japonicus. The sequence goes on from NC_091989.1 coordinate 152,422,911, forward strand.
TTTCATCAAAAGTATTGTTTGCCGATTCATTGTGCCAAATCTACAAACAATTTTACTTATCTAGAAAAACATTTTTCCCAAGGTGGATACAGACAGAATCTAAAAATAACATTTTCTCTATCATTTCGATAGAATAGATAAAAAGAGATTCTATTTCCTTTGGTGGCAAAATCCATAACAAAATTACATTTTTAAAATTAGAGCCAGGCTATTCAGGGGTGAAGTCGGGAAACAGTTCTTCACAAAAATAGTAGAAATGTGGAACTCTCTCCTCTAAAAGGCTGTGAATGCTGGGTGAATTGACACTTTCAAGACTGAGATCGATAGATTTTTGTTAGGTAGGGGTGTCAAGGGATAATGGTCAAAGGTGGGTAAATGAGGTCAAGGTACAGATTAGGTATGATCTAATTGAATAGCCTACTCCTGTTCTCATGTTCATAGACGCGACTATTCCAATGTTCCCCTGGCGGACCTCCCATCTTGCACCCTCCATAAACTTGAGCTCATCCAAAACTCTGGTGCCCGTATCCTAACTCACACCAACTTTTGGGCACCACTATGTTCACTGACTTACATTGGCTCCCGGTCCACCAACACCATGAGTTTAAAATTCTTATCCTCGTTTTAAATCCCTCCATGGCATTGCCCTTCCCTATCTCTGGAACCTTCTGAGAACTCTGCTTTCCTCCAACACTGGCCTCTTGTGCATCCCCCACTTTGCCCCACCATTGGCAGCTGTGCATTGAGCCATCTAGGCTCCAAGCTCTGGAATTCCCTCACTACGCCTCTCCTCCTTTAAGACGTTTCTTAAAGCCTAACTCTGGCTCGGTGTCAATTTTTGACTGATTACGCTCCTGTGATGCTCTACTATATTAAAGGTGCTAAATAAATGCAAGTTGTTGTTGTTGTTCACACAAGTACAACAGTTCTATGCACAGTAAATTGAAGCAGAGCTGATAGTGTGGTTCACTTACCAGAGATAGAATTGTCTAATGGAGATTGTGAAAGTGATTGTATAGATGATGATGATTCGGTTGCTGCAACACATCTACAACAATAAAATAAAAAAGAATAAAAGCATTATAACCAACTGAGATTGAAAATAAAAGACACTACTCCTGTAAAACAAAAAGATATGGAACAGCTAGCTTGGAGAATGGGAAGATCTGTTTACGTCATAGATGGACTTTCCTATAGCACTCTGCCGTATTTTGGAGCAGGATTGCCATGGCAAACTCCAGTTCAATCTGCAATTCAAGTAGATTTTTGCATTTGTACAGCCAGAAAACTGTTGGAAGAGACCTGAATACAAAATGTGTATGCTGAGCTGTAATGTTTACATTCACGGTTACAAGAAAAAACGGGCTGCTTTCTCATGGCCTCAACTAGCTAATACAACTTTTCATCTATCCATGTCTGTAATTTAATTATATCTGAACAACTTGCATTTACATAGTGCCTTAAACATTGAAAACATCCCAAGGTGCTTCACAGAAAGGAAAACAAAACCATGGTTGAAAAAAAAATAGCTGAAAAAGGTTTTGAAGACTGAGGGTGAAGCAGCAGGTGCCTCTTCCGACTGCTGGTGAAGTGGATGGACTGGGGGAGGATGGTGAAACAGGAAAAAGGAGGAAAGAATGCACAGGAGGCCAAAGTGGTAAGACCGAAAGGCCTCGAGAAAGTTGCAGGCAAAGCCACAAAGGATTTTGTAAATGAGGATGAGGATTTTGAATTTGATGCATTGGGGATCAGGGAGCCAATTAAAGTGAGCAATGACAAGAATGATGGACAGGCTGAACACGATCACAAGATCATGATAATTCGGATGAGGAAGGACATTTGTCCATTTTAATTTATCCATTCTAAGAGATCCTAAAATCGAACTGCTCAAACCGAGGCCCCATCCACTCTTGTGTGTCGAAGTTCCATTGGCACTATTCAAAGGAGAAAAGGGGTGTTCGACCAGTGTCCAGGCCAACCTTTGTCCCTCAACCAACACCATTAAAACAAATTATTTGGGCATTTATTTCACAGCTGTTTGAGTGACCGTTCAAATTGGCTGCTGAGTCTCCCTACACTGGAACAGTGACTACACTTCAAAAGTACTTCATTTGCTATGAAATGCTTTGGGACATTCCGAGGTTATGAAAGGCGCCACGAGAACTCTCTCTCTCTCTTCAAAAATAGTGTAATGGAATCTTTCATATTTCCGTTTGAGGGGGCAGACAGGACTTCGGTTTAACCTCTAATCCAAAAGACGGTACCTACACTAGTGCAGTATTCCCTCAGCAGTACACTGAAGTCTCAACTTAGAATGTGCTCACATCTCTGAAGCCGCAGCCTTTTGGCTGAAAGGTCACTGAGCCAAGGCTGACATAAATTAGAAACAGCAATGGTCCCATCACCAATCCTTGGTGCAACCCCACTCTAACATAGTTCTTTCAACATACTTGTTTTTTCCTATCATTTAGGACATTTCTTATTCATTGCAAGGGTTTATCCTTTTCGGTACAGAACTTTAACTAATGTCTTTTAGAAGTTTAAGTACACCATGCCACAAGGCTTTCCACAATCCACTTATGTTGCCACTTCCTCTAAGAAATGGAGGAGGTTAGTCAGGTGGGATCTTCCCTTCTGAATCTACAACAACCTGAATTTATATAGCACCTTTAAACGTCCCAAGGCCCTTCACAGGAGCGTTATCAAACAAAGTTTGACACCAAGCCACATAGGGGATATTAGGGCAGACTTAGCCAAAGAGATACATTTTAAGGAGCGTTTTAAAAGGAGGAAAGAGAGGCGGAGAGGTTTAGAGAGGAAATTCCAGAGCTTAGTGCCTATGCAGCGAAAAGTACGGCCACCAATGGAGGAGTAATTAAAATCGTTGATGCGCAAAAGGCAGAATTGGAGGAGCACATATATTTTGGAGGATTGTAGCGCTGGAGGAGGTTACAGAGATAGTAAAATTAGGCCATCGAGAGATTTGAAAACAAGGATGAGAATTTTAAAATTGAGGCGTTGCTTAATCTAACCAAAAGAAATAATGCAAAGGAGGGCCCAAACTTTTGTGTTCCAAACGCATCTTGTGTTGATACGAGGACGGCAACATTAGAGTTTGAGCTTTGCAAAAGACCTCCAAGATGTTGCCCAATACCAAAGCTAGTCAGAGAGATTGTTGCCACCACAAATCAACAGCCAACTGATAACAAAAATGGGCTAGAGTTGCTAAGTAATATTTCTGGATAATTCTAATTTTCTTTTTTTTGAGTACAACAGGTACTCAGGTTTATTACATTTATAATAAACAATGTACATTTAGTAACATTAGACAGTAGAATACAGTAATCTTTCAATCAATAAATGATTTGAAGTACCTGCCAACCTCTTGTCCACGCTGTGCAGAAGCTACTGGTGAAGTATTCACTCTTTGAATGAAGGTTCTCAAGATACTCCGACATTTATAAAATTGAGCATGACAGTTCCTACAGATATATTGCGGCAAAGTGGGATCCTGCCCAACCACAACACCAACTAACTTCTGAAAATCAGCACAGAAAGTCTGTTGTGCTCTGCGCTGCCTCTCTGGATTCGCCTCAACCAGAGGAACTTTTGCAAAAACATTACGTAGACTCCTGGAGGAAAACTTTCCATGGCAGAGACGGCAATAGCTGGTGGTCACAACAAGAGGTGTAGCTAATGAGAAATGGGAAACAAATATAAAAGTCAACTACTTTGCCAGTTAACATAGAATATGCTGAGAAACTAATATTCAAGTTTCTTCTATGCATTTCACTTGTCACTACATTCAAGATTTTAAAAAATCAAACTTTTGTGAAATTTAACGTGTGCAGCCATTCAATTGTTACTCCAAGGAAAACTCAGTAAGTTTGTGAGCTGTTTTAAAAAAGCACGTGATTTAATTATGAAAATTTAGTATTTAGAAATAAAATGAGGACAATCGATCTTGCTGGTGCAGCATGATTGGACACTGGCACAGCGCACCAAGAGTGGTTGGATAAAGGGCCTTAACTGATTCCCACAGGTTCCTAAGTGTATCAAAATGGAAAGCTCTTCCACCTAGAGAAGGAATGAAAAATATCATGAGATACGTGTAATTCTCAGTGTCTAGTTATAGATCAGTAGTACCAAAGGCCAACGGAGAGAAGGGGAAATTAAATATAAATGTGTTTATGGATCATCTCGTTTGATTCCTGAGATGAAGGGGATGTCTTATGAAGAAAGGTTGAGCAGGTTGGGCCTATACTCATTGGAGTTTAGAAGAATGAGAGGTCATCTTATTGAAACATACAAGATTCTGAGGGGCTTGATAGGGTGGATTCAGAGAGGATGTTTCCCCTGGTGGGGGAATCTAGAACTAGGGAGCATGGTTTCAGAATAAGGGGTCACCCATTTAAAACAGAGATGAGGAGGAATTTCTTCTCTCAGAGGGTCGTGAATCTTTGGAATTCTGTACCCCAGAGAGCTGTGGAGGCTGGGTCATTGAACATATTTAAGGTGGAGATAGACAGATTTTTGAAGGGTCACGGGGAGCGGACAGGGAAGTGGAGTTGAGACCAAGATCAGATCAGCCATGATCTTACTGAATGGCAGAGTCGGCTCGAGGGGCCAAATGGTCTACTCCTGCTCCTATTTCTTATGTTCTTATATACCTGTCCATACTGATCAGATGGATAAGCAAGTTGATTGAGAGGAAGTGCTTGTACTGAACCTATGCAACCATCTTAATATTTACAATTTTGTATGATTGTACAGAAGAGGTTTGATTAATGATGAAGAGAATGTTGTAGTTTATAAAACACTAACTGCTTGGCAATGATTTTCAGAGCTCATTATTTTATAATGAATAATCCTGAACTAAGATTTAAAGAACATGAAGCTGTCCATGCAGCTTTCATAAGTCAGGGTCTACATTTTACACAGTCTTGAACGATTTACTTACTGTCTAAATTTTCCGAAGTGTTTTGTTGATCTCTTCTACTTCAGATTCAGCATTAGCATTGGAAAGAAAGCACTTTCAAAGATATTATAATACAAGCATATCTTGAAAATTAGAATTCTAGGTGATAAAAGTTTAGTTTAGTTTAAACTAAAGTTTGCTTTTTTCCAAGTGATTTTTTTGAGATTCTTTGGCTTTATGTATAATATGCAGTACCATACTTCACTTACATAAGGTAATATATTCTCAGCAGTATGGCGCATGAATATAAATATTTAATGTACATAAATTGGAAAAACTGAGCAACACTCAAAAGATTATTGAAATCATTCTAAAAGCAGTCAACATACGAGAAAGGATATGCAAGACATACAAAAGTCAGTGGAAATGAAAAACCTGTCAGGTAGCAAATTTCATTATAGAGTGCATAACTTAAGGGAACTGCAGTGTCATGTGATGAACACATTTTGGAAAACAGTATTTCAACTCAATCATGTTTGCAATCCCAATGAAACAAACTAAATCTGTTTAGTTTACACATAAGGGCATTTTAAATCAATCACTGATTCCAGCAGACCCAGAATTTTATGCTATTTCTCCAAAGTCAATCTCAACATCAAATTCCAGGGTGGGTTTCACTAACTTAATTCTGTGTCTGTGAAAAGAGAGAGAGTGTTCAGTCTTCAAGCTTGTTGAAACAATGTACAGCAAAGACACCACGATGATAATCTGAATTAGGCCTGGAAATTAGTTAACAGTACGAGAATAAAGGAAGAAGCCATATTTCCTTTTGGATGTTAAGTGTATATTCTAAATGAAACATTATTTCACTTTTTTCAAATATTATTTAATAAACATACTCCTGAAATACTCTGCCACTGCACCATAAACTTGAACTTGCTGAAAAGCGCTGCATTTATTGTGCCGAAAATACCGTCCGCACCGGGTCCATACGAAGTGCGCACGGACCCAACGAGGCCTTGCAAAAGCTGGTTTTCAGCGTGCGATGCGCATGTGTCGAAAACTGGCTTTTCCAATCGGTTAAGATTTCTCTTGACAGATTCTCTGCATCTCCGGGAGAAGGACATCCGCGCGGGAGAGATTGGGCTATTTGCCCAACTCATGTCCAGCGACTGTCCTTCAAACTTTTACGCCTGGTAAAAGCAGGCCTATAGCTTACTTTTGCCAGCGTAAAGAGTTTTAAAACATATAAAACTTAAATTTAACCATACATTTTTATGTTAAAAATCCTGTCCATTAAGGTAAGTTTATTTTAAACCCTATTAAAACACAAAACACATTTAAGAAAAATTCCAAAATATTATTTTTTTTCTAACTTTAATTTCAATTAATTTTAAATATGGGAGATTTAAAAAAATTTATTACAACGTTGTGTTTTTTGTTTTAGGGGGCTATTCTCATTGATAGTAAAGGGAACTCGTAAAAACGGATGTTCCCATTTTTATCAATGACACGCGGTAAAATAATGGAACTAAAAGTGAGACAAATCCCCTGGACCTAATGGCTTACATCCTAGGGTCTTAAAAGAAGTGGCTGCAGAGATAGTGGATGCATTGGTTATAATCTACCAAAATTCCCTGGATTCTGGGGCGGTCCCAGCGGATTGGAAAACTGCAAATGTAATGCCCCTATTTAAAAAAGGAGACAGACAAAAAGCAGGAAACTATAGACCAGTTAGCCGAACATCTGTCGTTGGGAAAATGCTGGAGTCCATTAATAAGGAAGCAGGACATTTGGAAAAGCATGATTCAATCAAGGAGAGTCAGCATGGTTTTATGAAAGGGAAATCATGTTTGACAAATTTGCTGGAGTTCTTTGATGATGTAACGAGCAGGGTGGATAAGGGGGAACCAGTGGATGTGGTGTATTTGGATTTCCAGAAGGCATTCGATAAGGTGCCACATAAAAGGTTACTGCACAGGATATAAAAGTTCACAGGGTTGGGGGTAATATATTAGCATGGATAGAGGATTGGCTAACTAACAGAAAACAGAGAATTGGAATAAATGGGTTATTTTCCAGTTGGCAAACAATGACAAGTGGGGTGCCACAGGGATCGGTGCTGGGGCCTCAGCTATTTACAATCTATATTAATGACTTGAAATGAAGGGGCCGAGTGTAATGTAGCCAACTTTGCTGATGATAGAAAGATGGGTGGGAAAGCAAATTGTGAGGACACAAAAAATCTGCAAAGGGACAGACAGGCTAAGTGAGTAGATAAAAAAATGACAGATGGAGTATAATGTGGGAAAATATGAGGTTATTCACTTTGGCAGAAATAATAGAAAAGCAAATTATAATTTAAATGGAGAAAAATTGCAAAGTGCTTCAGTACAGAGGGACCTGAGGGTCCTAGTGCATGAAACACAAAAAGTTAGTATGCAGGTACAGCAAGTAATCAGGAAGGCAAATGGAATGTTGGCCTTTATTGCAAGGGGGATGAGTATAAAAGCAGAGAAGTCCTGCTACAACTGTACAGGGTATTGGTGAGGCCACACTTAGAGTACTGTGTACAATTTTGGTCTCCGTATTTAAGGAAGGATATACTTGCATTGGAGGCTGTTCAGAGAAGGTTCACTAGGTTGATTCCGGAGATGAGGGGGTTAACTTATGAGGATAGGTTGAGCCTATACACATTGGAGTTCAAAAGAATGAGAGGTGATCTTATTGAAACTTATAAGATAACGAGGGGCTCAACAAGGTGGATGCAGAGAGGATATTTCCACTCATAGGAGAAACTAAAACTAGGGGACATAGTCTCAGAATAAGGGGCTGCCCATTTAAAATTGAAATGAGGAGAAATTTCTTCTCTCTGAGGGTTGTAAATCTTTGGAATTCTCTGCCCCAGAAAGCTGTGGAGCTGGGTCATTGAATATATTTAAGGTGGAGATAGACAGATTTTTGAGTGATAAGGGAGTAAAAGGTTATGGGGAGCGGGCAGGGAAGTGGAGCGGAGTCCTTGATCAGATCAGCCATGATCTTATTGAATAGCGGAGCAGGCTCGAGGGGCCAAATGGCCTACTCCTGCTCCTATTTCTTATGTAATACTAGCTAGTGATTGGTGATCCAGGCCCACGTGACTCCAGCACCTTCATACGCATGGGGAAGTCATCTCCCCGTATGCTGCGCATCGAATGATGGCCTCAGACCGGAATCGAAGGCGCCTCCGTGACCACCAGGTACTTTCGCAAAAACTTTTCGGGTCGGAGGCATTCATCCGAAGGAAGCCTCTGACCTGAATTTTCGCCCCATTATGTCCCACTTGTCCATTAGCATTGTCCTAACTAATAATGTACACTGTTTCCTGGTCCTCCAACATATTGCCCCAGATTTTGCGGTAAGAATAACGGTATTAAGGAGTAAATCAGACAGCAACCTCCGGCGACCACACATGCGCAGTTAAACACAGATATCAGGAAGTTGCTGTCCGAGTCGCCCCGCTCCTCCAGAAGCTGCACTATAACAGTATCTCGCCAAGAGACTCAGCATTGAATACATGCAACGGCGTGAAGTTGGGTACGTGCGCGATAGATATCCACTAAACACGCCATAAAAAGTTAGGGCTTGTCCATTTCAGTGGAAGTACATTTTTAACGGCGTAGAGTCTTATTCCTTCAGATTATAATTATTGTTGGATATTTAAAAAAAATTTAAATAATATTTTTTCAACTTTTTCTGTCTCCTTTATCTCTCTCACCCTCTCTCTCCTCCTTTCCTCTTTATTTTCCTTAAACCTATTTGTGAATCTGGGATCACTATGCAGGGGAAAGCAACAGAAACAACTTGTGAGTGTCCTCCTCACACAAGAGGATATCTCAGAATGCAGATTACAGGGAGACAGATGAACATTGAGCATGGAATAAGGAATGTCGGGTGTAGACGGAAGACACAATTGAAGAGGTAGATTTTTTTTAGTCAGTCTCATGGGACCATAAATCCAATTAAATATATTTACTGTTTACTCCTGTGGTTTTCAAACTTTTCTGTATCGGGGCCCTTGCAAAAAGGGACATATTCTCAGAGAACTCATCCTGACTTGTGATAGATTGATTTTGCTTTGGGTACCTGACGTCAGTTTTTTGTTACACAAATGTTGTGGAAAGAAGTGCAGAATGCAGAAATGATGATGATTTCACAGACCCTTTAAGATTCTCTCACAGACTGCGATGGTCCAGCAAGGAACTTCAGTTTGGAAACCTATATAGTGTGACATACAGCCATTACCCAGCTAGAGCAAAGTCAAGATTGGTTAGAGTCTTTAACCTTTTCAGCAGCAATCTATATTTAGGTTTATGCATTTAGCATTCTGGATAGTATTAGATTCCATTTATATATTTATATATCTCAGTACCAATTAACAGTCAATCATCAGACAGAAGTGTTTTGGTTGGTGGAATTTTTAAACTACTCGACCCTAAATGTTCACGGGCGTTTCTCCGTATCTCCTGCTGTAATTTTGGTGGAACCCTTGGAGACACGGCGACAACTCCTGCTGAAATTCAGGGACCTTTAATTTTCAAATATGTTATTGTATTATTGTTTTAAACTACAATAGACACAATATCAAGAATGTTATTGTAAGATAGCTATTTATTTGTTAATGAAACATGGTCAACCAGCTGAGAAATTCTGCAAGTATGTGCAGTACCTGGAACATTCAGGAACACTCTGTACTGGAACACCATTATCCTCAACTCCGAGGGAAAACACATCATGTAGCAGACACAAGCTGCCTGTCCAAATGTTCCAAGTACACCAAAAGTACATTTCAGATTTATTGTGGCATACAAGATGATGTGATATTATTTGTCTATTAATGGCAAACCAAAGTGAATGTCTTGCAAGGCATGTTATTCAAGTAACATTAGTGACAGGTCAAATGGAAGATCCATTAAACGCTTATAAATGGGCTAAAAAGTTAGAAAAGAATGTGATTCTAAACAGAGGGGAAAAAAGCACTTTTCACTTAAAATATTTCCCCCACCCAAATATAGGGCTTGTTACAACAAAAGAAAAATCAGAAAGTATCTGCAAAAGGGGAGAAATTCCAGATATTTCAAGTCAATAAACACTGTGCTGGAATCTTACTTTACTGTATTGGATCTCTTCATCAGAAAAGAACTGCTCAGGTAGTTTGTTTAGTCAGTGGCTGGATTGAGATCGAATAGGTATTGTCATCCAGGACTCCATTTCACTAAACAAAATGAGAGCTGGCGACAGACCCACCATGTGTACCAGAAAAGCCACTCTCACAGTGGGGAGACTCGACTTGGTTGATCAACAGCATGATCTTTCTCAATTGAAAAATGTGAAATTTCTTTGCTTGGTTAACAGAAATTGTGAACAATCTTGGACACAATACTCTTCCCATTCTTTTCAGGAGAAGGGATTTCAATTATTAGGTGCTAAGATTAATGTTTACAAACTTTAGTGAACAAATTCTGCAAAAATTGTTGCATTTAATAAACATTAAAATAAATTATTATAGGAAATAAAAGCTGCAAAATCTAGTTATTTGTTGGTGGAATTGTGTCTACAAGAGGATGCCAAACATTCCACAAGGTCAGATTTCTGTCGACATCATTGCATTTTTGAATTTTCCCCCAAGGTGGATGACCTCACACTTTCCCACATTGTATTCCATCTGCCAAACCTTAGCCCATTCGCTTAACCTATCCAAATCTCTTTGCAGCCTCTCTGTATCCTCTACACAACCCGCTTTCCCACTAATCTTAAGTGTCATCTGCAAATTTTGTTACACTACACTCTGTCCCCTCTTCCAGGTCATCTATGTATATTGTAAACAGTTGTGGTCCCAGCACCGATCCCTGTGGCACACCACTAACCACCGACTTCCAACCCGAAAAGGACCCATTTATCCCGACTCCCTGCTTTCTGTTCGCCAGCCAATTCTCTATCCATGCTAATACATTTCTTCTGACTCCGCGTACCTCTATCTTCTGCAGTAACCTTTTGTGTGGCACCTTATCGAATGCCTTTTGGAAATCTAAATACACCACATCCGTCGGTACACCTCTATCCACCATGCTCGTTATATCCTCAAAGAATTCCAGTAAATTAGTTAAACATGATTTCCCCTTCATGAATCCATGCTGCGTCTGCTTGATTGCACTATTTCTATCTAAATGTCCCGCTATTTCTTCCTTAATGATAGTTTCAAGCATTTTCCCCACTGCAGATGTTAAACTAACCGGCCTATAGTTACCTGCCTTTTGTCTGCCCCCTTTTTTAAACAGGCCCCTCGAGCCTGCTCCGCCATTTAATAAGATCATGGCTGATCTGATCATGGACTCAGCTCCACTTCCCTGCCCGCTTCCCATAACCCTTTATTCTCTTATCTCTCAAAGATTTGTCTATCTCCGCCTTAAATATATTCAATGACCCAGCCTCCACAGCTCTCTGGGGCATAGAATTCCAGAGAATTACAACCCTTAGAGAAGAAATTCCTTTTCATCTCAGTTTTAAATGGGTGGCCCCTTATTCTGAGACTGTGCCCCCTAGTTTTAGTTTCTCCTATGAGTGGAAATATCTTCCCTGCATCCAACTTGTCAAGCTCCCTCATTATCTTATATGTTTCGATAAGATCACCTCTCGTTCTTCTGAACTCCAATGAGTATAGGCCAAATTTACTCAACCTATCTTCAAAAGTCAACCCCCTCATCTCCAGAATCAGCCTAGTGAGCCTTCTCTGAACAGCCTCCAATGCAAGTATATCCTTCCTTAAATACGGAGACCAAAACTGTACACAGTACTCTAGGTGTGGCCTCACCAATACCCTGTACAGTTGTAGCAGGACTTCCCTGCTTTTATATTCTATCCGCCTTGCAATAAAGGCCAACATTCCATTTGCCTTCCTGATTACTTGCTGTACCTGCATACTAACTTTTTGTGTTTCACGCACAAGGACCCCCAGGTCCCTCTGTACTGCAGCACTTTGCAATTTTTCTCGAAGTAAATTATAATTTGCTTTTCTATTTTTACTGCCAAAGTGAATAACCTCATATTTACCCACATTATACTCCATCTGCCAAATTTTTGCCCACTCACTTAGCCTGTCTATAACCCTTTAAAGATTTTTTGTGTTCTCCTCACAATTTGCTTACCCACCCATCTTTGTATCATCAGCAAACTTGGTTACAGTACACTCGGTCCCTTCATCCAAGTCATTAATATAGATTGTAAGTAGTTGAGGCCCCAGCACTGATCCCTGAGGCATCCCACTAGTTACTGTTTGCCAACTGGAAAATGACCCATTTATTCCGACTCTCTGTTTTCTGTTAGTTAGCCAATCCTCTATACATGCTAATACATTACCCCCAACCCCGTGAACTTTTATCTTGTGCAGTAACCTTTTATGTGGCACTTTATCGACTGCTTTCTGGAAATCCAAATACACCACATCCACTGGTTCCCCCTTATCCACCCTGCTCGTTACATCCTCAAAGAAGTCCAGCAAATTTGTCAAACATGATTTCCCTTTCATAAAACCATGCTAACTCTGATTGAATTATGCTTTTCCAAATGTCCTGCTACTGCTTCCTTAATAATGGAAGCCAGCATTTTCCCAACGATAGATGTTAGGCTAACTGGTCAATAGGTTCCTGCTTTTTGTCTGCCTCTTTTTAAAAAAAAAAAATAGGGGCATTACATTTGCAGTTTTCCAATCCGCTGGGACCTCCCCAGAATCCAGGGAATTTTGGTAGATTACAACCAATGCATCTACTAACTCTGCAGCCACTTTTTTAAGACCCTAGGATGTAAGCCATCAGTTCCAGAGGACGTCCGCCTTTAGTCCCATTATTTTACCAAGTACTACTTCTTTAGTGATAGTGATTGTATTAAGTTCCTCCCTCCATATAGCCCCTTGATTATCCACTATTGGGATGTTTTTATTGTCTTCCACTGTGAAGACCGATACAACATTTTTGTTCAACGTCTCTACCATTTCCCTGTTCCCCATTATTAATTCCCCATTATTAATTCCCCAGTCTCATCCTCTAGGGGACCTACATTTACTTTAGCCACTCTTTTCCTTTTTATGTACCTGTAGAAACACTTACTATCTGTTTTTATAGTTTATTTTCATAATCTATCTTCCCTCTCCTGTGTCCTGGCCAATATTTATCCCTCAACACACATTCTTCTTTTAGTGCTAGTGGGAATGAGGTAGAGGCAATGGGAACAATGTTGTGGAGGTGGAAGATGGTGGCGGCTAGGGTCTAACACACAGTCCAGGATCAAACAGGACATGAAAGTTGTGTGGCATCAGGGTCAATCTGACTGAGATATCTCCACACGCACACACAGACAGTTACTAAGTGCAATGGCGACCAAATAATCTTTTCTAACGTATAATGCTGCTTTCAAAGAAGAACAGGACAGGGATATTTGAGGACAGAACATAAAAGGAAGCTTATTATGATACATTTTGGACAAGCTAACTCAAGGAGTTATGAAGGAATGCACAAAAACATTAAAGTAGCAGGACACATTTACATGAAAGAATGTGAAAGAAAAATCAAAGTTTTGAAAGGATATCCTTTTAAAGATGCAAAAGCAAATTTTCCCTGAAAGCAATAGAAAAATAAAAGATTAAAGCAGTTTGCAAAATGCTCAGAAATTAGATGCTAAGGAGAAACATAAGCAATACATAGCCACCAACACTAAACAACATTTGTCATAAGCATGTCATGGGTACAAAGGGATGCAGTGCCACTAAAAAATGACAATGGAAGAGGGTGACTGAGGACAAGGAGGTTGCTGAAATATTAAACCACTACTATGCAACCATGATCATAAAAGAATTGGGTGGAGAAATACCAAAAATGAAGATACAGTTTCGCAGTCAATGCAGGACAAAATCTTCAAAATCTCAAGGGAAAGTTGCACCAGAGTAAATAAGGCCTAGGACTCGGTAGTTTTTATACCAGGGTTAAGAAGAAATTGTGAATCTCAGCAATATTTCCTAGTGCTCAATGGACTCGGATCACATTCCGCAAGACTGGATAGTAACAATTTGTATTCCTATTATTCAATTTTTTTAATTAAATTTTTTTATTGGCAAATTATAGAGCATTACTTCGGGAAATTATTTTGACACTATGATAAAGGTTAATATAAAATGAGCAAGCGACAAGAGTTAATTGCAGAGAACTAGTATGTTTTTTTTGTAACGGCAGATTGTGTTTAATAAGTTATTGAATTTATTTGAGGAATTTAAGGATTTAGTGGATAGAAATGATACAGTGGATGTTGTATACCTGGATTTCAGAGATATTTGACACTGCCCCACATAACTGACTATTGTAGAAGGTTTGTGCCAGTGTGACAGTGTGTTGAACCTAGCAGACAGCAGTAAATTGTGTTGCATGGGGAGGTATCTGGTAAGCAGGCAGTTGTTAGTGGTGTGCCACAGGAGTCAGTGTTTAGAAGTGATTTGAGGAATGGAATCACGTCAGAGGTATCTAAAGTTACAGATGACTCCTAACTGGGAGCAGTGGCAAATAATGACGATCAATGTGCGCAAACCTAAAAAGATCTAGAGAAGTGGCAGATATAATCTAACCAGAGTACAGCATTAGGAGAGTTAGCAGAAAAACTTCTGACTCCAAACTCGTCATAATCGTAAATACTTCTCAAGTTTTTTACCCCATCCCACGCCCACAAACAGAGAAAAGTCCCAGGTTAGCTAACCCTTATAGCTTTTCTTTATTCCCTTAGTTCTGGAATAAACCTTCTCCATATGGTACCTTTCACATCTGCTGGAAATCCCCAAGTTTCACAATCAATTAACTTTTGGAGTGTAGTTATTATTGATCTGTCGGCCAATTTGGACATAGCAAGATCCTACAAATAGCAAATGAGATAAATGGTCAGAATCTATTTTTGTTATCATTGGTTGCAGGTAGAATGTTTGTCAAGGCAGCAGAACTGCTTGGTTTTCTTCAGGCGCTACAGGATCTTTCAACAACTTGTATTTATATAGCGCCTTTAACATAGTAAAAGGCCTCAAGGCACTTCACAGGAGTGTTATAAAGACAAAAATTTGACACCGAGCCACACAAGGAACATTTAGGGCAGATGCTTTATCAAAGAGATAAAGAGCATCTAGGAAAGAGAGGTCAAGTGGTGGAGGGGTTTAGGGAGGGAACTCCAGAGCGTAGGGCCAAAGCAACAGAAATTATGGCCACCAGTGGTTGAGCGATTATAAAGGGGATGCTCAAGAGGGCAGAATTAGAGGAGCGCAGATATCTCGGAGGGTTGTGGGGCTTGAGGAAATTACAGGAGATAGGGAGGGGCGAGGCCATGGAGGCATTTGAAAACAAGGATGAGAATTTTGAAATTGAGCCGTTGCTTGACCAGGAGCCAATGTAGGTCAGCGGGACTTGGTGCGAGTTAGGACACAGGCAGCTGAGTTTTGGATGACCTCAAGTTTACGTGGGGTAGAATGTGGGAGGGCAGCCAAGAGTGCATTGGAATAGTCAAGTCCAGAGGCACATCCACCCGAACAGGCAGACCGCGCTTAGGTTTAATGTCATCAGAAAGACGGAGCCTCGGTGTATCGACTGAATCCGAGGTCTGGGCGGGGTCTCACTCACTAAGTGAGCCAAGGTGACAGATTATAGGCAATCCCAGGCAAACATGTGCGCTTTTAAAAGGCGACGAGCAGGTTGTCATCATCATTTAAGGCGAAGCGGCCCAGCCGCCGGGCACTGACCTGTCTGCACACGGCGCCGGGGCCCAGACTGGGCTCTCGCTGTCACAGCCGCTTGAGCCCGGGCGGCCGGCTGCGGCTCCCCTTCAGCCCGCGGTTGCCTGGTGCGGGTGCGGAGCCACTGCTGCCGCTGAGCCTCCGACAGCCTGTCCATCTTCTGCGCCATGGACACGGACACGTAGCGGCCGCGTCTGTTCCGTTTCATTTCTTTCCAAAGCGGAAAAGTTTCAATTTCAAAACATTTTTGCGGAAAAAAAAAGAAGCCGTCACCGGGACGAACGGTAAACAACCGGAAAGGGGCGGGAAGGGAGCGACAGAAAAAGCCCTCCCTCCTGCAGCTCGACACCGAGAAACCCGTTCCGAGTGGGGCTGGGAGCCACAAATTAAGCACGTTCTGGTCATCCTGCTACATTTCTAATAGCTCGCTTATTATTACATTTTTAATTTTAATTCAACAGCACCCATTCTTCACAGCAAACTTGTTCGGTGCAATTTATAATTCAGTGCGGCATCAATATCCCTCCCCCCCCCCCCACCAGCTGTACTAAAAAAAAACAATTCTTTACTGTTTGAAAAGGCAGCAAAATTTAGCACCAGTGCTTTAAATTAAATGTTTTTTTTGAAGAGAATAGACTCGGGTAAAGTTATTTTTGAAGGATTTCGGTAATTGGGTGCGGGCCGGCCCTCCCGTTGCCTCAGTTACGCCGGGTTCCGGTTCCGGTTGGTGCTGAGCGCGTGGAGCTGGAGATGAGGCCGCTGACCGACGAAGAGACGCGGCTTCTGTTCGAGAAACTCGCCAAATAGTGAGTGAGCGAGCAAAGGGGAGACCGAGACCCGCGACCGGTTCCTCAGTTCATTCTGAGGCGATCCGCCGATTTTTCTTTCAATGTTAATGTGGTGGCCCGGGTCTCTCGGATGCCTGGGCGGGGGAGGGGTAAAAGTCAATTCACTTAGAGAAAACTCTGGGGGAAATCCAACAGTGTATGTGTGTCGTATGTATATTTTCATATATGCAGAAATTATGGTGGAACCTGTTGTACAACATGGCTGAATCTTGCACTTTCGGTGTTATTTTTGGTTCAGGTTGCATTGCCTAGCCCTTACAGAGACGTGGTTGCAAGGCGACCAAGGCTGGGAACTAATTATTCAGGGGTATTTGAGAATGCAGAAGGATAGGCAGAAAGGAAAAGGAGGTGGGTTATCTCTGTTAATAAAGGATGAGATCAGTGCGTTGGTGAGAAACGATATTGGCTCAGAAGATCAAGATGGTGAATCGGTTTGGGTGGAAATAAGGAATAATAAGGGGAAAAAGTCACTGGTGGGCATAGTCGAGAGGCCCCCCTAATAGTAGTTACACTGTTGGATGGAGTATAAATTAATAATGGAGGCTTGTAAAAAAAGGAACGGCAATAATCCTGGGTGATTTTAACCTTCACATTGATTGGACAAAGCATATTGGCCAGGGTAACCTTGAGGAAGAGTTCATAGTGTATCCGGGATAGTTTCCTTGAACAGTATGTTGCGGAACCAACCAGGGAGCAGGCTATCTTAGATCTAGTATTGTGCAATGAGACAGGACTAATGAACAATCTCCTAGTAAAGGATCCTCTAGGAATGAGTGACCATAACATGGTTGAATTTCAAATTCAGTTGCAGGGTGAGAAAGTTGGATCTCTAACCAGTGTCCTAAGCTTAAATAAAGGAGACTACAAAGGTATGAAGGCAGAGTTAGCTAAATTAGACTGGGAAACTAGATTAAAGTGGGACGGTTGATGAGCAGTCGCAAACATTTAAGGAGATATTTCATAACTCTCAACAAAAATATATCCCAATGAGAAGGATGTAACTAGTAGAGTGGATAAGGAAGAACCAGTGGATGTGGTGTATTTGTACTTTCAAAAGGCTTTTGACAAGGTCCCACACAAGAGATTAGTGTGCACAATTAAGGCACATGGGATTGGGGGTAATGTATTGATGTGGATAGAGAACTGGTTTATAGACAGGAAGCAAAGTATGGGAATAAACAGGTCCTTTTCAGAATGGCAGGCAGTGACTAGTGGGGTACCGCAAGGTTCAGTGCTGGGACCCCAGTTATTTACAATATATAATGATAGATGAAGGAATTGAATGTAATATCTCCAAGTTTGCAGATGACACTAAGATGGGAGGAAGTGTGAGCTGTGAGGAGGTTGCTAAGAGGCTGCAGGGTGACTTGGACAGGTTAGGTGAGTGGGCAAATGCATGGCAGATGCAGTATAATATAAATAAGTGTGAGGTTATCCACTTTGGTGGCAAAAATAGGAAGGCAGATTATTATCTGAATGGTGACAGATTAGTAAAAGCGGAGATGCAACGAGATCTGGGTGTCATGGTACACCAGTCAGGCATGCAGGTACAGCTGGCAGTAAAGAAAGCAAATGGCATGTTGGCTTTCATAGCAAGAGGATTTGAGTATAGGATCAGGGAGGTCTTGCTGCCTTGGTGAGACCACATCTTGAGTATTGTGTGCAGTTTTAGTCTCCTAATCTGAGGAAGGACATTCTTGCTATTGAAGGTGTGCAGCGAAGGTTCACCAGACTGATTCCCGGGATGGCAGGACTGACATATGAAGAAAGACTGGATCGACTAGGCTTTATATTCACTGGAATTTAGAAGAATGAGAGGCGATCTCATTGAAGCATATAAAATTCTGACGGGATTGGACAGGTTAGATGCAGGAAGAATGTTTCCGATGTTGGGGAAGTACAGAACCAGGGGTCACAGTCTAAGGATAAGGGGTAAGCCATATAGGACCGAGATGAGGAGAAATTTTTTCACCCAGAGAATTGTGAACCTATGGAATTGTCTACCACAGAAAGTTGTTGAGTCCAGTTCTTGGATATATTCAAAAGGGAGTTAGATGTGGCCCTTATGGCTAAAGGGATCAGGGGGTATGGAGAGAAGACAGGAGTGGGGTACTGAGATAGAGCATCAGCCATGATCATATTGAATGATGGTGCAAACTCGAAGGGCCGAATGGCCTACTACTGCTCCTATTTTCTATGTTTCTAAGTAGTACTCGATTAAAATAATGGGACTAAAAGCGGACAGGTCCCCTGGACCTGATGGCTTGCATCCAAGGTCCTAAAAGAAGTGGCTGCAGAGATAGTGGATGCATTGGTTGTAATCTACCAAAATTCCCTGGATTCTGGGGAGGTCCCAATGGATTGGAAAACGGCAAATGTAACACCTCCATTTTAAAATGGAGGCAGACAGAAAGCAGGAAACTATAGACCAGTTAATCCATCATCTGTCGTTGGGAAAATGCCGGAATCCATTATTAAGGAAGCAGTAGCAGGACATTTTGGAAAAGCATAATTCAGTCAAGCAGAGTCAGCATGGTTTTATGAAAGGGAAATCATGTTTGACAAATTTGCTGGAGTTCTTCAAGGATATAACGAGCAGGGTGGATAAGGGGGAACCAGTGGATGTGGTGTATTTGGATTTCCAGAAGGCATTCGATAAGATGCCACATAAAAGGTTACTGCAAAAGATAAAAGTTCACGGGGTTAGGGGTAATATATTAGCATGTATAGAGGATTGGCTAACTAACAGAAAACAGAGAGTCGAGATAAATGGTTTATTCTCGGGTTGGCAGTCAGTAACTAGTGGGGTGTCACAGGGATCAGTGCTGGGACCCCAACTATTTACAATCTATATTAATGTCTTTGATGAAGGGACCGAGTGTAATGTAACCAAGTTTGCTGACGATACAAAGATGGGAGGAAAAGCAATATGTGAGAAGGATGCAAAAAACTGCAAAAGGACATAGACAGGCTAAGTGAGTGGGCAGAAATTTGGCCAATGGAGTATAATGTTCGAAAGTGTGAGCTTATGAACTTTGGCAGAAAAAATTGAAGAGCAAGTTATTATTTAAATGGAGAAAAGTTGTAAAGTGCTGCAGTACAGCGGGACCTGGGGGTACTTGTGCATGAAACACAAAAGGTTAGTATGCAGGTACAGCAAGTGATCAGGAAGGCCAATGGAATCTTAGCCTTTATTGCAAAGGGGATGGAGTATAAAAGCAGGGAAGTCTTGCTACTGTTATACAAGGTATTGGTTTGGCCACACCTGGAATACTGCGTTCAGTTTTGGTTTTCATATTTACGGAAGGATATTCTTGCTTTGGAGGCAGTTCAGAAAAGGTTCACTAGATTGATTCCGGAGATGAGGGGGTTGACTTACGAAGAAAGGTTGAGTAGGTTGGGCCTCTACTCATTGGAATTCAGAAGAATGAGAGGTGATTTTATCGAAACGTATAAGATTATGAAGGAGCTTGACAAGGTGGATGCAGAGAGGATGTTTCCACTGATAGGGGAGACTAGAACTAGGGGGTATAATCTTAAAATAAGGGGCCGCCAATTTAAAACTGAGATGAGGAATTTCTTCTCTGAGGGTTGTAAATCTGTGGAATTCGCTGCCTCAGAGAGCTGTGGAAGCTGGGTCATTGAATAAATTTAAGGCCGAGATAGACAGTTTCTTAACCGATAAGAGAATAAGGGGTTATGGGGAGCGGGCAGGGAGGTGGGCATGAGTCCATGATCAGATCAGCCATGATCTTATTAAATGATGGAGCAGGCTCGAGGGGCCATATAGGCCTACTCCTACTCCTATTTCTTATGTTCTTATAATGAGAGGGCTGGACAAGATGGATGCAGAGAGGATATTTCCACTCATAGGGGAAACTAAAACTATGGGACATAGTCTCAGAATAAGGAGCCGCCCATTTAAAACTGAGATGAGAAGGAATTTCTTCTCTGAGGGTTGTAAATCTGTGTCTCTACCCCAGGGAGCTGTGGAGGCTGGGTCATTGAATATATTTAAGGCAGAGATAGACAGATTTTTGAGCGATAAGGGAATAAAGGGTTATGGGGAGCGGGCAGGGAAGTGGAACTGAGTCCATAATCAGATCAGCAATGATCTGATTAAATGGCGGAGCAGGCTCGAGGGATCAAATGGTCTACTCCTGCTCTTATTTCTTGTGTTCTTGCAGTTGGATCAAAAATTGATCCATAATAAAACAACCAAGGTTGGGACCGAGCTGCATTGCTGGGGCAGAGTAGAGTGAGTTAGGCTGTATCTGAACACAATGCCTGATCTAGGGGTACTTAATTTTGACACTGGGTCTTGAGCCAAAAAAATTCCCTTTCCCAACACAATCATCAACTCATCTTGATGAGCACAAAACTTCATTTAAAAAAGTCACGATAGCAACGTGTTGAATGATGTTGGAAAATTCTCTCCATATGCCAGAAGTAATTTGTTAGTGACGTGTTTCTAGCGTGTGGGTGTCTTCCAAAGTTATTGAACCTCTAATTAAATACTTGTGCTGACATAAAATGGTTCTATACTGTCTTAGGTTGAAGGCCCTGTTTGCCTTTTTAATCTTCCCCAACATGCAGTATTAAGGGTTTTCTTTCGTATGAATCCAAGGTCTTAAATTTCTCATAGTCATATTGAGCAGTCTCACAACTTATTGATCACTTTAGTCATTTTACTCTGCTAAGTTCTGGTTATTGTGGGGCCATCTTTAAGAACTGTTCGAGAAATGGAACAGTAACTTTGGGATGGAAAAGTAAGAGCATTTTAAATTCTGCTCTCATTTTAGAATATTTGACTATTTTCAGTATTGGAGAGAACATTAAATTGCTGGTGGATCGCCCCGATGGAACCTATTGCTTCCGTTTACACAACGACCGCGTTTATTACGTCAGGTAAGAAAAATCCTATGCCTCTGGCTTTGAGAGAGGGAGAGATTTCAAATGAAGCATATGGGGGTGGGGGGAGAAGAGGTGAGGAAATAATCCTGTTGGGGGGGGGGGGGGGGGGGGGAGGGTTAAACATTTTGTATAGGTTTTTTACTAAAGAGCAGAATAAATAGTTGTGAAAATATATTTGTGTAATGTCTATTATTAAGGGTATTTTAATAAAGGCTTATTGGTACAGTATTTATAATGACCATTATTATAAAATAACACATTTGACGTTTACCTGAAATTTATTTTGCTGTCTCTTGCAGTGAGAAAATCCTGAAATTGGCAACGAATATTTCTCGAGATAAACTTGTTTCATTAGGAACCTGCTTTGGGAAATTCACGAAAACCTTAAAATTCCGACTTCATATTACAGCGCTCGACTATCTTGCTCCTTATGCTAAGGTAAGTTCTGACAACTGGTAGGAGCATCACTGCTCACCGTGGACAGAAATTTAGTGCTGCTTTAGTATGGACAATGTTCAAACTGTTTTTAATGAATATTAGAATGCTGAATATTATCTGAAAATACAAGCTGGCTTTAATCTTCTTTCCATAATATTTTAAGTTGGGTTTATTAAATGGTACAGTGCAGAACCACATTCCTCATTGTTCAGATATACAGAGTCATTGTTTTTTCTAATTTCAGTACAAAGTGTGGGTGAAACCTGGAACAGAACAATCTTTCCTGTATGGAAACCATATATTGAAATCTGGTTTGGGTCGAATTACAGAAAACACAAACCAATATCAAGGCGTAGTGATATATTCCATGGCTGATGTTCCATTGGTAAGAGAAAGAATTGTTTGGTCCTTAACTGTTGAAACATAACTTAAACCGATCTATTAGAGGGGAAAAATAGACAAACGCTGACCATAATATATCACGGTGTACACTTGAGGCTTCAGAATCTGAAATCAACTAAGTTACTTCTATGTCATCAGTGATCATAAACACAGCTGCCTTATCCCATTGAGCCTAAAACTAGTTTCTTTTTAGTTTAATTTTTTTCTCATAATTTTTGTCCCTCCCCCTGCCTGCTTCTGCCCCCAAATTAAGGGGGCGGAGTAAAGTATTTTTTCTCAGTGTTTATTATTTTTGCCGCACTAATCAACTTCAGGGCTGTTTAGGTTATGGCTCACGTTGGCATTTGTTGATCCTTGGGTTTTGGCTTTCCAGTGGCAACATGAGCCAAGATCAAGATCGGCAATGTGAATTCCTGAAAAGGGTCCCTCTTGTATGTTTTTGTTTTCAATGAACCACTCAGCCATCCCTTCTCTCTTTTTTAAAAAAAAGACTTGCATTTATAAAGTTCCTTTCACAACCTCAGGAAGTCCCAAAGCTCTTTACAACCAATGAAGTTGTAATGTAGGAAAAATCCACTGTTGCAATGTAAGTGCATCTATTTAATGCAATTGAGCAACTGTGGCATCAATAGGGAATGACCGTTATTATATCACATATAAGGTGGCATTAGCTATACATGTTAATGAAGATTATGGAAGTTCTCTCAACATAGGTTGTGTGATTCAATTTCTCTGATAAGCTAAGCTGAGGTTCAATAACATAATTCACAGCATTTATAATGTTCTTGACTTATTTATAAAGGGCTTTGGAGTTGCTGCAAAATCGACTCAGGACTGTCGGAAAGTCGACCCTATGGCAATTGTTGTGTTTCACCAGGCTGATATTGGTGAGTATGTTCGGCACGAGGACACCCTAACATAACTCATCTTGTCGATCACATGAAAAGACTCGTTCTCACGCTAAGAAGATTGTGAACAATGATCACTCTTTACTAAACAGTTTCCTCCAGCATCCTCAAAAGGAAATGCACGACGGCCCATTGATTGCGATATGAAGTGAATTCAACTAACTTTCATCTGAACTGTTAACATTTAATAGCAATGTGTTTCCAAGTTGGCATCTTTTGTAAACCTAGTAGGTGGTTACTTCAGAACTGTTTCGAAATTGTACATTGGAGCACTTTGTTTTGAAAAATATTACTGGTGATTGAGGCTGTTACTTTTGGCCTTTTTACTTGTTTCATTTTAAATGATGTTGAAATTTCAGATAATAGGCTAATTTAGTAGATTTGACCTTTGAAAACCCTAAAATCCAATCTATTTAAAAGGAATACAGTTTTGGTCAGAAACAAGATACAATTGTCATTGGATATCTCTTGCATGTATGCCGACACGCACACGGTTCATTCAGAGTTGATTTACATATATTTTAATTAGAAAGCATTGAAGACCATTTTGGTGATGTATATTTGAATAAATGTAATTAACGAAGGACTGTTTTTCTTTACCACTGTTGCGATCAGATCTGTAACTATTATTCACCTTTTAAAGTAGACGTCTTTTTCAAGATCATTAGCTATTATTTTGTTAGCTTTTTTTTACAATTTAGAAAAGCACAAAGTCCACCTGGAGTTTGACAGATGTAAGGAAGTAACTAAATCTAGTCCAATCCAGTGGAGCAGGTTAATTGGATTTTCATTTTTTTTCTACCTTTTATGAGCCTTATTCTGTAGTGATGCCTTGGAGTTAATGGGTTCATGAACGTGTCCCCTTGGCAACAGAATCTGAAACTTGCTCTCATTGGGGTCAAGCTTCGGGCTGCGCCTAGAATGGCGCAGCCCCGCGAGCCATGCCTGATTTCTGTGCTCAAAAGTGCGTCAAAAACTTAATGGAGCAATTCTCTGGATCCCTGCTGCTCCTGTCCAGCTCGGCGCGATGTGGCGAGATCTGCGGGGTGCGGGGCCAAAGCGGGGTGCCGATTCTGAGACTGCAGGAGGGGGGGGGGGGGGGGGCTACATCCGAGAAGACGACGTCGTGACGGCAGTCCTGCGCAGTGAGACACAGCTTGCTGCCGTCCCGCCCTGTCTCCTGGCCGAATGGCCTGATGCTCCGCCACAGCTCGAAGGCTGCTTGCTGCCGTCCCGCCCCTGTCTCCTGGATGAATGGCCTGAAGCTCTGCAGCTCGAAGGCTGCTGCTACTGCTGCTTCACACAAGTAGGAAAATTAATGTATTTTTTATTTGCTTTATTTATAATGTTTTATTCAGGATGGCTCTTTATTTTTATAAGTGAGACTGTTGAATGTTTGTAAAATGTAATTACTTCCCCGCACCCTCCCCCCAATCTCTAGTTCTCTACGCCTGATTTATAAGTGTAGGCAAGGTTTTTCCTGAGCGTACAAAAATCTACACTTACTCCAAGCTAACTTAGAATGGAGTAAGTTTTCGCTGCCTAAACTTAGAAAATAGGCCTAAGTGTCTGGACACGCCCGGTTTTGGAAAAAAAACTGTTCTAAACTGAAACTGTTCTAACTCACTAGAACTGGAGCAAACTAAATGCCGAGAATTGCAATTATTGATACTGCACTGCTTCAGACTGACCTTTACCTAGTAGACTTTATGGGAGCCCCAGTGTTTGTTATTGAGAAATGTAAGATTCATTCTAAAACAGATCTGTAGTATTGATATTTTGGTTTATCCTTGCCTTTCAGCTGGAATTTGAAAATTGAGCGACAATATTCAAATAACAATGGATATTATTTATATAATAAAGATCTGATGTCTTTGTACACTTCCTGTCTACAAAACCTTATTTCCATTTGTCACATTTTTGATGCATATTCGTTTAAACTTGTTTCTGTCATAGTATAATGGGAACTACAGATATAAACTTGCTCTGCTGTAATTTTGCTAGTGATGGTACTATAGTGCCTCAGTTTTGCATCTTAACAGTTCCTTAGCCTTTACTGCAAAAACATCTATGCTCCAACCAACTTTGCTTCCCAAATTGCTGCAAATGTTGCTATTTAATCTGAATTTCTTCAATACTTGAAATTTTATGTCTGCATAAACCTCTTGTCAACTTTTTCCATTAAAAACTAAAAGAAAGACATGCGTCTTTCATGACCTCGGGACATCCCAAAGTACTTTACAATCAATTAAGTACTTTTTGAAGTGTAGTCACTGTTATAATATAGGAAAGGTGGCAGCCACTTGCATGTAGCAACCTTCCACAAACAGCAATGTGATAATGAGGACCAGATAATCTATCTAATGTTGATTGGGGGATAAATATTGGTCAGTACACCAGGGATAACTCTCCTGTTCTTCTTTCAAAATAGTACCTGAGAGAGCAGTTCACCGTTTTCATCCGAAAGACGGCACCTCCGACAGTGCAGCGCTCCCTTGGCATTGCACTGGAGTGTCAGCCTAGATTTTTGTGCTCATGTCTCTGGCAGGGGACTTGAACTCGCAACCTTCTGTCTCGGAGGCAAGAGTGCTACCCACTAAGCCACAGCTGACACGGTGTATTATAATTCCTGCCAATACCTCTTCCAAAGGTTCTGTGATCACAACATAACCGGTTTATTTACGTATTGATTTTAATCGCTCAATTATGGTGGCCGTGCCTTTAGCTGCCTGGACCCTAGGTTCTGGAATTGCCTCTCGAGCCGTGTCTTAAAAGGACCTCTTTGACCATTTTTTGGGTCACCTGTCCTAATATCTCCTTATATGGCTTGGTGTCAAAGTTTGTTTGATAATGCCTTGGGACATTTTACTACGTTAAAGGTGCTATATAAATGGAAGCTGTTTACCATTATGAATGTGGGCATAGGAATTTATAATACAAATATAAAAATAAAGACAGAATTTCTAACTTTAAAATGGGAACTGGATTACACCTTCAAATCCTGGTTTATTTATC
The DNA here is from genome assembly GCF_044704955.1 of Pristiophorus japonicus. NCBI lineage: Eukaryota > Metazoa > Chordata > Chondrichthyes > Pristiophoridae > Pristiophorus > Pristiophorus japonicus. The sequence goes on from NC_091989.1 coordinate 152,449,146, forward strand.
CCACTCTCTTCAAAACCCATCTTTTCAACTAAATCTTCCAGTTATACTGCTAATCTCTCCCTGGTTCAGCGTCTGTTTTTCCTATGCCTATTTGTAAAGTATATTAGATGTCCTTCACGTTAAAGTCACTAGGCTGACACGTCATAGCAGTACTGAGGGTGTGCTGCACTGTCTGAGGTGCTGCTTTCGGATGAGACATCTGCTTTCTCAAGTGGATGTAACAGATACTATTTCGATTAGGATGATACTATTTCGAAGAAGAGCAGGGGAGTTCTCCTCAGTGTCCTGACCAATATTTATCCCTCAACCAACATTACTAAAACAGATGATCTGGTCATTATCACTTTGCTGTTGTGGAACCCTGTCATTCAATAAGATCATGATGATCTTCAACCTCAACTCCACTTTCCCACCCGATCCCCATATAGATTCTCCCAGAGTCCAAAAATCGATCTATCTCAGCCTTGAATATACTTAATAATTCAGCATGTACAGTCCATTGGGGTGGAAAATTGCAAAGATTCACAATCCTCTGAAGAAATTGCTCCTCATCTCAGTCTTAAATGGCCGACCCCTTATCCTGAGACTATGCCCTCTAGTTCTAGACTCTCCAACCAGGGGGAACAACCTCTTGGCATCTTCCTTGCCAATCCCCCTCAGAATCTTCTATGTTTCAATGTGATCACGTCTGATTTTTCTAAACCCTAGAGCGTATAGGCCTAATCTACTCAATTTCTCCTCGTAGGACATCCATCTCATCCTAGGGATCAATTTCGTGAACCTTTGTTGCACCGCCTCTAAGATTAGTATATCCTTCCTCAGATAAGGAGACCAAAACGGTACAATGCTCCAGGTGTGGTCTCACTAAAGCCCTGTACAATTGTAGAAATACTCCCTTGCTCTTGGACTCCAACCCCTTGCAATAAAGGCAAACATGCCATTTGCCTTCCTAATTGCTTGTTGTACCTGCATGCTAAATTTCTCTGTTTCCTGTGCAAGGATACCTAAATCTCTTTGAACACCAACATTTAACAGTGTCAGCCAGTGACTCGGTGGAAAGACTAGGCCCTCAAAACTGCCACCAAGCTCATTTATCCCTCAACCAACATTACTAAAACAGATTATCTGGTCATTATCACTTTGGTGTTGTGCTACCCTGCGGTGTGCAAATTGGTTGCCGCATTTACTACATTCCAACAGTGATTACACTTTAAATGTGCATTAAGTACTTTAAAAAAAAATAATAAATCAGTTTGGGACATCCTGAGGTCATGGAAGGTGCTACATAAATGTAAGTCTTCCTATTTAAATGAAAGTTATGGATTGCCTGTGCTATTTCTCATGATGAACAATTAAAAGTTATGTTGCGGAGAGGAGAGTGCAAGAACACTGGTTGTTATCCTGGTCAGAATATTTATCAAGGGGACTAAACGAAGCCTCAGTTTTTCACCACAACTCCTTGTCAAGGAACCGTCTGGTTTACCATCCAGTTTATGCCTAGGAGTTATTGATGCCAAAATGTGGCTGGATGAACTGTCTTGCATCAAACAGTTTGGATCGTAATAGTATTTACAGTAACAACTTCCCAACAGGCTCCATACAAACCAAGCGAGTGAATTTAACCCTTTCTTGACAATTATTTAAAAAGTGGAATGCATTACTGTAGTTAGTATTGAAGCAAAGACCATCAACATTTAAGAATAGGTTAGATAAGTGATTGAAGGAAAGGGGAATAAAGGGATAGGAGAACAGAGTGGGCATATGGAATTAAGACGACCACTTCAAACACCAACACAGACTGGGTGGACCATATGGCCTGCTTCTGTGTTGTTAATTTTGGTTATAAATTAATATTTGTTTATTCACTAGAATCATAGCAGCAGCATTTCAAATAGAGTATGCAAATAATTAGGGTTAATTGATAAAATAAGTAACAAGTTTAAAAAGTTCACTTATCACCGTTAACTGCTGGCTAATTATAAATGTCCAGCTGGAATCGGTGTCTAAAATTGTTATAAATTGGTCAGATTAGGATTTGACTCCTTAGATAGCTGACAGTTTCCCAGTCCAGTGAATAAAGTCTATAAGCTTGTAGTTATGAATGTTCATCTCGTCTTCTTGTGCTGGGGTGGATGAACTGGCTGTCGTACATTCTGAGATATCAGTGATGAAACTCCGTGCTGCTCGATTCTCCTAGATCCTCTGCTTCTTGGTAAATTCGCCTTCTGCACTGGTAGCTGTGTCTGGATTCGCTGGCTTAAATCTCACCTCCCTACATCTCGGGGAGACTTATATGTTTAATTAACACATATCTGCCTATTATAGTTGTACAATTTTAACTAACCTTTTTTACTGTTGTCGACGCTCTGCTGATTGTAGAGACACATGCTAGGTAAAGTACTCCTATATCTTGCACTTCTAAGACGAAGGACTAAGTATTAAAAATTAAAGTCTGAACTTCAGAATTGAAAACACTATCTTGTATATCTTTCATTTCCAAAGAAAAGTTCACCTCATACAGCCCTGTTGGTACCCTGATAACCTCCTAATCAATGATGCATGTCTTTGCTAACAAAGGAGATGCACACAGGTCTAGACATCTTTATGTCACCTGTAGTGAGCTATCTCCGGGCCTTGATAGCTTGTCTTCTATCCCGAGTAAGGAATGAATGGGGGGAGAGGAGGGGGGGGAGGGTGGGGGGGGAGGATGGGGAGGGGAGGATTGGGGGGGGAGGATTGGGGGGGGAGGATGGGGAGGGGAGGATGGGGAGGGGAGGAGGAGGGAGGGGAGGAGGAAGGAGGAGGAGAGAGAGACGGAGACGGGGACGGTGGAAAGATTGAAGGCCACGGGATGCAAAAGGAGTTGGATCTCTTGGCTAACGAGATCAGTAGATGCCAGATGAATTTCAGCAAGGATAAATGCAAAGTAGTCAGTATTGGAAGCATGGCACCAGAATAGAGAAGAATGTTTTCGATGAAACAGTTGCACTGCGTGCAGTTCAGGATAAATGGTCCATGGCCTCGTCTGCACACACATCTGTAACCCCATCCGGCCCTACATCTCAGCTATGTAATTCGGCCCTTTGATTCTGACCTCGTGCGGGATCCCCTGACCTCACTATCTCTTTAATTCCTCTTGATACTTACCTACAGACCTTTAAAAGCCGATTCAAAATCTATCTTTTCAACCATGCTTTTTGTGATCTCATTACTTCTTGGGGTCAGTTTCTCTTCCTTGAAGTGCCTTAGGATGCTTTTTAATCAAAGATGCTTATATAAATACAAGTTGATATTTGTCAGTTTATCGTGGATAAATCTATGGAACTGCAGTAAAAAAAGAAGGTAAATAAGGGTCGAGGTCGCAAAGGAATATGAAAATTTTTAATGTATCATAGGCAGTCCCTCAAAGCAAGGATGACTTGCTTTCACACCAAAAAGGGATGAGTTCACAGGTGTTTCAATGAAGGACCTAATATTCCAGATCCCGAACTACATCTTGGAGGGTGGATGATGCCTGTGCTTGGATTGTTTTTAACGTGTGGTGGCCGTTGCACACCAGCCACCACATGGGCTTGACAGAGCTAGGTCTTGGTCCAGTGGCAAGGATTAACCAAAGCGACTGGAGACCAGCTCTGCTGCACGGACTGAGCGCGCACACATATAGCAGTGTGGGCTGGCCCGTGCTGCCCCTGGGCCCCAGACTCACGCCTCTCCTGGGCCCCGGTCACTTCCTTCTACAATCTCTCACTGCTCCTTCGCCCCTCCTGCTGTGCCTGCCCGCATTGCACTCAGCGACCTGGCTTCGCAGCCGTCTCCCTCCTGCAGTGGTATGCCGTCGCATGCTGCTCCCTCTGATGGCTCCGGCCTGCTGATGGTCTTGCAGGCCGGGACTGTGCCGATTTCCAGGCCGGGCTGCTGCACACTGCTCCCTCTAATGCAGCCTTTCAATCACAGTAAATCCACTTCACTGTATAATATATAATGTGGCAGTGGCCACAGTTATAGCACTGCGTCCAGTTCTGGTCACCTAATAGAAAGGATATTATTGCCTCTAAGAGGATACACAGACAAGTAACAAAGATGAGTTGGGAATCAGCAATTTAAGTTTAATTGGAGAAAAGAGTTTGGAGGTGATCTAATTAAAGATTATGAAGTAAATGGACAAAAATGATCCAACAAAACAGCTTGTATTTATATAAATTGTTTTGGAAAAATGTCTTGGAGCACTTTACATAGACAAAATAAAAATGGATGCTGAGTGAGAGAAAGGAGCAGGTAGAATGGAATTGGGGGATTGAATTATAGGAACTTTTGAAGAAAAAAATGTTTTAGTAGGCTTTTGGAAGCAGGAAAAGAGTTTTGGTATTGAATTAGATTTGAGAAAGGAAACTCAGCTGTGACCTACAGGAATAACTTGGATGACTGGAGCCCTTTTTGAGGAGTGCCTACACCACTTTGATGGAAGCATGGCAATGCAAAGCAGAAAAGTCCCCTAGATTACTGATAATTGTGTGGCTCGCAAAGTGCATGTAAATATGACACAGCTAATATTTTAACCACCAAACACGATTGGGCAATTTTAACCTAACTCACCAGGTGGGAAACTGACCGGATTGGGTACAACACTGGTTTGACACCCCACCCTATTTTGATGTTTCACCTGATCCTGTCGGTTTTCCTTCCAATGAGTTGGGTTAAAATTACCCCCGATGTGTGTGCAGCCAATGGATGCTGGTGTGATTTATGTTTTGAAACAACTGTATTAAAATATTTGGTGGAAAAGTGATACAGACATACCATTCTCATTGGATGTACTGTAGGCAATGCACATGTCCCATTCATTATGGGAAGAGTTTGAAAACCAACTGCTTTTGGCACTATAAACCAATCCCACCAACACAGGCAACAGCTGCGTCTAACACTGGATCCCACACAGGCACCGAGAGTCATGTCTGAAGCAGTGAACTCTTTGAGTACAAGTTTTCTGTTGCAACTGCCAGCAGCCTTCAGTTTTGCATCTATTAATGTTGATAAAGTCCTGACGCTCTAATTGCTGACTAGCACAGATATTATTGGTGCTAAATGGAAAGATGTTGCTGGTAGGATTGAGAGTGAAAATGAAGTCCAAACGAGTGAATCCAGCAAGCAAACGGAGAGAAGGCCATGGCGGCTGATTATGTGCACTTGCTGAGAAAGTATCTGACAATTAAGCCAGACTTTTGTGGGACTTTTCTCTTCAGGGAATAGAGTTGAGAATTTTGTGGACGAGAAAAAACTAGAATCACAGACTATTGTGTGAAATGACTGAACTTTGCTTTGTGCAGCTTGTACAGTGGTAGCATGTCAGTCATGTGCACTTTAATAGTTGCTGTTTGATTGTTTGTTGCTTTATGGCGTTTTCACATGTTCCTGTAGTGTATGGTGCGCTGCTCCATTAAAATGTCATTAAACTCAGTTTGTTTACACTGCCAACCAATTAGAATTTCTTTGCATAGAAAGCAACTTTGAATTAAATAATAGTAGACTGTGGGGGGCTTTGAGATTTATCAAAAAGGGATGGCTTCATTGGCTTCTGGCTAAAGATTATTGTATTCTAATTTTCACTATTTCTATATATAATCTATATATAAAATAGAAGTATTGTAGTCCAATCTTTTACCACACGAGGGCTCCAAACTGCTTTTGCAAACTCCCAAGTACTTTATAGCAGTGTTGTAGCCTGGATCAAATTTTTACGATCTGTTCCCTAAGTAACAGCATGAGAAGAGCCAAACTATTCGGAAATGTGTGGGAAGTGACGTTACCGGGGACCGGCACACGCACAGGAATTTTACATCGAGTTTACAGCACAGAAACAGGCCATTCGGCTCAACTGGTCTATGCCAGCGTTTATGCTCCACATGAGCTTCCTCTCACCCCTCTTCATCTAACCCCATCAGCATACCCTTCTCTTCTTTTCTCCCTTGTGTGCTTATCTAGCTTCCCATTAAATGCATCTATGCTATTTGCCTCAACTACTCCTTGGGGAAGCGCGTTCCATATTCTCACCATTCTTTGGGTAAAGACATTTCTCTTGAATTCCCTATTGGATTTATTCGTGACTAACATATTTATGGCCTCTAGTTTTTGTCTCCCAACAAGTGAAAATATTTTTTCCATGTCTACCCTATCAAACCCTTTCATTATCTTAAAGACCTCTATCAGGCTACCACTCAGCCTTCTCTTTCTAGAGAAAAGCACTCCAGCCTGGTCAGTCATTCCTGATAGTTATACCTCCCATTTCTGTTATCATCCTTGTGCATCTTTTTTGCACCTTCTCCAGTGCCTCTACATCCTTTTTATAATATGGAGACCAGAACTCCAAGTGTGGTCTAACCAAGATTCTACCTCCTGTACACTTGTTACTGACCCTGCATGCTTTCTGCCACGTGTTGAGGTATTGGATAGAGTTGGCAGGAGGGTCTGCATGTATTGGAATCCTATGAGATATCAGCATGATCTGTGCCCATTCAAAACATGCCCCTGCTGCTGGGCACAGCCTCACTCTGCTCATTGAATGGTGTAATCGCACGAATAAGATCAGTGAGTCCCTGCTACACAATTCTGTCTAACTATCCCCAAGCATCTTGAAGCCGGAAGAGATAATGGTTTTCACACTGGAGCCCAGGGCTCAATCCGACCATCTGACTGCTCTTAGACCCTCTGATAGAGGGAAGGAGGTTCAACTGCAATGACCCCTGGAATTGCCACAAGCAAGGTGGACTGCATTGTTGCAACATCATTGTACAATTCTGAGCATTTATGACGAGTGAACTCATTCAACCAAGCCACCACCCTCTGCACAATACTTAACACAGTTCCCAAATGACTGCGTAGAAAGATTCATTAGTCGCATGAGGATGCAGCTGGCCCTCTGGACAGCAGGTTTCTCCTCTGCCACCTCCAGCTGATCCTTCTCATTTGTGAATATCTCACCCAGTGCATCCCTCTGTATCATGTCTAAATCTCAGGTGGATTTATCTCTGCTATCTTCAAATTAAACAATCCTAAAAGACCCAACCTCATTCAAAAAATTCAGATGCATGCCAACTATCTTGGAACTGTACCTCCACTCCCCATCAAACTCCAATAAATGCATTTCCACCCTCCTCCATGCTTGCCGCCAAGTCAAAGGGAACAGGATCTAGGTACCAGGCAGTCTGGAGATCTTTCTAAGCAGTCCCCATGCTCCAGACTATGTCCCAGGTCAGAATGGAACCACAAATTAAAGACTCCTCCCAGCATCCCACACAGTCTGGAAACCCTACCCTGAAGGTAGACAGAATCCTTGATAGTCGCCTAAACTAAACCTCAGCCAAACCCCAGGGGCTTGTGTGTTATTGTCAGTAAATGTGAAGCGGTACATTTTGGTTAAAAAATAAAAGTAATAATTATATTTTTCATTTTTTATTCATTCACAGGATGTGGCCATCACTGGCAAAGCCAGCATTTATTGCCCATCCCTAGTTACCCTTGAGAAATTGGTGGTGAGCTGCCTTCTTTAACTGCTGCAGTCCGTGTGGTGGAGGTACTCACATGGTGCTGTTAGGGAGCGAGTTTCAGGATTTTGACCCAGTGACAATATCAGGATGGTGTGTGCCTTGGAGGGAAGAAGAGTGGGTGATGCAGAAGAATTTGGGGGTTCACTTTCACATGACTTTAAAAGCAGTATCTCAAGTGGATAATGCCATGAAACATAGCTAATGGAATGCTGGGTTTCATGGCAAGAGGTACAGAATATAAAAGTTGAAATGGTATTGTGAATCTATATAAAAGCTCAATAAGCCCACAGTGAGAGCACTCTGTATAGTTTTGGCCACACAATGGGTTGAATATTGAGGCAATGGGAAGTTACATGCAGATTCACTATTATGTTGCCTGATATGAGGAAATACAAATAGAATGAAAGACTTGAAAAATACCATTTTGCTTTTGTTAGATCAGAGACGATTACAGGGTGATTTGATGGAGGTGTATCAGATTATGGCAGGATGCCAAAGGATAGATAGAAACAGATTGTTTCCAGTGATTGGTTGGTCTAGAATGAGGATATAAAGATGTAAGATTAAAGTAAGAAATTCAAGACAGAGAAAACGGGGAAGTTTCTTTACACAGAGGCTGCAAAATGCACTATTGGAGTTAGTGATTAAAGCAAAGGCCATGTCAGTATTTAAGAATAGATCAGATTGAAGGAAAGGGGAATAAAAGGATATTAACATGGACTATTTGGGCCAAAAAGCTTGTCTGAATGTTGCAATGTTTATATAATTCTATGAATCACGAAATAATCCTGACTCTTAAACAATATGTAGTTCCTAACCTTTACACAGACATACGCACAACCCGTTTAAGGCAAATTATGTTTAACCAACTTGACCGAGTTTTTTGATGAGGTAACAGAGAGGGTTGATCAGGACAATGCAGTTGACGTGGTGTACATGTATTTCCAAAAGGTGTTCGACAAAGTAATCTCTTTCAGCCTCACAACCCCACGAGATGTCGGCACTCCTCAAATTCTGCCCTCTTGAACATCCCTGATTGTAACTTCCCAACCATCGGTGGCCATGCCTTCAACTGTTTGGGCCCTAAGCTCTGGAACTCCCTCCCTAAATCTCTGTCTTTCTATCTCTCTTTCCTCCTTTAAGACGCTCCTTAAAACCTATCTCTTTAACCGAGCTTTGGGTCATCTGCTATAATTTCTTCTTATGTGGCTCGGTGACAAATTTATCAGTTTTGTCTTATAACACTGTTGTGAAACACCTTGAGATGTTTTACTACATTAAAGGTGCTATATAAATAAAAGTAGTTGTAAATATACCAATGTATTCATCTGTATATACTGTGTGACAGCGCTGCGCTATGGCTTTACAAAATATCATGTTTGTATTTTAAATTAAAAGGGAGAAAAGAAATGCCTGAATTTTTCTTAAGATACAAACTGTATCTCGGTTTGAAACCTTGAGCTTGAATTGGAAAATTCAGCTGACCTTTGGTGTTGGAATTCTAGGTCTTGTTGCATCATTCTCGGTGAAGGTTTGCATGTGAAAGAGAGATGCATGAAAGGAATTGTTCTCACCCTGCGCAAGTGGAACTATAATAAACAAAGGATATCAGGAAATCTTTGTCTGGGTAGAAAGGGTCAGAGAGTCTGGATCCTGTGACGACATTTTGTGTGCGCAAGAGGGAGAGAGAGTTGCGCAATAGAAGTTGCACTTTTCACTCTTGTGAAACTTCAATACCCAGAGTAACTGTGAGGTATGAGTAACAGGAAAAAAAACATTGTTTTCAGCTTTTATATAGTTTAAGCCATTAAATAAAACAGTCATTAGAAGCATCCAGATAATGGAAAGATACAGTGAAAAGGTCTAAGAATTGGACTTCCCACAGGGAATGCTGCAGAAATGGCCTAACCAGCCGTGTAAGCCTGTATCCATAGGATTTCTGCCAATGCTTTGGTAGGAGATCGGAAGAAACCCCATGGAAATTCTACCTCTAAATCTTTCTTTGTATTCAAATTGTCTTTTCTAGGTAGTTTCCATGCTTAGGGGCTGTCACTGTATCTTTATCATATTTAAATCTTACACTAATAAATAGTGTGCTAGGTAAACTAATGTGACAACTGTGGGCAATAGCACCAGTGGTGTTCCATTATTCGGATAGCCATAGCCAGTTCTGCATTGACTCTGAACCTGTTCAAAAGGAATGGGCTCATCGTTTCCAGGAGAGTTGAATTTAACCTAAAGAAAAAACAAACAGAAACAAATATATATTTTAGCTCCTCCAGTCCATTACCATGTAGAACTTACTCCTTGCTTAAAGTGTAACTCCAAACTAAAATACTAATGGAAACTTTAAAAAATGGTAGCATGTAATTACTTCCAATTGTTATGGTAATAAAATTCAGAGGGTTAACATATTGTATCTTCAATGTTATTGCCAAATTTATGTTGATATTCCTCTATCTTATGGACTGTTCTAGAGGCTATCATACTCATATATTCACAATCCTTTATATTACCCAGTGGGACGTCGAATATAAAAACAAAAAAGCGATATATATTTGACATTAACTTTGGAGGTAAGACTTGGAGTGAAGCAAATGAGTTATCTTGCTTAAAAGCTCTTGTCCATACACAAGCATTATGCTTTGGGGCCTTGACTGGCTGAAAAAATAGCATTTGGAACAGGTCCCATCTAATCAGAAACCAATTGTTGCAATGAGGGATGTTGGCACCTAAGAGACACAGAGAAAAAAATGAGTACATGAAGTTGCTTTAATGAAAGCTAAAGAAAATTAAAACAGGGTACTGAAATTAGAAATATTTGGCCCTGAAATTGCGGCCTCTCCATGTGTACGATGTGCGTACGTGACCGAAGAGGCCCAGCAAGTTCTGGGTTTAGGCGTGCAAAGAGCATGCACCGAAATCCGGCACTTGCGTTCTGTCAACATTTCTTTTGACAGTTCCAATGCATCCTCGGGTGAAGGGCCTTTGTGGGCAGAGATTTGGGCTATTTGCCCAACTCTTTCCCAGCGAATATCTTTAAAACTCTTACACCTGGTAAAAACAGGCATAAGGCTTGCTTCTACATAAGAACATAAGAAATAGGAGCAGGAGTAGGCCATACGGCCCCTCATGTTCCGCCATTCAATAAGATCATGGATGATCTGATCATGGACTCAGCTCCACTTCCCTGCCCGCTCCCCATAACCCCTTATCCCCCTATCGTTTAAGAAACTGTCTATTTCGGTCTTAAATTTATTCAATGTCCCAGCTTCCACAGTTCTCTGAGGCAGCGAATTCCACAGATTTACAACCCTTTGAGAGAAGAAATTTCTCCTCATCTCAGTTTTAAATGGGCAGCCCATTATTCTAAGATCATGTCCTCTAGTTCTAGTCTCCCCCATCAGTGGAAAATCCTCTCTGCATCCACCTTGTCAAGACTGCTCATAATCTTATACATTTTGATAAGATCTTATTCTTCTGAATTCCAATGAGTAGAGGCCCAACCTACTCAACCTTTCCTCATAAGTCAACCCCCTCATCTCCGGAATCAACCTAGTGAACCTTCTCTGAACTACCTCCAAAGCAAGTATACCCTTTCGTAAATATGGAAACAAAAACTGCACGCAGTATTCCAGGTGTGGCCTCACCAATAACCTGTATAGCTGTAGCAAGACTTCCCTGCTTTTATACTCTATCCCCTTTGCAATAAAGGCCAAGATTCCATTGGCCTTCCTGATCACTTGCTGTACCTGCATACTATCCTTTTGTGTTTCATGCACAAGTACCCCCAAGTCCCGCTGTACTGCAGCACTTTGCAATCTTTCTCCATTTACTCTTGCTCTTTGATTTTTTTCTGCCAAAGTGTATGACCTGACACTTTCCAACTCCAGCTGTTAAATTTTTGCCCACTCACTTAGCCTGTCTATGTCCCTTTGCAGAGTTTTAAAAGGCAGAAAAATAAAATGAGCAGTTTTTATATTAAAAGCCCTGTCCATTAAGGTAAGTTTATTTGTTACCCCTATTAAAACATATAAAAAAAACATTAAAAAAAAATAACATTTAGTCTAAATTCTTAAATTTTAAATATGTGAAATGTTTTTCTTATTTATTTAAAATGTTTGTGTTTTTGGGGGTAACCCCATTTATAGAAATGATGATCGAACTCACCATGACTGTGAATGGGGATACGCCATTTTCATTGTTTGGTCCAGCCAACATGATCCCAGGATGTACATACGCTCCTGGAATACGTGGGCTTCTGCGCTGGGCTGTGCATTTGGGCCTCGTAGCGTAAGTCTTCGTTCCTCCGGAACCACCAGGCACATTAATAAATATTTTTGTGGTCAGAAGCATCCGCCCGCGGGACGCCTCCGACTGCAATTCCTAAATAGAATACGGAAGCGAGAATAGGAAAAAGGAAGCCACGGTGAGTAGAAGTAAAGGGGCCGAAATCGGCCTCTTGTGCACCTGCCATTATCACCTCCAGGAGAGTGCCTCCAGGAGGCACTAACGGGACGCAAAATATTTCTCGCCCGGGCGCAGCGATAACAACGCACCCGCGGAATTAGGCGGGGTCTTTGCGGAGGCACTTTGCTGTGCACAGCGATAATGACATCATCACCGTGCGCAGCGCCCCGTTACCACCCTGGAAGTGAAATTCAGCTGCACACCCTCACTTACGACTTGGTGGTGACAACGACAGCTTCAGCTATCGAGTCGGCTGGAGCAGCGCTACTTAAAGGCGGCATCTTGAAAAAAATCTTTGCAGCTTGCTAACACATAGGCAGAGTGGCTGGTGGACAGATCACCGCGATTTTGACTTCAAGGACTGTTCTGTTTCTAAACTATTACCCTGTATCATTCAGGGCAAATGTCAAATCACATTTATCTCATTTCATGGCAATCGATGATCTCCTCGGACGTCACCATCGGAGGTTACTTAGGCAAAGACAAAGGTGGAGCCAAATGCATAGAGAAAGGCATCGAGAAAGACAGAGAGGCACAGGGAAAAGACAGTGAGAAAGGCAGCAAAATATGGACAGAGCAAAAAGTCTAACGGGACTGGCAACAGGAGACCTTAAAGGTGATGGTGTTCCCATGCGCCTGCTGCCCTGATCCTTCTAGGGGTACAGGTCGCGGATTTTTGCGGTGCTGCCGCCACAGTGCGCTGGCAGTGGAGGAAGTGAATGTTGACGGTGGTGGATGTGGTGCCAATCAAGCGGGCTGCTTTGTCCTGGATGGTGTCGAGTTTCTTGAGTGTTGCTGGAGCTGTACTCATCCAGGCAAGTGGGGAGTATTCCATCACACTCCTGACTTGTGCCTTGTGGATGGTGGAAAAGCTTTGGGGAGTCAGGAGGTGAGACACTCGCTGCAGAATACCCAGCCTCTGACCCGCTCTTATTGCCACAGTATTTATCTGACTGGTCCAGTTACATTTCCGGTCAAAATGGCCCCAGGATGTTGATAGTGGGGGATTCGGCAATGGTAATTCCTTTGAATATCAAGGGCAGGTGGTAAGACTTCTGCTTGTTGGTGATGGTCATTGCCTGGCACTTATGTGGCGCAAATGTCACTTGTCACTTATTAGCTCGAGCCGGAATGTCTTCCAGATCTCGCTGCATGTGGGCATGGACTGCTTCATTTTTTGAGGAGTTTCAAATGGAACTGAACATTGTGCAATCATCAGCAAACCATGTGACTGTAAGAGAGAAGCCTGAAATATTTGTGTTTATAAAAAGTTTATAAATGTTTTCAGCCAAAAGTACTGATTGGATGAGCCTAATTGGCCTCATTGCAAAGTTTCCATCATCAAAGGTACCAGTGTCCAACCAATTTGGTTCATTCCACGTGACAAGAAGAAGCAGCTGAGTGCACGAGTCACAGCAAAGAGTTTGAGCCCTGACAACATTCTCGCTGTAGTGCTGAAGACCTCTACAGCAGAGATAGCCAATTCTCTAGCCAAACTGATTCAGTTAAATTATGACAGTGGCATCTATGCAACAAACTGGAATACTGCTCAGTTATATCCTAATCACAAAAAAGATCAATCCCAACCGATCTACTTCCTCCCAATGAACAGCAAAATAATAGAACGAGTCATTAATAGTGCTGTTAAGTATCAAATAACTCCAGGAGGCTAAGTACGGTGAGCTAGTTCAGGCATGACCTTACTCCCGTTTATTTATTCTCAAAGTGAGGATTCAACATGACTGCCAACATTATATACACGGCTTGCACGTGTCTGCCAGTGACCATTAGGACTCCGACAATTGCACCCTCCAGTGGCAGATAAAACCCAGTTACTATACATGACATCATTCCCCCCCAAAGTCCTTGGTATATGTTATATTTACAAGTTGAGACAGTCCGGGGCCTTCCGCTCCCTGGTTGATCTCCTCAGTTCGCACCCAAGCTTGGGTGAGTTAGTGGGACTATTGCTGCATTGCAGAGCAGTCGGCCTGACAGGACTGTCGGGGATGATAGGTTCGAGGGTTAACTGATGGATGGATGTGTGTTGGTTGGTCGATGATGATGTCATCTTCAATTTGTTCTGGGTTGTCTGAATCGCAGTTTGGTTTGGTCGATGTGCCTCTTGCACGTTTGGCCATTTAACAGTTTGACTACAACACCCTGTTCCCCATCTTGGCCAAAACTGTGCCAGCAACCTACTTTGGACCATGACCATAATTCAGGACAAACAGAGGGTCATGAACAGCAATGTCACGTGATACGGCCGCACAATCGTGGTACTATTGCTGCCGTTGCCTTCTGGTTTTGACATGATCATCGAGATCCAGATGTACAAAGGAGAGCCTGGTTTTGAGGCCTCTCTTCATTAACAGCTCGGCAGGAGGGGCCCTGGTGAGCGAGTGGGGTCTTGTCCAGTAACTGAGCAGAATGCGGGACAAGTGGGTCTGTAGGGAGCCGTGGGTCACGTGGTTTAGGCTCTGCTTAATGGTTTGGACAGCCCGCTCCGCTTGACCATTAGACGCGGGTTTGAAAGGGACAGACCTGACATGCTTGATGCCATTACGGATCATAAACTCGTGGAACTCCGAACTGGTGAAACACGGTCCGTTGTCGCTGGGTGGCGAACATGGCCCGGAGGCTTTCAGTAGTGGCTGTGGATGTGCTGGATGACCTGATTACGCATTCAATCCATTTGGAGTAAGCGTCCACTACCACTAAAAATATTTTGCCGAGAAAGGGGCCGGCAAAGTTTATGTGGATCCTTGACCACTGTTTGGATGGCCATGACCACAGACTCAGCGGAGCCTCCACAGGTGCGTTACTCAGTTGCATGCAAGTGTTACACTGATGCATGCATGACTCCAAGTCCGAGTCAATGCCGAGCCATCAAACGTGAGACCTGGCAATGGCCTTCATCATGTAAATTTCGCAGAAAAGTTTCCCAGCCTTCTTTTGGCATAACAACATGATTACCCCACAACAGACAATCAGACTGAATAGACAATTCATCTTTGCGGTGGCTATAAGACTTAATTTCATCCTGCATTTCCCTGGGAATGGCAGACCAATTTCCATTTAGGACACCTTTTTTCGCTTGACAGTACAGGATCCTGGCTGGCCCAGGTCCTAATTTGGCAAGCCGTGACGGGTGACCCTCGCTCTCGAAGGCATCCATGACCAGCAGCAAGTCCATGGGCTGTGGCATTTCCACCCTGGTTGTGGGCAATGGTAGCCGGCTAAGTGCATCAGCACAGTTTTCAGTGCCTGGTCTGTGGCAGATGACATAATCATGCGGATAATGTCAGTGCCCATCTTTGGATGCGGGACGAGGCTTTTGTGTTTATACCTTTGCTCTCAGAAAACAATGAAATGAGCGGCTTGTGATCTGTCTCAAGCTCAAACAGGTATTGGTGCATTTTCCTAACCCCATATACACATGCTTTAAAGCCTCTTTCTCTACCATACTTTAGGCTCTTTCAGCCTTAGACAGACTTCTGGACGCGTATGCAACTGGTTGGAGTTTGGCTGATACATTGGCTTGCTGGAGCACGCAACTGACCCCATATGATGAGGTGTCGCAGGCCAGCATTAACAGCTTACATGGGTCATAGTGTTCCAGTAATTTATTGGAACATAGCAGATTCCTGGCCTTCTCAAAGGCTCTGTCTTGAGATTGTCCCCAAACCCAGTCGTTACCCTTGCTCAGCAACATGTGCAAGGGTTCTAGCAATGTGCTCAAACTGGGTAGAAAGTTACTGAAATAGTTGAGAAGACCCGGGAACGAACACAGCTCCGTCACACTCTGGGGTCTGGGTGCATTCTTGATGGCCTCTGTATTCGAGTCCGTAGGCCTGATGCCGTCTGCTGCAATCTTTCTCCCCAAGAATTCGACTTCTGGTGCCATGAAAACGCACTTGGAGCGTTTTAGCCTGACTCCCATTCTGTCCCGATGATGTAGAGCCTCTTCCAAGTTGTGCAGGTGTTCGGTGACGTCGCAACCGGTGATCAGGATGTCACCTTGGAACACGATGGTTCTCGGGACGGACTTCAGCAAACACTCCATGTTTTTCTGAAATATGGCTGCCGCCAAGCGAATTCCGAAAGGGCATCTGTGGTATATGAACAGTCCTTTGTGCGTGTTGATGCACATCAGTTTTTTCGAAGATTCGACCAGCTCCTGTGTCATGTAAGCGGAGGTCAGGTCCAATTTGGTGAACGACTTCCCCCCTCGCTAGCGTTGCAAACAGGTTGTCAGCCTTGGGTAACAGGTACTGATCCTATATCGGGACTCGGTTGATCGTTACCTTGTAGTCGCCGCAGATCCTGACCGTGCTATCACTTTTCAACACCGAGACAATTGGACTGGCCCATTCGCTGAACTCGACGGGTGATATGATTCCTTCCCATTGAAGTCTATCCAATTCGATCTCGACCTTCTCCCTCATCGTGTACGGAACCGCCCGAGCCTAGTGATGGACGGGTCTTGCATCCGGGCCTAGGTGGATCTGCACCACGAAGAAGATTCTTTTACCAAAAGTCCTCCGATAATGTTGGAAGTTAAATTAAATGGGATTCCAGTATCCATGGAATTGGACATGGGTGCGAGTCAGTCAATAATGAGCCAGAGGGCTTTCGAAAAGCTGTGGAACACTAAGGCAAAAAGACCCAAACTGAGCCCAATCAATGTGAAGCTGTGTACCTACACCAAAGAGCTCATACCAGTCATTGGCAGCGCGGCATAAAGGTATCGTACGATGGAGCTGTGCATGATTTATCGTTGTGGATTGTTCCAGGCAATGGCCCAATGCTGTTCGGCAAGAGTTGGCTTGAGAAAATTAAATGGAACTGGAATGATTTTAAAGCCCTCCAGTGGCAGGTAAAACCCAGTTAACATATATAACAAGTGCCATCAAGCAATAGTTACTCATTAATAATCTACTCATTGACACTCGGTTTAGGCTCCACCAGAACCACTTGGCTCTCGACATCATGACCAGACATAGACACAAAAGCTGAATGCCAGAGGGGAGCTGAGAATAGCTGTCTTTCGTATCAAGGCAGCATTTGACTGAGTACGGTACCGAGGAGCATTAGCAAAACTGAGGCTAATGAGAGTCAAAGGGAAAGTCCTCCAGCGTGACACAAGGGACGATGGCTGCACATTGCCGCAGGATATCGTCAAAAAAAGTGTCCTTGGCCTAACCATCTTCCGTTACTTCATCAAAGAATTTCTCTTCGTCATAATGTTTTAAAATCTAATATATATATAAATGCCAACCTCGAAGCCTACAAAGGTTGATGAGATTCAGTACTACTATCCACTGCCCCGCACTTCTCACGACTGTCAGTGAGTGTATCCTATTTTTTATTAGATAAAAGCTAAATATATATCTTATTTAGGTTGCAAATTATTATTTGATTCTCTCGAACCCTTGATCTACTACTGCAAAATAAATTGTAAGTCAAAAGCTATTATATTCCAAATCAACTGCACACTTTTGGTATCAACATGCTGGATAGTACTAGCACAGTCATGGACTATTGAATAGTTAATTCTCATGTCCTCTTCAAAAGGGTGACACATTGTTGAGAAGAGAATAGAGAGTGAGAAGTGGCTGGATAGGCAAATGAGACTTTTACAATCATCACCCTTGATTCTCTTCACAATCACACGGTTTCTTTAATTTCATCTAGACGTATCCAGCATTTCATCTCCGAGCTACAGGATGTGCTTGTTCATCAGCTCGTTTGCAAATGAGCTCTTTCAATGCAATTTTTGTCTTTGCTACTATTTGCTTTGGTGCATGAACAAATTGTTTTTCTTAATGTCTGGGGTGAAATTATCTATTTGGTTGCCGTACAAAAACAATGGATCTGTTGCTAAAATTTCTGTATTTGCAGTGGTGCTGTTCTTTTGAACTAACTACCATCTAAAATAGCAACCGAGATGAAGATGACAGATTTGCTGGTGTACGGTTTGTGGATGTGACTGACTCAGCTTGTGAAAGCAGCTGCACCAAAGGTGGCAACAAAATAATTGCAAAGTTTGCATGTTATTTCGGTTCTATAGCTCCCATTTTAACTGCAGTCAGCGTGGGCCAAGAGGACAAGCCTGATGCTCAGCCCCAGCTGGCCAACATGAGACTGAGACCATTTTAAAGACAAACTTCTCAAAATAAGGGCCATTAAATCACTTTTTGATATGGCATTTGTAAGGTAACCCTCACCTGTTCCACTTCGCGAAAGACCCGTAGAAAGTTATCTCCAAGAGCTGCTTTCACCTCTATGTCAGTCCAGTTTCTCCTCAATAGTTCAGCTACCAAATCTGGATAGAAGGACACATCATCCAAACCTACAGGAACTCTCCAAAATGAAAAAAATATAAACTGTAACCAGGTTATTTGATGGTGAGGCAGTCCAATCTTGCCCTTACCTGCTGTCCACATACATGTGTCCTTTCCAGAAGGGGCTACAAACAGAGACTCTGGCTGATTCTTCCCCTACCTAACCTGGGGGCTTGATTTTTTCCTACCAAGGTAGTAGAGAGGCAGGCTGCAAACCCGCTCCTGGCCCCACGACTTTCCTCTGATTGGGCTTGTTAAGCCCGCCCTGCAAGGTTCCTGGCCAATTAAAAGGAAGTGGGTCTGATGACGTCATCAGCCAGTTTCCTTAAAGGGACCATACCCACATACATTTTGACACTTGTACTGTCAGTGTGCTGCAGCATTGAGGTGCTGCAAACACTGACAAGCACTGCACAAAGGTGCATGACTGCAGCCAGGCTCTCCCATGACTCCCTCCATATGCTTTGGAGGGAATCAAAGCACACAGGGAGGTTCTGCTCCTTTCTCATGGGCGGACGAGTTCTCCCCAAGATACCCATGCAGCCTGACACAGCCTTGCACAGGAGGACACAAGCAGGGATGTCATCACGAGGACCTGGCTGCAATGGAGCAAACCTTTCAATGATCTCAGCAGATCACAAAACGTTACTGCAAAGCCACACTCAACCTCATCCTGCTGTGCCACTCATTACATCCACATCACTCTGCCTTCGCTACCCTACCCCTGCACATCCTTACACCAACTTACCTTGCACCTCCACCAATCCCTCTCTCTCTATCTGCATTATCACATTCCCATCTCACTAGCCATTCCTCACACTCTCCCTCCATCCTTGCCCAATCATACCAACTAACAACACACAAGGGTAGGCACTTGGGTGTTATCATCAATGCTGATGTAAATTTTCTGTCAATGTGTTGTCAAACATTGAAAGCTTTATTTTCAACACTTTGTGTTCTTGGACAGATCTGTGTGCACCTTTGGAAGTAGCTTAGTGAGTTGCAGTGAATGGTGAGACATAACGGACCCTCCCACCCCCCCCCCCCCCCCACCCCTTCCAATGGTGATGAGTGTGAAAGGAATGGCTTGGGTATTGTAGGAATGCTTTATGGTGTTGGTGTGGGGTGGTGCCAACCTTGCGCATCATGTAGCAGCCAGGGTGTACAGCATCAAGTGAAGTAAATGTGGCCATGGTGAGACCATCCCTGGTCTCCTGGGCAGCAATGTGGTCGGGTGCTGATGTCCTGTGCAGTATCAGGTGATTGCGGAGAAGGTTGGTGGTGTTGTTGGTGATGTTGCTGTTGGGGCTGATTGTGGTGAGATTCTGAGGACCAAGGTGAGATTTCTCCAAGAGCACCAATGCTGATGGAATAGATGGCAGCTGAAGTTGAAATGACAGAAGCAATCTGTCAATGGTGAGATAGATTGCACCAAGGAGGTGACATTGGATAGAGAGTTCACTGCAAACACTTCAAACCTGCATAAAGCTGAGAGGTTTATTGCAAATCCTGAAGACTCCAGCTTCTGAGATTGGAAATTGAACTGCTGTGAAATGATAGCTTTCATACCACATTTGCAGCTGTCTACTAGTCAAACCAATCCAGAGTGGTTGAGAACCTGACACACTTACTAGACATGATCCCCGAGGGAAGTGAACCTCATTAAAAAAAACTTGGTAAGATGGTTAGGACCTGGAAAACTGGCGCTTAAATACCTTTAACCAGCTTCTTAACTATCTTACTTGCCTGACACGTCGCTTAGTGCCAGGTCTGCAATCCGCAGGCAGAGTCGGCGATTAGGAAATTAACATGGAGACGGGTTCAGAGTGGACTTCCAGCTCCGCTGTCAATCATGACTATTTTGACTGCAGGTCTGCCTCCAAACTCGCATTGCAGTGCCAGGAAGATTCTAGCCGAGTGAGCCTACTGCTTATCACAGACTAGGAAATTGAATTGTGGTCTGTATGTCTCAGTAACATGCCAGAATGTGCGCTTACCCGCCAAGCCATAAGGGAGTTGTAAACTCATTAATTCAAGATTTACATTTTCCAACAATATATTCAGGAGATTTAATGACAAATAGGAACTTCTTATTTTCTTCTTGCCTCAGGGAGAAGCAATTTACACGTGGCCAAGCAAACCATCAGACACAGGATAACCATTCCTGGTACCATTCCAATGGCAGAAACCAATGCTACAGTAATGTCTTGACAACTACCCTTTGAAAAATAGAAAAAAGTCAAAGCTAAAGACACTTTTATATCTGAATGCGCGAAGCATCGCAACAAAATAGATGAATTAATAGCACAGATAGAAATGAGTCGGTTTGATCTAATAGCCATTACGGAGACGTGGTTGCAAAGTGACCAAGGTTGGGAACTAAATATTCCAGGATACTTAACATTTAGAAGAGATAGGCAAAATGGAAAAGGAGGAGGGGTAGCCCTGATATAAAGGATGGGATAAAGACAGTAGCGAGAAAGGATCTTAGCTTGGAAAATCAAGAAGTAGAATCAGTTCGGATGGAGCTAAGAAACAGCAAGGGGCAGACAACATTGGTGGGAGTTGTTTATAGACCCCCAAACAGTAGTGGTAATGTAGGGCATTAGTATAAATCAGGAAATTAGAGGTGCATGTAACAATGATAATACCATAATCATGGGGGACTTTAATCTACATACAGCAAATTTGGTTTGCCCGGTCTATAATAGTGTGGAGGACGAATTAATGGAATGTATGCAAGATGGTTTTCTAGATCAGTATGTTGAGGAACCAACTAGAGAGCAGGCTATTTTAGATCTAGTATTGTGCAATGAGAAACGGTTAATTAATAACCTTGTATTAAAAGGCCGTTAGGGAAGAGTGACCTAATGATAGAATTTTACGTTAAGTTTGAAAGTGATTTAGTTAAATCCGAAACCAAGGTCTTAAATCTAAACAAAGGACACTATGTAGGTATGGGGGAGAGTTGGCTAAGGTAGATTGGGAAACTACATTAAAAGGTATGACGGTAGAAAGCAATGGCTAGCATTTAAAGAATTAATACATAATTTACAACAAACATATATTCCTTAAGGCACAAAAACCCCACAAAAAAAGTGATCCAACTGTGACTAATAAGAGAAGTTAAAGTGAGTAGTATATCAAAGGAAGAGGCTTATAATGTTGCCAAAAAGAGCGGTAGGCCTGACGATTGGGACGATTTTAGAATTCAGCAAAGGAGGACCAAGAAATTCATAAAGAAAGGGAACATAAAAACAGGCTGTAAAAGCTTCTATAGGTATGTAAAAAGGAAAAGATTAGCGAAAGTAAATGTGAGTCCCCTACAGGCTGAGACAGGAGAAATTATAATGGGGAATAAGGAAATGGCAGAGAAATTAAACAAATACTTTGGGCCCACGTTTCCACATGATTTGCGCCTGATTTTTAGGAGCAACTGGTGGAGAACGGACTATCTTAGAAATCGCAATTCTCCACATTTTTTTTTTCGACAGTTCTAGTCAGGTAGAACAGTTCCACTTTGGAACAGAATTTTTTCTTCAAATTTTTTCCGGCCACTGACGCCTGATTTCAAAGTTTCCACAGTGAAAACGTACTCCAAACTAAAATAGAATGGAGCAAGTGAAGATTTTTGTAGAACTGAAAAAACCTGTTCTACACATTAAAAAATCAGGCGCAGGTTACAAATTAGGCGTCCAGAACGAGGTGGGGGGGGGGAGGGGGGGAAGTAATTAAATTCTATAATAAATCCTTATTTATACTTATACAAATATTATACAAATAAATCCAACCTGAATAAACATTTATAAGCAAAGAAAAGATTAAATAAACCATCTTCCTACCTGTGTGAAAGTGTTTCAGGCAGGCCTTTTGGGACCGAAGGCTGAACGGGCCGGCCCGAGACTTCGGGCAGGGCCCGTCCCCAGCACCAGATTTACAGGTAGGTGGCGTTGGGTCGGGTCGGAGAGGTTCGGTTCGGGGAGGGAGAGAGAGAGGAGGGAGAGGGAGGAGGGAGGGAGGGGGGGTCGGGGAGGGAGAGGGAGGGAGGGGGGGTCGGGGAGGTCAGGTCGCGGAGGGAGAGGTCGGGGAGCGGGAGGTCAGGTCGGATCCAGTCGGGGGGGCGGTGGGGGGAGCAGGAGCGCTGGTCGGGTCGGGTCCAGTCGGGGGGGGAGGGGAGCGGGAGCAGGAGCGCGGGTCGGGTCCAGTCGGGGGGGGGGAGGGGAGCAGGAGCGCAGGTTGGGTCCAGTCGTGGGGGCGGGGAAGCGGGAGCAGGAGTGCGGGTCGGGTCCAGTCGGGGGGGGGGGGGGGGGTGGAGCAGGAGCGCGGGTTGGGTCGGGTCCAGTCAGGGGAGCGGGAGCAGGAGCGCGGGTCGGGTCAGGTCCAGTCGGGGGGTGGGTCGGGTCGGGTCCGGAGGCAGGGGCGGGGGGGGGAGCGGGTGTCGGGTCTGGTCGGGGGTGGGGGAAGCAGGAGCTGGCCGTGGGAGGAGCCTTATTCACACAGCCCCAGTGAGGCCATTCGGCCAGGGCTAGGGGCTGCGTGCTTCGGGCGCCTGGAGCTACTGCACTTGCGTGCCCACTGTAGCACGCATGTGCAGAGGTCCCGGCACTGTTTTCAGCGCAGGGACCTGGTTCCGCCCCCCTACAGCTCGTGCTGGCTGCGCCGAGGGCCAGAGGACCTGCAGGTAGGTGGAGAATACGGAGGATTTTTTTAGGCGCACTTTGTGGCGCGAAAAATGGGCGTCCAGGTCGGGACTGCGCCGTTCTAGGCGCGTGTGGAAACTTGGGCCCTTTGTGTCTGTCTTCACGGAAAACCTCCCGGAAATAGTGGAGTATCAGGGGTCTAGCGAGAATGAGGAACTGAAAGAAATTAATATTAGTAAAAAATAGTACTGGAGAAATTAATGGGACTGAAAACCGATAAATCCCCTGGACCTGATGGCCTCCTTCCTAGGGTTTCGAAAGAGGTGGCTATAGAGATAGTGGATGCATTGGTTGTCATCTTCCAAAATTCCATAGATTCTACAACGGTTCCTGCAGATTGGAAGGTAGCAAATGTAACCCCCCTATTTAAGAAAGGAGGGAGAGAGAAAATGGGGAACTACAGACCAGTTAGCCTGACATTAGTAGTAGGAAAAATGCAAGAATCTATTATTAAGGATATGGTAACAAGGCACTTAGAAAAGAATAATAGATTGGGCAGAGTCAACACGGGTTTATGAAAGGTAAATCATGTTTGACAAATCTGTTAGAGTTTTTTGAGGTTGTAACTAGCAGAATAGATAAGAGGGAACCAGTGGATGTGGTGTATTTGGATTTTCAGAAGGCATTCGATAAGATGCCACACGAGGCTATTGAACAAAATTAGAGCTCATGGGATTGGGATAATATACTAGCATGGATTGAGGATTGGTTAATGGACGGAAAACAGAGTAGGAATAAACGGGTCATTTTCAGGTTGGCAGACTATAACAAGTGAAGTGCCGCAAGGATCGGTGCTTGGGTCCTAGCTATTCACAATCTACGTCAATCATTTGGATGAGGGGACCAAATGTAATGTATCCGAGTTTACTGATGATACAAAGCTAGATGGGAATGTAAGTTATGAGGAGGATGCAAAGAGACTTCAAGGGGATATAGACAAGCTAAGTGAATGGGCAACAACATGGCAAATGGAATACCATGTAGAGAAATGTGAAGTTATCCATTTTGGTAGGAAAAATAGAAAAGAAAAGTATTTTTTAAATGGTGAGAGATTGGGAAATGTTGGTGTTCTGAGGGACCTGGATGTCCTTGTACACGAATCACTGAAAGTTAACATGCAGATATAGCAAGCAATTAAGAAAGCAAATGGTATGTTGACCTTTATTACGAGGATTTGAGTACAAGAATACAGATGTTTTACTGCAACTATATAGGGCCCTGGTGAGACCACACCTGGAGTATTGTGTACAGTTTTGGTTTCCTTACCTAAGGAAGGATATACTTTCCATAGAGAGAGTGCAATGAAGGTTCGCCAGACTGATTCCTGGGATGGGGGGGGGTTGTCCTATGAGGAGAGATTGAGTAGACTCGGCCTATATTCTCTCGAGTTTAGAAGAATGAGGTGCTCTCATTGAAACATACAAAATTCTTACAGGGCTTGACAGGGTAGATGCACGGAGGATGTTTCCTCTGGCTGAGGAGTCGAGAACCAGGGGTCACAGTCTCAGAATAAGGGGCTGTCCATTTAGGACTGAGATGAGGAGATACTTCTTCACTCAGAGTGGTGAATCTCTGGAATTTTCTACTCCAGAAGGCTGTGGATGCTCAGTCTTTGAGTATATTCAAGACAGAGATCGATAAATTTTTGAATATATAGGGAATCAAGGGATATGGGGATATTGCGGTAAAGTGGAGTTGAGGTAGAAGATCGGCCATGATCTCAATGAATGGCAGAGCAGGCTTGAGGGGCCAAATGGCCGAATCCTGCTCCTAATTCTTATGTTCTTATGAATAGTGCAGGTGCCATTTTATATTAGACTTTTCTACCTGTTTAATAGCTGAAGGCATTAGAACTTAAGGAAAGGTAACTTCGATGGTATGAGACATGAATTGGCTAGAATAGACTGGCGAATGATACTTGAAGGGTTGATGGTGGATAGGCAATGGCAAACATTTAAAGATCACATGGATGAACTTCCACAATTGTACATCCCTGTCTGGCGTAAAAATAAAACGGGGAAGGTGGCTCAACCGTGGCTAACAAGGGAAATTAAGGATAGTGTTACATCCAAGGAAGAGGCATATAAATTGTCCAGAAAAAGCAGCAAACCTGAGGACTGGGAGAAATTTAGAATTCAGCAGAGGAGGACAAAGGGTTTAATTAGGAGGGGGAAAATAGAGTTCGAGAGGAAGCTTGCTGGGAACATAAAAACTGACTGCAAAAGCTTCTATAAATATGTGAAGAGAAAAAGATTAGTGAAGACAAACATAGGTTCCTTGCAGTCAGATTCAGGTGAATTTATAATGGGGAACAAAGAAATGGCAGGCCAGTTGAACAAATACTTTGGTTCTGTCTTCACGAAGGAAGACACAAATAACCTTCCGGAAATACTAGGGGACCGAGGGTCTAGAGAGAAGGAGGAACTGAAGGAAATCTTTATTAGGCGGGAAATTGTGTTAGGGAAATTGATGGGATTGAAGGCTGATAAATCCCTGGGGCCTGATAGTCTGCATCCCAGAGTACATAAGAAGTGGCCCTAGAAATAGTGGATGCATTGGTGATCATTTTCCAACAGTCTATCTACTCTGGATCAGTTCCTATGGACTGGAGGGTAGCTAATGTAACACCACTTTTTAAAAAAGGAGGGAGAGAGAAAATGGGTAATTATAGACCAGTTAGCCTGACATCAATAGTGGGGAAAATGTTGGAATCAATTATTAAAGATGAAATAGCAGCGCATTTGGAAAGCAGTGACAGGATCGATCCAAGTCAGCATGGATTTATAAAAGGAAACTCATCCTTGACAAATCTTCTAGAATTTTTTGAGGATGTAACTTGTAGAGTGGACAAGGGAGAACCAGTGGATGTGGTGTATTTGAGCTTTCAAAAGGTTTTTGATAAGGTCCCACACAAGAGATTGGTGTGCAAAATTAAAGCACATGGTATTGGGGGTAATGTACTGACGTGAATAAAGAACTGGTTGGCAGACAGGAAGCAGAGGGTTGGGATAAACGGGTCCTTTTCAGAATGGCAGGCAGTGACTAGTGGGGTGCCGCAGGGCTCAGTGCTGGGACCCCAGCTATTTACAATATAAATCAATGATTTAGATGAAGGAATTGAAGTAATATCTCCAAGAGTCGGAGGGTCTAGTAAGAAGGAGGAACTGAGGGAAATCCTTATTAGTCGGGAAATTGTGTTGGGGAAATTGATGGGATTGAAGGCCGATAAATCCCCAGGGCCTGATGGACTGCATCCCAGAGTACTTAAGGAGGTGGCCTTGGAAATAGTGGATGCATTGACAGTCATTTTCCAACATTCCATTGACTCTGGATCAGTTCCTATGGAGTGGAGGGTAGCCAATGTAACCCCACTTTTTAAAAAAGGAGGGAGAGAGAAAACAGGGAATTATAGACCAGTCAGCCTGACATCGGTAGTGGGTAAAATGATGGAATCAATTATTAAGGATGTCATCGCAGTGCATTTGGAAAGAGGTAATATGATAGGTCCAAGTCAGCATGGATTTGTGAAAGGGAAATCATGCTTGACAAATCTTCTGGAATTTTTTGAGGATGTTTCCAGTAGAGTGGACAAGGGAGAACCAGTTGATGTGGTATATTTGGACTTTCAGAAGGCTTTCGACAAGGTCCCACACAAGAGATTAATGTGCAAAGTTAAAGCACATGGGATTGGGGGTAGTGTGCTGACATGGATTGAGAACTGGTTGTCAGACAGGAAGCAAAGAGTAGGAGTAAATGGGGACTTTTCAGAATGGCAGGCAGTGACTAGTGGGGTACCGCAAGGTTCTGTGCTGGGGCCCCAGCTGTTTACACTGTACATTAATGATTTAGACGAGGGGATTAAATGTAGTATCTCCAAATTTGCGGATG
This sequence comes from Pristiophorus japonicus, assembly GCF_044704955.1. Taxonomy (NCBI): domain Eukaryota; kingdom Metazoa; phylum Chordata; class Chondrichthyes; family Pristiophoridae; genus Pristiophorus; species Pristiophorus japonicus. The sequence continues at coordinate 152,476,092 of NC_091989.1, forward strand.
ACACTAAGTTGGGTGGCAGTGTGAGCTGCAAGGAGGATTCTATGAGGCTGCAGAGCGACTTGGATAGGTTAGGTGAGTGGGCAAATGCATGGCAGATGAAGTATAATGTGGATAAATGTGAGGTTATCCACTTTGGTGGTAAAAACAGAGAGACAGACTATTATCTGAATGGTGACAGATTAGGAAAAGGGGAGGTGCAAAGAGACCTGGGTGTCATGGTACATCAGTCATTGAAGGTTGGCATGCAGGTACAGCAGGCGGTTAAGAAAGCAAATGGCATGTTGGCCTTCATAGCAAGGGGATTTGAGTACAGGGGCAGGGAGGTGTTGCTACAATTGTACAGGGCCTTGGTGAGGCCACACCTGGAGTATTGTGTACAGTTTTGGTCTCCTAACCTGAGGAAGGACATTCTTGCTATTGAGGGAGTGCAGCGAAGGTTCACCAGACTGATTCCCGGGATGGCGGGACTGACCTATCAAGAAAGACTGGATCAACTGGGCTTGTATTCACTGGAGTTCAGAAGAATGAGAGGGGACCTCATAGAAACGTTTAAAATTCTGACGGGGTTAGACAGGTTAGATGCAGGAAGAATGTTCCCAATGTTGGGGAAGTCCAGAACCAGGGGTCACAGTCTAAGGATAAGGGGGAAGCCATTTAGGACCGAGATGAGGAGGAATTTCTTCACCCAGAGAGTGGTGAACCTATGGAATTCTCTACCACAGAAAGTTGTTGAGGCCAATTCACTAAATATATTCAAAAAGGAGTTAGATGAAGTCCTTACTACTAGGGGAATCAAGGGGTATGGTGAGAAAGTAGGAATGGGGTACTGAAGTTGCATGTTCAGCCATGAACTCATTGAATGGCGGTGCAGGCTAGAAGGGCCGAATGGCCTACTCCTGCACCTATTTTCTATGTTTCTAAGTTTGCAGTTGACACTAAGCTGGATGGCAGTGTGAGCTGTGAGGAGGATGCTAAGAGGCTGCAGGGTGACTTGGACAGGTTAGGTGAGTGGGCAAATGCATGGCAGATGCAGTATAATGTGGATAAATGTGAGGTTATCCACTTTGGTGGCCAAAACACGAAGGCAGAATATTATCTGAATGGCGGCAGATTAGGAAAAGGGGAGGTGCAACGAGACCTGGATGGCATGGTACATCAGTCATTGAAAGTTGGCATGCAGGTACAGCAGGCGGTGAAGAAGGCAAATAGTATGTTGGCCTTCATAGCTAGGGGATTTGAGTATAGGAGCAGGGCGGTCTTACTGCAGTTGTACAGGCCTCACCTGGAATATTGTGTTCAGTTTTGGTCTCCTAATCTGAGGAAGGACGTTCTTGCTATTGAGGGAGTGCAGCAAAGGTTCAAGACTGACATATGAGGAGAGACTGGGTCGACTGGGCCTGTATTCACTGGAGTTTAGAAGGATGAGAGGGGATCTCGTAGAAACATATAAAATTCTGACGGGACTGGACAGGTTAGATGCAGGAAGAATGTTCCTGATGTTGGGGATGTCCAGAACCAGGGGACACAGTCTAAAGATAAGTGGTAAGCCATTTAGGACTGAGATGAGAAGAAACTTTTTCACTCAGAGAGTTGTTAACCTGTGGAATTCCCTACCGCAGAGAGTTGTTGATGCCAATTCATTGGATATATTCAAGAGGGAGTTAGATATAGCCATTACGACTAAAGGGATCAAGGGGTATGGAGAGAAAGCAGGAAAGGGGTACTGAGGTGAATGATCAGCCATGATCATATTGAATGGTGGTGCAGGCTCAAAGGGCCGAATGGCCTACTCCTGCACCTATTTTCTCTGTTTTTATGTTTCTAATTGCACCATAAATGAAGATAAGTGAAAGTTTTAAGATAAAAATTAAAAACGTGAATGCTGTAACGTGAAATAAAAACAAAATACTACAAATTTTAATGAAGAGCCCTGATGAAGGGTGTCAGCCGAAACATCAAATGCAATCTCGCCCAATATGTATTTTCAGTTCTGTTTTTATTTCAGCGTTCTATGCCGATTCTCATTATATCTAATATTCTATTTATTTCCAAGATTGTACATGTTGAAAATTGAGACATGATATACTTTTTGAATGGTAGTGAAAGGGTTTCCTTACAGTGGTTTTACACGCCACTATGCAACCCTTGCAGCAGCCCAGGTTTAAATTTCAAACCAATTCTGCATTGAGCCTCCAAAGTGCAACAGAGTAGATTTCTCTAAGCGAATACAAATGAATTATAGATTCGTAGACAGAATAATAATTGGAAGCCAGTAGATATGGAATATTACCTGGAGACGCCATCATAATCTCCACCAAATCCTACAGCCTTGTAGCCAGCAATCTTTTTAATGTAGTCAAAATGATCTGTAGAAATGATTTGAAAAATATGACTTTTTTCAATCATGTTTGAATTTCATTACACTAAGCGCAATAGTTCAATTCAAAACCAGGAGGAAGCTGATAGTGGTATGTTAAAGCTCCTAGCCGGAGACCGGGGGTGGAGCCAGCTTAGAATCCTGCTCCACATAACTCCCGATCTGAACCATGTTGAGTGGTGGAAGGGCTGTGCAGAGTCAGCAGCACCTCCCAACAGAGGAAGAGTAGGGGGAAGAAGGGCAAGTGGAGGAATCACACCTGCGAACATACTTGGTAGCACCGAGAGGGCATTGCCAACGACCTGGGAGCCCATGCTCTTGACTGTGAATATGTCAGATCAAGCAGATGAAGAAAAGGGGTAGAAATTAGAAAAATAAATAGAAATCAACCAAAAAATCTGCACAGACAAATAAAGTTTTTTCAAAAAAACAGCAAATAACTTAATTACTGTTAACAGAAAAGAGTTTGCCACAAAACTGCACTCAATTTTTGCAAAGACATATTGATCAAAAATTTTAACTAGAATGAAGGGACCTTGTGTCAAAGAGGAACACTGTAATAATTGCAAAAGAAAATAAGATAAAATATTAGCCTTTTCAGTCTTTACTCAAAGCTCGTACGGTTCCAAAATCTTAATCGTGCAGTTTTAAAATATTTTTATTTACTACAATAGTTCATTTGGGGGTGAAATTGAATATAAGTGTGCCCATTAAGGTAAGTTAAAATTTAAAAAGGTACCTTTTAGTTAGTGGTCTGAAGCAATCCCTATCGGGACGGCTGGTTAGGCCACAGAAGTAACCGAAAAATATGGCCTGCCTGCCTGCCTGACCGAATTTCAAATCAAGGTCTTGAAACAGTAATTAGGTTCCATGTTGTCATATTCAAGGGGCCTTTTTCAAACAGCGTGCACGGGTGCCTATATATTGCCTGAGCTAATATGGTGTCAGACTTCCTTTAGGCATAGTTCTTGAGTGGGACATAGCCCCACAAAATTGCCTCCTTTTGCCCATTTCTGTGCCTGAAAAACAGATACAGGGTCCAATTTCACCCCCACTGCATTTACTTCTGCACGGCTGTGTTTCTGTGGTCTCATACAAAAACAACATTAGTTCCTGTCATTCAGGAAGTGGCATTGCCAGCCCGAAGTCACTGTAATTTTGAGATAAGAACTCATGAAAAATAAACATAGCTCTGAAAAGTTACATTAAAGGGAAGAAGTTATTTCCAATGTGATATTTGGACAATGGAATTTTTTTTAATATTATGAATTGAAACGCTCTTTGTTTTCTCTTTTTTGTTTGATTTTCACCTTTTTCCTTCAATTCTTTTCAGCAGCACTCTATTTCAAAGAAAAACCTCTCCTTTGAGATAAGTTCCACAGTGAAACAGTCTTGATACACTACACGTCTTTCCCCAGCAGTATATTGTGGCTATTCACATGTGTAAACTCCAAAGTTAGGACTTACATAATAAGCTAAGATGGAAGGTAACAGAAAAATCTAATTGAACATTAACAGTGTTCTGTGGATATAGTGGGCTAAACACATCTGGATTATTGTGCACAGTTCTGGGCACTTCAACTTAGAAAGGATATGCTGGCCTTGGAAGGAGTGCAGTGCAGATTCACCAGAAGGGTTAGATTATGAGGAGAGATTACATAAATTAGACTTGTATTCCCTGGAATATAGAAGGTCAAGGGGTGATTTGATTGAGGTTTTTAGGATTTTGAAAGGAATTGATAGGGTTGACACAGAGAAACTTTTTCCACTGGTGGGAGAATCTTGGACAAGGAGACATAACCTTGGAATCAGAGACAGACCATTCAGGAGAGAAGTTAGGAAACACTTCTTCACACAAAGGGTGATAGAAGTGTGAAACTCTCCCACAAAAATGCTAGCTCAATTAATAATTTTAAATCTGAGATGGATAGATTTTTGCTAGCCAAGGGCATTAAAGGATATGGAACCAAGGCGGATTAGAATACAGACCATGACCTCACTGAATGGTGGAACAGGCTTGAGGGGCTGACTGGCCTACTTCTGTTCCTATGTGAACCTGATCGAAAATGTTCTCTTTTACAATAGCAGAAATTTGTTTAAAAAAATAATTTGACTTGAGAGCACAGTGCAAACACTGACCTGCCACATTTGAAAGCTCAGCTGTAGGCTTGCAGGTAACGTACTCATTGTAGAAGTTCACCATCACAATACCTCTCTTTTCACTCTGTCAAGTGAATCCATTGATAGAAATGATTCAGCAGATTGATTGATATCCTCTGGACAAGTGAACAGCTGATATATACACATACATCTAGACACACCCAATTTCATATTCTAGAATTGTTTCAACTGCACAAAGCCCACGAAAATATCACATTGTGCCAAGTACAGGCTGTGTAGTATTTGCGTACAGGGGGAAAGAAAATCCTTGGGGCCAGTTATGTGAGGGCAGTCGCTGGTGTCTTGTGATGGCAAAGTGTAGGAACCGTTGATAATGGTCTTTAAGCAGGCCAATTGCCTGCTGTTTTATCAGCAGAGCTGACCAGGCTAGGCTGACTGAAAGTGAGGGGCAATCTACAAAGAAAGAAAATTACATTGAGAATTTATCGTCACAAGGTCAAGTGATTAAAGAAGGCGGCTCACTATCACCTTCTCCAGGGGAACTGAGAGGGGAAATCTTTTCACCCAGAGGGTGGTGGGGGCCTGGAACTCACTGCCTGAAAGGATGGTAGAGGCAGAGACTCGCATCGCATTTAAAAAGTACTTGGATATGCACTTGAGGTGCGGACCAAGAGCTAGAAAGTGGGATTAGTCTGGATAGCTCTTTTTCAGCCGCCACAGACACGATGGGCCAAATGGCCTCCTTCTGTGCCATAAACTTCTGTGATTCTAACTAGGGATGGGCAATCAATGCTGGCCTTGCTTATGACAGTCACATCCCGAGAAGGAATTTTGAAAAAGATGGTGAATGCATCCTGTGAAATGTAAATTTAGGATTCTTTGTCTATGTCCAGAGAATGGACAATTTCATGTCATTTTTTTCCAGACTGAAGCTCCTTTTTCTTCTGGGTCTTTTCACACCACAAATGTTTGGTGGAAGATAGGTAGATGACTTTCTCCCAGGCCTTCATTAACGCCACTGTGAAATTTTGGTTGGGAACTGTGTAAGTGCACCCTGTGGCAAGTCTCATTCTGGTTTTCATACCCTCTCTGTGGGGAAGTATCTGACCACCTCTTGACAATGGCATAGAAACAGGAGCTCAGCATATTTTAGATTGAGGTCACCATCCATACGATTACCACTCGGTAATGCAAGATCGTAGTGTAACCAAAAACTAAGGTTTCCTCATTAAATATAAGAAAAACATATTTAACACCAACATTAAAATTGCACCAATACATTCTCTTATGTATTGTAATTTTTGTAAATTGTCGGTCAGCTTCACTCAGCCTAGCCTTTGCTGTTAAAGAGCATCGGAACAGGAATAGACCATTCAACCTCTCCATCCATTCAGTTGATCATGACTGATCTGTAATTCAATTCCATTTAAATGAGACCAGCGAGCTGTGGACACCTGTTGGGCACCCCCAGCTCGCGGGCAAAGAGGAGAACTGATCGGGATGGGGAAGGGGGATCGAGGCGGTGATAGAGAGGGGGGGTCGAGGCAGTGATAGAGAGGAGGGGTCGGGATGGTGATAGAGAGGAGGGGTCGGGATGGTGATAGAGAGGAGGGGCCGGGATGGTGATAGAGAGGAGGGGCCGGGATGGTGATAGAGAGGAGGGGTCGGGATGGTGATAGAGAGGGGGAGGTCGAGGTTTTGATAGAGAGGGAGTCGGGGCAGTGTTAGAGAGGGGGCGCGGTGATAGAGAGGGGGGATCGGGGGGGGTCGAGGCGATAATGGGGGGGTGGTGATGGGGTGAGAGAGAGGGGGGGGTAGATGCAGTGCTGGAGAGGGGGGGGGTCGGGGTGGTGATAGAGAGGTGGGGTCGGGAGGTGATGGGTGGGTGGTCGAGGTGGTGATAGAGAAGGAGGGGTTGGGGTGATAGAGAGGAGGGGGGATGGGGTATTTATAGAGAGGAGGAGTCAAGGTGGTGATAGAGAGTGGGGTCCAGGCGGTGACAGAGACAGGCTGGTGATAGAGAGGTGGAGGTCAGGGCAGTGATAGAGGGGAGGGGAGGGGAGTGGCGGTGATAGAGGGGAGGGGAGGGGCGGTGATAGAGGGGAGGGGAGGGGCGGTGATCGAGGGGAGGGCCCGGGACAGTGATAGGGGGGAGGGGGGAGAGGCGGTGATAGAGGGGGGGGAGGTCGGGGCGGTAGAGAGGGGAGGTCGGGGCGGTGATAGAGAGGTGGAGGTCGGGGCGGTGATACAGGGGTGGGGGGGTTGGGGCGGTGATAGAGAGGGGGGGTCGGGGCGGTGATGGGGCGGGGCGGTGATAGGGGGGGGGGGCGGGGCGGTGATAGATGGGGGGGTCGGGGCGGTGATAGAGAGGTGGGGGTCGGGGCGGTGATGGGGGGGGGGGGAGGTCGGGGCGGTAGAGAGGGGAGGTCGGGGCGGTGATAGAGAGGTGGAGGTCGGGGCGGTGATACAGGGGTGGGGGGGTTGGGGCGGTGATAGGGGGGGGCGGGGCGGTGATAGAGAGGGGGGGTCGGGGCGGTGATGGGGGGGGGGCGGGGCGGTGATAGGGGGGGGGCGGGGCGGTGATAGATGGGGGGGGTGGGGCGGTGATAGAGAGGGGGGGTCGGGGCGGTGATGGGGGGGGGGCGGGGCGGTGATAGGGGCGGGGTGGTGATAGATGGGGGGGTCGGGGCGGTGATAGAGAGGTGGGGGTCGGGGCGGTGATAGAGGGGGGGGTCGGGGCAGTGATAGGGGGGGGGCTCGGGGCGGTGATAGAGAGGGAGGGGGTTGGGGCGGTGATGGAGGGGGGGGTCGGGGCGGTGATAGAGAGGAGGGGTCGGGGCGGTGATCGGGGGGGTGGGTCGGGGCGGTGATGGGGGGGGGTCGGGGCGGTGATAGGGGGGGGGGTCAGGGCGGTGATAGAGAGCGGGGGCGGGGTGGTGATAGAGAGGGGGGATGGGGTATTTATAGAGAGGAGGGGTCAAGGTGGTGATAGAGAGGGGGGGCCTGGGGCAGTGATAGAGATGAGGGGCCCGGGGCAGTGATAGAGATGAGGGGCCCGGGGCAGTGATAGAGATGAGGGGCCCGGGGCAGTGATAGAGATGAGGGGCCCGGGGCAGTGATAGAGATGAGGGGCCCGGGGCAGTGATAGAGATGAGGGGCCCGGGGCAGTGATAGAGATGAGGGGCCCGGGGCAGTGATAGAGATGAGGGGCCCGGGGCAGTGATAGAGATGAGGGGCCCGGGGCAGTGATAGAGATGAGGGGCCCGGGGCAGTGATAGAGATGAGGGGCCCGGGGCAGTGATAGAGATGAGGGGCCCGGGGCAGTGATAGAGATGAGGGGCCCGGGGCAGTGATAGAGATGAGGGGCCCGGGGCAGTGATATAGATGAGGGGCCCGGGGCAGTGATAGAGATGAGGGGCCCGGGGCAGTGATAGAGATGAGGGGCCCGGGGCAGTGATAGAGATGAGGGGCCCGGGGCAGTGATAGAGATGAGGGGCCCGGGGCAGTGATAGAGATGAGGGGCCCGGGGCAGTGATAGAGATGAGGGGCCCGGGGCAGTGATAGAGATGAGGGGCCCGGGGCAGTGATAGAGATGAGGGGCCCGGGGCAGTGATAGAGATGAGGGGTGATCGGATGTTTTATAGAGAGGGGGGGGGTTAAGGTGGTGATAGAAACAGGGGATGGGCCGGTGATAGAGAGGGGAGGTTGGGGCGGTGGTGGAGGTGGAGGTGGGGGGTGGGGCAGGGGGCGTCCCCTGGAACTTCGTGGGCCACCCTGACCTGCGAGAGAACACCACCGCAGGTCGGGAGGATAAAGAGCTGGAACATGCCACTCTCTATCACCACCTTGACCCCCCCCCCCCCCCCCCTCTCTATAAACAACCCATCCTCCCTCATCTTTAACACTACCCAGGTCGCCCCGCTCTATCTCTGCCCGGCACCCCCCTCTCTATCACCACCTCGCCCCCCCCCCGCCTCTACCCCCCCTCTCTCTCACCCCATCACCGCCCCCATCATTGCCTCAATCCCCGCTCTCTATCACCGCCCCGACTCCCCCCCTCTATCACCAGCGTGAGCTGACACAAATGTGCGGCGGCTTCGAGGTGGGCGACTGGGTGATGTCATCAGGACCCAGGACGCCGTTTGCAGTATGGGCAGGAACATCGGTGGGGCCCTGGTAAAGCAGAGGAGTGGGCAGATCGTGGCCGAATTGCGACGAGTGATCGGGGCGGAGGAGCGATGAGGGATCGTGGCTGAGATTTGGTGGGTGATCGCGGCGGAGGTTCGGCGAATGTTTGATGTGGAGGTGTGGCGACTTTTTTTTGTGGCGGAGGAGTGATGAGGGATTGTGGTGGAGGTGCGGCGAATGAGGGTACGGGGCCCAGAAGACCAGAGGGCCCGGGGCAGCATGGGCCAGCCCACACTGCGATATGTGTGCGCACTAGGTCCGTGCAGCAGAGCAGGTCTCCAGTCGTCCTGGTTAACCCTTGCCAATGGATAAAGACCTAGCTTTGTCAAGCCCATGTGGTGATTGAAGTACAACGGTCACCACACGTTAAAAAAAATCCACGCACAGGCATCTTCCACCCCCTCAATTGGAGTTCAGGACTGGAATATCGGATCCTTCATTGAAACATCTGTGATGTGGAAGCAAGTCATCCTCGTTCGAGGGAGGGGGGGGCGAGGGTTGGGGGGATGATAGAGAGGGGGGGTCGAGGCGGTGATAGAAAGGGGGGGGTCAAGGTGGTGATAGCGAGGCGGGTTGTTGGGGCGGTGATAGAGAGGGGGGTCAAGGTGTTGATAGAGGAGGGGTCGGGGGATGATAGAAAGGAGGGGTCAAGGTGTTGATAGAGAGGGGGGGTCGGTGCGGTAATAGGGGGGGTGGTCGGGGGTGATAGTGGGGGGGGTCGTGGCGATGTTCAAGAGGGGGGTCGGAGGTAATGGAGGGGGTCGAGGGTGAAAGACGGGGGAGTCAGGGCGGTGATAGAGAGGTGGGGGTCGGGGCGGTGATGGGGGGGGGGGGTTGAGGCAATGATGGGGAGACGATGGGGTGAGAGAGAGGGTGGGTAGAGGCAGAGCGAGGGGGTGATAGAGTGGGGGGCCTGGGCAGTGATAGAGAGGAGGGACCCCGGGCAGTGATAGAGAGGAGGGACCCCGGGCAGTGATAGAGAGGAGGGACCCTGGGCAGTGATAGAGAGGAGGGACCCCGGGCAGTGATAGAGAGGAGGGACCCCGGGCAGTGATAGAGAGGGGGGTGTCGAGGCAGTGATAGAGAGGGGGGTGTCGAGGCAGTGATAGAGAGGGGGGTGTCGAGGCAGTGATAGAGAGGGGGGTTGAGGCAGTGATAGAGAGGGGGAGGTCGAGGCAGTGATAGAGAGGGGACGGTCGAGGCAGTGATAGAGAGGGGACGGTCGAGGCAGTGATAGAGAGGGGGGGTTGAGGCAGTGATAGAGAGGGGGGGTTGAGGCAGTGATAGAGAGGGGGGGTGTCGAGGCAGTGATAGAGAGGGGGGGTTGAGGCAGTGATAGAGAGGGGGGGTTGAGGCAGTGATAGAGAGGGGGGGTTGAGGCAGTGATAGAGAGGGGGGTGTCGAGGCAGTGATAGAGAGGGGGGTTGAGGCAGTGATAGAGAGGGGGGGTTGAGGCAGTGATAGAGAGGGGGGGTTGAGGCAGTGATAGAGAGGGGGGGTTGAGGCAGTGATAGAGAGAGGGGGTTGAGGCAGTGATAGAGAGGGGGGTGTCGAGGCAGTGATAGAGAGGGGGTTCGGGGGTGATAGAGAGGGGGGTCGAGGCAGTGATAGAGGGAGGTGATGGAGAGGGGGTGGGGGTTGGGGCGATCAGTGAAGCAGTGACCAGCTCCAGCCCGTGGTTTTATTGTGGGTTTGGGAGGAACACACCTGGTCCTCCTGACTCCACACTGAGGTAAGTATATTTTACAAACTTACTATTTTTGTAGCAGCCTGCAAAAATACCTGTAATAGGCCGCATGTAGACCTGGAAATCCTGAATGCAGCCAGCCCCATGATATAAACCCACTCCAACTTAAAATCCACCTCATGGTTCTCCTGTCTTCTCTGACTGACCTTTTACTAATGTAGTACTGAACGAATGTTTTAGTGTTTTACCTACGCTTCTTTCCCAGGTCTCTCTCGTTCCTCTGGTCACCCTTACAACTCACTACAGCTCAGATTGGGAACTGAGAGGAGTAAAGTTAGGACTTATTCCCATGTAATTGTATATTTACCTGCACAACATCTATTGCATGGCTTTAAGTGTTCGGGCACCAGCCACATGTTCACTTTTAAAATGATATATGTGTATAACCTCTGCAAATGCCTCACTTTTTATTAACTTATGATTATGATGAAAACATTTAGACAGAACGTGAAAGCTGTCTTTTATCAAACAACTGATAAATGTTTAACTACTCCAAATAATTAATATTTGCAAAACACTTGCTAAAATTTCTGCACACTTGCGTCTGTTATGCCATGGGCATTTCTATTATGATTATTGTGCAGTTTTACAAATGCATTTTGCTAAATATGCAAAGGAATCCTTCAAAATCTCCACAAAATCTGATCAAGCAAAGAAATAAAGCATAAATTTATAACTGGGATTCTTACCACTTTCTTCAGAATTTCAACTGGCACATTGCGCTTATGATTACATATGGTATAGGCAGATGAGTGGCTAAATATGATGGGAGCCTTTGAAAGCTGCAGTACATCGTCCATCGTCTTGACAGAAGTGTGTGCTAAATCAACGATCATTCCCAGGCGGTTCATCTCTAGGACGATTTTCTTAGATTCAATAAAAAAAGAGTAACAATTCCATCATTTTATTCACATTACGGTGAAGCTCATTTATCAAATTATCTTTGAGATAATTTCACTCTGACTATTTGTAGTACTTCATTGTCTTAGTTCCCAGTCTCACTGTCTGCCACCAAACCGAAAGTGGATTCTGGCCCAGTTTAATGCGAATAATTAGAAGCGTTGTTAACTTAATAACTTCTACAGGTATTTTACTCTGTTAAAAATTGCTACTCCAGTTATTAACAAAATAATGAAGAAAGTTATATAATTTGGTTTATTTAGGAAGGACTGTATATTTGTATGGTTTCTATAACTTTATGTCCACTACTTCAGAATTGTAGGATTTGTTCAGTTATCGTTAAGCTCATTTAGGAGCAGCTCGAGCACAAAGACTGCCGCAGTTCAAGGAGAAAGCTCACCACCACACTCTCTGAGCAACTAAGGACAGGCAATAAATGCGGTCTTACCAGAGTCGTCCACATCCCAAGAACAAATTTAAAAAGTGAATGTTTTGAAAGTTGAAAATGTCTTTCAGAATTCCAGGAGTCAAAGAACAATATCTGCAGTTTCTGCAAACGAGCCTGTATTGTCCACATATGAACCTGATTGCTTACCTCGCTGTGCATACCAAAACATTCTATGTTGCACTGTTTACGAATAGGTCTAAAAGGAATTAATATCTAAATTCCACATGAACCATTTACAAAACTGCATTCTGACACAGGGCCTCGACTGCCAGGAGTGTGTGTCAGAAATTTGGGGTGCACCCCTCCCTCATGATTTTCTGCCCATTCATTTTAATTCTTGGAAAATCCAGGGAGGCACGCACCTGAATTCCCAACGGATGCTCCTCATAGACAAGACTCTGCGCCAGGAATGTGGTTCCATAAAATTGTCACTAGGTGTTTGACAGACCTTTTATGGTTTGTAATTTGGTAGGCAGAAGAGTCCGAAAAACCATGTATCATTTTGGTCATAATAATGGTGTCTTTCAATGAGATCGACACCCACATCTGTGCTTGCATGAAATGATAAAAGATGTTTGCCAAACAGATGGTCATTGAAGACTTTGCCCTTTGAAGTTTTGGAAAATTAATTCAATTAGATTAGTTCATAGAAGCCGTGTGTTCATAAAAAGAATACATTAACACATCAAGATTTCAAATTAAACACCTTTCAGCATTCGTGGCAAACACTAACCTTTCCGTACTCGGATAGTCCATTACTCTCAAGTGGGTCATCTCCAGTGTCCACAAGCCAGTTATCCACCCTGAAAGATTTGAAAAACTGGCCTTTTATCTCTTGGACATGAGTTCAAATCGAGCACAGATTGATGGGGTGAACGATTCCTGTCTTTGTTGGCTGTACGGGTCCTTTGTGGAATGTGTCTGTCAGTCTTAATCAGAATCATTTGTCATAGCTCCGAGTGGGTTTGGGCCAACAGCACAAAGCTGACTATAATCTTGCATTATACTGGGACTCAATGGGTGCATATTTGTGAGACTGCAGGGGCTGCAGCATGTGGGAATTAGCTGGTAATTATTGTGGGAATTAATCTGGGACTCATCTGAAACTCCAGATGGAAATGGAGGTGTGTGAACAATCAAGCTGAACTGATGCCCCATTCCATTCTGTGCTGCTAACACCACCATTGGAACTTCTGTTCGCCGATATCAATAGTTCAACATAGAACATATGTGGATCATCTTTTAAACAAAGAGAAAAAGTGTCTGAACTTTGTCTTACCATGGTGTGTTACAGCTATGTGTGAGGGTCATGTACCGTACGCCCAGCTGATAGAAAAGGCGTAGTGTAGCCATATTACTATCTATGGAGTGTCCACCCTCCACACCAATTAAACTGGCCACTTTACCATTGTTGAAAGCTGTATTGATCTCTGTAATAGAAAGGAATTATATAGGTTATATCCAGTCATTCACTTGGATTCAGATTGAGGTGACTTAGCACATTTATATTTGGCAAACAGCTTTCAGGAGATGTATATTTTTTATATTTGGTTCTACTCATTTTATTTAACTTCAAAACCTACTTTAGTATTTGGAAAATATGAATTGATTGAAAGGCTGGAGCATATATTCTTGTTGAACAGCTTTATATCTTTCAGGTAATAATTCCTTCTTCAAATACCTAAACACAATTATATTTTGCTCTGTTTGATAGCGAAAAACTAACCATGAGTGAAAAAGAAATGTAGTATCAGTGGAACGTGCTTAGGCTCTTTGGCCATAATCGGCGCGGTCCCAGCCTGCAAGACCATCAGCAGGCCGGGACCATTACAGGGAGCAGCGTGCGTTGGCAGACCACTGCAGGAAGCAGCGCGTGCTATTGCACAAGGGCGACGGCTGCGAAGCCAGGTCGCTGATTGCAGTGTGGGCAGGCACAGCAGGAGGGGCGAAGGAACAGCAAGAGTCCATAGAGGGAAGTGACCGAGGCCCAGGAGAGGTGTGAATCTGGGGCCCAGAAGAGGCGAGGGCGTAGGGGCAGCACGGGTCAGCCCACACTGCGATATGTGTGTTTTACAGTATACATTAATGATTTAGATGAGGGATTGAGTGTAATATCTCCAAGTTTGCAGTTGACACTAAGCTGGGTGGCAGTGTGAGCTGTGAGGAGGATGCTAATAGGCTGCTGGGTGACTTGGACAGGTTAGGTGATTGGGCAAACGCGTGGCAGATGCAGTATAATGTGGATAAATGTGAGGTTATCCACTTTGGTGGCAAAAACGCGAAGGCAGAATATTATCTGAATGGCGGCAGATTAGGATAAGGGGAGGTGCAACGAGACCTGGGTGGCATGGTACATCAGTCATTGAAAGTTGGCATGCAGATACAGCAGGCGGTGAAGAAGGCAAATAGTATGTTGGCCTTCATAGCGATGGGAATTTGAATATAGGAGCAAGGAAGTCTTACTGCAGTTGTACAGGGCCTTAGTGAGGCCTCACCTGGAATATTGTGTTCAGTTTTGGTCTCCTAATCTGAGGAAGGATGTTCTTGTTATTGAGGGAGTGCAGCGAAGGTTCACTAGACTGATTCCCGGGATAGCAGGACTGACATATGACATATGAGGAGAGACTGGATCGAGTGGGCCTGTATTCACTGGAGTTTAGAAGGATGAGAAGGGATCTCATAGAAACATATAAAATTCTTGACTGGACTGGTCAGATTAGATGCAGGAAGAATGTTCCCGATGTTGGGGAAGTCCAGAACCAGGAGACATAGTCTAAGGATAAGGGGTAAGCCATTTAGGACTGAGATGAGGAGAAACTTCTTCACTCAGAGAGTTGTTAACCTGTGGAATTCCCTGCCACAGAGAGTTGTTGATGCCAGTTCATTGGATATATTCAAGGGGGGAGTTAGATATGGCCCTTACGGCTAAAGGGATCAAGGGGTAGGAAGAGAAAGCAGGAAAGGGGTACTGAGGTGAATGATCAGCCATGATCTTATTGAATGGTGGTGCAGGTTCGAAGGGCCGAATGGCCTACTCCTGCACCTATTTTCTATGTTTCTATGTGTGCGTGCTCAGTCCGTGCAGCAGAGCTGATCCTCAGTTAGTCTTGGGTAATCCTTGCCACTGAACCAAGACCTAGCTCTGTCAAACCCGTGTGGTGGCTGGTGTGTAACGGCCATCACACGTTAAAAAAATCCACCTTCCATCTTTCAGGATGTAGTTCTGGATCTGGAATATTAGGTCCTTCATTGAAACACCTGTGAATTTATCCTTTTTTGCTTTGTAAGCAAGTCATCCTCGCTTCGAGGGACTGTCTATGATGATGATATTTAGTGCTTCTCTTGGCTTTCATATTCCTCCAAAAGTGGATAAACAATATTAGCAAACATAAAGAAGATTTTTTATTTTAAATCCTTAATGAAGAATTTGTATAGTATTCCGCATTTGACTTCTTTTCAGGACTGGAGTTGGTGGGAAGAACTGGTTGGGCCTTGCACGTAGATAGTGTTATTTGGACATCGCAGGGTGCACTGCTTGTGATTTTCTGTCTGCTGACTTTAAGACTGCTTGTGATTTTCTGTCCGCTGACATTAAGGGACGTAAGATTGTGTGGCAAGCACCCATGATTTTCTGATTGGCCGCCCATTGCATGCGAGGACCCACAGGGGGCGTGAAGCTTCAGCACATTCCATTGTATGAGATTAAAGAAGGGAAAGATTTTGAATTTCACTTTAGCAATACAGTACAATAAACTAATATTACACTGGGTTTTTTTTAACCTTGGAGTATGAGTTCAGGGGCCAGTGGTGGTTATATTGCAGTGGAGCAAGAGAAGGGGAGGAGAGGTTGGCTTGGGAATGCAGGGAGCGTAAAAGGCAAATGGCTTGCAGTTGATTCTAGGCCCGCTCCATCACATTGAAGTCAGCGACCTGAGCATGGTGGAGGAACAATGCATGAAGAGGCACAGGCCCAACAAAAAGGTTGTGACTAAAATATGTCTCCTGACCCTTGAAGATCTGCAGTTATAGTCGACCATTAGCTAAGCTCTATCGTGACAGAGATATTCACCACGGCCCTTAATTTTAATGCCACAGGGATCTTCCAAAGATTCACAAGTGGACATCACAGGAGTCAGTCACTTTGTTTACCGATTAAACATCTGAGCCCTGAAATTGTAATGTTGACATTTTCAGGCTTCATCCACTCACGGCACAGTCTCACTCATACTGGCAGCACTGAGAGTCTGGGAAACAGCTGCTCTGAGGTAGGCTAGAAGCGTAATATGGGAGGGGTGAGATTTAGGGTGAGTTAGCAATTCTCTCCCATCCTGCTCACCTCTTGTCTGTGTGTTTATTTTAAGTAAGATAAAAACAAGACTATAAAGATAACTAATGGTGACATATATGTCAGACATTGATCCTGCAAGTTGCAATTGTGCAATATCTGTTCTTATGGTGACTTTTGCCCAGCTAATAAACCTCCAAAAGGAATTAGACTGTATGTACTTCCCTGCTGGCCTGGGACCAGTACCTGCAGTATCACAGAGTGTGAAGGACAGCTGGGAAGACCCAGGTTATTACTGGTCATCGTGATCACACTCTGTCCACAAAGCAAAATCTCTGCTGTTATTTTAAAGTTAGAAGAGTGCAGGTGGAAACATTGCTTTCTGGTAATATTAAATAGAATCTGGAGTAATTTGATCGTTACCAGGAGATCCAATGGGCCACCTGAGAGCTTTTAAAACCTGGTTCCAATCTATGCTTCACATAATGTCAAACACCTGGAGGAGGTCTCACACTCCTTGGCTTTAATTCATTCTGGAGTCAGATGGATGCAAACGTGACAATATAGCTGCAAATCTCAAAAATGACCCTGTTGGAAAGAAGCATACTTCAACCGTTAGGAAGGTATGTGGTCTAAAATTTATCAGGATTCTAACTGTTTCCCACTAAGACGCCTCTGGTTCCAGGAGTTTCCTATTTGTCTGGTAGGGGACGGAACTTCCATCTGCTCTTACAAAGCCAATAAAAGCAAGGGGGCAGAGCAAAGCAGCGGGGACTCCTGTGCCATCCGATGTACCATGCACAAATTTCACCTGAAAAGAGCTGAATATCAGGTAATTGTTGATATCACTCCATAACACCCGAGGAGCTCCTACTCATTTAGTTCAGTCAGCAGTTGCCATATGAGTGCGCTGAGTGAGTTGAGACATATCCAGAAGAGTGAATGTAGACTCTAACAATGGGGTTCATAATAGGAAAAGAGTGTAGACCCCCCGCCCCCCACCAAAGAAAAGAATGTAAAAAATAGTAAACATCGTCTCCATTACACAGAGGCTAGATGTGGCTGCCCCATTGTTCCGTAAGACTGCGTGGGTGCAGAACTTCCAGCCATCATGGTCAGACAGAGACCACAGATACGCCCAGAGTGGCACTTGTGCGAGTCTATCCTTTGGTAATAAAATGCTCTCCTGCTGATCCGGCAAACTCCGCTGGGGTCAACGCTAGAAGACACTGTGGATTTTCAAGCCGCAAGTGTTTTTATTGCTTAACCGACTGTGGAAACATGCAGTTTTGAAGTGCTTCCTGAGAATGAGTGCTACACTGGTCCAACATATTAGTATGCTAAAGCCTGCAGCACTGAATGGCAGGATATGAGTTCATGCTCGTGAAGCACTAGGTACTGAGCGCGTTCCTAATCATAGTTGCCCATCGGAGGATGTGGTGAGCAACAGTGTTAAGCACAGTTTTAGTAGGCCACGAGGCAAGCAAACAAAACATTGGTACATTAATTGTGACTGTTGACAGCAAATATTAGAAATGGATTACTCACCTGTGCTTGAACCTACACACTGGAAAGTTTGAGGGTATTTCTGACACATCCGGTGTATGACATCTATCTGCTCCAGGGTCTGTCTCACAGCATCCTTGTACTGGGTGTCACATGGCGTATATGCTACCCAAAACTGGAAGAAGAGACTATGCATCATATTCCAATTTAGAACTTTAACAAACTAAAGTAAGTAAATATTGGTGTGCAAGAATCAATCTTATAGACTGGGCATTAGGGAGTAATGTCAATAATATAATTAGGATATTCAGTTCCTTTCAGGGGCACATTGTGCATGGTACATTGGAAGAAACAGGCTAGGTGGGCTGAATGGTCTTTTCTCACTCTATTACATCTATATTATTACAGAAGAATTATGTTTTATTTACTTCTGTGTAATGCTCCATGAGTGACAACCGATTGAGAGGTGGATGGCCAGGATATTTCCATAGACAGTGGGGATAGAAATTTGTCTCAGTGATCCTAACGTCACTGAAGAACCTGCCTTGGCTACGTTTCTCCTCTGATTGCAAGGGGAGCCTGGCCCAGGCCTAAAGATCCCTTATGTGCTGGTGGTAGAGGGGATTGGAAGGATGCAGCTTTATTGTAACTATCCTGAGACACACAGATATCTGTTACCACATTTTGCAGCCCACTGGTAGGGGGCAAGAGAACAAGTCATGTATCTGTCCCAGAATGCCTATGGAATGGTCCTGCTAAGGTTGTTGTGCAAGGCATCTATTGAAGCTGCCACTTCATAAGTCACTACTGTCCTCAGTAACTTTTGACACCTTGTTGCAGATACTGCCCAGACTGCTACATTTTCAAGAGTGTTCTGCATGGCCTAACATATGTCCTGCATAGCGTTGCAGATGCAGATAGTGGATTCCTCCAACATATCCAAACCTGCAGCACATGCATGGTAACCATCCCCACTGCTTACGAGGTTGATACTCCCAAATCATTGCTCTTTTGAAGAATGGGTCCCTGAGATTGGAGTCCCTTGAATCCACAGCTTGTTCATGAGATTTCTCTTGGGGGGGGGGGGGGGGGGGAAAGAAAGGACATTTGTTTCAGAAATATGACTATCATATTTCACTTTGAAGATGTTGCAGTTCAGTAATGCACCAGCTATAAACTTTGAATACCTGGAAATTGCAACAAGCCAGTGTACTACACCGTGTTCCTGTGCTTACCAATCTATTCTTTGCAGCTCACCTCTTGCTTTCCCATCTCCCACTGCCTCCCCTGTGTGTCTTCTGAGGGCTTGCATTTCTTTCTCCTCATGCACACTTAACGTTCTTATTCTGACTGATTCTCCCATCCTGGCTGTACTATAGTGCTGATTGTGGACAACCGTTCTCTTTGCAAACAGAAAAAACACAAGTCGGCAAATCTGATTAGCAACTACATTTGCTTTCACCCAGGTGTCTGCATCCATACCATGGCGATAATGCTTTTAGGTGCAGGCTGGTTTTAATAATTTCTCATTTGACACTGGCACTACCACTCTTGTGTCAGGCTCTGAGAGAATACTCAGTGGTTATGGTGAGAAAGAGGTATGTGAGGCGTTTATGAGGTTTCTTGTGAATATTAAAATGTGACGTTCACCTATTTATTTACTCTGAGGTTTATGGTAGGTATGGAGGTGAATCATGTCTCTATCGTTCTTACAGGAGGTGCATGGGGACTTGCGTCTTTACTTACCTTGGCCAATCTTGTGAGGTCATTAAATCTTTTCTGGCACTGTGTTACAGTGCATGGGGTGATGGAGAAACCACTGACTGCCACCATCACTTCCCTTTATAACACCTTTTATTCCAAAAACTCACACAAATGAAAGTCGTTTCTGGCCAATTACACTCCAGTTCAGGCAAAACTCCATTTGTTCATTCACCTACCTTCTCACTCTGCTGGTATCTTGAAACCTCCTTCCAATAACTTTTATATATGTTCATGCAGAAATCAGTATGAGCAAATTCAAATGCCATTGCTACAAATTTTAGTCAAACTCCTAAAAAAAAATCCAAATAGCTTGGTGGCTCTTAAGATTGTGAGATGTTTTTCTATGTTTTAAAAATGTTATATAAATGCAAGTTGTTGTTGTCTTCAGGCAGCTAGTTGGAGTGAAACGTGGCAGCAGAATGTTCATCTTGAGCTAGTGGGACAAGAAGGAAAAATGCCAGCACCAGTTGTGGCTGACAGAAGTGCTCTTCATGTCAACTGATCACAGGTGGTATTGAGAATGATAGAAATGTCCAAGTCTCTGGCATTAGGAAGGCCACACAGAAAATGGCGACTTTAAGCATTATGGGTGAATACTATGAGAATTTTCAGCCGCATTGTTTATAAAATGTAGCCAGTGTGCTTCTGTGTGATGTCAGTTTGATGAAAATGTGCTTGACTCTTTACCGTCCTCCCTGCCTGGCATAAAGTTCAGTGCTCCTTTCAAATGAAAGTTAGTAATACATAAAGTTACATCTCGGAAACAGGCCACTCACCCCAACTAGTCCATGTTGCCAATTATTTTCCATGCGAGCAATCACATTTACCCACCCTGTTCCCTTATCCCTTCAATCCATTTTCCTTCATCCACTCATCCAATCCAATCTTGAATGTTGAATATTGATGCACAAATCAATTAATAAGCAAACTGGATACCTGTCCTCCTACAAGACCAGCTTTCAGCTTGGGGATGTTGGTGTGGGTTCCATTCAGCTTGTTCAGATCCACCTTGCTCAGTTGGTTGTGGTAACGTAGCAGAAGTTGCCAGGGGAGGTCATTGTGTCTGATTATGGAAAAAATGGTATCAAAGTTCAAATGTCAAGATGGGTTGTGACAAGTTAGTTTGTATACACTTTCTTAGAGTTTCTCGTAAATCGGGAAAGGTACAAAACTATTTAATTTCCAGTGTATTTCAAATAAACTATTGTAATTTTATTCGGGTGTTGAAAATGTTATATATACAGACTATAGATATGCTCTCTGTGTAGTCACTGTATAGTTGCATAAGATGGAGACTTGTTACCTGATGTACTATCAATAAGGTTTACACTGTGTATATACTATGCTGGCACCACTAGAGGGTGCAACTGGTGGAGACCTGGGTTTCCTACCCCTGTGGCAGAGGCTGTCCACCAGAGGACACTGCGGTGGGAGACCTGAGGGTCACCTGCATAGGTGTGCAGGGTCCAGTATAAAAGGCTGCTCACCATGCTTGTGCCTTACTCTGGAGTTACGAATAAAGGACCAAGATCACTACAGTTTGAGTACAACACATTGCCTCGTGGAGTCATTCATAAGCATATTACAGACATAACAGAAAATCTCTTCAATATTCAAAAAATTAAAAGTTGCGAATGAATCATGACTCTTATTGTGCAAGTGACTTTTCTTTCCCATTGACCTTCATGTTCGAATTGAAATAAAGGGGGGAATTTTAACATGGAGTAGTGCATGGGTTTAGATGCAGGTGGAGGATTAAAACCAGCAAAAATGTGAGTGCATGGGAAAGCTGCCTCCAACCCACAATTGAGGAGACTGAATAAAACTCATTCAAATACTGCAATAAGTACGCAGTACTCACTGTTGCTTTCTTACCCATTAGTGGAAAAGGGTTTGTTCACAGTACTTTTACTGAGAGTTTACTTTCCACACTTTGGAGATTTCCTGAATCAGATCAGGATGGGTGGCATCTTGGCTGCCTTGGATAGAGCCTTGGACCTAGGAGCAATATGGCCATCAGCAGCAGCATCAGGCTGCTGTTGACAGATCTGGAACTGGACATCAGAGAGGGGAGCAGCAGAGAGGAGAGCAGTGAAGGGGTGCTGCTCACAGGGTGTACAAGCAAATGCTGAGCTTCCTTGAATGTCACAACAGCTGTGTTTCCGGAGGCTCAGGTTGTCGTGGCAGGTGGTGGCAGACATCTTCAGTATTCTGGAAGACCTGCTCCCTGCTGGACCTGTGGCCAAGTGTTACAAGTGGTTGTCAAAGTCACCACTGCCCTCAACTTTTTTGCCTTCGAATGGTTCCAGGGTTCTGCTGCAGACATGTCCAGGATCTCCCAGTCAGCGGCCCACAAATGCATAAGACAGGTGACTGATGAGTTGTTTGCCAGAGCCCCCAATTTTATGAATTTTGTCTGTGATGACACCAGCGGGCACTCTGGTTTGTGTCTCTGGCTGGCTTCCCACAGGTGCAGTTATTGACTGCACACACATGGCAATTCTTGCATCCCCAGATCAACCAGGGGTATTCGTGAACCAGAAGGTCTTCCACACCAGCAATCTTCTCTTCTTAGGTGGTCCCTCGTATCGAGGATGACTTGCTTCCACACCAAAAAGGGATCCGTTCATACAATGAAGGACCAGATATTCCAGGTCCTGAACTATATATTGAAAGGTGGAAGATGCCTGTGCGTGGATTTTTTTAACGTGTGGTGGCCGTTGCACACCAGCCACCACACGCGCTTGACAGAGTTAGATTTTGATCCAGTGGCAAGGATTAACCAAGACGACTGGAGACCAGCTCTGCTGCACGGACCTAGTGCGCATGTTGGCCTTCATAGCTAGGGGATTTGAGTATAGGAGCAGGGAGGTCTTGCTGCAGCTGTACAGGGCCTTGGTGAGGCGTCACCTGGAATATTGTGTTCAGTTTTGGTCTCCTAATCTGAGGAAGGACGTTCTTGCTATTGAGGGAGTGCAGTGAAGGTTCACCAGACTGATTCCCGGGATGGCAGGACTGACAAATGAGGAGAGACTGGATCGACTGGGCCTATATTCACTGGAGTTTAGAGTTTCTATGAGAGGGGATCTCATAGAAACAAATAAAATTCTGATGGGACTGGACAGGTTAGATGCAGGAAGAATGTTCCTGATGTTGGGGAAGTCCAGAACCAGGAGTCACAGTTTAAGGATAAGGGGTAAGCCATTTAGGACTGAGATGAGGAGAAACTTCTTCACTCAAAGTTGTTAACCTGTGGAATTCTCTTCCGCAGAGAGTTCTTGATGCCAGTTCGTTAGATATATCCAAGGGGGAGTTGGATGTGGCCCTTACGGCTAAAGGGATCAAGGGGTATGGAGGGAGAGCAGGAAAGGGGTGAATGATCAGCCATGATCTAATTGAATGGTGGTGCAGGCTCGAGGGGCCGAATGGCCTACTCCTGCACCTATTTTCTATGTTGCTATGTTTCTATGCACACATATCACAATGTAGGCTGACCAGTGCTGCCCCTGGGCCCACGCCTCTCCTGGGCCCCGATCACGTCGCTCTACAATCTCTTGCCGCTCCTTCGCCCCGACCTCGCCGCTCCTGCTGTACCTGCCCACACTCCAATCAATGATCTGGATTATGGTGGTGGACCTGGAGCAGCGTGGCTGCCCCGATCTGCGAGAGACTATCAGTGGCAGATCGGAGTCATAAAAGGAGCGGCGTGTGGCGGCCCTGGAGCAGTGTGACGGCATGCCACAGCAAGGTGCAGCGTGAGCCGGACCGGGAGGGCGGCGGCTGTGAAGAGAGTGACTGGATTGGACGTCACCAAAAAGGAATGAGTTCACCGGTGTTACAATGAAGGACCAGATATTGCATGTTGAAGGGTGGAAGATGCCTGTGCATGGATTTTTTTAACGTGTGATGGCCGTTGCACACCCGTCACCACACGGGCTGATCTACAATGCCAGTGGATCATTGGAGTTTCCCCACTTAATGGGCCCAAGTTTCCACATGATTTGCGCCTGATTTTTAGGAGCAACTGGTGGAGAACGGACTATCTTAGAAATCGCAATTCTCCACATTTTTTTTTCTGCAGTTCTAGTCAGGTAGAACAGTTCTACTTTGGAACAGAATTTTTTCTTCAAAAGGGGGCGTGTCCGGCCACTGACGCCTGATTTCAAAGTTTCCACAGTGAAAACGGACTCCAAACTAAAGTAGAATGGAGCAAGTGAAGATTTTTGTAGAACTGAAAAAACCTGTTCTACACATTAAAAAATCAGGCGCAGGTTACAAATTAGGCGTCCAGAACGAGGTGGGGGGTGGGGGGAGGGGAGGGGAAGTCATTAAATTCTACAATCAATCCTTATTTATACTTCTACAAATATTATACAAATAAATCCAACCTGAATAAACATTTATAAGCAAAGAAAAGATTAAATAAACCATCTTCCTACCTGTGTGAAAGTGCTTCAGCCATCGTTCGTGCCCGCGGGGGGTGGGGAAGGAAACCGCCCTTTGTTGCCGCGGAGGGGAGGGAGGAGAAGGAGACAGCGGTTTGTTGCCGCCGCGGAGGGGAGGGAGGGGAAGGAGACAATGAGAAGGGTAGCCTCAGTGCTGATGTGCTGATGGCAATGTGCTTTTATTAAAAAATGTTCAAAGAAGTACAAAAATGGCCGAGTGCCAATGTTTTTTAACACTGCGCGTGCGCGAACGCTCCAACGCGCACGCGCAGCGTTGCCGGCAGGAAAAAAACTAATTTAAATAGTACCCGCCCCCTCCCACTTACAAAATCGGCGCGAGTGTAGGCTCCGCCCCCCTGGGCGCCGCGCCAAACAGACAAGGAGCTGCAAAGCCCTCAAGAATAGCGCGTTTTTTTTCTGGCGCCGTTTTAGGCGCGAAAAACGGGCGCCCAGCTCAGAGGAGCGCCCGTTTTTTATCCTGTGGAAACTTGGGCCCACAATTACAGACTGCCACTGACAGCTGGAAAAATCCACATGTGCAATACACAGCACACTCTGAAGGAAAAGATACAGTTAGAAGGTGGTCATTGTGGAGCATCAATCTAGATGACTCCAGCAATGTGCAGCTGGTGTGCAACCACACAGCGATATTTCTACGGGTGTGCGTAAGATTCTCCGGGAGCTGCCATGATGCTTTTATCCTGCGTCGGTCCAAGCTCCCTGACATCTTTGGACTTGGAAGCAGATTTAGGGGTAGCTGCTAGGAGACAAGGGATACCCTCTTTAAACTTGGCTGATTATATACATGAGAAACCCAACCAATGTAGTCCAAGAGCACTACAATGAAAGCTAGATGACCACCAGATATGCAATTGAGCAAGCAATCGGCATGCTCAAGATGCGCTTCAGGTGCCTGGACAGATCTGGAGGTGCCGTTCAGCATGCACCAGCCAGGATGTCCAGAATGGTCGTGGTGTGTTGCACTCTGCATAACATGGTGCACCAGTGAGGTTTGGAGCTACAGGAGGAAAACGACACAGAGCACACATCGTCTGCGGATGAATCCAAGGAGGTGGAGGAGGGGGAGGACCTGCCAAAGTCTGCTCCACCTGTAACTGTGCAGGGGCAGACTTGGCCATTGGGACAGGAGGCAGCATGCCGGGTACTGAGTGTGGGTGTGGGATGGGGGGGGGGGGGGGAACGGGGGTTGTCAACGGGTGAGAAATGGAAGTGGTTTGAGTTCACTCGATGGATGGAGTGCATTTGGTGAGAGTGACTATCAGGGAGAGGTATAAAATTGCATAAGGATGAGTATGAGTTCCAGTGGTTTATGGATAGATGGAGATGTGAGGCAGTGGATAGAAAGAAAAGAATGGGTACATTTGCAAGTTAAGTGTGTTTGAGGAGTAATGTGATGGATTAGGCTTGATAAGGCAGAGTGGGGTTGGGGGGGCAGGCGGTGGTTGATGCTCACAGCAGTATGTAGGTGAATGTGTAACTGTACTCACCTTTCCTGACCTTCCTAGGTCATTAAAGAGCTTCCTGCACTGAATCCATGAGCGTGGCACAATGCTCCTGCTGCTGACCTCCCAGGCCACCTCCAGCCACCCCTTCTTTGCAGCAGCAGCAGCGTTCTTCCTCCAATTGCTGAGGAAGAATATCTCCTCACAGCCCCCAGCCCGTACATCGAGGGAGGCATCAATAAAGCAGGTGCAGCCCTTGATCGCCCTGAATCCATTGTCAAAGTAATGGAGGAACTATTACATTTGTGCCCAGTCTCACCCAACCCAACAAAACAAGAACTGAAGACCAAGGGCACCGGGATGAAAGGGACACGGTCTTCATGAAGGAAATGGCAAACCTTTCTAACATTTGTTTATAAGCAAAAAGCGCAATCCTATAAATTGTATTGAACTGTATCAAGTAATAAGAGAAATTATCAGGAATATGCTACACTGACAACAGCACTTTACCACCCTAGCTGAATGTATTATGTCTAATTTGGAGATAAATCTTCCAAAGAAGCTAATTTGGCTCCATCGCAATTATGATTTGTTGGGGGTAGGTGATTTTCATGTTGAGCATTATTCAGATAGGGTGTAGCAATCATCATGGGACCCAACCAATGATGTTCCTGGATCCTCATTATATTGCAGTTAGCAAGGTATCATCATAAAACACATGCCTCAACAGACAGCTTGCTGACGTGGGGCTGGGAAGTTGAGCAGGACACCAGGTTTTGACGGGCCTGGAGCAACACCATAAAGGGGAGGGATATTAGCATCATCAATAAAAAGAAGCAGGACTTTGGAACAGCAAGCAACACATGTGCAGACTTTTAACATTGTTGTCGGCAATTTAAGTGTATCTAAGGGTTAAGTCATGGCAGGACAGCTCGGTCACGTGATATGCTCCTCCTGTACCATGTGGGAACACGGGGACAACACCAGTGTCCCTGACGACTACATGTGCGGGAAGTGTGTCCACCTCCAGCTACTGACGGTCCGCGTTGCGGAGTTGGAGCTGAAGGTGGATTCACTCTGGAGCATCCACGATGCTGAGAATGACGTGAGTATCACGTGTAGCGAGTTGGTCTTACCGCAGGAGAAGGGTCCACAGCCAGCGAGGGAATGGAAGACCAGCAGGAAGAGTAGTGCAAGGAAGGTAGTGCAGGGGTCCCCTGTGGTCATCCCACTGCAAAACAGATACACTGCTTTGAGTGCTGTTGAGGGGGATGACTCATCAGGAGCGGGCAGCAGCAGCCAAGTTCATGGCACCATGGCTGGCTCTGTTGCACAGGAGGGCAGGAAAAAGAGTGGGCGAGCGATAGTGATAGGGGATTCAATTGTAAGGGGAATAGATAGGCGTTTCTGCGGCCGCAACCGAGACTCCAGGATGGTATGTTGCCTCCCTGGTGCAAGGGTCAAGGATGTCTCGGAGCGGGTGCAGGACATTCTAAAAAGGGAGGGAGAACAGCCAGTTGTCGTGGTGCACGTTGGTACCAATGACATAGGTAAAAAAAGGGATGAGTTCCTACGAAATGAATTTAAGGAGCTAGGAGCTAAATTAAAAAGTAGGACCTCAAAAGTAGTAATCTCGGGATTGCTACCAGTGCCACGTGCTAGTCAGAGTAGGAATCGCAGGATAGCTCAGATGAATACGTGGCTTGAGCAATGGTGCAGCAGGAAGGGATTCAAATTCCTGGGGCATTGGAACTGGTTCTGGGGGAGGTGGGACCAGTACAATCCGGACGGTCTGCACCTGGGCAGAATCGGAACCAATGTCCTCGGGGGAGTGTTTGCTAGTGCTGTTGGGGAGGAGTTAAACTAATATGGCAGGGGGATGGGAACCAATGCAGGGAGATAGAGGGAAACAAAAAGGAGGCAAAAACAAAAGACAGAAAGGAGATGAGGAAAAGTGGAGGGCAGAGAAACCCAAGGCAAAGAACAAAAAGGGCCATTGTACAGCAAAATTCTAAAAGGACAGAGGGTGTTAAAAAAACAAGCCTAAAGGCTTTGTGGCTTAATGCAAGGAGTATCCGCAATAAGGTGGATGAATTAACTGTGCAAATAGATGTTAACAAATATGATGTGATTGGGATTACGGAGACGTGGCTCCAGGATGATCAGGGCTGGGAACTCAACATCCAGGGGTATTCAACATTCAGGAAGGATAGAATAAAAGGAAAAGGAGGTGGGGTAGCATTGCTGGTTAAGGAGGAGATTAAGGCAATAGTTAGGAAGGACATTAGCTTGGATGATGTGGAATCTATATGGGTAGAGCTGCAGAACACCAAAGGGCAAAAAACGTTAGTGGGAGTTGTGTACAGACCTCCAAACAGTAGTAGTGATGTTGGGGAGGGCATCAAACAGGAAATTAGGGGTGCGTGCAATAAAGGTGCAGCAGTTATAATGGGTGACTTTAATATGCACATAGATTGGGCTAACCAAACTGGAAGCAATACAGTGGAGGAGGATTTTCTGGAGTGCATAAGGGATGGTTTTTTAGATCAATATGTCGAGGAACCAACTAGGGGGGAGGCCATCTTAGACTGGGTGTTATGTAATGAGAGAGGATTAATTAGCAATCTTGTTGTGCGAGGCCCCTTGGGGAAGAGTGACCATAATATGGTGGAATTCTGCATTGGGATGGAGAATGAAACAGTTAATTCAGAGACCATGGTCCAGAACTTAAAGAAGGCTAACTTTGAAGGTATGAGGCGTGAATTGGCTGGGATGGATTGGCGAATGATACTTAAGGGGTTGACTGTGGATGGGCAATGGCAGACATTTAGAGACCGCATGGATGAACTACAACAATTGTACATTCCTGTCTGGCATAAAAATAAAAAAGGGAAGGTGGCTCAACCGTGGCTATCAAGGGAAATCAGGGATAGTATTAAAGCCAAGGAAGTGGCATACAAATTGGCCAGAAATAGCAGCGAACCTGGGGACTGGGAGAAATTTAGAACTCAGCAGAGGAGGACAAAGGGTTTGATTAGGGCAGGGAAAATGGAGTATGAGAAGAAGCTTGCAGGGAACATTAAGACGGATTGCAAAAGTTTCTATCGATATGTAAAGAGAAAAAGGTTAGTAAAGACAAACATAGGTCCTCTGCAGTCAGAATCAGGGGAAGTCATAACGGGGAACAAAGAAATGGCAGACCAATTGAACAAGTACTTTGGTTCGGTATTCACGAAGGAGGACACGAACAACCTTCCGGTTATAAAAGGGGTCGGGGGATCTAGTAAGGAGGAGGAACTGAGGGAAATCCTTATTAGCCGGGAAATTGTGTTGGGGAAATTGATGGGATTGAAGGCCGATAAATCCCCAGGGCCTGATGGACTGCATCCCAGAGTACTTAAGGAGGTGGCCTTGGAAATAGTGGATGCGTTGACAGTCATTTTCCAACATTCCATTGACTCTGGATCAGTTCCTATGGAGTGGAGGGTAGCCAATGTAACCCCACTTTTTAAAAAAGGAGGGAGAGAGAAAACAGGGAATTATAGACCGGTCAGCCTGACATCGGTAGTGGGTAAAATGATGGAATCAATTATTAAGGATGTCATCGCAGTGCATTTGGAAAGAGGTGACATGATAGGTCCAAGTCAGCATGGATTTGTGAAAGGGAAATCATGCTTGACAAATCTTCTGGAATTTTTTGAGGATGTTTCCAGTAGAGTGGATAAGGGAGAACCAGTTGATGTGGTATATTTGGACTTTCAGAAGGCTTTCGACAAGGTCCCACACAAGAGATTGATGTGCAAAGTTAGAGCACATGGGATTGGGGGTAGTGTGCTGACATGGATTGAGAACTGGTTGTCAGACAGGAAGCAAAGAGTAGGAGTAAATGGGTACTTTTCAGAATGGCAGGCAGTGACTAGTGGGGTACCGCAAGGTTCTGTGCTGGGGCCCCAGCTGTTTACACTGTACATTAATGATTTAGATGAGGGGATTAAATGTAGTATCTCCAAATTTGCGGATGACACTAAGTTGGGTGGCAGTGTGAGCTGCGAGGAGGATGCTGTGAGGCTGCAGAGCGACTTGGATAGGTTAGGTGAGTGGGCAAATGCATGGCAGATGAAGTATAATGTGGATAAATGTGAGGTTATCCACTTTGGTGGTAAAAACAGAGAGACAGACTATTATCTGAATGGTGACAGATTAGGAAAAGGGGAGGTGCAAAGAGACCTGGGTGTCATGGTACACATCAGTCATTGAAGGTTGGCATGCAGGTGCAGCAGGCGGTTAAGAAAGCAAATGGCATGTTGGCCTTCATAGCAAGGGGATTTGAGTACAGGGGCAGGGAGGTGTTGCTACAGTTGTACAGGGCATTGGTGAGGCCACACCTGGAGTATTGTGTACAGTTTTGGTCTCCTAACCTGAGGAAGGACATTCTTGCTATTGAGGGAGTGCAGCGAAGGTTCACCAGACTGATTCCCGGGATGGTGGGACTGACCTATCAAGAAAGACTGGATCAACTGGGCTTGTATTCACTGGAGTTCAGAAGAATGAGAGGGGACCTCATAGAAACATATAAAATTCTGACGGGGTTAGACAGGTTAGATGCAGGAAGAATGTTCCCAATGTTGGGGAAGTCCAGAACCAGAGGTCACAATCTAAGGATAAGGGGTAAGCCATTTAGGATCGAGATGCAGAGGAACTTCTTCACCCAGAGAGTGGTGAACCTGTGGAATTCTCTACCACAGAAAGTTGTTGAGGCCAATTCACTAAATATATTCAAAAGGGAGTTAGATGAGGTCCTTACTACTAGGGGGATCAAGGGGTATGGCGAGAAAGCAGGAATGGGGTACTGAAGTTGAATGTTCAGCTATGAACTCATTGAATGGCGGTGCAGGCTAGAAGGGCCGAATGGTCTACTCCTGCACCTATTTTCTATGTTCTATGTTTCTACAACACCAAACGCGATAAATTTGAAAGTCTTTAACATGCAATCCCCACATGCAACTTCCATAAAAATATCTCCCAAAGCAGAATTCAGCTATCACTGACTGCAGCCGAAGTTCCTTCGAATTATTGTTGTAAATGACCATCGCCTGACTTGTAGCGCCCATGGTTGGTGGGTGACAACAAGAACTGTGGTAGTCATCCAGACTGAGACAAAAATAGCATTGGCCATTTGACCCCAATATGTATGAGCCTCCTGCCTGTTTCTGACAAGAGCTCCGGCCAACTGGATTGAAGTCATCTGAAAATCAGGATGGACAGCAACGTAATGATAAGTTGGCACGACTACCCACCGCAAGATTTTGATTTCACTGCTGCCCCATTCGTAAGCATTATAAAAGCTGGAAGTGACACAAAAATGGCCCCCAGGCTCTTTGCCTAGACTAAAGACATTTCTAATGGACAAGTCAGCTTCCATAGGCAAGCACGTAGTTCACATTAGGCATTAAGCTTATCACTGTAAAATTCAGCCAGTGAGGTACGCATTTCCGCTTTGTACAGTACAGCTTCTCTGAACCCACCGAGGAGCAGACAGAGGGTCGACATCAG
This sequence comes from Pristiophorus japonicus, assembly GCF_044704955.1. Classification (NCBI taxonomy): domain Eukaryota; kingdom Metazoa; phylum Chordata; class Chondrichthyes; family Pristiophoridae; genus Pristiophorus; species Pristiophorus japonicus. The sequence continues at coordinate 152,506,889 of NC_091989.1, forward strand.
AACCTCTCCTATCAAATCACTGGCTGTTGATGTTAGTTAAGGAAAATCTATGGTGTAACCACTGGCATTGGAATTATTTGATCAATTTTTATTACATTTTGTGACACTATTGAGAACCTGGTGCGCTGATATAAATACATATATCAAGAAAAGAAATACAAACTTGGGTAATATGACCAAGAATTTTCAGCTAAATGAATATCATTGTCTTCATCGATGGTTTCACTGCAAGTCCAGCTTGATGACTTTCAAGAAAGTTTATATAGGACACTTTTGTAACTTTACATATAAATTTGTTTCACTCACCCATCTATAAGAGGAGTTTCTTTCATCAGTTTCTCTGCCCGTTGTCTGTACTGATCTGCAGAACAGAGTGTGTAAACACACAAAAGGAAAAGAAAAATCCACATCTTCTTTACCACGGGTATCTGTGGCTGAGACATAACTTTAGTTGAACTTCCTGTTTTCTTCCTCTCATTTTATATCAGAGAGATAAGATTAATCTTTAACTTCTAGGCTTTTAAATTCACTTGGCAGTCATTAGAAAGACTGCTAATCGCTAATCAGGGTGAGGTGACATTTGGAAGCGAGAAAACTAGGAGTGTTCCGGATTAGATTCTTTTTTCCATGATCTTTGATGGCGAGTATGAAAATTGTTGCAATGTGTTATTTAAATTTTTCCATTTCTATTAGGCCGCAATCGAACAGCCCGGCCCTCTGCTGGAGTGAATGAGGCTGATCGGGCCGGATCGTGGCTGCCGTCGGGGACCAGCTCGCTGGTCCCAATGCAGAGCCTGCAGCGAAGGCCCTTCTCTGTAAGGGAGGGAAGGAGCCGCCGATCTCGGCAGCGCTATGGAACATTGTGCAATGCTGCATCACTACCGCCCCGCCTGCGTCCTTTAGCGCTCCAGGAAGGAAGTGGAGTGCTTGATTTAGCACTCCAGTTCCTTCCTGGAGCGCTAATACCGAATTTACAGAAAGATGAAAATCATTAGCGCCTGCCACTAAGCTTTCAAAAGTTGGCGCTCTCGAATTTCTCCTTCAAAGTTCCTGGATCTTTTCGGCCATTTAGAGAATCCACCCACTGGAGGATCGTGGCCGGCCTCATCGTCATCGTTGGGGGGTGAGGCTTGGCTGGGGGTGGGGGGGAGGCCTGGTGAGGTAATCATAGGCCTCGTGGGGGGAGGATTCCGATGGCATTGGGTGGGTGTGGTTGGGACCCTGAATCCAGGAGGTAGGTATAAAGCCACTTACCTCCTGGATACAGCAATCCCCGCCTCGGTTTAACTGCCGGGTTTCACAAATTCTGTGAAACCCGTCCACAGGCAGCTAAATTCAAAATGGAAGGGAAAGCGTCAGCCTCATTACAATATTTAAATTGAGCGAATGGGCTAAGGTTTGGCAGATGGAATACAATGTCGGAAAATGTGAGGTCATCCACCTTGGAAAAAAAACAGTAAAAGGGAATATTATTTGAATGGGGAGAAATTACAACATGCTGCGGTGCAGAGGGACCTGGGGGGTCCTTGTGCATGAATCCCAAAAAGTTAGTTTGCAGGTGCAGCAGGTAATCAGGAAGGGGAATGGAATGTTGACCTTCATTGCGAGAGGGATGGAGTACAAAAGCAGGGAGGTCCTGCTGCAACTGTACAGGGTATTGGTGAGGCTGCACCTGGAGTACTGCGTGCAGTTTTGGTCACCTTACTTAAGGAAGGATATACTAGCTTTGGAGGGGGTACAGAGACGATTCACTAGGCTGTTTCCGGAGATGAGAGAGTTACCTTATGATGATAGATTGAGTAGACTGGATCTTTACTCGTTGGAGTTCAGAAGGATGAGGGGTGATCTTATAGAAACATTTAAAATAATGAAAGGGATAGACAGGATTGAGGCAGAGAGGTTGTTTCCACTGGTCGGGGAGACTAGAACTAGGGGGCACAGCCTCAAAATATGGGGGAGCCAATTTAAAACCGAGTTGAGAAGGAATTTCTTCTCCCAGAGGGTTGTGAATCTGTGGAATTCTCTGCCCAAGGAAGCAGTTGAGGCTAGCTCATTGAATGTATTCAAATCACAGATCGATAGATTTTTAACCAATAAGGGAATTAAGGGTTACGGGGAGCGGGCGGGTAAGTGGAGCTCAGTCCACGGCCAGATCAGCCATGATCTTGTTGAATGGCGGAGCAGGCTCGAGGGGCTAGATGGCCTACTCCTGTTCCTAATTCTTATGTTCTTATGTTCTTATGAGGTAATGCCTCTCCTGGCAGCATGTTGGTCACCCATCCCCCCACCCCCCACCTCCCCACCCAGCCTGCCTCCGGCAAAACCGGAAGTGGGCGGGTTGAAAGCGATTTCAGGTCAAGATTCATATTTTTAATAATTTAACTGCCCCCACACTCCAAACCCACCCATTTTCTGATGGGAAATAAATGTTTCAGATCTGTGACCTTTCATTTGAACTGGAAAATGTTACAGGTGTTACAGATTTTAAGCAAGTATAGAGGCAGGGAAAGGGAGGAGGGGAAGAAAGAACAAAAGGGAAGGTCTGTGATAGGGTGGAAGACAGGAGACATTTGATGACCACAGAGCAAGGCAAAAGGGGGCGGTAATGGAACAAGTAAAGAAACAAAAGATGGGTCTAGAGGAGCTGTAAATGTAAACAGCAGAACCATTACCAGCACCTAATACAAAAGCAAAATACTGCGGATGCTGGCATCTGAAATAAAAAATAAAATGCTGGAAATCTCAGCAAGTCAGGCAGCATCTGTGGAGAAAAAAAACAGAGTTAATGTTTCAGTTCGATGAGCATTCCCCCCCAAAAATATGGGGTATTTTTGACCAAATATTAATCTAACACCGGTGGTATTAATCCTTACTTCAAATGCAACTTAGACTGCCTTTGTTTAATAGAAACAAGAATGTGCAAAATGACAGTTTGGCTTATACTAAGGAGGGAAACCTACTTATAAATTACACAATTAGGGTTTTAGTCAATGTTCAATCCTTCATTATAGCTCGATTTAATAGCATGTAAAGTATATGAAATACCACTATTTACACAGGTTGCCAACACGCACTCACACAGATACAGAAGCCTGGGTGCTGTCCTCACTGACACTGACTCCCCATGGCTATTCCTGCCACCAGCTCCTGCTCACTTGTGAATCACCAGGTGAAAACCCAACTAATTTTCTAAGTAGACCCTCTGAGGTGTGAGTATCTGCGCTGGTGTATGGCTGTACATTCTGTGATGGTGCACCCTCAGAATGAATGAGGTCCTGTGAAGAATTGGCCTCATGCATCTCCAGCGACGCTTGCTGTACCCGTGAAGGCCCTGGAAGACAAAAGAAAGGGACTTGATTTAATTGTGGCATCGTAACTATCTTGACAATTACTCAGTCTTCTCCCAGTTCAGTCGTTGGTGAAATAAAGTCCGCATATGTGTGTCAGATATTTTAAATTCTATCACCAGGCATTTGTGATCTCCCACTCTCTCCATCTCCAACTGAGAGGGATGCAGATGTCCCTCTTATCTCCATGGCCTCCACCTCTGTAAGCTGGACTATATTAGATGGCCCACCTCCAATCCTGTCCCTCTCCCTTGCTTTTTGCGCTTTCTTTGTCTACAAGAAGCAAAACAACAAGCCTGTGACTGAATGGTCAGCTGTGCATTCAGCGAGGGTGACGATCAGACAGGTAAATCACTTTACACAAATATTGGGGTTTGTGGCAGCAGTGGAAGGATACATTGGAATGCGTTGGAAAATGAAGCATGGATGCTGCTGAAACTCAAGTGGGTGTGAGGAATGATGTGATGGATTACACTTTGCATGACAGAGTGAGGGGGTGTTTAAACCACAGGATGTAGGTGAATCAGCAAATCTACTCATTTTTCCTGACTTGCTTAACTCATAAACCACTTCCTGCATTGCACCCAAGAAATTGCTCCTGTTGCTCCCCTCCTCAGCCACCTCCAACCACCCCTTCGTGGTGAGAGCAGCAGGGGTTTTCCTCCCATTGCTGGGGAAAAGTATGTCCCACCTGCACCTGACTGCCTCCAGCAGTAATTTAATCCGTGTGCTGCCCTTGACCTTGTGAGTCCATCGTAAACACCCCCTAACTCCTCCAAATTCCATTTCTGCTTTGGCCCTTTAAACAGAGGGTGCGGCATACGGGTGCATGTCACGCCACTGCGCGGCTTGGAGATGTGAAACCCAGAAATAAAAACCTAACGATTACATCAAGCCGAAATTGGAGAATCCGACCTGCTGACTTTACGTCCGGGTTTTGTGCACGCAATTCCCCCTCCTGCACGAAACCCACCTTTGCGTCAATATCGGGGCCTTCGTACGAGCGCCTCTGACCCGAAAGAAAGTACCTGGTGGTCCCGGAGGAACGTAGGATTCCTGTAGGAGGCCTAGATTCGCTGCACAGCGCATGGGAAGATGGCTTTCAGGTACGTACGGACATGCTGGAGTCACGTGGGCCTGGACCACCAATCACTATGTAGTACTGGTTGTACCGCTCCATTCCAGGACTCTCTCATCCGGTAACATCCATGGTTTAACATTAGTTGGGCCTGAGGAAATGGCGGGTTTATTTTTTTTTTTAAGTTTTCATCGGCTGCAATGGCTGCCATCAGTGTGTTCGGCGATTGGCTGGGAGCGGCTGTCAGTGAGTGAGTGCGTGTACGGGTGCTGAGGGAGCCCCCCACAGGTTGCCAACACGCACTCACACAGATACAGAAGCCTGGGTGCTGTCCACCGGTACTGGTAAGTGAGATCTCCCGTGGTTCGGGAAATTCTCTGTTCCGGCACCAGTTAGGTCCCGAGCGTGCCGGACTGGAGATGTACAACTGTATTCTCATTGATAAAAATGGGAACTCCGTTTGTACGGGTTCCCATTACTATCAATGAGAATAACCCCCTAAAATACTGAAACACAGCATAATAAATAAATGAAACATCTCACATATTTAAAATTAATTGAAATTAAATGTAATTAAATGTTTTTTTTAAAAAAGCCCAAAAACCAGCTTTGGTGAGGCCTGGCCGGGTCCTTGCGCACTTCGTACGGACCTGGGGAAACTGGAATTTGGGGCCCAATAAAATCCCGCAAAACCCATAATATAGGACGTTTAACAGAACTTTGACTTATACGTAAAAGAAATTGTGTTTGGCATGACCTTGTTCTCTTATTTGGAAAGGAGCACCTCCAATTACCTGTGAGAACTGGTTCGTGCAGAAATTCCTACTTCTACTTCATAGAAGGTGGAAGGAAGCGGATCACAAAACACAGACCACATTGGTAGAGTGTCTGTTTCTCCCACCAATACCTGTCAGCACACCAGACATGTCTCTGATAAGAGGATCTGAAATGTTTAGGAAAATTGCCTACCCCGTTGCTTGATTGTTTGTCATGTGCTACAGTTCCTGTTTTACAGGGCACTGACCTTTTTCAGTTTAGCCAAAGCTTGATTTTACTTCCTCAAAGCTGCACCATACATCACTCCCTTGGCGGGAGAATGGGGAGGTAACCTGATCTGAGGCCTGTGTCAATGCTGATCTGGAGCTGGCACCATTTTGTATATGAAAGCAGCAGGGATAATTTGTTTCTGACTTTCGATTCTTCCTTGCGGAGAATGCTAGTTAGGGTTTGGGCTTTTACCAACACTCGAGTTGGTGGGTAAGAGGTGAGGCAGTACTTCTGTCCACTCACCTAATTCTGAGGCTAATCTGCTGGAGTTTCCTGGACTGACCATCATCAGTTACGTAGTAAAACTGCCGCCTTCTAGTTTACCACCAAAGGAAGCGAAGGACACTAAGGGACTGAGCACAAGAAGCTTCATAAAATCGAGGTCCAATGAGTAAGGAGCGAGCTGGCAGAGGCTCTGAGCACAACCTCCCACAATCTGCCACACAGTTCAGGAAAAGGTTAATAAGAACATAAGAAATAGGAGCAGGAATAGACCATACGGCCCCTCGAGCCTGCTCCGCCATTCAATAAGATCATGGCTGATCTGATCATGGACTCAGCTCGACTTCCCCGCCCGCTCCCCATAACCCCTTATCCCCTTATCATTTAAGAAACTGTCTATCTCTGTCTTAAATTTATTCAATGTCCCAGCTTCCAAAGCTCTCTGAGGCAGCGAATTCCACAGATTTACAACCCTCCGAGAGAAGAAATATTTCCTTATCTCATTATTAAATGGGAAGCCCCTTATTCTAAGATCATGTCCTCTAGTTCTAGTCTCCCCCATCAGTGGAAACAACCTATCTGCATCCACCTTGTCAAGCCCCCTCATAATCTTATACGTTTCGATAAGATCACCTCTCATTCTTCTGAATTCCAATGAGTAGAGGCCCAACCTACTCAACGTTTCCTCATAAGTCAACCCCCTCATCCCCGGAATCAACCTAGTGAACCTTCACTGAACTGCCTCCAAAGCAAGTATAGCCTTTCGTAAATATGGAACCCAAAACTACACGCAGTATTCCAGGTGTGGCCTCATCAATACCTTACATAGCTGTAGCAAGACTTCCCTGCTTTTATACTCCATCCCTTTTGTCATGTATTTATGTTTGGAGTTACTAGCCACCAGCTGGCGCGACTGTCGGAGGTCATTGGGCGGTACGCATATGTGTGCGGCCCAGGTATAAAAGGCAAGCCATCATGTAATGTATTCACTTTGTGTCCGAATAAAGCAGAGCCAGGTTCGTACCTGTGTTAGTTTACAGTATTCAGTCTATCGAATTATTACATACATAACATTTGGTGACGAGGTAACTTAAGAACCTTCGCATGCAAAAATGAGCACAATTGGAATTCTGGAGAGATTTGTGGAGGGAGAGGACTGGGCAGATTTTGTACCTCGCCTGGACCAGTACTTCGTGGCCAACAAAATGGAGAAACCCACTGACGCAGTTAGGTGCAGGGCGGTCTTCCTCACGGTTTGCGGTCCAAAAATCTATGGACTCAAAGAATCTTCTCTTACCTGCAAGTCCAACGGAGAAGGACTATGAGGAATGGTGTGCTCTGGTAAGTGACCATCTCAAACCAGAAGGCGCATCATCTCATGATATCGATTCTACAATCACGTTCGTTCTGAGGGCCAGGATGTGTCAGAATTCGTTGCCGACCTAAGACGTCTAGCTGGACCGTGGAAGTTTGAAAACGCGTTGGGAGACATGTTGCGGGACCTCTTTGAAATCAGCATCAACCACGAGGTGATCCTGCGTAAGCTACTGGCGGCGGAGACGCTGGATTTGAGCAAGGCCATCACGATTGCCCAGGCATGCATGACGACGGATAAAAACTTAAAGCAGATATCATCGAAAAATCAAAACTCGGCAAGTACTGTAAACAAGATTGTATCGTCGTTTGGCAGAGCTGTGTATGGCAGGGCCTACTCGACTGCGTATGCGAAATCAGTGGCTGCCCAAAGTCCGCCAACGGGAATGAATCCGATTTCACTGTGTTGGCATTGTGGGGGTAATCATTGGCTTCATCAGTTTAAACAGTACATTTGTAAAGGCTATTCGAGACGGGGGCATCTCCAGCGCATGTGTCCGCAACTGAGCAAGCGTGCTGCGACACACCACATGGAGGATGATGACCAGTATAGCACGGATCCGGATATGCAATCCGAGATACCAGAGGAGGAAGTCAATCAATAATGAGCCACAGGACATTCAACAAACTATGGGATACTAAGGCTGTGAGGCCTAAGCTGAGTCCAGTCAATGCCAAGTTGTGTACTTACACTAAAGAACTCATAACGGTGATTGGCAGTGCAGTAGTCAAGGTGCCGTATGATGGTGCGGTTCATGATTTACCATTATGGATTGTTCCAGGCAGTGGTCCAACGCTGTTCGGCAGGAATTGGCTAGAAAAAATCAAATGGAATTGGAACGATATCAAAGCGTTGTCGTCGGAGGATGATACTCCATGTGCTCAAGTGCTGAGCAAGTTCCCCTCGCTGTTTGAAACAGGCATCAGCAAATTCACGGGAGCCAAGGTGCAGATGGATGCAAGACCCTTCCATCATAAAGCTCGGGCAGTTCCATACATGATGAGGGAGAAGGTTGAAATGGAACTGGACAGACTCCAGGTGAAGGGGTCATATCATCGGTCGAATTTAACGAATGGGCCAGCTCCATTGTTCCTGTGTTGAAGAATGATGATACTGTCAGGATTTCTGGAGACTACAAGGTTACGATCAACCAAGTTTTGAAACAGGATCAATACCCGTTACCAAAGGCTGATGACCTGTTTGCAATGCTAGCCGGGGGAAGTCGTTCACGAAACTGGATTTGACATCGGCCTACATGACACAGGAGCTGGTCGAGTTGTCGAAGAAACTTACGTGCATCAACACTCATAAAGGACTGTTCATCTATAACAGGTGTCCTTTCGGAATTCGCTCGTTTGCAGCCATATTTGAGAGGAACATGGTGAGTCTATTAAAGTCCATCCCGAGAACCGTTTTGTTCCAAGATGACATCCTGGTCACAGGTCGTGACACCACCGAACATCTGAACAACCTGGAAGATATTCCACATCATTTGGACAAAGTGGGACTCAGACTGAAACGTTCGAAGTGCGTCTTCATGGCACCGGAAGTCGAATTCCTGGGGAGGAAAATTGCTGCTGACGGCATCAGGCCTACGGACTCGAAAACCAAGGCCATCAAAAATGCACCCAAGCCTCAGAACGTGACGGAGCTGTGTTCGTTCCTTGGTCTACTCAACTACTTTGATGATTTCCTACCTAGATTGAGCACTTTATTAGAGCTACTGCACATGCTGCTAAGAAAAGGCGACAACTGGGTTTGGGGTGCGTCTCAAGACAAAGCTTTTGAGAAAGCTACTAATCTGCTTTGCTCTAATAAGCTGCTGGTACATTATGATCCTGTGATGCTTCGTATATGGAGTTGGTTACGTGCTCCAACAAGCTAATGAGTCGGGTAAACTACAACCTGTTGCGTATGCTTCTAAAAGTTTGTCAAAGGTGGAAAGAGCCTACAGCATGGTAGGAAAAGAAGCATTAACCTATGTGTATGGGGTTAGATGCATCAGTACCTGTTTGGTCTTTGGTTTGAACTGGAAACAGATCACAAGCCACTCATTTCATTGTTTTTGGAAAACAGAAGTATCAGTACCAATGTATTGTTCCACATCCAGAGGTGGGCGCTGACATTATCTGCCTATGGTTATGTCATTCACCATAGACCTAGCACTGAGAATTGTGCCGATGCACTGAGCCGTCTGCCGTTGCTGGAGATGGAGACGCCACAATCTGCAGACCTACTGTTAGTTATGGATGCTTTTGAAAGTGAAGGAACCCCTGTCACGGCTCAACAAGTTAAGACCTGGAACAGCCAGGACCCGATATTATCGATTGTGAAATGTTGTGCCCTTAGTGGTGATTGGTCTGCCATACCCAAGCAAATGGGTGATGAGACCAAACCTTACAACTGTCTCAAAGACGAACTATCCATTCAGTCAGATTGTTTACTGTGGGGCAATCGTACTGTTATGTCTAAGAAAGGCAGAGAGAAATTTGTACATGATCTACATAGCACTCATCCCGGTATTGTCATGATGAAAGCCATTGCCAGGTCTCATGTATGGTGGCCTGGAATTGACTCTGATCTGGAATCATGTGTGCATCAGTGCAAAACTTGCATGCAGCTAAGTAAAGCACCAGTGGAATCGCTGCTGAGTCTGTGGTCGTGGCCATCTAAACCATGGTCCAGGATCCACATCAACTTTGCAGATCCCTTCCTGGGAAAGATATTTTTAGTTGTGGTGGATGCATATTCTAAATGGATAGAGTGTATAATCATGTCATCCAGTACATCCTCAGTTACCATTGAGAGTTTTCGTGTCATGTTTCCCATTACTAATTCCCCGGTCTCGTCCTCTAAGGGACCAACATTTACTTTAGCCACCCTTTTCTTTTTTATATACCTATAGAAACTCTTGCTATCTGTTTTTATATTTTGCATTAGTTTACTTTCAGAGTCTATCTTCCCTTTCGTAATCATTTTTTTAGTCGTTCTTTGCTGGCTTTTAAAAGCTTTCCAGTCTTCTCTCCTCCCACTAGTTTTGGCCACTTTGTATGCCCTTGTTTTTAATTGGATGTCACAAGATTGGCCAAAGTAAGTGAAATTACTGTGCCCCTGTACATCCTACAGGAATGATTTAGGTGTGACTCCCCTCCTTACCTCTCATGCCCTCTTGGTCTCATTACCTGGGTGATAGGGAACCTATGGAAACAATAATACACCATGTTAACTCTAAGAACTCACATTGCCTGCCACAATGGGATTTTCCAGCTGAGAAGGAGATATGTTTAAAGTGGGCTTCAGCTGCAATTTTGATAACATGCAGATATGTGGTTGATAAGACGTGTCCTTGTCAGTCAAAATCCTTGAATTCATTGTTTGTTCAATGTAAAGGAAAAGGTAGTGTATGACCAGCACTAAAGAATTGCTACTAGAGGAGGAATAGCAAATTTCAACTTAAGAACATAAGAAATAGGAGCAGGAGTAGGCAATTTGGCCCCTCGAGCCTGCTCCGCCATTCAATAAGATCATGGCTGATCTGATCATGGGCTCAACTCCACTTTCATGCCTGTTCCCCATAAACCTTGTGTAAAGTCCTGTCCCCTCAGTACAGATTCACACGAGGCATATAGTGAAGTCAAGGTCACTCTGGACTTGCACGTTTATTTCACAGCTCTGGAATGCTGCACTTGCCTGAGACCTGTCCTTATATACCTGTCTCTTGTAAGTGCACCCCTGGTGGTAAGGTATGCTGGTGGTTACAGGTCATATCTTATTATAGTCATGTATAGCATGTTAGGATACAGTTATATATAATAATGTAAGATACATGACATCACCCTCCCCCAAGGTCTTATTGTCTTCATAGGTTCAGTCTCTGAGCGTCTGAGTTGTGGTTCAGTTGTTTGCCTTGGTGTCTGTTTTTCTTTGGGTGTGGTTGCTGGTATCTCGCCTGGGCTGTCTGTTTCGATTGGTGTGATTGTTGTTGACTCACCTGGGCTGTCTGTTGGGATTACCCTTTCCTCAGGTTGTTCCCTCTGTCTGTCCATCAGGTGTGGTGCGAGTTCCACATTGTAGTCTGCCTCTGGTTCCGCAGTGTTGTTGGTAAATCTGCTTTTGACTTGGTCTACATGCCTCTGGCAGATTTTGCCATTGTCCATTTGTACTACCAGTAGCCTGTTTCCTTCCTTGCCCGTTACTGTCCCTGCAAGCCATTTGGGACCCCTGCCATAGTTTAGTACAAACACTTTGTTCCCTATCTCATTCCATCTCACCCTCGAATTTCTGTCATGGTACTCAGTCAGCTTACGGCGCTTTGCCTCAACAATTTCGTGCATGTCTGGGAGGATTAATGAGAGCCTTGTTTTTAAAGTCCTTTTCATCAACAGTTGCGCAGGGGGGATCCCAGTCAGTGAGTGCGGACGAGATCTGTATGCCAGCAGCAGTCGTGACAGGCAACCCTGCAGCGTGGGACCTTGGATTTTAAGCATGCCTTGTTTAATGATTTGCACTGCTCTCTCCGCCTGGCCGTTGGAGGCCGGCTTGAACGGTGCCGTCTTGACGTGATTTATGCCGTGGTCAATTCTAAAGTCTTGGAATTCTGCGCTGGTGAAGCACGGACCATTGTCACTGACCAATATGTCAGGGATTCCATGCGTTGCAAACATGGTTGCGAGGCTCTCCACAGTGTTGGAGGTTGTGCTCGAGTTTAAAATGGTGCATTCGATCCACTTTGAAAATGCATCTACAACTACGAGGAACATTTTGCCCATGAATGGGCCCGCATAGTCTACGTGCACCTGCGACCACGGTTTGGTAGGCCAGGGCCAGGGGCTCAGGGGTGCCTCCCTGGGGGCATTGCTGAGTTGGGCACAAATGGTGCACCTTCGGACGCAGAGCTCCAAGTCCGCGTCAATAGCAGGCCACCAGACGTGGGATCTGGCTATGGCCTTCATGAGAACGATTCCTGGGTGCTCACGGTGGAGCTCCCACTCGGCTGCCCCACATCAGGCAGTCTGCATGTAGTGATAGCTCATGCATGCGCCTGTGAAAGGGTTTTAATTCCTCGGGGCAGGCATCGCGAGCTTCTGCCCAGTCACCGGTTAGGACACATCTTTTTACTAAGGATAACGTGGGGTCGCTGGCCCTCCAGGCTCTGATTTGGCGAGCCATCATGGGCGAACCTGTGGACTCAAAGGCATTGATTGCCATGACTATCTCACAGTCCTGTTCATCAGACCCTTCTGTGGTTGCCAGGGATAGCCTGCTGAGCGCATCAGCACAGTTGTCTGTGCCTGGTCTGTGCCTTATGGTATACTCGTACGACGCCAGCATGAGTGCCCACCGTTGAATTCGCGCCGAGGCGTTGGCGTTTATTGCCTTGCTCTCGGATAGGAGGGACGTGAGGGGCTTTGGTCGGTTTCTAACATGAACTTGGCCCCGAAAAGGTACTGGTGCAACTTTTTGACACCGTACACGCACGCGAGCGCCTCCTTCTCTACCATTCCGTACCCGCGCTCCGCCCGCGAAAGTGACCTGGAGGCATAAGCTATGGGTTGTAATTTGCCCGCACTATTGACATTTTGAAAAACGCACCCGACCCCATACGCTGACGCATCACATGTGAGAACTAACTTTTTACCTGGGTCAAAGAAAGTCAAAACACTGTTGGAACATAGAAGGTTGCGTGCCTTATTGAAGGCACGTTCCTGGGCATCCCCCCAAAACCAATCGCACCCCTTCCTGAGTAGCACGTGGAGAGGCTCCAGCAGCGTGCTTAAGTTCTGCATAAAGTTCCCAAAGTAATTGAGTAGCCCGAGAAAGGCGAGCAGTTCTGAGACATTCCGGGGCCTGGGTGCCAGGCGAATTGCTTCTGTTTTGGACTCTGTTGGGCGGATTCCATCAGCGGCAATCCTTCTGCCCAAAAATTCAACCTCGGGTGCGAGAAACAGGCACTTGGATTTCGTGACTTGTAGACCTACCCGATCCAACCGCTTTAGCACTTCCTCCAAATTACGGAGATGGGAGTCGGTGTCCCTGCCCGTGATAAGTATGTCGTCTTGAAATACAACCGTCCCTGGGATGGACTTGAGCAGACTCTCCATGTTGCGCTGGAATATGGCAGCTGCCGACCTGATGCCGAATGGGCATCGATTGTACATGAAAAGGCCTCGATGTGTGTTGATGGTGGTGAGTAGCTTGGATTCCTCGGTCAATTCTTGCGTCATATACGCAGATGTGAGGTCTAATTTTGAGAAAAGTTTTCCTCCAGCCAATGTGGCAAATAAGTCCTCCGCTCTGGGCAGCGGGTACTGGTCCTGTAGGGAGACTCTGTTTATGGTAAATTTGTAGTTCCCACAGATTCGTACGGATCCATCAGGCTTCATGACTGGGATGATGGGACTTGCCCAGTCGCTATATTCCACAGGTGATATAATGCCTTCCCGCAGAAGCCTATCTAGTTCGTGTTCAATCTTTTTCCTCATCACATAGGTTACAGCTCTGGCCTTGTGATGGACCGGTCTAGCATCCTGTGTGATGTAGATTTTGACTTTGACCCCTTTGAAAGTGCCCACACCTGGCTGAAAGAGATGTTCAAATCGCTTTATAACTGTTGAGCAGGAGGTCCATTCCTCTAATGACATGGCATGGACATCATCCCATTTCCAGTTTAGTTTTGCCAGCCAGCTTCTCCCCAGCAGTGCTGGGGGGTTTCCAGGGACAATCCACAGCGAAAGTCGGTTCACTGTCCCTTTGTGTGTGACAGAGAGCATGGTGTTGCCGAGGACTGGTACAATTTCTTTGGTATAGGTCCTTAGTTTGGTGTCGACCCTTGTGAGTTTTGGTCTGTCTCTTTTATGCGGCCACAGTTGTTCAAATTGTTGAGCGGCCATGAGAGACTGACTCGCTCCCATATCCAGCTCCATGTTGACAGATATCCCATTGAGTAGGACCCTCATCATTATAGGAGGCATCCTGTTGTAGGAGCAGCGGCCATTGATCGTGTTGACCCGCTGTACATCGGTGTCCCGGGTACTGTCCCCAGCATCTTCTGGTCCGCTTTCCGACCCATCGATTCGTATACCAGCCGAGCTGCCATTTTATTGCACCTGTGGGCCAAATGCCCTGTATAGTCACAATTTCTGCAAACAGCCTGCTGAAATCGACATCCCCTTGATGAGTGCCCACCCCCACACCTCCAGCACAGACCTGTTCCATTGTTCAAAGTGTTTCCAAAGAATGAGCTGCGTCTGGCTGATCTCTCTTGAGCTTCTCTCAGTTTGGAGTTGATTGCTCGCATTGTGGGTTGATGAGGTGTGAACGGCCATTCCTGTGGCCCTTGATGGCTTCTGGCGCCACTGCCTGCTGTTGAGAGCCTGTTCTCCCGGTTTTGTCTGTGTGTGGGGGTAGCAGCTTGTTTAGTGCTGTGAACGTCTTGTTCCAATATTTCGTTAGTTGTCGTACCTGCATTGTAAATCAACCTCGTTTCTTCTTCCCCTACCAAGAATGTCTGTGCAACCAGTGCTACTGCCTCTAAGGTCAGGTTCTTGGTCTCTATGAGCTTTCGGAATATGCCTGCGTGGCCTATTCCTTCAATGAAAAAGTCTCTCAGCACTTCTCTCCTCAGTTCATCGGAGAACTCACATAAACTAGCCAACCTCCGAAGTTCCGCCACGAAGTCGGGTATGCTCTGGCCCACACAGCATCTGTAGTTGTAAAACCTGTGTCTGGCCATATGTAGGCTGCTCGCTGGCTTCAGGTGGTCTCTTACCAGTGTGCTCAATTCTTCAAACGACTTGCTTGCTGGTTTCTCGGGTGCCAACAGATCCTTCATTAAAGCGTATATTTTCGAGCTACAGCTGGTCAAGAGATGGGCTGTTCTCTTGTCTGCCTTATCGTCGCCTAACCAGTCTTTGGTTACAAAGCTTTGCTGGAGCCTTTCTATAAAGTCCTCCCAATTGTACTTTTCATCTGATCCGTTGTTCGCCATTCTGTGGATTCTGTAATCCCGTAACTCGTCGCCACTGTAAAATCCTATCCCCTCAGTACAGATTCACATGAGGCATGTAGTGAAGTCAAGGTCACTCTGGACCTGCACCTTTATTTCACAGCTCTGGAATGCTGCACTTGCCTGAGACCTGTCCTAATATAACTGTCTCTTGCAAGTGCACCCCTGGTGGTAAGGTAGGCTGGTGGTTACAGGTCATATCTTATTACAGTCATGTATCGCATGTTAGGATACAGTTATATATAGTAATGTAAGGTACATGACACCTTGATTCCCCTGTAGTTCAAAAATCTGTATCTCCGCCTTGAATATATTAATGACTCAGCCTCCACAACTCTCTGGGGTAGGGAATTCCAAAGATTTACGACCCTCTGAGAGAAGAAATTCCTTCTCATCTCTGTCTTAAATGGGCGACCCCTTATTCTGAAATTATGCCCCCTAGTTCTCGATTCCCCCACGAGGGGAAGCATCCTCTCAGCATCTACCCTGTCAAGCCCCCTCAGAATCTTATATGTTTCAATAAGATCACCTCATTCTTCTAAACTCCAATGAGAATATGCTCAACCTTTCCTCAGAAGGGAATCCTTTCATCTCAGGAATCAGCCTAGTGAACCTCCTCTGAACTGTTTCCACTGCAAGTATATCCCTCCTTAAATAAGGAGACCAAAACTGTACGCAGTACTCTAGGGGCTAGAAATTCAGGATTTAGCAATTTCGCCCGTTTTTGGCTGATAATCGTGGCAGAATTTTTTTTTTACCGCGGGGGTATTGCTATCACTGGACGTTGCAAAATTCGCCAAACGGTGACCAGCGATAGCGGTAAATCCAACTTTGCATGATGGAATTTGTGCGCCGGGGCTGAAATTTGTGATTAAAAAACCGGATCTTCTGCGCATGTCCGAATTTTTTTTTTGCAATTTATTTTTTCCGATTTTTTTCTTCAGCGATTCTGGTCAGCTGTCAGGGTACGCCCGCACATGCACAGTACATCCAGGTCTGAATCATCTATTTTTCACAAAGCAAGCAGCCACAATGCAAGGGGACTTCAGCAGGCAGAGAGCCAAACAGTTCAGTTATGAGGCAAACGAGGTCCTCATTGCAAAGTAGATGGGGGGATTTTAATAGGAGGGGTACCAGTAAACCCCTCCCAGCTATGGACCAGCATGGCCGAGGAGGTTTCCGCAGTGGATTACATCAGGAGGGACCACAAGCAGTGTCGGATAAGGTTCAAAGACCATACAGGGTTGTCAGAGTAAGTAATATTTGTATTCATGCACTCCTTCATTACTTAAATTGAAACATGTTGGTATAGGTAGGCATAATAGTGTTGCATCTTATATGCCATGAATGATCGTTACACATTAGTAAGACTGCTTTTTGACATCTTAGAAGATGTTTCTGCACTTCGATGTCTTCCTCATGAACCACGTGCAACTACCAGGGCCATTAAATGCACGCAGTATGGTATAAGTGCTTTGATGGCTATCTGTGTGTGCTGCAAGAGCAGAAGGGCCCTCTGGTAACTATTCCAATTGTCATTTTTGCAGGGAAAGTTGTTGCACAACCGCTCGGAGCAGCGACGGACCGGCCGCAGTCCACCCCAGACACTGCCATTAACGGACTTGGAGGAGAGAGTGGCAGCTCTGATGTGGTGCCTCAAGGAGGTCAACTACCCGTGGGGGTGCTGAACCCCTGTTCAAAACTGAGGGTAAGTCCTACAAAATCCCTGGGCTGGGTTGGGGCAATGTGATATCGTGACTGTGGGCTAGGGTTCGGGCAATGTGATGCAGTGACTGTGGGCTAGAGTTGGGCAATGTGATATAGTGTCTATGGGCTAGGGTTGGGACAATGTGATATAATGTCTGTGGGCTAGGGTTGGGCAATGTGATATAGTGTCTATGGGCTAGAGTTGGGCAATGTGATATAGTGTCTATGGGCTAGGGTTGGGACAATGTGATATAATGTCTGTGGGCTAGGGTTCGGGCAATGTGATGCAGTATCTGTGGGCTACATATAATGCAGTAGCGCCGGTCCTTCAAATGAGTCTGTGTTACGTGACCTTCCTCAAATCACCCGGTCCCCTCCCCTGCTGCTAGCCACTCGTCTGTGGTTTTATATTTCCAGATGAGGAGGTGCCACATCCGCCAATGGAAGCCTTCACCTCAGCCCATTATGTGCGTGTGGAGGAGGGGGATAACAAAGACACCAAGGATGAGGAACTTCCACTGGAGGAGGAACTGATGAAGCTATTCTGGGGGTGCTGTGGGTGTGGGGGGGGGAGGGCCGATGCAATTGGCAACTCTTTTTGCTGCGGCCAGTAGCTCTGACGAGGAAGAAACATTCTCGGGCTTTGACCAATCCAAGGCCCCGGGTACAAGTGGCGTGCAACAACGCACCACTGGGGTTGAATCCCGTATGCCGTCTCTCCGGAGGGTGAGTTGGCAAAGTCGCTCTGCTGACAGACAGGCGGACGCACACCTGGACACCTGAACACCTGGTCACCAGGGAGAGCGTCCAGCTCAACCGACAGCTCCTAGAGGTCTTGGGTAGTATTCCTGCAAGCATTGTGACACTATCCGCAGACATGACGGAGGTCATGTCGCAGATTGTCGATGCGAGCCGCGAAACCGCTGAGGCTGTCACTGCCCACGTGCAATTGATGGTCTCGACCTTTGACACTACAGTCCTCAGTGTCACACCCAGACCGACACTACCTGTGAGTAGCGAGGCCGAGCAAGAGCCTTGTCATACCCCGAGCTTCTCCAGGGGATCCATACATGGCGTCTCCATTGTCTATCCCCCTTTTACAGCAGGACTCTGGCCACGTCGACGTCTTGGTGCCACCTTGGGTCGGGTCACGACGCGAGGGGGGGGGGTTAGTGAGGGGAGGGCGCAGGTAAATGACGTTCGGTGCAGGAGTGTGTTCTTTCATTGCTGTTTTGTTGTTGTTGATATTTTATAAAAGTTTGCCAATTCACAATAATGTTTGATAAATTTTGTTTCACTTTTGAGATGTTTAAATTTTATTCAAGTTAAAATCTTATTCCAGTTACAATGTTTATCAAGTTACTGTATGTTTAATAAATTATTTTGTTTACCGTAACCATTCCTGTGTAGTGTCTCATTTGCAGAATAAGAGGGGGAATAGTCAACATGGTGGGATAGAATGGCCAGGCAACGATGAAACGTGCCATTCACAGTTCGAGCAAAGCGATGGATTATGAGCTGCTGACGTAAGGCTTTTGCAGTGGCGAAATCTCCACAAGGCCTCCCCTGTGGTGATGGTGGGGGTGGCATGGGTTCATCATCAGGCTCCTCGTCCTCGTCCTTCTCCTCATCCTCCTCCTCATCCTCCTCAGCCTCCTCCTTCCCCCCCCCCCCACCTCTCTCCTGAGGTGGCCCTGCAATCCCCATTGGCAAATCCTGTCCCCTCATGATGGCTAAGTTGTGTAGCATGCAGCACACCACAATGAACTCAGAGACCTGCTGAGGAGAGTATTGTAGTCAGTCTCCAGAGTGGTCCAAGCATCGGAAGCGCAGCTTTGAGCACTCCAATTGTCTGTTTGACGATATTGCATGTGCCTATATGGCTTTCATTATAGCAATGCTCGGCTTCTGTCTGAGGGTTCTGGAGGGGGGTCATGAGCCAGGTGGCGAGGCCGTAACCTTTGTCCCCCAGCATCCAGCTCTGGCCTTGTGGCTGACACTCGAACAGTTATGAGACACTGCTCTCACGCAAGATGAAAGCATCATAGATGCTCCCTGGAAATTGGGCATTGACTGCCATGATGCGCTGAGTATGGTCGCAGACGATCTGTACATTCATGGAGTGGAATCCCTTTCGGTTTTGGTAAACCTCTGGATCCTCTAAAGGTGCTCGCAGGGTAATGTGCTGACAGTCAATGGCAGCCTGAACCATGGGGAAGCCAACAATTAGTGCATAACTTATAGCCCTCTCACTCTGTGCCTCCTTGGTCATTGGGAACTTTATAAAGTCCATCCTGCATGTGTATAGTGCAGTAGTCACCTGGCGAATGTAGTGATGTGCAGCATGCTGCGAGATGGAACATATGTCCCCTGCTGATGCCTGAAAGGAGCCTGAGGCATAGAAGGCAAGTGCAGCAGTCACCTTCACCTCGACAGGCAGTGCAGTCCTGTTGCTGCTGGCAGGCTGTAGGTCTGCCTTTATGAGCTGGCATATCTCTGTGACCACCTCTTTTCAGAAGCGCAGCCTTCAAATGCACTGTGCCTCAGAGAGCTGCAGGTATGAGCGCTGTTCCATATAAACTCATGGGGGGTGAAGCCTCCTTCCTTTGCATCTGTGAGTTCTTAGATTATGCTCAAAATGCTCTTAAATAAGCCTTCTTCCAGCTCGATGCTGCATAGAAAAAGCAGCCAGGAATAATGGCAGAGGTATTTTAGCCCCCATTCTTTTCAATGTCCTTAAATATCCTTAAAAACAAACTATAAACTCACATAAAGCTCACTGTGTAAAGCCCTCCAAATCCTTTTCTGCACTGAACTTCTGCTCCGTTTTTCAAGATGGCGCTATTAGTGCCGAGTGCCTGGTAAGACTTCATTTTACCAGGCGTGTTTTTGGGCGGGTGGTAAATTGCCGATATCGGCAAATTTTCCGCCCCTGGTGATAGCGCAGCATTGCCGGGGCGGAGAAAAAAAAAATGACGTCATAAAAACAGCTAAAAAAATGGACGGGCAATCATTTTTAGCGTCATCGCAAAACTGCTGCCGAATTTTCCACCTTGGCGCTAAATCTTGTGCGACTCGTTTAGCGCCACAAAAAATTAATTTTTCCGCTTTGCCATGGCGATAAATGGGCGCCAACCTGCCGAATTTCTAGCCCTAGGTGTGATCCCACCAAGGCTCGATACAGGTTTAGCATAACGTCCCTACTTTTCAATTCTATATCTCTAGAAATAAACCTTAATGCTTGGTTTGCTTTTTATATGGCTTTGCTAACCTCTGTCGCAACTTTTAGTGATTTGTCCATTTTTAATCCCATATCCTTTTGTTCCTCTACCCCATCCTCCAAGTAATAAATTACCTCCCTATTCTTTCTATCAAAATATAATACTTCACATTTAACTATGTTGAACTTCATTTGCCAATTATATGCCCATTCTCCTGTAATTTGTTGCAATCCTCCTCAGTATTGACTATCACACCTAATTTAGTATCATCCGCAAATTTAGAAATTGTATTTTTGATTTGAAAGTCGAAATCGTTAATATAAATTGTGAACAGCAGTGGTCCCAGTACTGACCCTTGTGGAACACCACTACCCACCTTCTGCCACTGTGAATAGCTACCCTTTACTCCTACTCTCTCTTTTCTGTCTTGAAGCCAGCAAGCAATCCATTCTGCTACTTGTCCCCTGACTCCGCATTCTCTGACTTTGTTCATCAGTCTATTATGGGGTACCTTATTGAAGGCCTTTTGAAAATCTAGATGAATTACATGTACTGCATTACCAATGTCTACTCTCTCTGTTATTGCTTGAAAATATTCAATAAGGGTGGTCAAGCAAGACCCCTTTTTGAAATTCATGCTGACTATTCATTATTATATTTTTGGTTTCTAGATGTTCTTCTATTTTCTCCTTTAGTCGGGATTTCATTATTTCTCCTATCATCAATGTTAAGCTGTCTGGTCTATAATTCCCTGGACATGGTCTATCCCCCTTCTTATATGTAGGTATTATGTTAGCTACTCGCCAGTGCTCTGGCACTACACCTTTTTCTAACTAATTATTAAATATCTGCAGTAATGTCTCTGCTTTCTCTTTTTCTAGATTCTTTTAAAATGCATGGATACAATCCATCTGGACCAGGGGTTTTATCCCCTTTGAGTTTGATTAGTTTATTAGTATATCCCTTTTTTATTTTAAATGCACTTATCTCATTACTAATCTCATCATCCAATGTCCACCTGTTCTATCTCCCTGGTAAATACTGAAGTGAAATAATTTAATATTTCTGCTATCTCCCTATTGTTACCTGTTATTATCCTGTCTATCCCTTAATGGCCTTTTCCCATCTCAACCTTCCTTTTTTTATTGACGTGCCTGTAAAATATTTTACTATTTTGTTTTATATTCCATGATAATTTAATTTCATAGTTCCTCTTTGCCCTCCTAATTGTTTTTTTGACTTCTCTCCTAATCTCTTCGTATTCTCCCTTGTCATGCACTCTCCTGCTGTCTATGTACTTAATGTATGCCTCTTTCCTGACCCTCAGTTGTTTCCTTATAACTTTATTCATCCATGGAGTCTCATTAGTGTTTAGTTTGTTCTTTTCTTTTTGCGGAATATATTGTTGCTGCGCTCTGTTGAACACCGTTTTAAATGTTTCCCATTGCTGTTCTACATCGTGGTTTACCAATATTGTTGCCCATTTTATTTTCCCAAGTTCTATTCTCAGCTCCTCAAAATCATCTTTTCTCCAATCTATTAACCTGGTTTTTGTCATACTTATGTCCTTCTCAATTATCATCTTAAAGCGTATTATATTATAGAAACATAGAAACATAGAAAATAGGTGCAGGAGTAGGCCATTTGGCCCTTCTAGACTGCACCGCCATTCAATGAGTTCATGGCTGAACATTCAACTTCAGTACCCCATTCCTGCTTTCTCGCCATACCCCTTGATCCCCCTAGTAGTAAGGACCTCATCTAACTCCTTTTTGAATATATTTAGTGATTTGGCCTCAACAACTTTGTGTGGTAGAGAATTCCACAGGTTCACCACTCTCTGGGTGAAGAAGTTCCTCCGCATCGCGGTCCTAAATGGCTTACCCCTTATCCTTAGACTGTGACCTCTGGTTCTGGACTTCCCCAACATTGGGAACATTCTTCCTGCATCTAACCTGTCTAACCCCGTTAGAATTTTAAATGTTTCTATGAGGTCCCCTCTCATTCTTCTGAACTCCAGTGAATACAAGCCCAGTTGATCCAGTCTTTCTTGATAGGTCAGTCCCGCCATTCCGGGAATCAGTCTGGTGAACCTTCGCTGCACTCCCTCAATAGCAAGAATGTCCTTCCTCAGGTTAGGAGACCAAAACTGTACACAATACTCCAGGTGTGGCCTCACCAATGCCCTGTACAACTGTAGCAACACCTCCCTGCCCCTGTACTCAAATCCCCTTGCTATGAAGGCCAACATGCCATTTGCTTTCTTAACCGCCTGCTGCACCTGCATGCCAACCTTCAATGACTGATGTACCACGACACCCAGGTCTCTTTGCACCTCCCCTTTTCCTAATCTGTCTCCATTCAGATAATAGTTTGTCTCTCTGTTTTTACCACCAAAGTGGATAACCTCACATTTATCCACATTATACTTCATCTGCCAAGCATTTGCCCACTCACCTAACCTATCCAAGTCGCTCTGCAGCCTCACAGCATCCTCCTCGCAGCTCACACTGCCACCCAACTTAGTGTCATCCGCAAATTTGGAGATACTACATTTAATCCCCTCATCTAAATCATTAATGTACAGTGTAAACAGCTGGGGCCCCAGCACAGAACCTTGCGGTACCCCACTAGTCACTGCCTGCCATTCTGAAAAGTACCCATTTACTCCTACTCTTTGCTTCCTGTCTGACAACCAGTTCTCAATCCATGTCAGCACACATTATGGTCACTATTCCCTAGATGTTCCTCTCCTTTTAATTCTTTAATCTGATCTGGCTCATTCCCCATTACTAGATCCAATAGCGAATCTTCCCTGTTGGGCTATTTACATATTGGCTTAGAAAGGAGTCCCGTACAGATTGTAGGAACTCCATTCCCTTATCCCCTTTACCTACCTTTCCTGTTCAATTAATATCAGGGTAGTTGAAATCCCCCATAATTATTATTCTATGTTTTTTACTCATTTCCCTTTGTCTGCATATTTTTTCCTTCACCTCCATTCCACTATTGGGTGGTCTGTAGACTACGCCTATTAGTGTGATTGATCCTTTATTATCCTTTTTTATCTCTATCCACATGGATTCTATTTTTGTCTTGCTGATAGTTGTGTCATTATTTTGCTGCCCTAATAAGTACAATTACTGCACCTCCCCTTTTTCCCTTTTCTAAATATGTTGTACCCTGCAATGTTTAATTCCAAGTCCTGTTTTTCTGTAGCCATGTCTCAGTAATCCCTACTATGTCTGGTTCCTCGCAACACATGATTGCCTCCAGCTCCTCTGTTTTATTACAAACACTGTGTGCATTGCTGTACAGACAGTTGAAGTCATTTTTAATAGGATTTCCTCTTCCTTTATGTTTACCATCTTTTTAGATTCCTGTTCTATAACACTATTTATTCCCTTGCCATCGTCGAAGGTTCAACCGCCACTGCTCTCCCTACTCGCACTGGCTCTCTCTTTATAGCGCTGCTGGTCTTGTAGTTTTATCCCAGGTCCGCTCCTCTCGCCACTGCTGTCTAGCAGTGGAACATAGGGAAGATTCTCACTACCTCTCCTGTCAATCAGTGTGTACCATCTATAAGATGCACTACAGCAACTTGCCAAGGCTTCTTCAGCAGCACTTCCCAAACCTGCGACTTCTACCACTAGAAGGACAAAGGCAGCAAGTG
Organism: Pristiophorus japonicus; assembly: GCF_044704955.1. NCBI lineage: Eukaryota > Metazoa > Chordata > Chondrichthyes > Pristiophoridae > Pristiophorus > Pristiophorus japonicus. Next base: position 152,530,564 of record NC_091989.1, read on the forward strand.
TATGGGAACACCATCACCTCCATGTTCCCCTCCAAGTGACACACCATCCTGATTTGGAAATATATCGCTGTTCCTTTATTGTCACTGGGTCAAAATCCTGGAACTCCCTCCCGAGCAGCACTGTGGGAGTACCTTCACCACACGGACTGCAGCGGTTCAAGAAGGCAGCTCAGCACCACCTTCATAAGGGCAATTAGGGATGGGCAATAAATGCTGGCCTTGCCAGCGATGCCCACATCCTGGAACATATTAAAAAAAAGGCATAAAATGTAAAAAAAAAACACTTTGTACTTCTAAACACGCTCATTAAGTTTATTTACAAATAGATTTACTAAGCAAAGAAAGAGAAGTCCACGATGCATTGTTCAAGTGTCTGAAATGGCGCAGTACTGTAGCTGGAGCTGGTACTGGAGTACTGGAGCAGACAGAAGCTCAGTGATTGTCTATGTGGCCGGTCACTGCAGAGCATGCTGGAAGCCTGTGCACAAACCTTACACTCATTATGGACCTAATTCCTATGTAAATTAGGAGTCTTCCCTCAATGCAGCAGGAAGTTTGAGTCAAACTCCAGAAACATAATGCCCTTTTCCAATGCGTGATTGAAGTGAGGCGTGGATTAGAGGATAAATATTTTGCTCCTCTATTGCCCTTTCCTTGTTACAGGGCCAACCTTCCTTTCTGCTCCTGTGTTTTTTGGCCTCCAATGCGAAAATCCTGAAAGAGAAATTCGGTGCACACCACAATAACTAAAAATAATGGCAGCACTTGTAAGGGCAGACTTTATACCAGCCCTTGCCTCCATTGCACTCCCATTGTGACAGTTCTGGATGCATGCAGTGTCTCAAGAGCAGTGGCTCAGTGTCTATATCTGCTCTGTCATGTATCTTATATTATTATATATAACTGTATCCTAACATGCGATACATGACTGTAATAAGATATGACCTGTAACCACCAGCATACCTTACCACCAGGGGTGCACTTGCAAGAGACAGGTATATAAGGACAGGTCTCAGGCAAGTGCAGCATTCCAGAGCTGTGAAATAAAGGTGCAGGTCCAGAGTGACCTTGACTTCACTACATGCCTCATGTGAATCTGTACTGAGGGGGCAGGACTTTACAGTGGCGGCGAGTTACGGGATTACAGAATCCACAGAATGGCAAACAACGGATTAGATGAAAAGTACAATGCTGGAGACAATTGGGAGGACTTTATAGAAAGGCTCCAGCAAAGCTTTGCAACCAAAGACTGGTTAGGAGACGACAAAGCAGACAAGAGAAGAGCCCATCTCTTGACCAGCTGTAGCTCGAAAACATACGCTTTAATGAAGGATCTGCTGGCACCCGAGAAACCAGCATGCAAGTCGTTTGAAGAATTGAGCACACTGGTAAGAGACCACCTGAAGCCAGCGAGCAGCCTACACATGGCCAGACACAGGTTCTACAACTACAGACGCTGTGTGGGCCAAAGCATACCTGACTTCGTGGCGGAACTTCGGAGGTTGGCTAGTTTATGTGAGTTCTCCGATGAACTGAGGAGAGAAATGCTGAGAGACTTTTTCATTGAAGGAATAGGCCACGCAGGCATATTCCAAAAGCTCATAGAGACCAAGAACCTGACCTTAGAGGCAACAGCACTGGTTGCACAGACATTTTTGGTAGGGGAAGAAGAAACGAGGTTGATTTACAATGCAGGTACGACAACTAACGAAATATCGGAACAAAAAGTTCACAGCATTAAACAAGCTGCTACCCCCACACACAGACAAAACCGGGAGAACAGGCTCTCGACAGCAGGCAGAAACCATCAAGGGCCACAGGAACGGCCGTTCACACCTCATCAACCCACAATGCGAGCAATCAACTACAAACTGCGAGAAGCTCAAGAGAGACCAGCCAGGCGCAGCTCATTCTTTGCAAGCAGTCTGTGCTGGAGCTGTGGGGGTGGACACTCATCAAGAGGATGTCGATTTCAGCAGGCTGTTTGCAGGAACTGTGAATATACAGGGCATTTGGCCCGCATGTGCAAAAAAACGGCAGCTCAGCTGGTATACGAATCGGATGGGTCGGAAAGCGGACCAGAAGATGGTGGGGACAGTACCCGAGACACCGATGTACAGCGGGTCAACACGATCAATGGCCGCTGCTCCTACAACAGGATGCCTCCTATAATGATGAGGGTCCTACTCAACGGGATATCTGTCAACATGGAACTGGATACGGGAGCGAGTCAATCTCTCATGGCCGCTCAACAATTTGAACAACTGTTGCCGCATAAAAGAGACAGACCAAAACTCACAAGGGTCGACAACAAACTAAGGACCTATACCAAAGAAATCGTACCAGTCCTCGGCAGCGCCATGCTCTCTGTCACACACAAAGGGACAGTGAACCGACTTCCCCTGTGGATTGTCGCCGGAGATCCCCAACACTGCTGGGGAGAAGCTGGCTGGCAAAACTAAACTGGAAATGGGATGATGTCCATGCCATGTCATTAGAGGAATGGACCTCCTGCTCAACAGTTATAAAGCAATTTGAACATCTCTTTCAGCCAGGTGTGGGCACTTTCAAAGGGGCCAAAGTCAAAATCTACATCACACAGGATGCTAGACCGGTCCATCACAAGGCCAGAGCTGTAACCTATGTGATGAGGAAAAAGATTGAACACGAACTAGATAGGCTTCTGCGGGAAGGCATTATATCACCTGTGGAATATAGCGACTGGGCAAGTCCCATCGTCCCAGTCATGAAGCCTGATGGATCCGTACGAATCTGTGGGAACTACAAATTTACCATAAACAGAGTCTCCCTACAGGACCAGTACCCGCTGCCCAGAGCGGAGGACTTATTTGCCACATTGGCTGGAGGAAAACTTTTCTCAAAATTAGACCTCACATCTGCGTATATGACGCAAGAATTGACCGAGGAATCCAAGCTACTCACCACCATCAATACACATCGAGGCCTTTTCATGTACAATCGATGCCCATTCGGCATCAGGTCGACAGCTGCCATATTCCAGCGCAACATGGAGAGTGCCTGTTTCTGCTCAAGTCCATCCCGGGGACGGTTGTATTTCAAGACAACATACTTATCACGGACAGGGACACCGACTCCCATCTCTGTAATTTGGAGGAAGTACTAAAGCGGTTGGATCGGGTAGGCCTACGAGTCAAGAAATCCAAGTGCCTGTTTCTCGCACCCGAGGTTGAATTTTTGGGCAGAAGGATTGCCGCTGATGGAATCCGCCCAACAGAGTTCAAAACAGAAGCAATTTGCCTGGCACCCAGGTCCCGGAATGTCTCAGAACTGCACGCCTTTCTCGGGCTACTCAATTACTTTGGGAACTTTATGCAGAACTTAAGCACGCTGCTGGAGCCTCTCCATGTGCTACTCAGGAAGGGGTGCGATTGGTTTTGGGGGGACGCCCAGGAACGCGCCTTCAATAAGGCAAGCAACCTTCTGTGTTCCAACAGTGTTTTGACTTTCTTTGACCCAGGTAAAAAGCTAGTTCTCACATGCGATGCGTCAGCGTATGGGGTCGGGTGCGTTTTGCAACATGTCAATAGTGCGGGCAAATTACAACCCATAGCTTATGCCCCCAGGTCACTTTCACGGGCGGAGTGCGGGTACGGAATGGTAGAGAAGGAGGCGCTCGCGTGTGTGTACGGTGTCAAAAAGATGCACCAATACCTTTTCAGGGCCAAGTTCGCATTAGAAACCGATCACAAGCCCCTCACATCCCTCCTATTCAAGAGCAAGGCAATAAACGGCAACGCCTTGGCGCGAATTCAACGGTGGGCACTCATGCTGGCGTCCTACGACTATAGCATAAGGCACAGACCAGGCACAGACAACTGTGCCGACGCGCTCAGCAGGCTACCCCTGGCAACCACGGAAGGGTCTGACGAACAGGACTATGGGATAGTCATGGCAATCAATGCCTTTGAGTCCACAGGTTCGCCCATGACGGCTCGCCAAATCAGAGCCTGGACGGCCAGCGACCCCACGTTATCCTTAGTAAAATTATTTATCCTAACCGGTGACTGGGTAGAGGCTCGCGATGCCTGCCCCGAGGAATTAAAACCCTTTCACAGGCGCATGCATGGCTATCACTACAAGCAGACTGCCTGATGTGGGGCAGCCGAGTAGTCATGCCTCTGCGAGGCAGAGATGCATTTGTCCGGGAGCTCCACCGCGAGCACCCGGGGATCGTTCTCATGAAGGCCATAGCCAGCTCCCACGTCTGGTGGCCTAGTATTGACGCGGACCTGGAGCTCTGCGTTCGAAGGTGCACCATTTGTGCCCAACTCAGCAATGCCCCCAGGGAGGCACTCCTGAGCCCCTGGCCCTGGCCTACCAAACCGTGGTCGTGAGTGCTCGTAGACTATGCGGGCCCATTCATGGGCAAAATGTTCCTCGTAGTTGTAGATGCATTTTCAAAGTGGATCGAATGCACCATTTTAAACTCGAGCACAACCTCCAACACTGTGGAGAGCCTCGCAACCATGTTTGCAACGCACGGAGTCCCTGACATATTGGTCAGTGACAATGGTCCGTGCTTCACCAGCGCAGAATTCCCAGACTTTATAATTGACCACGGCATAAATCACATCAAGATGGCACCGTTCAAGCCGGCCTCCAACGGCCAGGTGGAGAGAGCAGTGCAAATCATTAAACAAGGCATGCTTAAAATCCAAGGTCCCACGCTGCAGGGTCGCCTGTCGCGACTGCTGCTGGCATACAGATCTCGTCCACACTCATTGACCCCCCGCGCAACTGTTGATGAAAAGGACTTTAAAAACAAGGCTCTCATTAATCCTCCCAGACATGCACGAAATCGTTGAGGCAAAGCGCCGTAAGCTGACTGAGTACCATGACAGAAATTCGAGGGTGAAATGGAATGAGATAGGGGACAAAGTGTTTGTACTAAACTATGGCAGGGGTCCCAAATGGCTTGCAGGGACAGTAACGGGCAAGGAAGGAAACAGGCTACTGGTAGTACAAATGGACAATGGCAAAACCTGCCGGAGGCATGTAGACCAAGTCAAAAGCAGATTTACCAACAACACTGCGGAACCAGAGACAGACTACAATGTGGAACTCGCACCACACCTGGTGGACAGACAGAGGGAACAACCTGAGGAAAGGGCAATCCCAACACAGCCCAGGTGAGTCAACAACAATCACACCAATTGAAACAGACAGCCCAGGCGAGATACCAGCAACCACACCCAAAGAAAAACAGACACCAAGGCAAACAACTGAACCACAACACAGACGCTCCACGCGAGAGCGTAGACCACCTCAGAGACTGAACCCGTAAAGACAATAAGACCTTGGGGGAGGGTGATGTCATGTATCTTACATTACTATATATAACTGTATCCTAACATGCTATACATGACTGTAATAAGATATGACCTGTAACCACCAGCATACCTTACCACCAGGGGTGCACTTGCAAGAGACAGGTATATAAGGACAGGTCTCAGGCAAGTGCAGCATTCCAGAGCTGTGAAATAAAGGTGCAAGTCCAGAGTGACCTTGACTTCACTACATGCCTCGTGTGAATCTGTACTGAGGGGACAGGACTTTACATGCTCCATATCAGGTGTCAGCTGTGGCTCAGTGGTAGCACTATTGTCTCTGAGTCAGAGTGGGTTAAAGTGCCAGTACAGGACTTTGAGCACAAAATCCAGACTGACACTCCCACTGCAGTACTGAGAGTGTGCAATACTGTTGGAGGTCCCATTTTTTAGATGTGACATTAATCCAAGGCCCTGTCTGCCATCTCAAATGGCTGCAAAAGTTACCATTATATTATTTTGATGAAAAGCAGGGAGTCCTCACCGGTGTCCTGGCTAATATTTATCCCTCAACCAATATCTAAAAAAACAGATAATCTGGTCATTATCACATTGCTATTAGTGGGAGCTTGCTGTGCACAAATTTGTCGGCATGTTTCCTATATTACAACAGTGGCAACACTTCAAAAATACTTCATTGGCTGTAAACTGCTTTGGGGTGTCATGAGATCGTGAAAGGTGCTATATGAATTCGGGGCCCTTAGCCATATTTTTATTAGCTCACTAAACTCTGGGACAGTTCCCTGGACTGGAAGGAGGCTAATGTGGTCCCCATCTTTAAAAAGGGAGACAAGATCAACCCGGGTAACTATAGGTCCTTTAGTTTGACATCAGTAATAGGAACGATAGAATTATAGAATGATACAGCACAGAAGGAGGCCATTCGGCCATCTTTGACAGAGCTATCCAATTAATCCCACTCCCCTGCTCTTTCCCCATAGCCCTGTCATGTTTCCCCCTTGCTTGAGGGAATCATTAAGGTTGCAATATATGATTACTTAGATAGGGAGGGATATATCAGTGAGACCCAACCAAAAATGGAAGTAATTTCTTACTAATTTGAAGTCACTAAGATGGTGGATGAGAGAAGCCCAGTGGACACTGTCGACTTGGATTTCCAAAAAGCTTTTGACAAGTTACTACACAAAAGGATTCTCTACAAGATCAAAGCCCCTATCCTTTATAGCAAAAGTAGGTCTCCAGTCTACTGTTTCAAACTTAGACAACATTGGGGTATGTTAAGTATGGAAGAACTCCACAAGACTGAGTACTGTGAGCTAAAACTGAAGTGACTTTAGTCTCTTTAATACAACTCCAGAGTGGCAAAGCAGCATGACAGACAACCTTTTATACTCCCTTGCATGAGGTGTGCAGCTGACCCTTGGCCCTCTGGTGGCAAGTCTTACGCAGTTACAATGTTTACATACATAACATCACTGCCCCCCCCCCCCAAAGTCTTTGATACAAATTATTTATAAGTTGAGACGATCCAGGGCACTTCAAACTCTGGCACAGATGAGTTGGTCGGACCATTGCTGCACTGCAATGCGGCTGGTCTGACAGAACTGTTGAGAATGGTGGGTTCATCCTCTTGATTGACAGCGAGGTCGATTGCTGGTTGGGTGTGTGTTGGTGGATCGATGATGGTGATGTCCTCTTCAGGTTGTTCCTGGTTGTCGGTGAACCGCAAATCAAAATGCTTTCTGCATGTTTGTCCATTCAATAGTTTGACTATAAACACTCTATTCCCCTCCTTGGCCAAGACAGTGCCAACGACCCATTTAGGACCATGACCGTAATTAAGGACAAACACAGGGTCATTAACATCAATGTCATGCGATACAGCCGCGTGATCGTGGTACATGATTTGCCGGTGACGCCGGGTTTCCACATGATCATTTAGATGGACTAGGGAGAGCCTGGTTTTGAGTGCTCTCTTCATTAACAATTCTGCCGGGGGAACCCCAGTGAGCGAGTGGGGTTGCGTCCGGTAGCTGAGCACAACGCAAGATAATCGGGTCTGCAAGGAACCTTCCGTCACACGTTTCAAGCTCTGCTTGATAGTTTGGACTGCCCGTTCTGCTTGACTGTTGGATGCGGGCTTAAACAGGGTAGACTTGACATGCTTGATGCCATTGCAGGTCACAAACTCGTTGAATTTCGACTGGTGAAACACGGTCCATTGTCACTGACAAGGACGTCGGGCAAGCCATGGGTGGCAAACATAGCCCAGAGGCTTTCAATGGTGGCAGTGGATGTGCTGGATGACATGATTACACATTCAATCCATTTAGTTGGGTGTGTGTTGGTGGATCGATGAAAGGGGCCAGCAAAATCTACATGGATCCTGGATCACGGTTTGGAGGACCATGACCACAGACTCAATGGAGCCTCCCTTGGTGCATTGCTCAAGCGTGAGCATGTGTTGCACTGGTGTACGCATGACTCTAAGTCTGAGTCAATGCCGGGCCACCAAACATGCGACCTGGCTATAGCCTTCATCATGACTATGACTGGGTGGGTATTGTGCAGGTCTCGTATAAACGTTTCCATGCCTTTTTTTGGCAAAACCACGTATTTACCCCATAAGAGACAATCCGACTGGATGGATATTTCATCTTTGCATCGGTGAAACAGCTTAATTTCATCTTGCATTTCCCCGGGAACGGCCGACCAGCTCCCATTGATGACGCAACTTATTACAAGTGATAGCACAGGATCCTGGCTGGTCCAGGTCCTGATCTGGCGAGCAATGACGGGTGACCCCTCGCTCTCAAAAGCATCCATGACCAGTAGCAAGTCTGCGGGCTGCACCATTTCTACCCCGGTAGTGGGCAATGGTAGCCGACTGAGAGCATCAGCACAGTTCTCCGTGCCTGGTTTGTGGCAGATAACATAGTCATAGGCGGACAATGTTAGTTCCCATCTTTGGATGTGGGACGAAGCATTGGTGTTTATACTTTTGCTTTCTGAAAACAGCGAAATAAGCAGTTTGTGGTCAGTTTCAAGCTCAAACCGGTCCAAATAGATATTGGTGCATTTTCTTAACCCCATATACACATGCTAACATCAGTTTCTTGACCATACTGTAGGCTCTTTCAGCCTTAGACCGACTTATAGACAAGTATGCAACCGGTTGAAGTTTGCCCGATACATTGGTTTGCTGTAACACACAGCTGACCCTGTACGAAGATGCATCACAAGCTAGCACTAATTGTTTACACGGGTCATACAATATAAGTAACTTATTAGAACAAAGTAGGTTTCTGGCCTTCTCAAAGGCTGTCTCTTGAGATTAACCCCAAACCCAGTCATCACCCTTATGTAGCAACATGTGCAACGGTTCCAGCAAAGTGCTTAACCCGGGTACAGAGTTACCAAAATAGTTGAAAAGTTCCAGGTACGACCGCAGCTCCATCACATTCTGTGGTCTGGGTGCATTCTGGATGGCCTCTATTTTTGAGTCCGTGGGTCTGATGCCGTCTGCCGTAATCTTTCTTCCCAAAAATTCTACCTCTGGCAAGAGGAAAACATACTTGGAGCATTTCAGCCTGAGTCCTACTCTGTCTAGTCGACTTAGAACCTCTTCCAGGTTGTGCAGGTGTTCGGTGGTGTCACGACCGGTGATCAGGATGTCATCTTGAAACACAACAGTGCGCTGAACCGATTTCAGCAGACTCTCCATGTTCCTCTGGAAGATGGCAGCAGCCAAACAAATCCCAAAAGGGCATCTGTGGTATATAAACAGTCCTTTGTGAGTGTTGATGCTCGTCAATCTTTTTGAAGATTCAGCCAGCTCCTGTGTCATGTAGGCGGAGGTTAGGTCCAACTTGGTGAATGACTTCCCCTCCCCCGCTAATGTTGCAAACAGATCAACCGCCTTCGGTAGCAGGTACTGGTCCTGTAACGAGACTCGGTTGATCGTTACCTTGTAGTCTCCGCAGATTAAGAATGTGTCATCGCTTTTCAACATCGGAACAATCAGATTTGCTCACTTGTTGAACTCGACTGGTGATATGATTCCCTCTCGTTGAAGTCTGTCCAGTTCGATCTCGACTTTCTCCCTCATCATATACGGAACTGCTCGAGCCTTGTGATGAACGGGCCTTGCATCGGGGACTAGATGGGTCTGCACCTTGGCGTCTGTGAAGTTGCCGATGCCTGGTTCAAATAGCGACGGAAACTTGCTCAGCACTTGGGCGCATGAGGCATCATCCACTGAAGATAGTGCTTTGATGTCGTCGCAGTTGCATCGAATCTTTCCCAGCCAGCTTCTGCCGAATAGCGTTGGGATATCACCTGGTGCAATCCACAGTGATAAATCATGCACAGCTCCATCGTACGATACCTTAACTGCCGCACTGCCAATGACTGATATGAGCTCTTTGGTGTAGGTGTGCAGCTTTGTCTGAATCGGGCTATTTTGGGGCCTTTTTGCCTTATTGCCCCACAGTTTCTCAAAAGCCTTCGGGCTCATAATTGGCTGACTCGCCCCCGTGTCCAACTCCATTGATACCGGAATACCATTCAATTTGACTTTCAGCATGATAGGAGGACTCTTGGTGATGAAGGTATGTACCCCATACACTCCTTCCTCGGGTTGAGTTGCCTCTCTTGTTTGTTCTGCGTGATCCACGTTGGATCGATCATCCTCTGACAACTCTGCCACGTGGTGAGTTGCAGCACACTTGCACATTCGCTGGAGGTGCCCCATTGTTTCGCAGCCTTTGCACACATAGTGCTTGAATCGACATTGATCGGCTCGATGATTATCCGCGCAGCGCCAACATCAGATTTGCATTCACACCCGATGGCGGACTCTAAGTCATCCTAGGTCTTGCAGCTGCAGACGTGTAGGCCCTGCCATATGCAGTTCTGCCTGCTAACGACGTTATTTTATGCACGGTACTTGCCGGTGAGCTTCGACGCTGGGAAGATATCTGTCTTGTAATATCGCTCATGGATATGAATGCCTGGGCTATCATGATGGCCTAGGGATTTGGCAGACAGCAACTTGCGAAGAATGACCTCGTGGGCGATGCCAAGCACAAAAGTCCCGCAGCATTTCCCCCAAAAATCCAGCAAATTCACAAGATTTCGCAAGGCGTCTCAGGTCGGCGACACAACTTGCCACATCCTGGCCCTCGGAGTGGTGGTGCATGTAGAAGCGTTACCTGGCCATTAAGACGCTCTCCTTTGGCTTGAGGTGGTTCCGAATCAGTACACAACTCTGTATATGTCATCTCCACTGGTTTCTCCGGCGCTAGCAGATTCTTGATGAGGCCGTATATTGTGGACCCACACACGGTGAAGAGAATTGCCCTGCGCTTGATCGCTTTATTATCCCCATCCAGCTCATTGATCACGAAATATTAGTCAAAATGCTCAATGAAGGCTTCCCAATCATCACCCTCTACAAATCTCTCTAAAATACCAACGGCAGCCATGACCGCATGAAAGTTTGTAATCTGTTACTCGTCGCCAATTGTTAAGTATGGAAGAACTCCAGAAAACTGAGTACTGTGAGCTAAAACTGATGTGATCTTAGTCTCTTTAATACAACTCCAGAGTGCCTAAGCAGCATGGCAGACAACCTTTTATACTCCCTTGCACGAGGTGTTCGGGTGACCCTTGGGCCTCCAACAGTTGCGCCCTCTGGTGGCAAGTTTTACACAGTTGCAATGTTTACATACATAACGGGGTAGATTTTCAACTTGCCGTTGAACTGTAAAACAAACAGTGGGGATAGACAGCTCTTTATAGAAACTACCCTTTTTCGTTAGTATTGAATTCAATGGAAATTACAATCGGGTGGTATCTCTGATGGGCAGCGAATCCACAATGCCAGGTTTATGTCTGGACGGCAAGTTGAAAATCTATTCCATAGTTTTCAAAAGAAAAGTGACACACAGGGAGGAGTGGGGGAGCACGAGAAATAAAAGCTAAGTGGATAAGAGTCAAGGGCAAGGACCTAATTATCAGCTACAAATAAATAAATAAATAATTAACTGATAAAAACTGATATTAGCAATAGATGTAATAAATAACTGCAATAGAAGTAATTAAATAAATCAAAGTACTCCACCTGTTAATCATAATTTAATATAATTAGTTAGCACTGGAAATAAATAACTGTTGTAAAATAAATATTTAAAGTAAATAATGGCAGCACAGGCACTGCACTGAGACTGCAGAATGTGGGAATTTGTGGATCGTGAGACTGTACCACATGACCACACCTGTGGGAAATGTTTACGTCTTGGATCACTCTGGCTCTGAGTTGTTGAACGGGAGAGTGAGTTAGAGACACTAGAGAAGAGGGAAGGAATATCTGGATAGTTTATGTCATAACTCAGTCACACCACATACAGAGATAAAGGTACAGGAGGAGGGATACGTGACTGACAGTCAGCAGGGTAGGGGGAGCCTAGTGGAGGCAGAGAACCGCAGAAACTGGTTCCGTCTAACCGGTCCGATGTACATGATGTACTCCCTACCTCCTCATCATCATAGGCAGTCCCTCGGAATCGAGGAAGACTTGCTTCCACTCTTAAAATGAGTCCTTAGGTGGCTGAACAGTCCAATACGAGAACTACAGTCCCTGTCACAGGTAGGACAGATAGTCGTTGAGGGAAAGAGTGGGTGGGACAGGTTTGCCGCACGCTCTTTCCGCTGCCTGCGCTTGTTTTCTGCATGCTCTCGGCGACGAGACTCAAGGTGCTCAACGCCCTCCCGGATGCACTTCCTCCACTTAGGGCGGTCTTTGGCCAGGGACTGTCAGGTGTCAGTGGGGATGTTGCACTTTACCTACTTACAGGGATAAGAAAGAAGCCTACAGGGAAGATGGCCAGAATGCTAACTGTGGAGCAGGAGGCAATTTAAGGGAGAGGGGAGCAAAATAGAAAGATTGCAGACTATAGGAATTCGATAATTAGGGGGATAGAGGATACCCTCTGCAGTCACAATCAAGAGTCCAGGACGGTGTGTTGCTCACCTGATGCCAGACTAAGAGATTTTGCGAAACAGCTGGAAAGGAACTTGGGAGGAGAAGGGGAAGAACCAGTTGCCGTTATCTATGTCAGAAGCAACAACAGGTAAGAGGTACTGCTAAGGGAGTAACAGGAGCTAACAAAAATTGCCCTTCAAGGGTGGTGATCTTAATCCAACTCACATGCTAATCAATAGAGTAATAAGCAGATCAGGAAAGTGAATGTGTGGCTGAAAGAGTAGTATGGGAAAGAAAGTTACCAGTTCAGGGACACTGGTGCAAGTATTGGGACGGGAAGGAGTTGTACTGTTGGGACGGGCTCACTTGAACGGGGCTGGGACCAAGGTCCTGGAGAAAAGGAACAACAGAACTGTAAACGAACTTTAAACTAGTAAAGAGGGGAGGCTATGGGAGGATATTATAGCAACCTAAAGATAAGGGAAATAACTTATGAAAGCAAAGGTTATTGTACAAAAAGTGATAAAAGATAACTTAAATATTCAGGGAGCAGCAAAGATTACACAAGTATTAAATATTAAACATGAAGCAGGGGTAATAAAAAATGAAAGCATATTATTTTGCCCATTTAGCAATGTACAGAGCATCAGCAACCAAACTGATGGCAATAATTAGAAGCGAAGAAATAATTCTAATGGGGTAATGGAAAATGGCTGCGGACAAAACAGGATTAGCAGTTGCATGTTGCAGGCTATATTGTTTTTAGAAATGAGACGGAAGGAAGAAGGGATAGTGGATAGCTGTGTTAATCAGAAATGACATAATGGCAGTAGCAAGAAAGGATATAACTAACAAAGGGATCAAAAACGAATCAATGTGGGTTGCGATTGTCATGTATGTAACCACAATGTAACACCACTGTATTATCGTATACACTCAACCTAGATGCACATCTTGACCACAAGGGGTGAACTTGTGGGAGACTGCCCATACCTGTCCTTCCAGGTATATAAAGGGAGGTCCCATGCAGGGTCATCACTTTGGAGTCCTGTAAATAAAGAGCAGGTCACAGAGTGGCCTTGTCCCCAGAATGTGCCTTGTGTGGTTTCATGCAGTAGAGTAAGGACTTTATATTGGCGACGAGAAACGGGAATTCTCGACACACGAGAATGACCACCGGTAGTACAGAGGAATGGTACTGTGTTGGGGAAGACTGGGACGATTTCATCGAGGGGCTTCAGCAAAGCTTTGTTACGAAAGAATGGCTGGGTAATGCAGCGGCCGACAAGCGAAGGGCTCATCTCTTGACCAGCTGCGGACCAAAGACTTACGCGCACATGAAGAACCTACTAGCACCTGAAAAGCCGGCGGACAAAATCTTTGAGGAACTTAGCAAACTGATCGGGGAGCACCTCAAACTGGCGAGCAGTATACATATGGCCCGACACAGGTTCTACACCCACCGGCGTCGTGAAGGACAGAGCATACTGGACTTTGTAGCGGACCTCCGGCGTTTGGCCAGCCTCTGTACGTTCACAGACTCCTGCAGGGGGAAGATGCTAAGGGACTTCTTTATCGAGGGCATCGGTCATGCAGGAATTTTTCGTAAATTGATTGAGACCAAGGATTTGACCTTGGAAGCGGTAGCGTTGTTAGCTCATAGTGGGGGAGGAAGAGACGAAAATAATATACGTGCGCAAGTCTGCCTCCAATGCGGCGATGGATCAGGGAGTCAATATCATTAATGCGACTCAGAGCCCCGCAGGCAGGCAGGGGAAGTCCGACCCTCCCCAGGCAGCAATAGACCCCAGAGTAGGACTTCAACAGAGACAATGGCAGGCTGAACTGACATTTACACCATCACACTGGACAATGCAGCCCGGGATGGGGCCATTAACACCTACTAATAGGGTACTCAAGAGCAGTCAAAGGGACAGTCAGCGCGGAATGCCTGGCCATAGTCCTTTTGTTCCAAACAATGCAAACTTTAACTCATGCTGGAGGTGTGGGGGAAAACACTCGGCTAGATCTTGCAGATTTCAACAGTTTGTCTGCAGAAACTGCAATCTCAGTGGCCATTTAGCGCGAATGTGCAGGAAGCCTGCAACCAGACTAATATATGAGGCGGATGCACCAGAAGAGGGTTCTTTGGGACAGGATGGCTTTTGGGGCAAATCGATGGACGCCGAGGTTCAGCGGGTCCATGTAGCGAACATTCACAGCTCATACACCAAAATGCCACCAATGATGATGAGGGTTTTATTGAACGGTATCCCAGTACACATGGAGCTGGACACGGGAGCCAGTCAGTCACTCGGGCGTTCAGCAATTTGAGAAGCTATGGCCACTTAAAGCCAATAGACCCAAACTAGAATGTATTGAGACACAATTACGGACTTACACTAAAGAAATCATCCCGGTGCTGGGCAATGCAATGTTGGCTGTCACACACAATGGGTTAGTGAATCGGCTGCCGCTCTGGATTGTCCTGGGCAATGGTCCCGCACTGTTGGGGAGTAGCTGGTTAGCCGAGATGAACTGGAAATGGGGGGATGTTCACGCAATGTCATCTGTGGAGCAAAGTTCATGCTCACAAGTCCTACAACAATTCGATTCACTATTCCAACCTGGCGTCAGGACTTTCAAAGGCACTAAAGTAGTGATACACATCACCCCGGATGCCAGGCCAGTGCACCACAAAGCCAGAGCGGTGCCATATGTGATGCGGGAAAAAATCGAGAGCGAATTGGACCGGCTGTTGAGAGAGGGCATCATCTCGCCCGTTGAATTCAGCGACTGGGCGAGCCCCATCGTTCCCGTCCTAAAAGCAGATGGTTCTGTCAGGAACTGTGGCGACTACAAGGCCACCATCAATCGGGTGTCCCTACAAGACCAATACTCACTCCCGAGAGCGGAGGACCTTCTCGCCACGCTGGCAGGCGGCAAACTGTTCACCAAGTTGAACCTCACTTCAGCCTATATGACCCCAGAACTGGCCGACGAATCTAAACTACTGACCACCATCACCACACACAAGGGACTGTTCGTTTATAACAGGTGCTCGTTTGACATTCGATCAGCGGCCGCGATTTTTCAATGAAACATAGAAAGCCTGCTCAAATCCATTCCTGGAACGATCGTATTCCAGGACGACATCCTCATCACGGGTCGAGACACCGGGGAACACCTCCACAACCTGGAGGAGGTGCTACCCCAACTGGACCGGGTAGGCCTGCGACTCAAGGAGTCTAAATGTGTGTTTTTAGCCCCTGAGGTTGAGTTTCCGGGCAGGAGGGTTGCTGCAGATGGGATTCGGCCCACCGAATCCAAAACAGAGACGATTCGACGAACACCCAGGCCCTGCAACACATCGGAGTTACGTTCATTCCTGGGACTGTTGAACTACTTCGGGAACTTTCTGCCGAACTTGAGCACGTTATTGGAACCGCTACACGCGCTCCTGCGTAAGGGTTGCGATTGGTTTTAGGGGGACTGTCAGGAACGGGCTTTCGATCGGGCGCGAAACCTACTTTGTTCAAACAAGTTGTTGACCCTGTACGGCCCCTGTAAAAAATTGGTTCTGACATGCGATGCATCGTCCTATGGGGTTGGGTGCATGTTACAGCAGGGCAATGCTAAGGGTCAGCTACAACCTGTGGCTTATGCCTCCAGGTCACTCTCCCAAGCTGAACGGGGATATGGGATGTTTGAGAAAGAAGCCCTTGCATGTGTCTATGGTGTAAAAAAAAGATGCATCAGTACCTCTTTGGTAGGAACTTTGAATTAGAGATGAACCACAAGCCCTTAACATCCCTCTTGTCAGACAGTAAGGCTGTCATTGCCAACGCATCAGCTCGCATACAGCGATGGGCTCTCACGCTGGCTGCTTATGACTACTCCATCTGGCACCGGCCCGGCACTGAGACTTGTGCTGACGTGCTCAGCAGGCGTCCACTGGCCACCACTGAGGGGGCAGCGGAGCAAAGCGCTGAGATGGTCATGGCCGTCGATGCCTTTGACAGTGCAGGCTCCCCCATCACAGCCCGTCAGATCAAAATCTGGACAAACAGAGATCCCCTCCTATCCCTGATTAAGAAATGTGTCCTGACTGGGGATTGGGCGCCCGCACACGGAGCATGCCCTGAGGAGGTCAGACCGTTCCACAGACGGATGGATGAGCTCTCCATCCAAGCTGACTGCCTACTATGGGGCAGCCGGGTAGTTATGCCCCAGAAGGGCAGGGAGGCATTTATCAGGGAACTCCACAGTGAGCACCCAGGTATCGTGCTGATGAAGGCCATTGCCCGGTCACACATTTGGTGGCCTGGAATTGATTCAGACCTGGAACACTGTGTTCGCAGGTGCACGACGTGTGCCCAGCTGGATAATGCCCCCAGGGAGGCCCCGCTCACCCCGTGGCCCTGGCCCACCAGGCCATGGTCACACATTCATGTGGACTACGCGGGCCCGTTCATGGGAAAGATGTTCCTTATTGTGGTAGATGCGTACTCGAAATGGATCGAATGCATCATTCTAAATTCATGCACAACATCCACCACTGTGGAAAGCCTACGTGTGATCTTTGCAACCCATGGCTTGCCGGACATCCTGGTCAGTGATAATGACCCATGTTTCACAAGCTACGAATTCTGAGAGTTTATGTGGGTAAAGGCATCAACTACGTCAGGTCAGCGCCGTTCAAGCCGGCCACCAATGGCCAGGCGGAATGTGCGGTCCAAATCATCAAACAAGGCATGCTCAGGATTCAAGGATCCTCCCTACAATGCCGCCTATCACGCCTCCTGCTGGCCTATAGATCCTGACCGCACTTGCTCACGGGGGTCCCGCCTGCAGAGCTACTTATGAAACGGACACTCAAAACTCGGTTGTCCCTCATTCACCCAGGCCTAACCGACATAGTTGAGGGCAACAGTCCCAAAACGAGTACCATGACCGTAATTCGAGGGGGAGATGTATAGAAATAAATGATCCTGTATTTGTCCTCAATCACGCCATGGGGCCCAAATGGCTTGAGGGTACCGTAATTGACAAAAAGGTGAATAGGGTCATCGTGGTAAAACTCAACAATGGTCAGATATGCCGTAAGCATCTGGACCAAGTAAAAAAAAAAGGTTCAGCATTGACACGGAGGAACCTGAAGAAGACCATGAGATGGAGCTCACAACACCGCCAGTGAACGAGCAACAGGAGCAATGAGAAGAATGCACAGTCCCTGCGGTCAGCCCGGACAGGTCGGAATCCCCACAGGTGACAGGCACTCACGTCAGTGTCCAACAACCAGAGCCCCAACTGCGGTGCTCCATGAGGGAGCGTAGACCACCTGAAAGACTAAACCTATGATCCTAATAAGACTTTGGGGGGTGGGGAAGGTGATCTCATGTATGTAACCACAATGTAACACCACTGTATTATTGTATACACTCAACCTAGAAGCACACCTTGACCACAAGGGGTGAACTTGTGGGAGACTGCCCATATCTGTCCTTCCAGGTATATAAAGGGAGGTCCCACGCAGGGTCATCACTTTGGAGTCCTGTAAATAAAGAGCAGGTCACAGGGTGGCCTTGTCCCCAGAATGTGCCTCGTGTGGTTTCATGCTGTAGAGTAAAGACTTTACAGTGATAAAGACGAGGAAGGGATCTGTCACACCTTTAAGGGTATACTATAGACTCACAAATAGTGGAAAGGAAGAGGAGGGAGATCATCATCATCATAGGCGGTCTCTCAAAATCGAGGAAGACTGACTTCCACTCCTCAAGTGAGTTCTTTGGCGGCTGAACAGTCCAACATGAGAGCCACAGATCCTGTCACAGGTGGGACAGATATTCTTCGGGGAAAGAGGGGGGTGGCACTTATTTACCACATGCTCCTTCCGCTGCCTGCGCCTGACCAATTCACGCTTGCGGCATTGAGATTTGAAGAGCTCAACGCCCTCCTGAATGTACTTTCTCCACCTAGGGCAGTCTGCGGCCAGAGTCTCCCAGGTGTCAGTGGTGATGTCGCACTTCACCAGGGAGGCTTTGAGGTGTCCTTGTAACGTTTCTGCTGCCCACCTTTGGCTCCTTTGCCATGAAGGAGCTCCGCGTAGAGCAATTGCTTCGGGGTTTCGTGTCTGGCATGTGGATTAAGTGGCTTGCCCAGCGAAGCTGATCGAGAGTGGTTAGTTCTTCAATGCTGGGGATGTTAGCCTGGGCGAGGACACTGATGTTGGTGCATCTGTCCTCCCAGGGGATTTGCAGGATCATGCGGAGACATCGTTGGTGATATATCTCCAGCGACTTGATGTGTCTTCTGTACATCGTCCATGCCTCTTATCCATACAGGAGGGTGGGTATTACTACAGCCCTGTAGACCATGAGCTTGATGGTAGGTTTGAGGGCCTGGTCCTCGAACACTCTTTTCCTCAGGCGGCCGAAGGCTGCACTGGCGCACTGGAGGTGATGTTGAATCTCTGCATCAATGTCTATCTTTGTTGATAAGAGGCTCCCGAGGTATGGGAAGTGGTCCACGTTGTCGAGGGCCGCGCCGTGAATCTTGATGACTGGGGGGCAGTGTTGTGCAGCGAGGACAGGCTGGTGGAGGACCTTTGTCTTACAGATGATAAGCGTGAGGCCCATGCTTTCATATGCCTCGGTGAATACATTGACTATATCCTGGAGTTCAGCCTCAGAATGTGCACAGACGCAGGCGTCGTCCGCGTACTACAGCTCAACGACAGAGGTTTGGGTGATCTTGGACCTGGCCTGGAGGCGGCGTAGGTTAAACAACTTCCCACTGGTCCTGCAGTTTAGTTCCACTCCAGCGGGGAGCTTGTCAGCAGTGAGGTGGAGCATAGCAGCGAGGAAGATTGAGAAGAGGCTTTGAGCGATGATGCAGCCCTGTTTGACCCCGGTCCAGACGTGGAATGGGTCTGTAATGGATCCGCTGGTAAGGATCACGGCCTGCATGTCATCGTGGAGCAGGTGAAGGATGTTGACAAACTTTTGGGGGCATCCAAAACGGAGGACGACGCTCCATAAGCCTTCATGGTCGACAGTGTTAAAGGCCTTTGTAAAATCGAAAAAGGGCTGGCGCTGCTCCCTGCATTTTTCCTGCAGTTGTCGTGCTGCAAAGATCATGTCCGTTGTTTCCCGTAGGGGACGAAATCTGCACTGTGACTCCGGGAGGAGCTCCTCGGCCACAGGGAGAAGAGTGGAGGGAGAAGTATGTAGACAAATATATGACATAAGTAAAAAAAACACAGAATCGTAATCAGGGACGATTTCAACTACTCCAAAATAAGCTGTCTGGGGGAGCGAGTGGAAGGGGAGAAGGAGTGTACAAGAGTCTTCTTTGACCCAATATGTACGAAGCCCAACAAAGGAAGAAGCACTGCTAGACCTAGTAATGGGAAATGAACCAGAGCAGATACGAGAAGAAAGCGTGAGAGAACATCTAGGGAGCAGTGTATAATAAAGTTTAAGATAATGATTCAGGGAGATATAAAAAACAAAGTAATAGATTGGAAAAAATCCAACTATGAGGAAATAAGGATGGAGCTAAAGGAGGTAAACTTCACAAAATATTGACAGGCAACAGTGGGTAATATTTAAAGGAGTAATGAATAGAGATCTGGAGAAGTATATTCCACTAAAAAATAAGATCAACTAGCCAAAGAAGAGACGCTATGAATAAATAAAGAGCTGAGGATAAAATTGAATCTAAGGATAAAGGCATATGCAAAATACATAAACAATAAAAGAGAAGGTAAAAGGGAATATGATGGGCGTATATGATGGGCGTAGGAAAGAAGTTAAAAAGACAGATAGGAAGCAAACAGGAAATATAGAATGAAAATATAAAAAAGTATAAAAAATAAATAATTATTTTGCTTCCGTCTTCACAGTGGAAGACACAAAAACCATGCCAAAAATTGCTGGTCATAGGAATGTGGGAAGGGAGGACCTTGAGACAATCACTATCACTAGGGGGGTAGTGCTGGACAGGCTAATGGGACTCAAGGTAGACAAGTCTCCTGGTCCTGATGAAATGCATCCCAGGGTATTAAAAGAGATGGCGGAAGTTAGAGCAGATGCATTCGTTATAATCTATCAAAATTCTCTGGACTCTGGGGAGGTACCAGCGGATTGGAAAGCAGCTAATGTAACGCCTCTGTTTAAAAAAGGGGGCAGACAAAAGGCAGGTAACTATAGGCCGGTTAGTTTAACATCTGTAGTGGGGAAAATGCTTGAAACTATCATTAAGGAAGAAATAGCGGGACATCTAGATAGGAATAGTGCAATCAAGCAGACGCAGCATGGATTCATGAAGGGGAAATCATGTTTAACTAATTTACTGGAATTCTTTGAGGATATAACGAGCATGGTGGATAGAGGTGTATTTAGATGTGGTGTATTTAGATTTCCAAAAGGCGTTCGATAAGGTGCCACACAAAAGGTTACTGCAGAAGATAGAGGTACGTGGAGTCAGAGGAAATGTATTAGCATGGATAGAGAATTGGCTGGCGAACAGAAAGCAGAGAGTCGGGATAAATGGATCCTTTTCGGGTTGGAAATCGGTGGTTAGTGGTGTGCCACAGGGATCGGTGCTGGGACCACAACTGTTTACAATATACATAGATGACCTGGAAGAGGGGACAGAGTGTAGTGTAACAAAATTTGCAGATGACACAAAGATTAGTGGGATAGCGGGCTGTGTAGAGGACACAGAGAGGCTGCAAAGAGATTTAGATAGGTTAAGTGAATGGGCTAAGATTTGGCAGATGGAATACAATGTCGGAAAGTGTGAGGTCATCCACCTTGGGGAAAAAAAACAGTAAAAGGGAATATTATTTGAATGGGGAGAAATTACAACATGCTGAGGTGCAGAGGGACCTGGGGGTCCTTGTGCATGAATCCCAAAAAGTTAGTTTGCAGGTGCAGCAGGTAATCAGGAAGGTGAATGGAATGTTGGCCTTCATTGCGAGAGGGATGGAGTACAAAAGCAGGGAGGTCCTGCTGCAACTGTATAGGGTATTGGTAAGGCCACACCTGGAGTACTGTGTGCAGTTTTGGTCACCTTACTTAAGGAAGGATATACTGGCTTTGGAGGGGTTACAGAGACGATTCACTGGGTTGATTCCGGAGATGAGGGGGTTACCTTATGATGATAGATTGAGTAGACTGGGTCTTTACTCATTGGAGTTCAGAAGGATGATGGGTAATCTTATAGAAACATTTAAAATATTGAAAGGGATAGACAAGATAGAGGCGGCGAGGTTGTTTCCACTGGTCGGGGAGACTGGAACTAGGGGGCACAGCCTCAAAATACGGGGGAGCCAATTTAAAACCGAGTTGAGAAGGAATTTCTTCTCCCAGAGGGTTGTGAATCTGTGGAATTCTCTGCCCAAGGAAGCAGTTGAGGCTAGCTCATTGAATGTATTCAAGTCACAGATAGATAGATTTTTAACCAATAAGGGAATTAAGGGTTACGGGGAGCGGGCGGGTAAGTGGAGCTGAGTCCACGGCCAAATCAGCCATGATCTTATTGAATGGCGGAGCAGGCTCGAGGGGCTAGATGGCCTACTCCTGTTCCTAATTCTTATGTTCTTATGTTTATGTTCATTTGGCCCCTCGAGCCTGCTCTGCCATTCAATGAGTCCGTGGCTGATCTGAAGGCACTAGCATCCTTTTATGAAATTAATAGAAATGTGAGAAGTGCCAGAGGACTGGTAAACAGCAAATGTACTTCTTATCTTCAAAAGGGAGATTGAAATAATCCAGGAAACTATAGACTTAATGTTAGTGGTAGAAAAGATTATAGTATCTTTATTAAAAGATCAGGGGGCCGAAATTCACCCCCGCCGTAAACCAGGCACACTTACCGTGTTTCAGCTGTTTTTACCGCTCCAATGGATACGGTGGCCTCTTGCGTGAAATTTGGCTTTTTGTCTTTTTTTTCCCAGCGGGACGGAAGTCAGTCATAATGGAGGCGGGTGCTGAGTGTCCGTCAAACTGGAAGCGGAAGTGGGGGCGGGCAGACTGTCCGCCGCTGTCACTCATCAGCGTAGCGCTGACGATGTCATCACGCTGGCGCGTCACCACGTCTCTCCCCTTTACTTAAAAGGAAGAGCTGCTGCGAGTTCTGCAATGAGTTTAGTTAGGTCCACTGTGCCACCAGGGAGGGTTTTGGCCAGACCAGAGGCCCAGCACCCAAGAGGGGGTGCCAAGCTGCCTGTTGGCGGCCCGGCTGAACCCGGGAGCATAATTGTTAGGGCGACCTGGCAGTCGGCCGACAACAAAAATAAGATGGCAGCCGCGGCAGTGCGCCCTCCCCTTTAATGGTGGCCGCACCGCCATTTTGCAGACACTGCAAGTACAGTGCACCAACAGAAAAAACTTTCGCGGGCACCAAATGGTGGGCCGAAGATTTTTCCAGGTAAATTTTGCTTCTGGGCGGGAGATCGGTGGTGTGTGTTTGATGACGCACTTAGGAAGATCCAGCAGGAGCAGGATGGAAGTGGGGATCGCCGGAAAAACCACCACCGGGGAATTTCATGAGTGGTGGCCATTCGACACCGCCGTGTGGCTGCTGCTTTCTGGCCTTATTGGAAGGCTGAATTTCGGCCCCCAGATAACAAAACGTCTTCAGATGGTGAATTTGATTAAAAAAACATAGTTAGCCAATGGAGATGAAAAGGCCTGTTTCTGTGCTGTAGATGAGGAACATAGGAACAGGAGTGGGCCATTTAGCCCCTCGGCCTGATCTACCATTCAAAGAGATCAGCTGATCTGTACCCTAACTCTATATACCCACCTTTGGCCCTTAATACCTTTGGTTAACAAAAATCTATCAATCACAGATTTAAGATTAACAACTGACCCAACATCAACTGCTGTTTTCAGAAAAAAGTTCCAAACGTCTACCACTCTTTTGTGTAGAAGTGTTTCCTAACTTCACTCCTGAAAGGTCTGGCTCTAGTTTTTAGGCTATGCCCCCTTGTCCTAGTCTCCCCAACCAGCAGAAATAGTTTCTCCCTATCAGTTCTCTTTAATATCTTGAAAACTTTGATCAAATCACACCTTAACCGTCTAAATTCCAGGGAACACAACCCTAGTTTGTGTAATTAAATCATTCCATGTAAAATGCACACAAACCTACCAAGTATTTTTGTCACTTCTACTTAGTGCCTCCCCTGACAGCACAACCAAGATCAGTAACTTACCACAGGAGGAATGGTCAATGAAACCACTTCCCACCACACTATGGGTTCAAGTTTCAGCTCGAGTTGCTCCTAGTTTTTTTGGAGCAATTACTTTAGTATGGAGTATCTTAGAAATTGCAATTCTCGGCATTTGGTTTGCTCCAATTCTAGTTAGTTAGAATAGTTTAGTTTTAGAACAGTTTTCTTTTCAAAAGGGGGCATTACCAGCCACTTACGCCTGTTTTGCAAGTTTAGGCAGCGAAAACTTACTCCAAACTAACTTAGGGAGGGCGACGTCCACAGAGCCCAGCAGCAGGCACTGAGCTGCAATATTTCGGCCGTTTGGCCAGGGGATAGGGCCGGCATGCAAAGCAGCGGGAGGGAGAGCGACATCAGCAGAGCCCGGCCATCAGCAGAGCCCGGCCCGCAGCAAAGCGAGCTGCGATATTTCGGCCGTTTGGCCAGGGGATAGGGTCGGCGTGCAAAGCACCGGGAGGGAGGAAGAGCCAGCCAGCCAGCCAGCAAGTTTAAAAGTTTAATTTGTACTCCAAGTATGGGTGCTGCCTTATCAACACCATGGATTATGCAATGGTTCTCCATCAATTCGCTGCATAGAGAATTGATTAGAGCTCACCGCACCAGGAACGTCATAGCCCATAGGCTGATGGGCAGGAGGCCTTACCCACATTGGCAATATCGAGCCAGGCATTCGTACCTGGACATGAGCGAGGCTGATTGTGTCAAAAGGCTGCGTTTTTGCAGAGAAGTTGTCGTTGAGATCTGTGATATGCTGAGAGCAGATTTACAGCTGAGAAGCAGAACGCTGACTGCCTTGTCTGTTGAAGTGAAGGTTACAGCTGCACTTTCCTTCTATGCCTCAGGACCATTTCAAGCTACAACTGGAGATGTGTGCGCCATCTTTCAACATGCAATACATGCCTGCGTTGACCAGGTCACGGCTAAACTGTATGCGTGGAGGAATGACTTCATCAAGTTCCCAACTTAGCCATCATGAGGCAGCAGGAGCTGGTGGTGGAATCAGAAGACCCACATGAGGGGAGAGTGCCTGATGATAGTAATTTGGAAGAGCAGGATGAGGATGATGACGACATCAGGAAAGCATGCAAGTGCCTGATGCCGGAGCACAAGGTCGGAGGAGGGTGGTCCATCGTACTCCTTTAACGATTGCTCGAGCCCTGCGCCAGCGGCTCCTCCGTGAACACTTCAATTACTGATGCCTGAGGGCTCTGCGACAACTGTTGCACATGGACATGTTTATTTTTTGGAGTTGCTCCTATGTAATGGAACATGTTTCAGTTTTAATGTAAAAATATTTTATTGAAAAGTTCACGTTAGTGTAATAAAAAAATTTCTTGTATCAAACTTTACTGTAATATGACTCTTTAAGATCACTTAAAAAATTTAAGATCACTTATAAACTTATAAAGTTACAAAAGTTACAAAATAATTTCAGTGTGAAAAATCTTACATGCTTAAGATTACTGAAACTTCAAGATCACTTTTTAGGTGCAAAATTAAATAACTTACAAAATGTGAGAACATTTACATTCTAAGATCATTTAAAAACCCCAAGATCACTTATACATTGTAAAGTTACAAAATTTACAAAACAATTACAATTTGAAAAAATTTACTACAGTTACATCAAGAACAAGAACAAAAGCAGCAAAGAAAGGCTGCAACCATCTCTCATCTACATCTCAGTGAATGTTCACTTCTTCATGGGGGTGTCATTTGATTGGACGGGCTGTGTGCCCTTATTGCAGCAGCTACCTCACCCAGGCCCTCCCTGATGGCCTGTGCCGTCACTTGCATGCCCTCCCTGATGACCTGTGCCGTCACTTGCACTCCCTCTGACATTCCCTCCCTCATTTCCTGTGTCATTACTGCTATTTCTCCCGTCAGTACCGTTAGCTCTTCACCCACTGCACTGATGCTGCCCACGTGTGATCGGGTAAGGTCATTGCTCTCCACACCCAATACCACAACCTGACCCACATCTGTTGCACGCTGCATCTCAGGAGAGCGTGTTTCCAGTCTCCTCCTCTGCCTGGGTCTGCCTCGCGGCACCACTCCACTGGGAGCCGCGGGCTGGGATGGTGGGGCCCTGGATCTTGCATCCTGCACCACTCCACTGGGAGTTGTGGGCTTGGATGGTGGGGCCTGGGTCTTGCATGCGACACCACTCCAGTGGGAGGCACAGGCTGGGACGGTGGGGCAGTGGGTGTAAACTGCTGCATTACACCAGCAGCACCACTGGGACCTGCAACGTCAGAATCTGTGAAACCATAGAATGTGAAACCAGAACTTACGCAAAGGTTTGAAACACTGATGTCCGTTGATCCGGTTGGCAAACAGTAACTAATGTGGTGCTGCAGGGATCGGTGCTGGGGCCTCAACTATTTACAATCTATATTAATGACTTGGATGAAAGGACCGAGTATAATGTTGCCAAGTTTGCTGATGATACAAAGATGGATGGGAAAGCAAATTATGAGGAGGACACAAAAAATCTGCAAAGGGATATAGACAGGCTAAGTGAATGGGCAAAAATCTGGAAGATGGAGTAAATTGTGGGAAAATATGAGGTTATCCACTGTGGCAGTAAAAATAGAAAAGCAAATTTTAATTTAAATGGAGAAAAATTGCAAAGTGTTATTGGTGAGCTCACACCTAGAGTACTGCGTACAGTTTTGGTCTCCGTATCTAAGGAAGGATATACTTGCATTGGAGGCTGTTCAGAGAAGGTTCATTATGTTGATTCCGGAGATGAGGAGGTTGACTTATCAAGATAGGTTGAGTAGGTTGGGCCTATACACATTAGAGTTCAGAAGAATGAGAGATGATCTTATCGAAA
Source organism: Pristiophorus japonicus (assembly GCF_044704955.1). Taxonomy (NCBI): domain Eukaryota; kingdom Metazoa; phylum Chordata; class Chondrichthyes; family Pristiophoridae; genus Pristiophorus; species Pristiophorus japonicus. The sequence continues at coordinate 152,556,960 of NC_091989.1, forward strand.
CATATAAGATAATGAGGGGGCTCGACAAGGTGGATGCAGTGAGGATATTTCCATTCATAGGGGAAACTAAAACTAAGGGACATAGGGCTCAATTTTGCCCAAAGACATTTTTTGGCGTATTGCCCGAGTTATGCCCGTTTTTCTAGGCCAGAACTACTCCAAAAATAAATGTGCCAAGTTTCCCGTTGTATTTTTCAAAATTGGCGCCGCACAGCCTGTCTAGTAGCCTCAGAGGGTGGAGTCTACTGACTGTGCCGAAAAAACGATGGCAGATGCAGTATAATGTGGATAAATGTGACACATTGGTGGCAAAAGCATGAAGGCAGAATATTATCTGAATGACGGCAGATTAGGAAAAGGGGAGGTGCAACGAGACCTGGGTGTCATGGTACATCAGTCATTACATTACCCCCAATACCATGTGCTTTAATTTTACACACCACTCTCTTGTTTTTCGGACCTTGTCAAAAGCCTTTTGAAAGTCCAAATACACCACATCCACTGGTTCTCCCTGGTCCAAACAGTAAACATGGTCCATGTGGAATAGTTGCCGCTGAGCCTTCAGGCAACAAAGCGTTCACTGATGAGCTGCTGGCGCAAGGCTCGAGCAATCGTTAAAGGGTCATGACGGCCCGCCCTCCTCCGCCGTCGTGCTCAGGTAATTGCATGGCTTCCTCGTCCTCCTCTTTCTCCTCCTCCTCATCATCTGCATCTTCCTCATCATTATCATCAGCCACTCTCCCCTCAGGTGGTTCTTCTACTACCATCTGCTGCTGCGTCATGATGGCTAAGTTATGCAGCATGCAGCACACAACAGTGAACTGACCGACAATCTCAGGGGAGTACAGCAAGTAGCCTCTGGAATGATTAGGCATCGGAAACGCTGTTTCAAGATGCCAATGTGCCTCTCTATTATGCTGTGCGTCTCAATGTGCGACATGTTGTATTCCCGCTCAGCTTCCGTCCGGGGTACGCGACGGGGCATCATGAGCCAGGTGGCGAGGCTGTACACTTTGTCTCCCAGTAGCTAGCTCTGCCCTTCTGGCTGCTGCTGAAACATGTCAGATATAACGCTGTCGCATAGGATGAATGCATCATGGGTGCTCCCAGGGTATCTTGCATCAACTGACACATACGAGTTGCACATTAATGGCATGGAAACCTTTTCTGTTCCTGTATATCTCGGAATCCTCCAAAGGTGCTCGCAAGGTGATGTGGGTACAATCAATGCAGCTCTGTACCTTTGGAAAGCCAGCATTCCTGGAGAAGCCCACAGCCCTGTCATGCATTGCCTGGGCAGTCATGGGGAACTTTATGTAGTCATTCCTCCAGGCATATAGTGCAGCAATCACCTGCCAAATGCAGACATGTGATGCATGTTGAGAAATGGCGCATGCATCCCCAGTTGTAGCTTGGAAGGATCCGGATGCATAGAATGAAAGTGCAGCTGTAACCTCCACTTCAATTGACAAAGCAGTCCTCCTGACGCTTCTAGGTTGCTGGTCTGCTTTCTCGAACTCACAGATCTCAGTTATAACTTCTTTGCGGATTCTGCTGGCCGACGCTCCAACCCTCGAGCCCTATTTGCAGACATTCGGTGGTGGTGTGTCAGTTGAAAGAATATGAAAAGTTACAGAATTCCATGAAACTTCCATTTACTGCGTTATAAGGTAAAAAAATGTAAGCTTTATTATGTATATTTAAATCTTCTTGACTCCTTCCAAAACTTTGCTGAAAAACAATGGCTTCTTCCTGCATCGATTTTTCAATGTGCGCTGCCTTTTCTTAACTCACCAGAAGGTTTTGCGGGAGTCGTCAGATTTGTGGACTTAGGAGAAATTTTTGGGGGGCAAACTTTCATACTTGACAAAAACTGGCACAGATATTGGGTTACGTCCCCTATGATGCAAATACAAAACTAACCTAAAAGAATTGTAACTAACTCAGTTACCCTGGCGCAAATTCCTTGGGGAAACTTTAATTTTTTAAACTTACGGCAAAAAAAGCGTAAAACTGAAATGAGGAGGAATTTCTTCTCTCAGAGGGTTGTAAATCTGTGGAATTCTCTGCCCCCGAGAGCTGTAGAGGCTGAGTCATTGAATATATTTAAGGCGGAGATAGACAGATTTTTGAGCGATAAGGGAGTAAAGGTTTATGTGGAGAGGGCAGGGAAGTGGAGCTGAGTCCATGATCAGATCAGCCATGATCTTATTAAATGGCGGAGCAGGCTCGAGGGGCCAGGTGGCCTACTCCTGCTCCTATTTCTTATGTTATACAGTGTACCATTGTAATGTTTTGTTTGGCTGGATGCCATATAGATTATTGAAAAAGATTTATATAAAGAAGTTTGTTGTGTCCTTAGATGCTCTAGTAATGACTCCACGAGGCAATGTGTTGTACTTGAACTGTAGTGACCTTAGTCCTTTATTTGTTAACTCTAGAGTGAGGATCACACCTGGTGGCCTGCCTTTTATGCTAGGCCAGGCACACCTGTACAGGTAACCTACAAGTCTCCCACTGCTGTGCCCTCTGGTGGCACACCTTGTGATAGTACCAACAATAGCTATGTAAGATACATGACGGTTGATTTTCACTTGCTTCGCCTGGCATTAATGGGGTGCTAAGTGTCTCAAAATCAGGTCAGTAGCCTCACCACCCTGTTAACACCAACAATGCAGCTGACCCTATTTTGAAGGGGCCCTACCGCTGGGCGTCTTATTCAGGCGACTTAGGACTCCAACTGCCATTTCAGGTCGGAATTGGCTGGATTCTGTGCCATGCATGCAGCAGCCAGTTCCATGGCGCTGAAGCCAAAGAAGCCCAGCAAAGCTAAGTTTGGAATTATCTTTGTAGGGTCCAGAGGAAAATAATCTGGACCATTGCTGCCCCAAGACCACCCCTGGAATCATAAGTTATTTGGTCCACTTTAATCCGGATGCCAGTTCTCATCATTGCGGTGTAACTGAGGCTGGGGCCTCGAAATCGTGACGCCTCTTCGCCATGGGTAAGGGTGACCGGTTGCCACCTTTTGCTGGTTGGGCGACCAAACGTCAAAATTGACCCCACTGTTTTTGTCACGAGGCGTGAGAACAGCAGGAAAAGTGTTCTCATTCAGAATGTGTGCCTTGAAGTTTATTTGTTTCCTTTGGGGTTGAATTTCCACAGGGGGCTGGTTTCCCAATCGCCTGCTGTAAACTTTGGAGGAAGATCTGCAGAAACCCTGGAGAAAAGATAATAACACCATTTCTCAGGGTTTCTATGAGGTTACAGCTTATGATCGAGAATTCCCCTGCGGAAGTTCACACACTTTGTGTTTCTGAACGGGATGAACAAAATAGTAGCCGATGAAGATGGGCAAGCCAACCCAAATCCTGGCTTTGTCAATTGGATCAAATGTCGGTATTTTGAAAATCAACTTGAACTGGGTCAGTTTAGATTGTTCAACTTTTAAATTTGGCAAAGCTTTCACATCCTGTGAAAATAATTATTTAATTTTAAAAATTAAAGTATTTTTTCTCAAATAAAACTTCGCTGCCTGTTATACTATTCTTCCTTTATTCATCATTCTTTTAATCATCTACAAAGTGTCGTCCTACTGAATTGCTTATTATTAGTACCAGATTTGATTAGGTAAAACCAGAAGAAAAATCGCACTGTATGTATAGAAATTTGAATGGCTTTGGGCAAATAATAAGACACTGGAGCAAACAAAGGGCTTTTATGATTATCATCTGAACCCAAAAATAAATCAATAATTCATGTAATAGAATCAAAACCAATAACAGCTAAAGTTAAAGCTGAATTTATATTGAATGAAGATTGTGAGAGACCATTATGAGCCATCAGTGCAGGATAATTTTGTCGCTTGACAAGATTATTTGGCTGTTCTGATGTAGAATTATAAGGTCATTAAGAACCTAATAAAAGTTTCATAATTCCCCCCACAAAAAGAGAACTGTTGTCGTACTGGAAACCAACTCAGCCTGCAGCCACATCACTTCCTCAATGCACAAAATAATTATTGTCTCAAGCTGTGTAGACTATTTCATATTATGTGGTTGGTGCTTTGCGTAACACTTGTGTGAAGAAATAACAATGAAATGGAAAATATATTCCCATAGGTAATATACCACGTTAAAGTGACCTCAGTTTTACCAACTTTTCTTGGGTTGCAAACCTTACAATATTTCCCATCAGGTTTTTTTTACCTTGCTGAAATGTCATGGTTGGCCCAGATTTTGCAGTAGAAATAACACTGTAGCTATCAGCACTCATCATTATTAAAGAGCAAATTGGACAGCAATTTCCAGTATCCAAAAACACGCAGTTAAACGCAGAAATCAGGAAGTTACTGTCCGAGTTGCCCTGCTGCCCCAGAAGCTTTGCTGCAACTGTACCCCGCCAACAGACTCGGCATTCAAATAAATACAATGGCATGAATTTGCAGTGCTTATGTGATAGACATGCACTAAACACGGCAGAAAAAGTTAGGGCTTGTCTATCCAAGTGTGAGTGAATTTTTAACGGCATGGTAAGTCTTAGTTACTGCCAAACAACCTCTCTGGCCCTGAAAATTTACTTTAACAAGTGTGAAGAGTCAGTCCTTCAGATTTTAATTATTGTTGGAGATTTTTTAAAGTTAAAAAATGTAAATAAAAATTTAGTTTTTTTTACTTTTTCTTTCTGTCTCTTTTATCTTTCTCTCCTAGTCCCATCTTTCTTTCCATCTCTGTATTTTGCTTTCTGTACATGATGTGGCATTGAATTAAATATCCTAATTTATACTTCCTAGTTCAATCCCTGTGTATCATGGTAATGATTCTTCAATTTGGTTTGTTAAGGAGACACGCTGTTGCTTGCCCTGTCCACACAGGTCCCAGATCCCATGTATAGTGTGCCACGCTGAAATGGATTTGTGATAACCGCATGTCGAGTGCAAAAGCCCACAACAAGGCTGTGGGCAAGTGTAAGTGTAATGAATGGCTGTCACCGTTCGTTCGCCACTGACCGCAAAATCAAGGCCATGTCTCAAGGTTTCCCCACCACTGACATTAGGCTGATGGAACAATAGATCCTGGATTTATCCCTCTCCCCTTTTTTAAACAGCGGTGTAACATTTGCAATCTCCCAGTCCTCTGGCACTATTCCTAAATCTAAGGAGGATTGGAAGATTGTGGCCAGAGCCTCTGCAATTTACATCCTTACTTCCCTTAGTAACCTAGGATACATCCAATCCAGACTGGGTGACTTTGCTGCCAACCATTTCAGTCTCTGCTCTTTATCTATTTTTATCCCATCCAATTTCTTTACTACCTCCTCCTTTACTGTGACATTGGCAGCATCCTCTTCTTTAGTGAAGACAGATGCAAAGCACTCATTTAGTACCTCAGCCATACCCTCCACAAGAGTATTTCGATTTTGGTTCCTAAATGGTCCCATCCTTCCTTTGATAATCATTTTACTATGTATATGTTTATAAAAGACTTTTGGGTTCACTTTTATGTTACCTGCTAATCTATTCTCATACACTCTCTTTGCCCCTCTTATTTCCTTTTTTAGTTCTCCCTTGTACTTTTTGCATTCAGCTTGGTTCTCTACTGAATTTTGAACCCAACATTTATCAAAAACCCCCCTTTCCTGTTCCACTTTAATTTATCTCCATGGGCTAGAGTTTCCTCATTTTTTGCATGTTTAACGCTCGCTTAACGTCCATTTTACCGCTGAAATGACGTATAATGCCTGTATATCGCCCATTTAGCCACAAAATGGAAACTGACGGGCATTTTTCGGAAACTTATTGGTGAGCGTTACTTTCCCCATGTGCTTAAGGGTGGGAAAAAATATTACCGTCTGCCCACTTTTATTGGGCGGAATCTTCAGAATGGGCAAAATCAACGCCCATAATATCAGCCAGCGTGACTTTCCTCACGGAATTAACACCGAGATTCAATAATACCGTCCACCCACTTTTTTTTGTGGTAAACATTACATTTGCCAAAACTAGTGACCATGAGATCGCCCAGCGTCACTATCACCACCTCGTGCACATATCGCTCACAATATCGCTCGCCCAAAAAACTGCCCAGAAAAAGTGGAACTAACCGGAACTAATCACAGCGTTATGGATGGCATGTTCTACATCACATATCGCATCCTTTAAAAGGCTGCTGTGCTTCAACCTCGGGGGAGTTTGGATGCACTCTGGAGGTCGTTGGAGTTGATGTGAACATCTGTACAAACGTCTTGACCATACTGTGACCGATTGGAATTGAATAGGTGTCTTCGTCGGGACATTCATTGTTTGTGACCAATCGGTGGAAAACAGAGAGCTATTGCAATGGGGCCCGTCCTTTCTCACCCTCTCTTGATGACCAATTACATGCTGCAGACTCGAGATCGCTGAAGGTATGCTCCACATCATTATGTATCCAATGTAAGATGTGCCAGACTGATGAGGAGGACCAGACATTACACCCCCCGCAAGTACAAGGAGACGCAGTCTTACCTCGACTTGCCTGACACCACCTGCCTTCGGAGACTGCGTTTCCACAAAGAGGTTAACACTGAGGTGTGCCAGCTCATAAGGGGAAGATCTGCAGCCTGCCAGCACCATCAGTACTGCACTGTCCGTCGAGGTCAAAGTCACCGCGGTACTATCGTTCTATGCGTCGGGTTACTTTCAGGCCTCAGCTGGTGACATTTGCGGTCTTTCTCAGCATGCCATGCATTGCTGCATTAGACAGGTCACTGAAGCCCTGTATGCACGCAGGAGGGACTTGATCAGAGAGGCACAGACTGAGAGGGCTCTAGGATTCTCCAGAATTGCAAACTTCCCCAAGGTGCAGGGAGCAATAGACTGTACGCACATCGCGATGCGAGCACCCTTTCAGGATGCAGAGGTTTTCAGGAACCGCAAGGGATTCCACTCCCTGAATGTGCAACTCATTGTTGACCACCAGCAAATTATAATGGCAGTGAATGCTAAATTTCCAGGCAGCATCCATGATGCTCACATCCTGCGTGAGAGCACTGTATCTGACTTGTTTAACAATCAGCCACAAGGTCAATGCTGGATGCTTGGTGACAAAGGATATGGCGGTGCCACCTAGCTGATGACCTCCCCTGCGTGACACCCACACCGAAGCCGAGAGGCGATACAACGAGACTGGACCACTTAAGAGGCGAGCTCCAATACCACCCTGAGCAGGTAGCTCAATTCGTGGCGGTGTGCTCCATGCTGCACAACTTGGCTATCAGGAGGGAACAAGAATTGCCTGATGAGTCTGACAGTCCACCTCATCAGAGAGAGGAAAAGCAGGATGAGGAGGAAAACACTGACATCAACACAGACAATCAGCCTGAGGCTGAAGCCATGCCCCCACTCCCCTGTAGATTGCATGAAAGGGCTCATGGTGGCATGATAGCTACAAGAGCCTTATGTCAGGAGCTCATCATTGAGCGCTTTGCTGAAAGAACGTTGGTGGTATTTACGAAGCTGACATACTGCTGGATGTGCAGGTCATACATCAATGATGGGCATCACCTTGGTGGCAGTTAAAGTTTAAGTTGATTGCAGTTAAATGTAATTATACTCTTTGATGTTAAGGATGTTACGTATGGAGAAAGTGTCAGACTGAACACTGTGAGCTCAAAGTAAAGTGTGACCGTAGTCTTTTATTGCAGGTCTCCAGAGTGCCTCTCCAATCTGTGAAGCCTCCTTAAATACCTGTGCTCCCAAGGGATTTTGGGATCCCTTGGGGCTCCAGGGGATGAGCCCTCTGGTGGCGTACAGAGTAAATACAAGTCCACATCTATAATAACACCCCCCCCCACCCCAAAGTTAATAGTGTAACTATTTATAATGTGAGTCGATCTGGGTGAGCCCTTCTTGCCCTGGTTGATCGTCTCAGTGTGAAAGCTGGTGTTGTTGAATCATTTGTTGGGCCCTCGCTGGGCTGCTGTGCAGCTGGCCTTGCTGGGCTGCCTGATGTGTTCAGCCCTGCTGGGCTGCTGTGGATCATGGGTTCTGCTTCGTGGTCAACCGTGGTGCCGGTTGCCACTGGTGTGTATGTTGGGGGATCAAAAAAGTTAGGGTCCAAGGTGGATTGCTCAGGATAGTCCGTGAATCTGAGTTTGATTTGGTCCAAGTGTTTCCGGTGAATGAGTCCATTTGAAAGTTTGACCCGAAACACCCTGCTCCTCTCTTTGACCATGACAGTGCCGGGAAGCCACTTGAGACCTTGTCCATAATTTAATACAAATACAGGATCATTGATTTCAATCTCGCGTGACACATTTGCACTATCATGGTATGCACTTTGTTGTTCTCTGCCTGTTCATGTAGATCAGGGTGAACTAACGAGAGCCTTGTCTTAAGTGCTCTTTTCATGAGCAGTTCAGCAGGTGGGATCCCAGTGAGTGAGTGGGGACTCGTGCGGTAGCTAAGCAGGACTCGGGATAGGCAAGTCTGCAGTGAGCCTTCAGTTACCCTCTTCAAGCCTTGCTTGATGGTTTGCACTGCTCTCTCCACCTGACCATCGGACGTTGGTTTAAACGGGGAAGATGTGACATGTTTGATCCCATTACGGGTCATGAATTCTTTGAACTCAGCACTGGTAAAACATGGCCCTTTGTCGCTCACCAGGACATCGGTTAGGCCGTGTGTGGCAAACATGGCCCGCAGGCTTTCAGTGGTGGCAGCGGACGTGCTAGCCGACATTATCTCACATTCAATCCACTTGGAGTACACATCTACAACCACAAGGAACATTTTATCCAAGAACGGGCCTGCATAGTCGACGTGTACCCTAGACCATGGTTTGGAAGGCCAAGACCATAAACTTAGCGGCGCCTCCCTGGGTGCATTGCTTAACTGCGAGCATATATTACATCTGTGAATGCAGAACTCTAAGTCTGCATCGATACCGGGCCACCACACGTGGGATTTGGCTATCTCTTTCATCATTACGATGCCTGGGTGGGTACTGTGGAGGTCATTGATGAAGGTGTTACTGCCCTTCTTGGGGACCATTACTCGATTGCCTCACAGAAGGCAATCTGCCTGTAGACATTTCATCTTTGCACCACTGGAACGGCTTTATCTCTTCCACTGGGACACAGGACCAGCTCCTGTGAAGCACACAGCTTTTGACTAGAGATAATAAGGGGTCCTGGCTTGTCTAGGTTTTGATCTACCCGGCAGTGATGGATGATTGCTCACTCTCGAATGCTTCCATAACTATGGGTAGATCAGCGGGCTGCACCATTTCCACCCCCGTAGTGGGCAATGGCAGCCTACTGAGAGCATCGGCGCAGTTTTCTGTGCCTGGCCTGTGGCGGATGGCGTAGTTGTATGTGGACAACATTAGCGCCCATCTCTGGATGCAGGCCAATGCGTTGGTATCTATCTCTTTACTCTCCGGGAACAGGGATATAAGTGGCTTATGGTCAGTTTCCAATTCGAATTTTAGCCTGAACAGGTATTGATGCATTTTCTTTACCCCATAGACACACGCTAACGCTTCTTTCTCAATCATGCTGTAGGCTCTCTCAGCCTTAGGCAGACTCCTGGATGCATAAGCAACCGGTTACAGTTTCCTGAAATCATTGGCTTGTTGCAATACACATCCGACGCCATATGACGACGCATCACATGCTAGTACCAAAAGCTTACATGGATCATACAACACAAGTAATTTGTTTGAACATAACGATTTTCTTGCTTTTACAAAGGCATTTTCTTGGCTTTTGCCCCAAACCCATTTGCCCCCTTTTCGTAGTAAGACATGTAGTGGTTCTAACAGTGTGCTGAGACCCGGTAAGAAGTTACCAAAGTAGTTCAGGAGTCCCAGAAACGACCGCAGCTCCATCACATTCTGTGGCCTCGGTGCGTTCTCGATTGGATCCGTCTTCGCGTTGGTGGGCCTGATGCCGTCCGCCACAATCCTCCTTCCCAGGAACTCCACTTCAAGCACCAGGAAAACGCACTTCGAGTGTTTTAACCTGAGCCCCACACAGTTGAGTCGACTAAGAACCTCCTCCAGGTTCTGCAGATGCTCGACTGTGTTCCGACCTGTGACCAAGATGTCCACGGTGTGCGGGACCAACTTCAGCAAGTTTTCCATGTTTCTCTGGAATATCGCCGCCGCTGATCGGATTCCAAACGGGCATTTGTTATAAACAAAAAGACCTTTGCGCGTGTTGATGCAGGTGAGGGCCTTCGATGATTCCTCCAGTTTCTGCGTCATGTAGGGTGAAGTCAGATCCAGCTTCGTGAACGTCTTTCCTCCTGCCAGTGTTGCAAAGAGATCGTCGGCCTTTGGTAGTGGGTATTGGTCCTGCAGGGAGAAACGATTGATAGTTACTTTGTAATCGCCACAGATTCTGACGGTGCCATCTCCCTTGAGGACTGGAACAATCGGACTGGCCCACTCATTGAACTCGATCGGGGAAATGATGCCCTCTCATTGCAGCCGGTCCAGCTCGATCTCTACCCTCTCTCTCATCATGTACGATACTGCTCTCGCCTTGTGATGGATGGGTCGTGCCCCCGGAATTAGGTGGATCTGCACTTTGGCTCCTTGGAATTTCCCGATGCCTGGTTTGAACAGCGAAGGAAATTTGTTTAAGACCCGGGCATACTAAGTGTCATCAGCGGGCAATAGCGCTTCGATGTTGTCCCAGTTCCAGCGTATCTTTCCCAGCCTGTGTTAATTCCTGGATTCTTTTACTTCAATCTGGTTCAGTAAAATTACTGAGTCGAATACCTCTTGTGCTTTGAACAAAGCAGTCTTTATTACCGGCCAGTAAGACCTATCAGACAGAAGATATACTCTCTGGATAGAGCGTACACACTCCCTACGGATAGGTGAAGTTACATCGTAAAGCGTTAACAGTTATACAGTTTTGAAATCAGATAACAAAATACAAATGGATTGACAGTCTAACTCAGCCACTCATTAGTCAATCTATATGAGATGTTCTTCTTGAAAGCTCAAGTATTGCCTCTAAATGTTTCAATCTAATGGTGTGACTATTTACTGAGACCTTGCAATTCTGCAGATGTATTTCATGTTACAATTATATATTATTGGCAGGATTAGTGACTTGAAACCTTGAGACAGACTGTTAGCTATGCTGATGTTGCACTATTTGCAATCTGACATTCTCCCAGCTATTCTTCCATGGCTTATACATTTTCATATATCCCGTTTACTTTACTGTCCTTAATTCCATATATTCCGTTCAGATATCCACATCCCCCCTTTTATCATTCTATGATAACATTTAGGATCATTCTATGAGTATTGCATTGTTGAGTAGTTCTCTAGTTTGTTGGATCATAACCCGGGAACCCTTGACCACAAGAGGGTCTGCTAACCTTGTCATTGCTTTACAGCAGAGGTTAAGGCAACCAACAATTGCCCCATGTATTAGATAGGATCTCCAAGATCCACCCAGAAACCAATCAAACCTGCTAAGTTCTTTTGCTGGTGTGGATAACTTTTTCACCTCCCTCCTTATGTGATCGGCAAGGTGGGTTATGTTTTCTGAACTATCAGGAATGTAAGTGCAACATTCAGATCCTATCAGGGCACACGTTCCCCCTTTCTCAGCTAACAGGTAATCGAGGGCCATTCGGTTTTGTAATGCTACTGTCCTTATCGCTACCATTTCAGCTGTGATGCCCTCCAGAGCCTCAGCAGTGCGGTTAGCTACCTGTTCCAATATCGTTTCTTTGAATCCATCTAACAGTCTCAGTTAGGGTCAGGGGAACGGTGCGCAAAGGAATTCCCCCTTTGGAATGTATAGGGATATGTGAACACACTCAGCATCTAGTGAAGTGCTCTTTTTCCGCATAAACGTAAGACATATACAAAAAGGTGTTTACATGGAGCTCTCGCCTTTGTCTTCCTTCCCGTGCACCAAAACTGTCATATATCAACACTATTATGCAGACAGTAGCATACAGACACAGTCTCATCTTATAAATAGTCCAATTATTTAGCTGATAAAAAGAGTTCTGTTTTCACGTTTCCCTTCAGGTCTCCGTCAGTGTATTTGGCTGTCTGACAGGTAAGAGTTCAAACTGATCCTCCTTCAACTGCCTTGTTCAGCTATAGGGAGGAGGAGATCTGGAACAGAAACAGGAATTAGACTAACCAGCAAAATTTGTTTAAATGGTGATGAGCTTGCAGTGGTGCAGGTGAACCCAGGCACTTTTCCCCTCAACCTTGGCTGCAGTGGGGGTAGTGAGTGACACCTAAAAAGGCCCCTCCTATTGTGGCTCTAATCCCTTCCGAATCCATACTTCCCTGGTGCCACGAGGGACAATTCGGGTAAAACTGGGAGGTCGAGGTGAGCATCTTGAACCTGGTTGTGAACTAGTCACAGAGCCTGAGTCAGAGAAAGAACATAGGTGGTCATCAGTCTAGCTGAGATCTCATATCTAGGAACAATTTCCCTCATTAACACCTTAACAACAGTCTGAGTCTTATTGTCCAGGTTACGGTAGGCTTCAATCCATCTGCTAAACACATCTACTATTACTAACACATATCTGTAACACTGAACTTTTTGCAACTCAATGTAGTCCAACTGAAATGTCTCAAAGGGACCTTCGGGTAGGGGCGTTTTACCTCAATCACAGGGGACTCCCTTCCCTGGATTATGTTGCTGGCCAACCAGGCAACGACTACTGATGTTCTGGGTGAGCGCCTGGAGTTTAGGGTGCCACCAAGTAGCCAAAAGTGTGTCACTCGTGGTCCTTGCTCCACAATAAGTAGCAAAATGCAGACATTCTATAACCCATGAGGCCAACTCGTCAGACATGCAAGTCTGTTCCGCGGGAGTGGTCCAGAGTTTAGAAACATTGTCATAAGTACATGCATAATATTTCGACAACAGTTTATCTTTTTCAGGAGCGTGCCCCTGTGCTTTTATAACATCTTGGATGGTTGGCATTGGTTTTTAACGAGGCTAACTTATCTTTCGCAGGATTTTTAGTCTGACTCATAATTTTGGGCACTACCATCTGTTGGTCACGAGAGGCCTGTTTGGCCTCTTGGTCAGGACAACGATTCCCTATATCAACCAGAGAATTTCCGGTAGTATGGGCGGTACATTTGACAATGGCAATGCGTTTGGGGAACATGAGGGCTTGCAACAAATCAGATACTAACTGTTTGAGATATCTCATTCCCCTGTGAGGTTAGGAATCCCCTATTTTTCCATAATTGTCCGAAATCATAGGCCACCCCAAAGGCATACCTAGAGTCGGTATAGATATTGACTTTGAGATCTTTGGCCAAGATACAGGCTCGGGTGAGGGCGAATAGTTCAGCTTGTTGAGCAGAATAGGCGGTTTCAAAGCAGCAGATTCCAAGACCTGATTCTCCTGGTTTACTATGGCGTATCCTGAGATTCGTGTATCTTCTGGATTAATAGAAGTACTTCCGTCAACATACATAAACAATCATGACTGGGTTCTTCCTCATCTTGGGGTGGTTCAGTAAGAATACAGTCTGGATCTTCCATTGGTACATCAACTAAATCTTCCCTGACTGATGTGGCCTCTTAAATTAAAGATAAGCAATCATGACTGGGCTCTTCCTCATCTTGGGGTGGCTCAGTAAGGAAACAGGCCGGATTAATTGCAGTACAGTGCCGAAAGGTCAGTTTAGGATTGCCTGTGATTTCAGTGGGTTCTGTCGGATAGAGGGCCAGTCCACATTGCCCTGCACTGGGATCTCAATTAATGGGAGTATAACCCACTTCGGAGGGGTCCTCTGCCCACACATGAGGATCCACATAGTCAGATATGTCCGAGCCAGTATGATGCTGTAGAGTCATTAAGACCTTCTTGGGGTCCCCATGAAATTGGACTGTTCGGCCATGTTTTACGATTTGCACATCCCGGCTGGTAGGGTCAGCCTCATCTATGGCCTTGCGTACCATAACTCCCAAATCTTTAGCATGGTGAGGGGCTAATACTTCACGAGCAATATGCGGTGCCATTGTTAGGGGCTGTTTCCACAGATTCTTATCCACTTCCACAAAATCTGCCTCTCTTTCCAGTCCAGTCACTCTAGCCCTTAATAGAATTCCCTTCACTTCCCCTTCGTAATCCTGATAAAAGTTCTGCAGGTCCTGATTCTTTCCACTGGGATCGTATGCTAGGGTCACGTGATAGGGTGCCTGCGGCAGGTCCAGAGACCACCACTGAGGGGTTCTAGTGGTATAATACTGCCGCTTAAGGGTTTCCTGTTTTACAATAATCCCATTATCTCCACACTCCAAATGCAACTGGAATTTGCAAAGGAGGTCTCTAGCCATCAAGTTACAGTCCAGATTGGTTGTGATAACAACTCGATGTTCCACCGATTCTTCCTGGTAACCCATTTTAACCGGTTCTGACACTGGGAATGTCGAGATTTGTCCCAGGAATCCTGAAAGTTCCTGTGTTTCAGTAGAAGCAGGGAGTTTAAGCTTTGATTGTACAGAAGACATGAAGGCTCCCGTATCTATCAAAAAGGGTTGCCACTCATTCAGAATGGGTTCGTCGTCCGGGGAGGATCCCTGCACAATCAAGCTGCGTAGTCAATCGGGGGACAATTGACCAAAGGGGTTGTTCTGGGAGAAGTTAGTGTAAGATCCTCCTCTCCCCCCTTGCCCCCCTCCTCTTCCTCCTCTTCCTTTTCCATGCTGACGGTAGGGGCAATTTTTATTCCAATGTCCTTCCTGCCCACAATTAAAACAGTCAATTCCTCTTACCCAGTCCCGGCCTCTTCCCATACCATGCCGGGGACAATAGGGAGGTTTATTAGCAGGGCTCGGGCCGTTTGGTTGTTTAGTATAACCGTATCCTTGCTTATCCATCCAATCCTGTATGCAACACTGCGGTTCTATTGATCCTTCCTCCCGAGATGGCTCTTCCTTTCTAGTCACGTATTCAGTCTTGACCCGGGTTGGGGGTGCACCTCCCCCCTCCCCTTTCTTTTTCTGCCAATAATATCTAACTGCCCTTTCCATCTGTCCGTATAGCGTGAGCAATCAAATAGTTGTTTGAAGATCACCGACATCTATAGAGAGGTGGTCTGCAGCTTGTTGTGCATCAGGGTTTGGCATTGGTCTGACAGGGAATTGGTGTCGGGACTTTGGGATCTTGGAAATTTCAGAGCTGTCTGACTGCTTGACAGTTCTGCGTCTCGATCGGCGGGGGTGTTTGCTATGTCTTTCACAACTTGGACTGGTAGGTTGACTAGAAGATTTACGGGACTGTTTGTGATGTTGAGATATAGTTCTGCCCTTTCGAGTGTGAGATCTGGTCCTTTCAGCTATATTGCCTGTGAACTGGGGATCCGAATCGCTATCAGAGGATGAGGAGTCAGTTTGGGTTTGTTACTTTGGTGATATGTGGTTGTTCCTAACTCTTTTTACCGGAGTGTTAGGTGGAGGGTGTTGGGAAGAGGACTGGAGCAAGAGGCCAGGGGGTGCGGGAGGCGCCGTTGGGCGCTGAGTCAGTGGCCACTCATCAATTTCATCATCAGCCTCGGTTAACACAAAGCAAGCCATTTTAACTTGTAATTGATCAATACCTTTCTCAGAGGTCCCAGAGGATCTCTTAGCAAGTTTCTCGTGCGCACATTCATTCTTTTTTTTTAAAGACGTCTACAGTTTTAACATGTGTTCCCTCTGTCAATGCAAGTCCTAATTTAATAGCATTTGTTTGCCAACTCGATAGAAGTGATGCATCTTTTAATTTCTGACAATAATGTCGCCAGGTTGCAATTAAATTTTTTTATCCCCTTTTCCTCGTCCCCTTCTCCAAATTAATCCCTGTGCTTTTTGTTTTTTTACCTCTACGCTTCTAGTGTCACTTAGAGGCCACTGGTCATCCCCTAATAATTTGTTCAGGGCTCCTGATAATTTTCTAAAGTCTTCAGCTCTTTCAGGGAATTCCTCACATAGCTTTTGTAGCGGATTATCCGCATCCGTGGTTTTATCCAACTGATTACCCATTTTCACACTGCCCCTCGTATTACTGTGTCGCTACGCGTTCGTGTCGTCATGCAATTTAAACAAACTTAAAAATAGACACAGACTTTACAGAACTAACACGGACTTTAACTAACTCCAAATAACCAAACTTTACTAATGCTAACACTTACCCGCGTCGCCGCGCGATTTCAATACTAAACTACCACGTCGCCTCGCAGTTCACGTCGCCGCGCAATCCGCGTTGCCTCGCAGTTCACGTCGCCGCGCAATCCGCGTCGACCCGTGGCTCGCGTCGCCGCACGAGTTAAGATACTTTAACTTTAAAAGGTAAACAAGGACTTCTAACACTTACCCGCGTCGCCGCGCGGTTTGCGTCGCCGCGCGATTTACAAAATAGACAAAGACTTCTAACACTTACCCGCGGCGACGCGTGGTTCGCGTCGCCGCGCAATTTCAATACTTAAAACTTTACTTAAAACTCTAAACACTTTAAGACTTACAGACTTACTGCCATTAGCACTGACTTTCGCGATTCGCGTTGCTGCGCCTCTGCGTCACTACGCGTCGGCGTCACTGCGCGTTTACGTCACCGCGCATCTACGTCACTGCGCGTTGACGTCACTGCGCGTTCGCTTCACTGCGCGTTTACGTCACTGCGCGTTCGCTTCGGCCCTTCTCCTCTCGGCCGCGCATTCGCGTCGGCCCTACCTTCCGAGTTGCTGCGGGGTTTTTTTTAAAAATTCAATCAGAGCCTAGACGGGCCAAGTGATATACAAGGTCGACGTCGTACCTGAGTTGAACACCTATCTTCTATTTAAATCCCCATTTTATTCCCTGTGAGCCTAATTTTCTAATTTTGATTTCTTATGAGCCTCAATTAATTTCTTTTAGTCTCCAAATTTCCCTATCCTTTCGCGTTACTGCGCAGTTTAAATCCAATCAGTCAATGAAAGCCCTAATTTAATGGAGTTTTTCTGCCAATTGGACAGGAGTGATTTTATATTTTTCATAATTTAAAATCTCAGAACATTTTTTTTCTTTCAGCACCTATTTAGTACGTTACTTTTTTTAATAACTAGAGAGAAGTCTGGCACGTAGGCTGTGGACTGCTTTTCGTTATCTCAATTGTTCCAGCCTCAAGGTCGTGTTATTTAATATAATTTTTTTTTTTTAAATCCTTTTGAATTCATCTCAGTTGTTTTGCTGTGCCTTCTCTGAATGTTTGCTTTCAACAAGTTTTTCTTTTTTTTTTAACCACCGGGACCATGTAATTTTTTCTTTTTTAACAAATCTATCCTTTGGGCATTTCCTGGCTCCGCAACTTATCATCCGAATATACGTAATTCAATAAGGTTCACACTCTTAAACTTCCCACATACAGGACAACACTACGAAGGGTTAAAACAAACTTTCATTCTGTTTGAGATAAAACAAACCACAACTCCCCGGCTTTTTTTTTTACAGTAAAAGTCACAGAAGCATTTCTCATTTAAACAGACATTCACAAGAGTCTCTTTTCTTTCCTATTAATTTTTTTTGGATCCATGATTGATCATCTATCCCTATCTAGCTCTAACTATCTTTCCAAGTCGCCGCTTGGTTTGCGTAATCGCGCAATTTCCCTATCTCTATCCCTATTCTAAGTTTGAAAGGTATTCACCAGATTGTCCTGGATCTCGTTCAGACACTACCTGAGAACCAGCGAGTGGCTAAACTTTCCTCAGACTTTTGAAACAGGGGGAAACTGGAGCAGTATTGAAATCATACTCACTCCAGTGGCCATTTTCCCCTCGTCTCGTCCAAGGCTAGTCTGGCTCTTAATTCGCAAGTTTTCGGCAGTCGTCCGTTGAGATCCCACTTCTGACACCAAATGTTAATTCCTGGATTCTTTTACTTCAATCTGGTTCAATAAAATTACTGAGTCGAATACCTCTTGTGCTTTGAACAAAGCAGTCTTTATTACCGGCCAGTAAGACCTATCAGACAGAAGATATACTCTCTGGATAGAGCGTACACACTCCCTATGGATAGGTGAAGTTACATCGTAAAGCGTTAACAGTTATACAGTTTTGAAATCAGATAACAAAATACAAATGGATTGACAGTCTAACTCAGCCACTCATTAGTCAATCTATATGAGATGTTCTTCTTGAAAGCTCAAGTATTGCCTCTAAATGTTTCAATCTAATGGTGTGACTATTTACTGAGACCTTGCAATTCTGCAGATGTATTTCATGTTACAATTATATATTATTGGCAGGATTAGTGACTTGAAACCTTGAGACAGACTGTTAGCTATGCTGATGTTGCACTATTTGCAATCTGACATTCTCCCAGCTATTCTTCCATGGCTTATACATTTTCATATATCCCGTTTACTTTACTGTCCTTAATTCCATATATTCCGTTCAGATATCCACACCTGCACCTGCCGAGCAGCGTGGGACCAACGCCCGGTACCATCCAGTGTGGTAGCTTGTGCACCGCTCCATCGTAGGAGACCTTTACAGTAGCACTGCCAATTACAGGAATCAGTTTTTTCGTGTAAGTTCTTAGTTTCATGCAAACTAGAGTTAAGACTGGCCTTGAGGCCTTGTTGCACCACGACCTTTCGAAGGTCTTTTTGCCCATGATGGACTGGCTCGCGCCCGTGTCCAGCTCCATTGTAACCAGAAGTCCATTTAATACAACATTCAGCATTATCGGGGGACAATTCGTGGTGAATGTGTGCACCCCATGTACCTCTACCTCCTCGATCTGAGGCTCTGGTTCATCGTGATCCTCCGTGGATCTGTCCTCCTCTGCAACATGGTGGTTTGTAGGTTTAACAGGCTTTGCAGCTCGCCTGCACACTCGTTGGTGGTGTCCCATTGTTTCACAGCCCTTGCTCTGTGCTCTTTGAATTGGCATGAATGGAAACGAGGATCATCCCCGCAGCGCCAACAAGATGTTAATGGCCTTGCATTCATCACCCTTGATGGTGGATTCTGAGACATCTGCGGACGTGTAGCTGCAGATATGTGTAACCTGCCCTGTACATTACGATTCGAAAACAACATCGCTTTGTTCACAGTACTTGTAGCAGCACTTGTGCGCTGAGAGATTTGCTTCGTATTGTCACTGGTGACAATGAACGCCTGGGCTATTGCTATGGCCTTACTCATGGTTGGGGTCTCTACAGTCAAAAGTTTGCGAAGTATGGTTTCGTGGCCAATGCCAAATACGAAAAAGTCTCTGAGCATGTGCTCCAAACGTCTTTCAAATTCACAATGTCCTGCAAGGTGTCTTAGTTCGGCGACATAACTCGCCACTTCCTGGCCTTCAGACGTTTTGTATGTGTAGAACCGGTACCTCGCCATCAGAACGCTTTCCTTTGGGTTCAAATGCTCTCGGACCAGTGTGCACAAATTGTCATATGATTTCTCCGTTGGTTTCGCTGGAGTGAGCAGATTCTTCATGAGGCCATACAATGGTGCCCCACAGACGGTGAGAAGAATCGCCCTTCGTTTGGCAGCGCTCTCTTCCCCATCTAGCTCATTGGCCACGAAGTATTGGTCGAGTCGCTCCAGAAAAGTTTCCCAATCATCTTCCTCTGAGAATTTCTCCAGGATGCCCACTGTTCTCTGCATCTTTAGGTTCGGTATCTGTATCTCGTCGCCAATTGTTGTGTATGGAGAAAGAGTCAGACTGAACACTGTGAGCTCAAAGTAAAATGTGACCTTTGTCTTTTATTGCAGGTCTCCAGAGTGTCTCTCCAACCTGTGAAGCCTCCTTAAATACCTGTGCTCCCAAGGGATTATGGGATCTCTTGGGACTCCAGGGGATGAGCCCTCTGGTGGCTGTACAGAGTAAATACAAGTTTACATATATAACAAAGGAATCACCAACGTGAAACGGTGCAGCTATCTGAGCTAATGCGCAACCAGGTTTTGTTAAATAAAAAAGATTTAAACCGAACAGTTGTCTGAAATCATAAGTATTTCTGTAAAAACCAACTCTCCCCTCCCCCCTCCCCCCGCTTCTCCTCCCCATCTCTATCCCTTGCCCTTCCCCTCCTGACTCCATGTCACCTGGCCGAGGAGCTCCTCAGGCGATGCTTCATTGGGGGGGGGGGGGGGGGGCGATGACGGCTGACCAGCTGCTTGGACGGATACGGGAGAGGACAGTCCCGAGGTGGGAAAATGCTCCGAGCCAGAAACAAGATGTTGCTCCTGGCTCTCATGTGTGGTTGGCAATGGTGGTGCAGCACCTTGCGGTGCAGTACCGCGCTCCGGAACCACTGGGAGCCCTCTGCCACCAGTGTTCCTGGCTACCAGCTCCAGGGACTCCACCATCCCTTCCATGTTATATATTATTTGTTGGACAAAAACTCAGTGCCAACTATGTTCTTGATGCTTAGTCTTTGATTCCAATCCACCAGATCCCTTTTCAACTCACTGAGTGAGTCCTCCTTTTGTTGAGTATTGTCACATTTGATTATACGTTGACCTTTTCCATAACTACTCCAAACCTAATGATATTGTGATCACTGTTCCCCAAATGCTCTCCCACTGAAATATGCTCCACTTGCCCCAATTCATTCCCCAGAACGAGATCCAGGACTGCTTCCTTCCTTGTTGGGTTGAAACATACAGATCAAGAAAGTTCTTTTGTATACATTTCTAGAATTCCTCCCCTCTTTGCCCTTTATACTGTTAACATTAAGGATACTAAAGATATATTTATTTTGTTTGATGGAGAAATATAATGTAAGAATTCTGTTTTGAACATAGCTGCTTTCCCATCTAAATAATGTTAAAAACATTGTAAAACTCTCCTACCTGACAGATGATAGCACCTGTTTTAACGATTGCTTTTTAGCCCTGCCAGTGTTGCCATCTTTGTTGACACCAGCTAAAGATGACAGTTACTAGAACTTTAGGGACCGTTCCATAGGGAAATCTGCAGATCAGTAGCCAGCAAGATTGGTCTGGATACTAATTAGGAGGAATCAAAGCTAGGAATGTTGTCCCAGGATAGATCCACCACTGGTTCATGAAGCTGTGTCTATGTTGTGAGGAAAAGGATGCTGCATCCCCTACCAGAAGAAAGCTTTAGCTTCAAAGATTTTTTTTAAATCGCGGCCAGATCTTAGAGTGTCCAGGACTAGATCCCTGCCTCAACAATCACCCCCTCCAAGGCAAGCCGCATAACCACCGGTGGGTTGGCTGGAATTATTAGTATCCAAGTCCCACCCTAGTGTTTGGCCATTCTGATGACTACCCAGCAAAGTTACAGCAGGCGACTGCAGAAAGAGTCCTGGACTTTCAGAGCAGTGGTGGCTGAGGGATGAATATTGGCAAGGACACTGAGAGAATTCCATGTGCTTCTTCCAAAAGTATTGTAGGAAACTTTATATCCATCTAAACTGGCAGATTCCCACTAGTTTAATATCTCATCAGAAAGCTAGCATCTTCAACACCACCACCGTCCCCCAGTACTGCACTGAAGTGACAGCCTAGATTATGTGCTCAAATCTGTTGTGAGACATGAATTTCAAATATCTGACTCAGATGAGATCGCTATCAATTGAGCCAAGCTATCATTAGTTGATACTGGCAAAATGAAGAGTGTAGTGGTGATGGAATAAAACTGTTTATGAGACTGAATCTCATGTGACTATTGTGTGGGTTGATTAGAAGTGGCTCTTTATATATAAGATTATGCCAAGTAAAAAAAATAATAAATACTGTATGTTTCAAGGGAGCCGCCATCCAAATAATGTCAGTATTACACTCACATGAGGCATTGTTATTGCCCAGTGACAAGGTTAAGTTCCATTAAACTTCCATTTTGCTCTTCCCTATTACTTGTTAAATTTTGGAGTTTCCAGCAAGTTTATGCATAATGGTTTCTGTACTTATCCCCTTTCAAAAAATTCCCAGATAGTTTCATAATTTGGTTTAAAAATAAATAATTGATGCGGTTATTTCTTACAAGATTTTAACTCTTCAACTTATACTGTCTTGTTAGTGACTGAACATATTTCTATATGGTTTATGCAACAGTTTTATTTCTCAGGATCATCTGTGGTATGACATTGTGTAGTGCTATATTCTGCATCAACACCTATGTATTTGTATGGAATTTCTGTCTGCTGTATTAACAGAGACGTTAACATATCTAGAATAAATGTTTGTACACTAATATCACACAACATAATTTCAATCCACTGATGGTTAAATTCTGCCAACATTGCAGGGATACAGATATTTGGATGTAAGGGTGGATGGGTGTTTTGGATATTTTGCACTTAACATCACATCAGTCCTGCAACAGCAAGTTAGAAGCAAAATAAAGTTCTTTGATTTGACAAGATTTTCCAATGTCCTAGTTTCTTTGCCTCAAGGAAGTCATTCCAGAAATTGGAAAGGATTCTGCTCAGTGAATGTTCAGGTATTATATACAATATTATTATAAACACCTGTGGCATGATTCTTACATACTCTTGTAACCATCCTGAGGACTGAGGCTTGAGAAATGTAAAATCTCAGGTGGTTGGCTAATGTTTAGATGCAATAACAGAAAGCCATTTGAACATATTCAGCAAATGTCAGGAACAATAATTTCTAATCTTTGATCTCCAGATGTATCTCTGGTAATATAATAATACAATATAAAAATGGTTCTTTGTTACAGTAACTGACACACATCCTCATTATCTTCATCAGAAGATGGCTGCCTGTAACATCTTGACCCTGTGCAATTTGTCATTTTGTCCTTTTGGAGCCAGGGCTTTCTTTCTATTACCCAACAGAGGAAAATATAATCACATAATCACACGCATACTACAAACCATCTACCTCACCGGAGAGTAACAGTAGACCATAGGTTTAGTTTAAGATTTTTTGAATTATTAGCTTTCACTGCCTTAAGATATTTTATATTTTTATACCAAATTCATTTGTCTTTTTACTGCAAAAAGCATTTTACACATGGCACAGGAGAGAAAAACAAGAGCTTAGAACGTCCACAAACTCGCCTCTCCATGACCTTGTCCCAAATTGTGGGGATAAGGGTTATTTGAATAACCATTTGAATAAACCAAGCGCCTGTAGTGATACAGCAGAGGTGCCCATCTCATTGGAACTTGCAGTAGCACCCTGTTATATCTGTAATGCACTTATAAATGACTCCACGAATCAATGTGTTGTACTCAAACTGTAGTGACCTTTGTCCTTTATTCGTAACTCCCGAGTGAGGCACAAACATGGTGGACAGCCTTTTATACTGGGCCCTGCACACCTATGCAGGTGACCTTTAGGTCTCCCACCGCAGTGCCCTCTGGTGGACAGCCTCTGCCACAGGGGCAAGAAACCCCGGTCTCCACCAGTTGCACCCTCTAGTGGTGCCAGCATAGTATATACACAGTGTAAACCTTATTGATAATACATCAGGTAACAAGTCTCCATCTTATGTAACTATACAGTGACTACACAGAGAGTATATCTATAGTCTGCATATATAACACACCCAGCCATCCCGAGGGTGGGATTTGCCCGAGACTCACAGGGATGAGCTGGCCAGTGATAAGAAAGATAAGCGATCCATCTGGGTTCTATTACCTTAATTGATTCGCATCTTTTGTCAGCCCACAGGGATACACACAGGTGCTTTCAGTGTGGGCATCACTGGATAGCAGGATACGCGAGCTGAGCAGAAGTCCCAGTGTATCTGGTGGTTCAGTGGGTAGCACCCTCACCTCTGAATCAGAAGGTTATGGGTTCATGTCACACTCCAGAGACTTGAGCTCAAAATCCAGGCCGAAACTGCAATGCAGCACTGAGGGAGTGCTGCACTGTCTGATGTGTTGTCTTTCAGATGAAATGTTAAAGCGAGGCATTGTCTGCTCTCTCAGATAGATGTAAAAGATCCTATGGCACTATTTTGCAGATGAGCAGGGGAGCTATGCCCGGTTTCCTGGCCAATATTTATCCTTCAATCAACACCACTAAAAGAGATTATCTGGTCATTCATCATCTTCATAGGCAGTCACTCGGACTTGAGGAAGACTTGCTTCCACTCTTAACATGAGTCCTTAGCTGGCTGTACAGTCCAATTCAAGAACCACAGTCTCTGTCACAGGTGGGACAGATAGTCGTTGAGGGAAGGGGTTGGGTGGGACAGGTTTGCCGCACGCTCTTTCCGCTGCTTGCGCTTGATTTCTGCATGCTCTGTGCGACGAGACTCGAGGTGCTCAGCGCTCTCCTGGATGCACTTCCTCCACTTAGGGCGGTCTTTGGCCAGGGACTCCCAGGTGCCGGTGGGGATGTTGTACTTAGTCGAGGAGGCTTTGAGGATGTCCTTGTAATGTTTCCGCTGTCCACCTTTGGCTCGTTTGCTGTGAAGGAGTTCCGAGTAGAGCGCTTGCTTTGGGAGTCTCGTGTCTGGCATGCGGACTATGTGGCCTGCCCAGCGGAGCTGATCAAATGTGGTCAGTGCTTCAATGTTGGGGATGTTGGCCTGGTCAAGGATGCTAACGTTGGTACGTCTGTCCTCCCAGGGGATTTGTAGGATCTTGCGGAGACATCGTTGGTGGTATTTCTCCAATGACTTGAGGTGTCTACTGTACATGGTCCATGTTTCTGAGCCATACAGGAGGGCGGGTATTACTACAGCCCTGTATACCATGAGCTTGGTGGCAGTTTTGAAGGTCTGGTCTTCAAATACTCTTTTCCTCAGGCGTTCGAAGGCTGCACTGGCGCACTGGAGGCGGTGTTGGATTTTGTCATCAATGCCTGCTGTTGTTGATAGGAGGCTCCCGAGATATGGAAAGTGGTCCACGTTGTCCAGGGCCATGCCGTGGATCTTGATGACTGGGGGGCAGTGCTGTGTGGCGAGGACAGGCTGGCGGAGGACCTTTGTCTGACTGATGTTTAACGTAAGGCCTATGCTTTTGTACGCCTCAGTAAATACATCAACTATGTCCTGAAGTTCAGCCTCTATATGTGCACTGACGCAGGCGTCGTCCACATACTGTAGCTCGACGACAGAGGTTGAGGTGGTCTTGGACCTGGCCTGTAGACGGCGAAGATTGAACATGTTCCCACTGGTTCTGTAATTTAGTTCCACTCCAGCGGGGAGCTTGTCATCTGTGAGGTGGAGCATGGCAGTGAGGAAGATTGAGAAGAAGGTTGGGGCGATGACGCAGCCCTGCTTGACCCCGGTCCAGATGTGGATTGGATCTGTGATGGATCCGTTGGTAAGGATCACGGCCTGCATGTCGTTGTGGAGCAGGCGGAGGATGGTGATGTACTTTTGGGAGCACCCAAAACGGAGGAAGATGCTCCATAGACCCTCGGGGTTGATAGTGTCAAAGGCCTTTGTAAGGTTAAAGAAGGCCATGTATAAGGGCTGCGCTGTTCCCTGCATTTTTCCTGCAACTGTCGCGCTGCAAAAATCATGTCCGTTGTGCCCCGTAGGGGACGAAATCCGCACTGTGACTCCGGGAGGAGCTCCTCGGCCACAGGGAGAAGACGGTTGAGGAGGACTCTAGCGATGACTTTCCCAGTGGCTGATAACAGGGAGATTCCTCTGCAGTTGCCACAGTTGGACCTGTCCCCTTTTTTAAAGATGGTCACGATTGCCATGTATGTACATGCTGTTTGTAGCCACCAGATGGTGTCATTGTTGGAGGCCAGTGAGCAGCACGCACATTGTGCTGCTCTGGTATAAAAGGCCAGCCATTTTGTGAGTCAGGCACTTTGGGCCAAAATAAAGCAGGAGCAAGGTTGTAACTTGCTTAGTTAAACAGTACTCAATTTGAACCTTTATTGCATATATAATAACGATCGCTGCCTCTCTGAGATCTCCCGGCATGCTCTCCTCCCTCCAGACGAGAGAGATGAGGTCATGTATTTGTGCCAGTAGTGCCTCTCCGCCATACTTCAGTGCCTCAGCAGGGACTCCATCCGCTCCCGTAGCCTTGCTGTTCTTAAGATGTTTTATGGCTTTTTCTACCTCGTGCAGTGTTGGGGTTTTACTGAAGTGGTGGTGGGTAGCATTGCAGGATGGAGTCGAGAACTCTCGAGTCAAAGGCAGTGTCTCGATTGTGGAGATCTTTGAAGTGCTCCTTCCAGCGGGCTCTGACTGCCTCGGTGTCCTTGATGAGTGTTTACCTGTTCTTGGCCAGCAGTGGGGTGGCGCTTTGGGTATTTGGTCCGTAGGTGGCCTTGACTGCGATGAAGAATCCTCGCACATCATGGCTGTCGGCCATCTGCCGTATCACCTGTGCTTTCTCCATCCACCATCTGTTCTTTAGGTCCTGAGTTTTTTGTTGGACCTCAGCCTTGAGCCGTCTGTAATGCTGCTTTGCTGCTCCCGAGTTGGGTTGTTGTTTAAGGCTCAGAAATGCCCTGCGCTCGCGATCTTTTAGCTCTTGAATCTCCTGATCATTCTCATCAAACCAGTCCTGGTGTTTCTTTGTTGAGTGACCGAGCGTCTCTTTGCAGGCACCGATTATGGAGGCCTGGAGGGCAGACCAAGCGCTGTGGTCATTCTGCGTCTCAGGGTCATCAAGGCACACCAGGTTAGCTGTGAGGCGCTGGCAGTATAGGGCTCTCTTAGCTGGGTCTTTAAGTGTCCCGGCATGAACATTGGTGATTGTGGTAGCTTGCTGAGCTTAAATTAGCTGCTACATTTTCTACATTACAATGACTGCATTTCAAAAAATGACTTCATTGGTTGTAAAGCACTTTGGGATGTCTGGTGATCATGAAAGGTGCTATATAATTGCAAGTCTTTATCTTATCCTGGGAGTGTCCTTGAGCCATGCTCCCATTCCAATGAAAGGAAAATCACATGGCTTCTATAATTGGCCTGCCTGATTGTCTTCTCTATGCTCGAACCAGGCGATGCTCAATGCCCATGCAGTAAAGACAAAAACCTTCCCCTGTAAGTGTAAAGTTCACATAATTATTGTTTTCATCTGCAACGAGACTTGTTAAAACTGCAAGAAATAATTCTAGAGCTTATCACACATACAAGATAACACATCAGCTGACACTGTGAACTTAGTTTGATCTAACAGATTGCCAAAATGATATTGAAATTGCTGTTGGTGCACTATTTTGGTATTTTCATCATCATCATCATCATCGGCAGTCCCTTGGGATTGAGGAAGACTTGCTTCCACTCTTAGCATGAGTTCTGAGGTGGCTGTACAGTCCAATACGAGAACCACAGTCTCTGTCACAGGTAGGACAAATAGTCGTTGAGGGAAGGGATGTGTGGGACTGGTTTGCCGCACGCTCTTTATCAAAGAGTCTAATTTCCTGGGCAACTATGGCGGTGCAGCATTCCGGTCTGTCGCTGTTGGGGTTGTCCATGAGGGTCCTGATGTTCCAGGTCCCGAACTTCATGTTAACGGAGTCGAAGTTGCCTGTGCGTGAGTTCTTTTAACATGGGGTGGTCATTGCACACCGGCTACCACACCGGCTTAGCTGAGCAAGGTCTTGGTCCAGTGGCAAGGGGGTCCAAGATGACTGGAGACCAGGCACTGCAGTATGGGCCTAGTTGCCTGCGGCAAGATGTTGGCCGCAGGCTTGGTGCTCGGTAGCACCCTTGATGGTAGGTGGTCCAAGGCTTGGTTGGGGACAGGCATTGTGAGGGTCAGTGGCCCACTGGGGTTCAGAGTGGGAGGGCAGGGGGGGGTCACAGCCATGTTACTCACCACGTGCTGGAGGAGGAGAGGAGACCAGGTCATCAGTGGCGAAGAAGAGGTCCAGTCGTCACTGAAGGAGGCGGGAGGAGGCCATCCGACCCGATCGCTATTGAGGAGGAGGTCGCCTGTCGCCACAGGAGGTCCAGCTGTCCATCATGGAGGAGAGGCCCATCTGCCGCCGCTGGAGGTGCTCCAATCACCGCTGGAGGAGGAGGAGGGGTGAAGGACCGATAGCCAAGCCCAGCCTCTCAGTCGCTGCAGGAGGTCCAGCCGCGTCGAGTCGCCGCGGGAGGCCCAGCTGGGAGGGTCAAGTCGCGTCAAATCGCCTGACGTCTAGCTCGCCGGGCGCCGTTGAGGGTCGGGGATCGGGTGGAGCAGCTAGAACGGCGTCGACGGAGGAGGAGGGAGTCGTCGAGGTGGGGGAAAGGTCCAGGTATTTTCACGCTAAGTGCAGCTGACAAAAGACTGCAAAGAGCTGAAAATAGGGCATGATCAGTGTACGGACACAGAATTGAAACCATTCCATAACCGTCGTACGGAATTGTCTTGTGAGCAAGATTGTATCAAGTGGGGAAACAGAGAGATAGGATTCAAGCCAAACTTCATACTGAACATTCAGAGATCGTCAGTATTAAATCAATTGCAAAAAGCTTAGTTTACTGACCTGGATTGGACAGTGATCTGGAATCACTTGTCAGCAAATGTTTGCCAAAATTGCAGAAGCAGACCACCCAAAACTCCACTACAACCCTGGTCATGGCCACGAAGACCTTTTCAGAGAGTACATGTAGACGTCTGTGAGAAAGCGCATGATTATTTCCTGCTACTTGTAGATAGTCACTGTAGATAGACAACAACACTGATTGAAGTGAAACATATAGTTTCAAACAATTCTGATAGAAACAGGGTCATCTTTGAGTTCAGAATCAAAATAGAACAGCCCAAAAGTTGGTTCAACACCATGACCTTCTGTAAGGTGATCATGAAAGCTTCGCAAACTTGTTATTAAACTGGATTTGTAGTTCATTTAAAAGAAAAAAAGCTAGGAGTTTTTTTTAATGTGGTACATGCAATGCTGGGAAAAGTGGGACCATAGTTTTATTGTATTTGAGAGGGGAATACTTACATTTTTTTAAGGGGGAAAGCAATGTATTATCACATGGTTTGGTATGAGCATGCTCAGTTCACTCTGGCCTAATAAAGCAAACACACGGACTAGCAACTCATCGTGTCTCCATCCTTCATTTGATATTACAGTCAGGATGGTGTGTATCTTGGAGCAGAACTTTGAGATGATGGTGCTCCCATGTGCCTGCTGCCCTTGTCCTTCTAGGTAGAGGTCACGGGTATGGGCGGTGCTGTCGACGACGCCTTGGCGAGTGGCTGCAGTGCATTTTGTAGATGATACAAAGTGCAGCCACAGTGCACCGGTGTGAATGTTTAAGGGGGTAAATGAGATGCCAATCAAGTGGGCTGCTTTGTCCTGGATGGTGTCGAGGTTCTTGAGTGTTGTTGGAGCTGCACTCATCCAGGCAAGTGGAGAGTCTTCCATTACACTCCTGACTTGTGTCTTTTAGATAGTGGAAAGGCTTTGGGGAGTCAAAGTGAGACACTTGCTGCAGAATACCCAGCCTCTGACCAGTCTTGTAGTCGCAGTATTTATGTAGCTGGTCCAGTTAAGTTTCTGGTCAATGGTGACTCCCAGGATGTTGATGGTGGGGGATTCGGTGATGGTAATGCCATTGAATGTCAAGGGGCAGTGGTTAGACTCTCGCATGTTGGAGATGGTCATTGCCTGGCACTTGTGTGGCGCGAATGCTACTTGCCACTTATCAGTCCAGATCTTGCTGAATGCAGGCATGGACTGCTTCATTATCTGAGGCGTTGTAAATGGAACTGAACACTGTGCAATCATCAGCGAACATCCCCACTTCTGATCTTATGATGGAGGGAAGGTCAATGATGAAGCAGCTGAAGATGGTTGCCTAGGACACTGCCCTGAGGAACTCCTGCAGTGATGTCCTGGAGCTGAGATGATTAGCCTCCAACACCCACAACCATCTTCCTTTGTGCTAGGAATGTCTCCAACCAGTGGAAATTTTTCCCCCTGATTCCGATTGACATCATTTTTATCTGGGCTCCTTGATGCCACACTCGGTCAAATGCTGT
The DNA here is from genome assembly GCF_044704955.1 of Pristiophorus japonicus. NCBI lineage: Eukaryota > Metazoa > Chordata > Chondrichthyes > Pristiophoridae > Pristiophorus > Pristiophorus japonicus. The sequence goes on from NC_091989.1 coordinate 152,586,829, forward strand.
CAAGGGCAGTTACTCTCATAATACCTCTGGAGTTCAGCTCTTTTGTCCATGCTTGGACCAAGGCTGTAATGAGGTCTGGAGCCAAGCGGCCCTGGTGGAACCCAAACTGAGCATTGGTGAGCAGGTTATTGGTGAGTAAGTGCCGCTTGATAGCACTGTCGAATTGGTCTAATTAAAATAGACTCACATATACAAGCACAAAGTGGATTTGTGAAGTAAGCATGAATAGAAGTCTATCCTGTGCAGGTATAAGGAAACAAACAACTGATTGCTTACCATGCATCTTCACACTGCAGCAGAAGACACATCCAAACAGCAATTTATAACTCAAACAGCAGGGAGATAGAAATTTTAAAAGGGCTTGACACAGGTAATGACACAGCAAGTCTAACTGGGTACATGGTGCGTCGTCATTTGGTTTCAGACAGGATGTGCAGGAGGATGGCAGCTACATGTCACTATCTGTGCCATTTACTTGCAAAATCTCAAGATTACTTAACTGCTTGCATGACATAACAAAAAAAAAACAGAAACTTGAACCAGCTCGAGGAGGTACAAGGCCATTTTGAATCCTTCGAGCTAGCACGGCAAATTTGCAGCCAACTTGTACATTAACTCCTCCCCAGAGAAACACTTAGCAGTCATAAGTAAGTGGTTAGATGGTGCACATATTCCCCCAGTACTAAGGGGAAGCACTGTGGGAAAAGACAGATGTCATGAATTTCCATCAGCCTTCTAGTGCATTGTACGTCGGGAAAGTCCCATGAAATAGGTCGGATCCTGGACACGCCTGATCCTGGTTTTCACTGCCATGCTTCCATGGAACTTCTATCTGTTCAAACAAGATCGCCCTGCAGGAGAGGACTCTGGCCATTGGCCAGGGGAGAAGAGGCATACCGGCTGGCCAGTTAGTGGAACTCATGCTCATTTGGGGCTCCAGGCCTGGGAAACCTGAACATTTAGGCAAAAAAACTTGTTTTGACCCCTTTATAAAAGGGACTGCTGGGGCCTAGCCTTTGCCCTCTGAGACAGTGACGCTGGTGGGTAGCAAGTGATTGGTCAGTGTTGTATTTTCCGACCCCCTTCTTCTGATGGGTGCCCAAGGTGTGTCCGTAGTATCGCAGGTGTGCACCATTGAAATGCGAATGAGGTAACCTCACCCCCCGCCGCCCCCCACCCCCATCCCTGATCCTGGAAAAGCTGTTGGGGCAGGTTCCGCACAGATGTGTCCCGGCACTTATGACGTGATGATGGATCTGAAGATTTATAGCCCCAGTAACATCACTCACACATAAATCATCAGCTGTGACATTCTTATGAGGACATCTGAATATGCTATGAGGCTGCAGAGTGACTTGGATAGGTTAGGTGAGTGGGCAAATGCATGGCAGATGAAGTATAATGTGGATAAATGTGAGGTTATCCACTTTGGTGGTAAAAACAGAGAGACAGACTATTATCTGAATGGTGACAGATTAGGAAAAGGGGAGGTGCAACGAGACCTGGGTGTCATGGTACATCAGTCATTGAAGGTTGGCATGCAGGTACAGCAGGCGGTTAAGAAAGCAAATGGCTTGTTGGCCTTCATAGCGAGGGGATTTGAGTACAGGGGCAGGGAGGTGTTACTACAGTTGTACAGGGCCTTGGTGAGGCCACACCTGGAGTATTGTGTACAGTTTTGGTCTCCTAACTTGAGGAAGGACATTCTTGCTTTTGAGGGAGTGCAGCGAAGGTTCACCAGACTGGTTCCCAGGATGGCGGGACTGACATATCAAGAAAGACTGGATCAACTGGGCTTGTATTCACTGGAGTTCAGAAGAATGAGAGGGGATCTCATAGAAACGTTTAAAATTCTGATGGGTTTAGACAGATTAGATGCAGGAAGAATGTTCCCAATGTTGGGGAAGTCCAGAACCAGAGGTCACAGTCTAAGGATAAGGGGTAAGCCATTTAGGAGCGAGATGAGGAGAAACTGCTTCACCCAGAGAGTGGTGAACCTGTGGAATTCTCTACCACAGAAAGTTGTTGAGGCCAATTCACTAAATATATTCAAAAAGGAGTTAGATGAGGTCCTTACTACTAGGGGGATCAAGGGGTATGGCGAGAAAGCAGGAATGGGGTACTGAAGTTGAATGTTCAGCCATGAACTCATTGAATGGCGCTGCAGGCTAGAAGGGCCGAATGGCCTACTCCTGCACCTATTTTCTATGTTTCTATGTTTCTATGTATGGGGTACATACCTTCATCACCAAGAGTCCTCCTATCATGCTGAAAGTCAAATTGAATGGTATTCCGGTATCAATGGAGTTGGACAAAGGGGCGAGTCAGCCAATTATGAGCCAGAAGGCTTTTGAGAAACTATGGGGCAACAAGGCACAATGGCCCAAACTGAGCCTGATTCAGAAAAAGCTGTGCACCTACATCAAAGAGCTCATACTAGTCATTGGCAATGCGGCAGTTAAGGTATCGTATGATGGAGCTGTGTATGATTTATCACTGTGGATTGTACCAGGTGATGGCCCAATGCTATTCGGCAGAAGCTGGCTGGGAAAGATTCGATGGAAGTGGGACAACATCAAAGCACTATCTTCAGTGGATGATGCCTCGTGCACCCAAGTGCTGAGCAAGTTTCCGTCACTATTTGAACCAGGCATTGGCAACTTCACAGGCGTCATGGTGCAGATCCATCTAGTCCCCGATGCAAGGCCCGTTCATCACAAGGCTCGAGCAGTTCCGTATATGATGAGGGAGAAAGTCGAGATCGAACTGGACAGACTTCAACGAGAGGGAATCATATCACCAGTCGAGTTCAACAAGTGAGCAAATCTGATTGTTCCGATGTTGAAAAGCGATGACACATTCAGAATCTGCGGAGACTACAAGGTAACGATCAATCGAGTCTCGTTACAAGACCAGTACCTGCTACCCAAGGTGGATGACCTGTTCACAACGTTAGTGGGGGGGGGGGGGGGTGGAGTCATTCAACAAGTTGGACCTAATCTCTGTCTACATGACACAGGAGCTGGCTGAATCTTCAAAAAGATTGACGTGCATCAACACACACAAAGGACTGTTCATATACCACAGGTGCCCTTTTGGGATTCGCTCAGCTGCTGCCATCTTCCAGAGGAACATGGAGAGTCTGCTGAAATCGGTTCCGCGCACCGTTGTGTTTCAAGACGACATCCTGATCACCGGTCGTGACACCACCGAACACCTACACAACCTGGAAGAGGTTCTAAGTCAACTAGACAGAGTGGGACTCAGGCTGAAACGCTCCAAGTGTATTTTCCTGGTGCCAGAGGTCGAATTTTTGAGGAGAAAGATTATGGCGGACAGCATCAGACCCGCAGACTCAAAGACAGAGGCCATCAAGAATGCACCCAGGCCACAGAATGTGACGGAGCTGTGTTCGTTCCTGGGACTCCCCAACTATTTTGGTAAATTTCTACTTGGGTTAAGCACTTTGCTAGAACCGTTGCACATGTTGCGACATAAGGTATGAGGCGTGAAGGTATGAGGCGTGAATTGGCTAGGATAGATTGGCGAATGATACTTAAGGGGTTGACTGTGGATGGGCAATGGCAGACATTTAGAGACCGCATGGATGAACTACAACAATTGTACATCCCTGTCTGGCGTAAAAATAAAAAAGGAAAGGTGGCTCAACCGTGGCTATCAAGGGAAATCAGGGATAGTATTAAAGCCAAGGAAGTGGCATACAAATTGGCCAGAAATAGCAGTGAACCCGGGGACTGGGAGAAATTTAGAACTCAGTAGAGGAGGACAAAGGGTTTGATTAAGGCAGGGAAAATAAAGTACGAGAGGAAGCTTGCAGGGAACATTAAGACGCACTGCAAAAGTTTCTATAGATATGTAAAGAGAAAAAGGTTAGTAAAGACAAACGTAGGTCCTCTGCAGTCAGAATCAGGGGAAGTCATAACAGGGAACAAAGAAATGGCAGACCAATTGAACAAGTACTTTGGTTCGGTATTCACTAAGGAGGACACAAACAACCTTCCGGGTATAAAAGGGGTCAGAGGGTCTAGTAAGAAGGAGGAACTGAGGGAAATCCTTATTAGTCCGGAAATTGTGTTGGGGAAATTGATGGGATTGAAGGACGATAAATCCCCAGGGCCTGATGGACTGCATCTCAGAGTACTTAAGGAGGTGGCCTTGGAAATAGCGGATGCATTGACAGTCATTTTCCAACATTCCATAGACTCTGGATCAGTTGCTATGGAGTGGAGGGTAGCCAATGTAACCCCACTTTTTAAAAAAGGAGGGAGAGAGAAAACAGGGAATTATAGACCGATTAGCCTGACATCGGTAATGGGTAAAATGATGGAATTAATTATTAAGGATGTCATAGCAGCGCATTTGGAAAGAGGTGACATGATAGGTCCAAGTCAGCATGGATTTGTGAAAGGGAAATCATACTTGACAAATCTTCTGGAATTTTTTGAGGATGTTTCCAGTAGAGTGGACAAGGGAGAACCAGTTGATGTGGTGTATTTGGACTTTCAGAAGGCTTTCGACAAGGTCCCACACAAGAGATTGATGTGCAAAGTTAAAACACATAGGATTGGGGGTAGTGTGCTGACGTGGATTGAGAACTAGTTGGCAGACATGAAGCAAAGAGTAGGAGTAAATGGGTACTTTTCAGAATGGCAGGCAGTGACTAGTGGTTTACCACAAGGTTCTGTGCTGGGGCCCCAGCTGTTTACATTGTACATTAATGATTTAGACGAGGGGATTAAATGTAGTATCTCCAAATTTGCAGATGACACTAAGTTGGGTGGCAGTGTGAGCTGCGAGGAGGATGCTATGAGGCTGCAGAGTGACTTGGATAGGTTAGGTGAGCGGGCAAATACATGGCAGATGAAGTATAATGTGGATAAATGTGAGGTTATCCACTTTGGTGGTAAAAACAGAGAGACAGACTATTATCTGAATGGTGACAGATTAGGAAAAGGGGAGGTGCAACGAGACCTGGGTGTCATGGTACATCAGTCATTGAAGGTTGGCATGCAGGTACAGCAGGCGGTTAAGAAAGCAAATGGCTTGTTGGCCTTCATAGTGAGAGGATTTGAGTGCAGGGGCAGGGAGGTGTTACTACAGTTGTACAGGGCCTTGGTGAGGCCACACCTGGAGTATTGTGTACAGTTTTGGTCTCCTAACTTGAGGAAGGACATTCTTGCTCTTGAGGGAGTGCAGCGAAGGTTCACCAGATTGATTCCCGGGATGGCGGGACTGACATATCAAGAAAGACTGGATCAACTGGGCTTGTATTCACTGGAGTTCAGAAGAATGAGAGGGGATCTCATAGAAACGTTTAAAATTCTGAAGAATGTTCCCAATGTTGGGGAAGTCCAGAACCAGGGGTCACAGTCTAAGGATAAGGGGTAAGCCATTTAGGAGTGAGATGAGGAGAAACTGCTTCACCCAGAGAGTGGTGAACCTGTGGAATTTTCTACCACAGAAAGTTGTTGAGGCCAATTCACTAAATATATTCAAAAAGGAGTTAGATGTAGTCCTTACTACTAGGGGGATCAAAGGGTATGGCGATAAAGCAGGAATGAGGTACTGAAGTTGCATGTTCAGCCATGAACTCATTGAATGGCGGTGCAGGCTCGAAGGGCCGAATGGCCTACTCCTGCACCTATTTTCTATGTTTCTATGTTTCGATAAGGATGATGACTGGGTTTGGGGTTAATCTCAAGAGACAGCCTTTGAGAAGGCCAGAAACCTACTTTGTTCTAATAAGTTACTTGTACTGTATGACCCATGTAAACGATTAGTGCTAGCTTGTGATGCTTCTTTGTACGGGGTCAGCTGTGTGTTACAGCAAACCAATGTATCGGGCAAACTTCAACCGGTTGCATTCAAGTCTAGAAGTCTTTTAGGGCTGATAGAGCCTGCAGTATGATTGAGAAAGAGGCATTAGCATGTGTATATGGGATTAAGAAAATGCACCAATACCTATTTGAACTTCGGTTTGAGCTTTGAAACCGATCACAAACCACTCATTTCGCTGTTTTCAGAAAGCAAAGGTATAAACACCAATGCTTCGTCCCGCATCCAAAGATGGCCACTAACATTTTCCGCCTATGACTATGTTATCCGCCACAGCCTAGGCACGGACAACTGTGCTGATGCCCTCAGTCGACTACCATTGCCCACTACTGGGGTGGAAGTGGTGCAGCCTGCAGACTTGCTTCTGGTCATGGATGCTTTTGAGAGCGAGGGATCACCTGTCACTGCTCGCCAGATCAGGACTTGGACCAGTTAGGATCCTGTGCTATCACTTGTAAAATGTTGCGTCCTCAATGGGAGCTGGTCGGCCGTTACCGGTGAAATGCAAGATGAAATTAAGCCGTTTCACCGAAGCAAAGATGAAATGTCCATCCAGTTGGATTGTCCCTTATGGGGTAATCAAGTGGTTTTGCCAAAAAAAGGCAGGGAAACGTTTATATGCTGGGCCACCAAACATACAACCTAGCTATAGCCTTCATCATGACTATGCCTGGGTGGGTATTGTGTACCTACACAATACACACCCAGGCATAGTCGTGATGAAGGCTATAGCTAGGTCGTATGTTTGGTGGCCCGGCATTGACTTGGACTTAGAGTCATGCGTACACCAGTGCAATACGTGCACACAGTTGAGCAATGCACTAAGGGAGGCTCGATTGAGTCTGTGGTCATGGCCCTCCAAACAGTGGTCCAGGATCCACGTAGATTTTGCTGGTACCCCTTGCTCGGAAAGATGTTTTTACTTTGCAGTGTGCACTTACTCTCAATGGATTGAATGTGTAATCATGTCATCCAGCGCATCCACTGCAACCATTGAAAGCCTCCGGGCTATGTTTGCCACCCATGGCTTGCCCGACATCCTTGTCAGTGACAATGAACCGTGTTTCACCAGCTCGGAATTCAACGGGTTTATGACTGCAATGGCATCAAGCATGTCAGGTCTGCCTCGTTTAAGTCCGCATCCAACGGTCAAGTGGAACTGGAAGTCCAAACTATCAAGCAGAGCTTGAAACGTGTGATGGAAGGCTCCTTGCAGACCCACTTATCTCGGGTTCTGCTCAGCTACTGGACCCAACCCCACTCGCTCACTGGGGTTCCCCCTGCAGAATTGTTAATGAAGAGAGCACTCAAAACCAGGCTCTCCCTAGTCCACCCAGATCTAAATGATCATGTGGAAACCCGGCGTCACCGGCAAAACAGGTACCACGATCACGCGGCTGTATCACATGACATTGATGTTAACGACCCTGTGTTTGTCCTTAATTACGGTCATGGTCCTCAATAGGTCGCTGGCACTGTCTTGGCCAAGGAGGGGAATAGAGTGCTTATAGTCAAACTACTGAACGGACAAACATGCAGAAAGCATTTGGATCAGACCAAACTGCGGTTCACCGACAACCAGGAACAATCTGAAGAGGACATCACCATCATCGATCCACCAACACACCACCCAGCAATCGACCTCGTTGTGAATCACGAGGATGAACACACCATTCCCAACCGTTCTGTCAGACCAGCCGCGCTGCAGTGCAGCAATGGTCCGACCAACTCACCCATGCCAGAGTTTGAACTCAGATGATCAACCAGGGAGCATAGGGCCCCGGATCGCCTCAACTTGTAAATAATTTGTATCAAAAACTTTGAGGGGGAGTGATGTTATGTATGTAAATATTGTAACTGTGTAAGACTTGCCACCAGAGAGCGCAACTGTTGGAGGCCCAAGGGTCACCTGCACACCTCATGCAAGAGAGTATAAAAGGTTGTCTGCCATGCTTTTCAGGCACTCTTGAGTTGTATTAAAGAGACTAATGTCACATCAATTTTTGCTCACAGTACTCAGTTTTGTGGAGTTCTTCCATACTTAACAATAATGATGAACCTGCAGACCTGGGAGGTGAATTATAATGTATAATGCTCGCTGATCTGTGCATATCTGAAGCACTGATTTACAATATCAGTGTCGATCGAAAGGAAAATTGGGTGGAATGTAGAATGGACAGCTGTTCTGCAATGTCACATTTACTCCCCCGTATGTTTAAGGAACCTTGCTGTGCTCAAACTGGCTGCCATTTTTTCTTACAGAATAACAGTGACTAGACTTCATATGTAACTATTTGACTCTGAAACACTTTCATATACTACTTAAATATGATTTCTTTCTTGCTTTCTTTCATTTGTATAATAGTCTTTGTTAATCTTCCGTGGCGTTGCTCATGTTGAGTTGAAGAATACGATAGAAAGGCTGAGAGGTGAGAGACAATGAAACAAGCAGGTAGAGATGTATTATTTGATTGACTTAAATTGCCCAGGAATCAAGCAGAAACTGTTATATATGTAAACTTGTATTTTTATTCTGTACAGCCACCAGAGGACTCATCCCTTGGGAGCACAGGTATTTAAGAAGGCTTCACAGGTTGGAGAGGCACTCTGGAGACCTTCAATAAAAGACTACGGTCACACTTTACTTTGAGTTCACAGTGTTCAGTCTGACTCTTTCTCCATACACAACAGAAACCTGTGCATATTTTTTGTGCTATGGTTACATTTAAAATGTGATGAGTAGTATATGCAAGATATTTAGTGGTAATTTTACAATTTAATATGGTAAGGGAAAATGTTCGAACAGATGACATATGGACATAGTGCCAGGCAGACACTTATCCAAAGTCCCAAAATAACACCATAGTTTTTTTTGGGGAAAACCTTTGAAAGAAGAGTATAATTGTGGTAATGACATCATTATTACAGATGTAATGATATAGAGTGGCACAAACAAAACAAATTCTGGATTCAGAAGCAACTTTTGTATGATCAGAAACTGCAGTTTGTCTTATCCAAGAATGGGAGTCGGGACCCTCTTTTTTTTGGAGCTATTTATGTCCCTTAATTTTTCTGAGATTGTCTTAGGCCAAGAGAGAAGGCAAGATAGCTATTCCAGGGCCTTGTCAATGCTGCCTTGCTACATGGTATGCAAGAATACATTCTCTCTGATTTTCCCTTCCTTCTCTGAGAAAGTGCCTGCAATCTTTTCAATGCCTCTGCACAGGATATGGGGTCAGGCAGATATGTGATTGAGTGGTGGTTTATAAACGCTGCCAAAATAGTACAAAGTTATTTGATAAAGAGTAAATTGTATAGATACTGTTTAATGCACTGTTATCTTTACTAATAATCTTTGAAACCAGCAGATCTTTATCAGCAAATTATATCATTCAGGGTGCAACATTAGATTAGCCACCCACTGTTAAATATAAATGCCATCAGAGAGAATGTATGATGTTCTAATCTATTTTATACAATTCCGAGATAACGTGACAGATTAAGTCATGATGTACATGTAAGTATTTTAGACAACAGCCCAAGTATTTAGAACAATTTAGTGTTCGCTCAAGGTCGATGTCACTGTATTCAAAGCATTGTTTGATTACTATTATTGACGTGTACAATGCATTGATACAGTACATTGAGGCATCAGTGTGCTACACCACAGACTGGTGGAAAGGCAGTGCATAGCTTTGATTCTCTACACATTGTTTGCTTAATCTCACCCAGGCAGCTGTGCAGAGGCATTGAGCTGCAAGAGGCATTATGCTCTTTTCTCAAAGACATTTTTCAAGGCTATGGTGTTATTTTGGAACTTTCTGGATGAGTGCTGCGGATTTTAGAAGGGAGCTGGGTTCTGTAGATGGACCACTGACAGTCGTCCTAACCCATTACAGTGAAACGGACTTTGAGTATCAGCATGATTAAGAATACAGCAGCATTCGGAGTTGCAATCTGTGCTGAGTCTTACCCAAATGTCATACTCAAATGTGCTGTAAAACTAGCCAATTTTGTTGCTTCAAGTAAGTGAGTAGAATTACATTTTCTTCTGGTGATAAAAAACATCCATTGGTTAATGTTATGAAATCTAGGGCAATATAGAGGAACCAAGTTGTGCGCATGTAAATGATAATAATTCTAGGTCAATGCGTCTAGGAAATGAAGGCACATTATACAATCCCTTAATATCAACATTTGAAGCTGTTCAAAGAATTTAAATCAATGTATATTGGCACCCTTATGTTACATGCACCATTGAATCATTTGAACAATTTCAACAGCCAGCTAATAATAGCTGTTTCACAATCTTTCAGCTTGCTGCACCCTTGCAAAAACTTACCAGTGCAAATAACTGACAGCTGGTGCAACCTCAAACAATCTGAGTTTATTCATTCGATATAAATTTCCTGCAGTGAAACTGGGTTCCTCATCTCATAATTTTTCAGAACTATTGATGAGTATAGTGATTTCTTTTCACACTCATTGGACCTTTAATCCTGCCATAATTAAGTAAACTGCAGGAAGATAACGCTCATTTACAATTGAGACAGGAACAGATTCGACATTATTCTAAATGCTGGTTTGACATTTGTGAGATGCTATTATAGTTACAGCATTGTTAAATGGGTTAAGGAACAAAATGCATCATATTTAATTGTTTTCGCAGATTTACTTCCCTTTTTCCGATCCCCGTCCATATATCGTAGTGTTGTGTTTCTGTGTGTTATTGTAGCAACCTTTTATTTTGTCTTTCCCTTCTGTAGGTCTTGGCCCAGCAACACTATTATTACCACTATGCTTGTGACATATTGAAAGTATTGCACCACCTTTCACCAGCTTTTGCCATGCTTTTGAGCTCCATAATCTGACGATGCTAATTTCTAAAGCAGCATATTTCAAACGTTTGTGTGTGAAAAACTCCTGCAACTATTGACACATTCCATGGTCCCTGCACTAATATTGACACACTCTCATAGACCCGTGTGCTAATATTAACAGAATGTCGGAGACCCGTGTGCTAATATTGACAGACTCGCATAGACCCGTGTTTTAATATTGACACACTCCCGGAAACCCGTGTTCGAATATTGAAAACTCTCATAGACCCATGTGCGAATATTGACACACTCCCAGAGACCCGTGTGCTAATATTAACACACTCTCATAGACCCGTATGCTAATATTAACACACTCTCGGAGACCCGTGTGCTAATATTGACAGACTCGCATAGACCCGTGTGCTAATATTGGCACACTCCCGGAGACCCGTATGCTAATATTGACACACTCTCATAGACCCGTGTGCTAATAGTGACACACTCTCGGAGACCCGTGTGCTAATATTGACACACTCCCGGAGACCTGTGTGCTAATATTGGCACACTCGCAAAGACCCATGTTCTAATAGTGACACACTCTCGGATACCCGTGTTCCAATAGTGACACACTCTCGGATACCCGTGTTCCAATATTGACACACTCCCGGAGACCCGTGTGCTAATATTGACACACTCTTGGAGACCCGTGTGCGAATATTGACACACTCTCGGAGACCCGTGTGTGAATATTGACACTCTCTCGGAGACACGTGTGTGATTATTGACACACTCTCGGAGACCCGTGTGCTAATAGTGACACACTCCCGGAGACCCGTGTGCGAATATTGACACACTCTCGGAGACCCGTGAGCGAATATTGACACACTCCCGGAGACCCGTGCGCTAATATTGAGACACTCTCGGAGACCCGTGTGGTAATATTGAGACACCCTCGGAGACCCGTGTGCTAATAGTGACACACTCCCGGAGACCCGTGTGTGAATATTGACACTCTCTCGGAGACCCGTGTGCTAATATTGACATTCCCGGAGATCCGTGTGCAAATATTGACACACTCTTAGAGACCCGTGTTCTAATAGTGACACACTCACGGAGACCCGTGTGCGAATATTGACACACTCTCGGAGACCCGTGTGCTAATATTGACACACTCCCGGAGACCCGTGTGCTAATATTGACACACTCCTGGAGATCCGTGTGCTAATATTGACATACTCCCAGAGACCCGTGCGTTAATATTGACACATTCCCGGAGACCCGTGTGCTAATATTGACACACTCTCGGAGACCCGTGTGCTAATAATGACACACTCTCGGAGACCCGTGTGCTAATATTGACACACTCCCGGAGACCCATGTGCTAATATTGACAAACTCTCGGAGACCCGTGTGCTAATATTGGCACACTCCCGGAGTCCCGTGTGCTAATATTGACACACTCCCGGAGACCCGTGTGCTAATATTGACATACTCCTGGAGACCCGTGTGCTAATATTGACACACTCCCAGAGACCCGTGTGCTAATATTGACACACTCTTGGAGACCCGTGCGCTATTATTGACAGACTGTCGGAGACCCGTGTGCTAATATTGACAGACTCGCATAGACCCGTGTTTTAATATTGACACACTCTCATAGACCCGTGTGCTAATATTGATAGACTGTCGGAGATCCGTGTGCTAATATTGACACACTCTCGGAGACCCGTGTGCTAATATTGACATACTCCCGGAGACCCGTGTGCTAATATTGACACACTCTTAGAGACCCGTGTTATAATATTGAATACTCTCATAGACCCGTGTGCTAATATTAAAACACTCTTGGAGACACGTGTGCTAATATTGACACACTCTCGGAGACCCGTGTGCTAATATTCACATACTCCCGGAGACCTGTGTTTTAATATTGACACACTCTCATAGACCCATGTTCTAATATTGAAAATTCTCATAGCCCCGTGTGCTAATATTTAAACACTCTTGGAGACACGTGTGCTAATATTGACACACTCTCGCAGACCCGTGTGCTAATATTGACAGACTCACATAGACCCGTGTGCTAATATTGACATACTCCCGGAGACCCGTGTGTGAATATTGATACACACTTTCATAGACCTGTGTTCTAATATTGACACACTCTCATAGACCCATGTTCTAATATTGAAAACTCTCATAGACCCGTGTGCTAATATTAAAACACTCTCGGAGACCCGTGTGCTAATATTGACAGACTCACATAGACCCGTGTGCTAATATTGACAGACTCACATAGACCCGTGTTCTAATATTGACAGACTCACATAGACCCGTATGCTAATATTGACTCACACCCAGAGACCCGTGCGCTAATAATGACACACTCTCGGAGACACGTGTGCTAATATTGGCACACTCGCATAGACCGATGTTCTAATAGTGACACACTCTCGGAGACCTGTGTTCTAATAGTGACACACTCTTGGAGACCCGTGTGCTGATATTGACACACTCCCAGAGATCCGTGTGCAAATATTGACACACTCCCGGAGACCCGTGTGCTAATATTGACACACTCCCAGAGACCCGTGTGCTAATATTGACACACTCCCGGAGATCCGTGTTGAAATATTGACACACTCCCGGAGACCCGTGTGCTAATATTGACACACTCTCGGAGACTCGTGTGCTAATATTGACACACTCTTAGAGACCCGTGTGCTGATAATGACACACTCCCAGAGATCCGTGTGCAAATATTGACACACTCCCGGAGACCCGTGTGCTAATATTGACACACTCCCGGAGACCCGTGTGCTAATGTTGACACACTCACGGAGATCCGTGTGCAAATATTGACACACTCCCGGAGACCCGTGTGCTAATATTGACACACTCTCGGAGACCCGTGTGCTAATATTGACACACTCCCGGAGACCCGTGTGCTAATATTGACACACTCTCGGAGACCCGTGTGCGAATATTGACACACTCCCAGAGACCCGTGTGCTAATATTGACATACTCTCGGAGACCCGTGTTCTAATATTGAGACACTCTTGGAGACCCGTGCGCTAATAGTGACACACTCCCGGACACCCGTGTGCGAATATTGACACACTCCCGGAGATCCGTGTGCAAATATTGACACACTCCAGGAGACCCGTGTGCTAATATTGACATACTCCCGGAGACCCATGTGCGAATATTGACACACTCTTAGAGACCCGTGTGCTGATATTGACATACTCCCGGAGAACCGTGTGCGAATATTGATACACACTTTCATAGACCTGTGTTCTAATATTGACACACTCTCATAGACGCATGTTCTAATATTGAAAACTCTCATAGACCCGTGTGCTAATATTAAAACACTCTTGGAGACACGTGTGCTAATATTGACACACTCTTGGAGACCCGTGTGCTAATATTGACACACTCACATAGACCCCTGCGCTAATAGTGAGACACTCTCGGAGACACGTGTGCTAATATTGGCACACTCGCACAGACCCATGTTGTAATAGTGACACACTCTCGAAGACCCGTGTTCTAATAGTGACACACTCTTGGAGACCAGTGTGCGAATATTGACACACTCACGGAGACCTGTGTGCTAATATTGACACACTCTTAGAGACCCGTGTGCTAATATTGACATACTCCCGGAAACCCGTGTGCGAATATTGATACACACTTTCATAGACCTGTGTTCTAATATTGACACACTCTCATAGACCCACGTTCTAATATTGAAATCTCTCATAGACCCGTGTGCTAATATTAAAACACTCTTGGAGAACCGTGTGCTAATATTGACACACTCTCGGAGACCCGTGTGCTAATATTGACAGACTCACATAGACCCCTGCGCTAATAGTGAGACACTCTCGGAGACACGTGTTCTAATAGTGACACACTCTTGGAGACCAGTGTGCGAATATTGACACACTCCCGGAGACCCGTGTACTAATATTGACACACTGTTAGAGACCCGTGTGCTGATAAATGACACAATCCCAGAGATCCGTGTGCAAATATTGACACACTCCCGGAGACCCGTGTGCTAATATTGACACACTCCCAGAGACCCGTGTGCTAATATTGACACACTCTCGGAGGCCCGTGAGCTAATATTGACACACTCCCGGAGACCCGTGTGCTAATATTGACACACTCTCGGAGACCCGTGTGCGAATATTGACACACTCCCAGAGACCCGTGTGCTAATATTGACACACTCTCGGAGACCCGTGTGCGAATATTGACAGACTCACATAGGCCCGTGTGCTTATATTGTCAGACTCACATAGACCCGTGTGCTAATATTGACAGACTCCCGGAGACCCGTGTGCTAATATTGACACACTCTCGGAGATCCGTGTGCTATTATTGACACACTCCCGGAGAACCGTGTGCTAATATTGACATACTCCCGGAGACCCGTGTGCTAATATTGACACACTCTCGGAGACCCGTGTGCTAATATTCACATACTCCCGGAGACCTGTGTTTTAATATTGACACACTCTCATAGACCCATGTTCTAATATTGAAAACTCTCATAGACCCGTGTGCTAATATTAAAACACTCTCGGAGACCCGTGTGCTAATATTGACAGACTCACATAGACCCGTGTGCTAATATTGACAGACTCACATAGACCCGTGTGCTAATATTGACAGACTCACATAGACCCGTATGCTAATATTGACTCACACCCAGAGACCCGTGCGCTAATAATGACACACTCTCGGAGACACGTGTGCTAATATTGGCACACTCGCATAGACCGATGTTCTAATAGTGACACACTCTCGGAGACCCGTGTTCTAATAGTGACACACTCTTGGAGACCCGTGTGCTGATATTGACACACTCCCAGAGATCCGTGTGCAAATATTGACACACTCCCGGAGACCCGTGTGCTAATATTGACACACTCCCAGAGACCCGTGTGCTAATATTGACACACTCCCGGAGATCCATGTTAAAATATTGACACACTCCCGGAGACCCGTGTGCTAATATTGATACACTCTCGGAGACTCGTGTGCTAATATTGACACACTCTCAGAGACCCGTGTGCTGATAATGACACACTCCCAGAGATCCGTGTGCAAATATTGACACACTCCCGGAGACCCGTGTGCTAATATTAACACACTCCTGGAGACCCGTGTGCTAATGTTGACACACTCCCGGAGATCCGTGTGCAAATATTGACACACTCCCGGAGACCCATGTGCTAATATTGACACACTCTCGGAGACCCGTGTGCTAATATTGACACACTCCCGGAGACCCGTGTGCTAATATTGACACAGTCTCGGAGACCCGTGTGCGAATATTGACACACTCCCAGAGACCCGTGTGCTAATATTGACATACTCTCGGAGACCCGTGTTCTAATATTGAGACACTCTTGGAGACCCGTGCGCTAATAGTGACACACTCCCGGACACCCGTGTGCGAATATTGACACACTCCCGGAGATCCGTGTGCAAATATTGACACACTCCAGGAGACCCGTGTGCTAATATTGACATACTCCCGGAGCCCCGTGTGCGAATATTGATACACACTTTCATAGACCTGTGTTCTGATATTGACACACTCTCATAGACCCATGTTCTAATATTGAAAACTCTCATAGACCCGTGTGCTAATATTGACACACTCTCGGAGACCCGTGTGCTAATATTGAGACACTCTTGGAGATCCATGTGCAAATATTGACACACTCCCGGAGAACCGTGTGCTAATATTGACATACTCCCGGAGACCCGTGTGCTAATATTGACACACTCTCGGAGACCCGTGTGCTAATATTCACATACTCCCGGAGACCTGTGTTTTAATATTGACACACTCTCATAGACCCATGTTCTGATATTGAAAACTCTCATAGCGCCGTGTGCTAATATTAAAACACTCTTGGAGACACGTGTGCTAATATTGACACACTCTCGCAGACCCGTGTGCTAATATTGACAGACTCACATAGACCTGTGTGCTAATATTGACATACTCCCGGAGACCCGTGTGCGAATATTGATACACACTTTCATAGACCTGTGTTCTAATATTGACACACTCTCATAGACCCATGTTCTAATATTGAAAACTCTCATAGACCCGTGTTCTAATAGTGACACACTCTTGGAGACCCGTGTGCGAATATTGACACACTCCCAGAGACCCGTGTGCTAATATTGACACACTCCCAGAGATCCGTGTGCAAATATTGACACACTCCCGGAGACCCGTGTGCTAATATTGACACACTCCCGGAGACCTGTGTGCTAATGTTGACACACTCCCGGAGATCCGTGTGCAAATATTGACACACTCCCGGAGACCCGTGTGCTAATATTGACACACTCTCGGAGACCCGAGTGCGAATATTGACACACTCCCAGAGATCCGTGTGCAAATATTGACACACTCCCGGAGACCCGTGTGCTAATATTGACACACTCTCGGAGACCCGTGTGCTAATATTGACACACTCCCGGAGACCCGTGTGCTAATATTGACACACTCTCGGAGACCCGAGTGCGAATATTGACACACTCCCAGAGACCCGTGTGCTAATATTGACACACTCCCGGAGACCCGTGTGCTAATATTGACACACTCCCGGAGATCCGTGTGCAAATGTTGACACATTCCCAGAGACCCGTGTACTAATATTGAAACACTCTCGGAGACCCGTGAGCTAATATTGACACACTCCCGGAGACCCGTGTGCTAATATTGACACACTCTCGGAGACCCGTGTGCGAATATTGACACACTCCCGGAGACCCGTGTGCTAATATTGACACACTCTCGGAGATCCGTGTGCTATTATTGACACACTCCCGGAGAACCGTGTGCTAATATTGACATACTCCCGGAGACCCGTGTGCTAATATTGACACACTCTCGGAGACCCGTGTGCTAATATTCACATACTCCCGGAGACCTGTGTTTTAATATTGACACACTCTCATAGACCCATGTTCTAATATTGAAAACTCTCATAGACCCGTGTGCTAATATTAAAACACTCTCGGAGACCCGTGTGCTAATATTGACAGACTCACATAGACCCGTGTGCTAATATTGACAGACTCACATAGACCCGTGTGCTAATATTGACAGACTCACATAGACCCGTATGCTAATATTGACTCACACCCAGAGACCCGTGCGCTAATAATGACACACTCTCGGAGACACGTGTGCTAATATTGGCACACTCGCATAGACCGATGTTCTAATAGTGACACACTCTCGGAGACCCGTGTTCTAATAGTGACACACTCTTGGAGACCCGTGTGCTGATATTGACACACTCCCAGAGATCCGTGTGCAAATATTGACACACTCCCGGAGACCCGTGTGCTAATATTGACACACTCCCAGAGACCCGTGTGCTAATATTGACACACTCCCGGAGATCCATGTTAAAATATTGACACACTCCCGGAGACCCGTGTGCTAATATTGATACACTCTCGGAGACTCGTGTGCTAATATTGACACACTCTCAGAGACCCGTGTGCTGATAATGACACACTCCCAGAGATCCGTGTGCAAATATTGACACACTCCCGGAGACCCGTGTGCTAATATTAACACACTCCTGGAGACCCGTGTGCTAATGTTGACACACTCCCGGAGATCCGTGTGCAAATATTGACACACTCCCGGAGACCCATGTGCTAATATTGACACACTCTCGGAGACCCGTGTGCTAATATTGACACACTCCCGGAGACCCGTGTGCTAATATTGACACAGTCTCGGAGACCCGTGTGCGAATATTGACACACTCCCAGAGACCCGTGTGCTAATATTGACATACTCTCGGAGACCCGTGTTCTAATATTGAGACACTCTTGGAGACCCGTGCGCTAATAGTGACACACTCCCGGACACCCGTGTGCGAATATTGACACACTCCCGGAGATCCGTGTGCAAATATTGACACACTCCAGGAGACCCGTGTGCTAATATTGACATACTCCCGGAGCCCCGTGTGCGAATATTGATACACACTTTCATAGACCTGTGTTCTGATATTGACACACTCTCATAGACCCATGTTCTAATATTGAAAACTCTCATAGACCCGTGTGCTAATATTGACACACTCTCGGAGACCCGTGTGCTAATATTGAGACACTCTTGGAGATCCATGTGCAAATATTGACACACTCCCGGAGAACCGTGTGCTAATATTGACATACTCCCGGAGACCCGTGTGCTAATATTGACACACTCTCGGAGACCCGTGTGCTAATATTCACATACTCCCGGAGACCTGTGTTTTAATATTGACACACTCTCATAGACCCATGTTCTGATATTGAAAACTCTCATAGCGCCGTGTGCTAATATTAAAACACTCTTGGAGACACGTGTGCTAATATTGACACACTCTCGCAGACCCGTGTGCTAATATTGACAGACTCACATAGACCTGTGTGCTAATATTGACATACTCCCGGAGACCCGTGTGCGAATATTGATACACACTTTCATAGACCTGTGTTCTAATATTGACACACTCTCATAGACCCATGTTCTAATATTGAAAACTCTCATAGACCCGTGTTCTAATAGTGACACACTCTTGGAGACCCGTGTGCGAATATTGACACACTCCCAGAGACCCGTGTGCTAATATTGACACACTCCCAGAGATCCGTGTGCAAATATTGACACACTCCCGGAGACCCGTGTGCTAATATTGACACACTCCCGGAGACCTGTGTGCTAATGTTGACACACTCCCGGAGATCCGTGTGCAAATATTGACACACTCCCGGAGACCCGTGTGCTAATATTGACACACTCTCGGAGACCCGTGTGCTAATATTGACACACTCCCGGAGACCCGTGTGCTAATATTGACACACTCTCGGAGACCCGAGTGCGAATATTGACACACTCCCAGAGACCCGTGTGCTAATATTGACATACTCTCGGAGACCCGTGTTCTAATATTGAGACACTCTTGGAGACCCGTGCGCTAATAGTGACACACTCCCGGACACCCGTGTGCGAATATTGACACACTCCCGGAGATCCGTGTGCAAATATTGACACACTCTTAGAGACCCGTGTGCTAATATTGACATACTCCCGGAGCCCCGTGTGCCAATATTGACGCACTCTTAGAGACCCGTGTGCTGATATTGACATACTCCAGGAGAACCGTGTGCGAATATTGATACACACTTTCATAGACCTGTGTTCTAATATTGACACACTCTCATAGACCCATGTTCCAATATTGAAAACTCTCATAGACCCGTGTGCTAATATTAAAACACACTTGGAGACACGTGTGCTAATATTGACACACTCTCGGAGACCCGTGTGCTAATATTGACAGACTCACATAGACCCATGTGCTAATATTGACAGACTCACATGGACCCGTGTGCTAATATTGACACACTCCCGGAGACCCGTGTGCTAATATTGACACACTCCCAGAGACCCGTGTGCTAATATTGACACACTCCCAGAGATCCGTGTGCAAATATTGACACACTCCCGGAGACCCGTGTGCTAATATTGACACACTCCCGGAGACCTGTGTGATAATGTTGACACACTCCCGGAGATCTGTGTGCTAATATTGACACACTCTTCGAGACCCGTGTGCTAATATTGACATACTCCCGGAGACCCGTGTGCGAATATTGATACACACTTTCATAGACCTGTGTTCTAATATTGAAACCTCTCATAGACCCGTGTTCTAATAGTGACACACTCTCGGAGACCCGTGTTCTAATAGTCACACACTCTTGGAGACCCGTGTGCGAATATTGACACACTCCCGGAGACCCGTGTGCTAATATAGACACACTCCCGGAGACCCGTGTGCTAATATTGACACACCCCCGGAGACCCATGTGCTAATATTGACACACTCCCGGAGATCCGTGTGCAAATATTGACACACTCCCAGAGACCCGTGTGCTAATATTGACACACTCTCGGAGGCCCGTGTGCTAATATTGACACACCCCCGGAGACCCATGTGCTAATATTGACACACTCCCGGAGATCCGTGTGCAAATGTTGAAACACTCCCAGAGACCCGTGTACTAATATTGAAACACTCTCGGAGACCCGTGAGCTAATATTGACACACTCCCGGAGACCCGCGTGCTAATATTGACACACTCCCGGAGACCCGTGTGCTAATATTGACACACTCTCGGAGACCCGAGTGCGAATATTGACACACTCCCAGAGACCCGTGTGCTAATATTGACATACTCTCGGAGACCCGTGTTCTAATATTGAGACACTCTTGGAGACCCGTGCGCTAATAGTGACACACTCCCGGACACCCGTGTGCGAATATTGACACACTCCCGGAGATCCGTGTGCAAATATTGACACACTCTTAGAGACCCGTGTGCTAATATTGACATACTCCCGGAGCCCCGTGTGCCAATATTGACGCACTCTTAGAGACCCGTGTGCTGATATTGACATACTCCAGGAGAACCGTGTGCGAATATTGATACACACTTTCATAGACCTGTGTTCTAATATTGACACACTCTCATAGACCCATGTTCCAATATTGAAAACTCTCATAGACCCGTGTGCTAATATTAAAACACACTTGGAGACACGTGTGCTAATATTGACACACTCTCGGAGACCCGTGTGCTAATATTGACAGACTCACATAGACCCATGTGCTAATATTGACAGACTCACATGGACCCGTGTGCTAATATTGACACACTCCCGGAGACCCGTGTGCTAATATTGACACACTCCCAGAGACCCGTGTGCTAATATTGACACACTCCCAGAGATCCGTGTGCAAATATTGACACACTCCCGGAGACCCGTGTGCTAATATTGACACACTCCCGGAGACCTGTGTGATAATGTTGACACACTCCCGGAGATCTGTGTGCTAATATTGACACACTCTTCGAGACCCGTGTGCTAATATTGACATACTCCCGGAGACCCGTGTGCGAATATTGATACACACTTTCATAGACCTGTGTTCTAATATTGAAACCTCTCATAGACCCGTGTTCTAATAGTGACACACTCTCGGAGACCCGTGTTCTAATAGTCACACACTCTTGGAGACCCGTGTGCGAATATTGACACACTCCCGGAGACCCGTGTGCTAATATAGACACACTCCCGGA
The DNA here is from genome assembly GCF_044704955.1 of Pristiophorus japonicus. Classification (NCBI taxonomy): domain Eukaryota; kingdom Metazoa; phylum Chordata; class Chondrichthyes; family Pristiophoridae; genus Pristiophorus; species Pristiophorus japonicus. The sequence goes on from NC_091989.1 coordinate 152,608,706, forward strand.
GACCCGTGTGCTAATATTGACACACCCCCGGAGACCCATGTGCTAATATTGACACACTCCCGGAGATCCGTGTGCAAATATTGACACACTCCCAGAGACCCGTGTGCTAATATTGACACTCTCGGAGGCCCGTGTGCTAATATTGACACACCCCCGGAGACCCATGTGCTAATATTGACACACTCCCGGAGATCCGTGTGCAAATGTTGAAACACTCCCAGAGACCCGTGTACTAATATTGAAACACTCTCGGAGACCCGTGAGCTAATATTGACACACTCCCGGAGACCCGCGTGCTAATATTGACACACTCTCGGAGACCCGTGTGCGAATATTGACACACTCCCGGAGACCCGTGTGCTAATATTGACACACTCCCGGAGACCCGTGTGCTAATATTGACACACTCTCGGAGACACGTGTGCTAATATTGAGACACTCTTGGAGATCCGTGTGCAAATATTGACACACTCCCGGAGAACCGTGTGCTAATATTGACATTCTCCCGGAGACCCGTGTGCTAATATTGACACACTCTCGGAGACCCGTGTGCTAATATTGACAGACTCACATAGACCCGTGTGCTAATATTGACATACTCCCGGAGACCCGTGTGCGAATATTGATACACACTTTCAGAGACCTGTGTTCTAATATTGACACACTCTCATAGACCCATGTTCTAATATTGAAAACTCTCATAGACCCGTGTGCTAATATTAAAACACTCTCGGAGACCCGTGTGCTAATATTGACAGACTCACATAGACCCGTGTGCTAATATTGACAGACTCACATAGACCCGTGTGCTAATATTGACAGACTTACATAGATCCGTATGCTAATATTGACTCACACCCAGAGACCCGTGCGCTAATAATGACACACTCTCGGAGACACGTGTGCTAATATTGGCACACTCGCATAGACCGATGTTCTAATAGTGACACACTCTCGGAGACCCGTGTTCTAATAGTGACACACTCTTGGAGACCCGTGTGCTGATATTGACACACTCCCAGAGATCCGTGTGCAAATATTGACACACTCCCGGAGACCCGTGTGCTAATATTGACACACTCCCAGAGACCCGTGTGCTAATATTGACACACTCCCGGAGATCCATGTTGAAATATTGACACACTCCCAGAAATCCTTGTGCAAATATTGAAACACTCCCGGAGACCCGTGTGCTAATATTGACACACTCCCGGAGACCCGTGTGCTAATGTTGACACACTCCCGGAGATCCGTGTGCAAATATTGACACACTCCCGGAGACCCGTGTGCTAATATTGACACACTCTCGGAGACCCGTGTGCTAATATTGACACACTCCCGGAGACCCGTGTGCTAATATTGACACACTCTCGGAGACCCGTGTGCGAATATTGACACACTCCCAGAGACCCGTGTGCTAATATTGACACACTCCCGGAGGTCCGTGTGCAAATATTGACACACTCCCGGAGAACCGTGTGCGAATATTGATACACACTTTCATAGACCTGTGTTCTAATATTGACACACTCTCATAGACCCATGTTCTAATATTGAAAACTCTCATAGACCCGTGTGCTAATATTAAAATACTCTTGGACACGTGTGCTAATATTGACACACTCCCGGAGACCCGTGTGCTAATATAGACACACTCCCGGAGACCCGTGTGCTAATATTGACACACCCCCGGAGACCCATGTGCTAATATTGACACACTCCCGGAGATCCGTGTGCAAATATTGACACACTCCCGGAGACCCGTGTGCTAATATTGACACACTCCGAGACCCGTGTGCTAATATTGACATACTCCCGGAGACCCGTGTGCGAATATTGATACACACTTTCATAGACCTGTGTTCTAATATTGAAACCTCTCATAGACCCGTGTTCTAATAGTGACACACTCTCGGAGACCCGTGTTCTAATAGTGACACACTCTTGGAGACCCGTGTGCGAATATTGACACACTCCCGGAGACCCGTGTGCTAATAATGACACACTCTTGGAGACCCGTGCGCTAATAGTGACACAGTCCCGGACACCCGTGTGCGAATATTGACACACTCCCGGAGATCCGTGTGCAAATATTGACACACTCCCGGAGACAAGTGTGCTAATATTGACATACTCCCGGAGACCCGTGTGCTAATATTGACACACACTTAGGGACCCGTATGCTGATATTGACATACTCCCTGAGTACCGTGTGCGAATATTGATACACACTTTCATAGACCCGTGTTCTAATATTGACACACTCTCATAGACCCATGTTCTAATATTGAAAACTCTCATAGACCCGTGTGCTAATATTAAAACACTCTTGGAGACCCGTGTGCTAATATTGACACACTCTCGGAGACCCGTGTGCTAATATTGAGACACTCTTGGAGACCCGTGTGCTAATATTGACAAACTCCCGGAGACCCGTGTGCTAATATTGAGACACTCTTGGAGACCCGTGCGCTAATAGTGACACACTCCCAGAAACCCGTGTGCTAATATTGACAAACTCTTGGAGACCCGTGTGCTAATATTGAGACACACTTGGAGATCCGTGTGCAAATATTGACACACTCCCGGAGACCCGTGTGATAATATTGACATACTCCCGGAGACCTGTGTTTTAATATTGACACACTCTCATAGACCCATGTTCTAATATTGAAAACTCTCATAGACCCGTGTGCTAATATTGACAGACTCACATAGACCCGTGTGCTAATATTGACATACTCCCGGAGACCCGTGTGCGAATATTGACACACACTTTCATAGACCTGTGTTCTAATATTGACACACTCTCATAGACCCATGTTCTAATATTGAAAACTCTCATAGACCCGTGTGCTAATATGAAAAACTCTTGGAGACCCTTGTGCTAATATTGACACACTCTCGGAGACCCGTGTGCTAATATTGACAGACTCACATAGACCCGTGTGTTAATATTGACAGACTCACATAGACCCGTGTGCTAATATTGACAGACTCACATAGACCCGTATGCTAATATTGACACACACCCAGAGACCCGTGCGCTAATAATGACACACTCTCGGAGACACGTGTGCTAATATTGGCACACTCGCATAGACCAATGTTCTAATAGTGACACACTCTCGGAGACCCGTGTTCTAATAGTGACACACTCTTGGAGACCCGTGTGCTGATAATGCCACACTCCCAGAGATCCGTGTGCAAATATTGACACACTCCCGGAGATCCGTGTGCAAATATTGACACACTCCCGGAGACCCGTGTGCTAATATTGACACACTCTTGGAGACCCGTGTGCTAATATTGACACACTCCCAGAGACCCGTGTGCTAATATTGACACACTCTCGGAGACCCGTGTGCGAATATTGACACACTCCCAGAGACCCGTGTGCTAATATTGACATACTCTCGGAGACCCGTGTGCTAATATTGAGACACTCTTGGAGACCCGTGCGCTAATAGTGACACACTCCCGGACACCTGTGTGCGAATATTGACACACTCCCGGAGATCCGTGTGCAAATATTGACACACTCCAGGAGACCCGTGTGCTGATATTGACATACTCCCGGAGAACCGTGTGCGAATATTGATACACACTTTCATAGACCTGTGTTCTAATATTGACACACTCTCATAGACCCATGATCTAATATTGAAATCTCTCATAGACCCGTGTGCTAATATTAAAACACTCTTGGAGACCCGTGTGCTAATATTGACACACTCTCGGAGACCCGTGTGCTAATATTGACAGACTCACATAGACCCATGTGCTAATATTGACAGACTCACATAGACCCGTGTGCTAATATTGGCACACTCCCGGAGACCTGTGTACTAATATTGACACACTCTTAGAGACCCGTGTGCTAATATTGACATACACCCGGAGACCCGTGTGCGAATATTGATACACACTTTCATAGACCTGTGTTCTAATATTGACACACTCTCATAGACCCATGTTCTAATATTGAAATCTCTCATAGACCCGTGTGCTAATATTAAAACACTCTTGGAGACCCGTGTGCTAATATTTACACACTCTCGGAGACCCGTGTGCTAATATTGACAGACTCACATAGACCCCTGCGCTAATAGTGAGACACTCTCGGAGACACGTGTGCTAATATTGGCACACTCGCACAGACCCATGTTCTAATAGTGACACACTCTCGGAGACCCGTGTGCTAATATTGACACACTCCCGGAGACCCATGTGCTAATATTGACACACTCCCGGAGATCCGTGTGCAAATATTGACACACTCCCAGAGACCCGTGTGCTAATATTGACACACTCTCGGAGGCCCGTGAGCTAATATTGACACACTCCCGGAGACCCGTGTGCTAATATTGACACACTCTCGGAGACCCGTGTGCTAATATTGACAGACTCACATAGACCCGTGTGCTAATATTGACAGACTCACATAGACCCGTGTGCTAATATTGACAGACTCACATAGACCCGTATGCTAATATTGACACACACCCAGAGACCCCTGCGCTAATAGTGACACACTCTCGGAGACACGTGTGCTAATATTGGCACACTCGCAGAGACCCATGTTCTAATAGTGACACACTCTCGGAGACCCGTGTTCTAATAGTGACAGACTCCCAGAGACCCGTGTGCTAATATTGACAGACTCACATAGACCCGTGTGATAATATTGACAGACTCACATAGACCTGTGTGCTAATATTGACAGACTCACATAGACCCGTGTGCTAATATTGACAGACTCACATAGACCCGTGTGCTAATATTGATAAACTCTCGGAGACCCATGTGCTAATATTGACACACATCCAGAGACCCGTGTGCTAATATTGAAACACTCTTGGAGACCCGTGCGCTAATATTGACAGACTGTCGGAGACCCGTGTGCTAATATTGACAGACTCGCACAGACCCGTGTGCTAATATTGACACACTCCCAGAGACCCGTGTGCTAATATTGACAGACTCACATAGACCCGTGTGATAATATTGACAGACTCACATAGACCTGTGTGCTAATATTGACAGACTCACATAGACCCATGTGCTAATATTGACACACACCCAGAGACCCGTGTGCTAATATTGACACACTCTCATAGACCCGTGCGCTAATATTGACACACTCTCGGAGACACGTGTGCTGATAAATGACACACTCCCAGAGATCCGTGTGCAAATATTGACACACTCCCGGAGACCCGTGTGCTAATATTGACACACTCCCGGAGACCCGTGTGCTAATATTGACACACTCCCGGAGATCCGTGTGCAAATGTTAACACACTCCCAGAGACCCGTGTACTAATATTGAAACACTCTCGGAGACCCGTGAGCTAATATTGACACACTCCCGGAGACCCGTGTGCTAATATTGACACACTCTCGGAGACCCGTGTGCGAATATTGACACACTCCCGGAGACCCGTGTGCTAATATTGACACACTGTCGGAGATCCGTGTGCTATTATTGACACACTCGCGGAGACCCGTGTGCTAATATTGACACACTCTCGGAGACCCGTGTGCGAATATTGACACACTCCCAGAGACCCATGTGCTAATATTGACACACTCTCGGAGACCCGTGTGCTAATATTGAGACACTCTTGGAGATCCGTGTGCAAATATTGACACACTCCCGGAGAACCGTGTGCTAATATTGACATACGTCCAGAGACCCGTGTGCTAATATTGACACACTCTTAGAGACCCGTGTTATAATATTGAATACTCTCATAGACCCGTGTGCTAATATTAAAACACTCTTGGAGACACGTGTGCTAATATTGACACACTCTCGGAGACCCGTGTGCTAATATTCACATACTCCCGGAGACCTGTGTTTTAATATTGGCACACTCTCATAGATCCATGTTCTAATATTGAAAACTCTCATAGCCCCGTGTGCTAATATTAAAACACTCTTGGAGACACGTGTGCTAATATTGACACACTCTCGCAGACACGTGTGCTAATATTGACAGACTCACATAGACCCGTGTGCTAATATTGACATACTCCCGGAGACCCGTGTGCGAATATTGATACACACTTTCATAGACCTGTGTTCTAACATTGACAGACTCACATAGACCCGTGTGCTAATATTGACAGACTCACATAGACCCGTGTGCTAATATCGACAGACTCACAAAGACCCGTATGCTAATATTGACTCACACCCAGAGACCCGTGCGCTAATAATGACACACTCTGAGAGACCTGTGTGCTAATATTGACATACTCCCGGAGACCCGTGTGCGAATATTGATACACACTTTCATAGACCTGTGTTCTAATATTGACACACTCTCATAGACCCATGTTCTAATATTGAAAACTCTCATAGACCCGTGTGCTAATATTAAAACACTCTCGGAGACCCGTGTGCTAATATTGACAGACTCACATAGACCCATGTGCTAATATTGACAGACTCACATAGACCCGTATGCTAATATTGACTCACACCCAGAGACCCGTGCGCTAATAATGACACACTCTCGGAGACACGTGTGCTGATATTGGCACACTCGCATAGACCGATGTTCTAATAGTGACACACTCTCGGAGACCCGTGTTCTAATAGTGACACACTCTTGGAGACCCGTGTGCTGATATTGACACACTCCCAGAGATCCGTGTGCAAATATTGACACACTCCCGGAGACACGTGTGCTAATATTGACACACTCCCAGAGACCCGTGTGCTAATATTGACACACTCCCGGAGATCCGTGTTGAAATATTGACACACTCCCGGAGACTCGTGTGCTAATATTAACACACTCTTAGAGACCCGTGTGCTGATAATGACACACTCCCGGAGACCCGTGTGCTAATGTTGACACACTCCCAGAGATCCGTGTGCAAATATTGACACACTCCCGGAGACCCGTGTGCTAATATTGACACACTCTCGGAGACCCGTGTGCTAATATTGACACACTCCCGGAGACCCGTGTGCTAATATTGACATACTCTCGGAGACCCGTGTGCTAATATTGAGACACTCTTGGAGACCCCTGCGCTAATAGTGACACACTCCCAGACACCCGTGTGTGAATATTGACACACTCCCGGAGATCCGTGTGCTAATATTGACACACTCTCGGAGGCCCGTGAGCTAATATTGACACACTGCCGGAGACCCGTGTGCTAATATTGACACACTCTCGGTGACCCGTGTGCGAATATTGACACATTCCCAGAGACCCGTGTGCTAATATTGACACACTCTCGGAGACCCGTGTGCTAATATTGACAGACTCACATAGACCCGTGTGCTAATATTGACAGACTCACATAGACCCATGTGCTAATATTGACAGACTCACATAGACCCGTATGCTAATATTGACACACAACCAGAGACCCCTGCGCTAATATGACACACTCTCGGAGACACGTGTGCTAATATTGGCACACTCGCATAGACCCATGTTCTAATAGTGACACACTCTCGGAGACCCGTGTTCTAATAGTGACACACTCTTGGAGACTCGTGTGCGAATATTGACACACTCCCGGAGACCCGTGTGCTAATATTGACACACTCTTAGAGACCCGTGTGCTGATAAATGACACACTCCCAGAGATCCGTGTGCAAATATTGACACACTCTCGGAGACACGTGTGCGAATATTGACACACTCTCGGAGTACCGTGTGCTAATATTGACACACTCCCGGAGATCCGTGTGCAAATATTGACACACTCCCAGAGACCCGTGTGCTAATATTGACACACTCTCGGAGTCCCGTGAGCTAATATTGACACACTCCCGGAGACCCGTGTGCTAATATTGACACACTCCCGGAGACACGTGTGCGAATATTGACACACTCCCGGAGACCCGTGTGCTAATATTGACACACTCTCGGAGACCCATGTGCTAATATTGACAGACTCACATAGACCCGTGTGCTAATATTGGCACACTCCCGGAGACCCGTGTGCTAATATTGACACATTCTTGGAGACCCGTGTGCTAATATTGACATACTCTCGGTGACCCGTGTGCGAATATTGACACACTCTGAGAGACCTGTGTGCTAATATTGACATACTCCCGGAGACCCGTGTGCGAATATTGATACACACTTTCATAGACCTGTGTTCTAATATTGACACACTCTCATAGACCCATGTTCTAATATTGAAAACTCTCATAGACCCGTGTGCTAATATTGACAGACTCACATTGACCTGTGTGCTAATATTGACAGACTCACATAGACCCGTGTGCTAATATTGACAGACTCACATAGACCCCTATGCTAATATTGACATACACCCAGAGACCCGAGCGCTAACAGTGACACACTCTCGGAGACACGTGTGCTAATATTGGTACACTCGCATCGACCCATGTTCTAATAGTGGCACACTCTCGGAGACCCGTGTTCTAATAGTGACACACTCTTGGAGACCCGTGTGCGAATATTGACACACTCCCGGAGACCCGTGTGCTAATATTGACACACTCTTAGAGACCTGTGTGCTAATATTTACACACTCTCGGAGACCCGTGTGCTAATATTGACACACTCGCAGAGACCTGTGTGCTAATATTGACACACTCCCAGAGACCCGTGTGCTAATATTGACAGACTCACAAAGACCCGTGTGCTAATATTGACATACTCCCGGAGACCCATGTGCGAATATTGATACACACTTTCATAGACCTGTGTTCTAATATTGACACACTCTCATAGACCCATGTTATAATATTGAAACCTCTCATAGACCCGTGTGCTAATATTAAAGGACTCTAGGAGACCCGTGTGCTAATATTGACACACTCTCGGAGACCCGTGTGCTAATATTGACAGACTCATACAGACCCCTGCGCTAATAGTGACACACTCTCGGAGACACGTGTGCTAATATTGGCACACTCGCACAGACCCATGTTCTAATAGTGACACACTCTCGGAGATCAGTGTTCTAATAGTGACAGACTCTTGGAGACCCGTGTGCGAATATTGACACACTCCCGGAGACCCGTGTGCTAATATTGACACACTCCCGGAGATCAGTGTGCAAATATTGACACACTCCCAGAGACCCGTGTGCTAATATTGACACACTCTCGGAGGCCCGTGAGCTAATATTGACACACTCCCGGAGACCCGTGTGCGAATATTGACACACTCCCAGAGACCCGTGTGCTAATATTGACACACTCTCGGAGACCCGTGTGCTAATATTGACAGACTCACATAGACCCGTATGCCAATATTGACACACACCCAGTGACCCCTGCGCTAATAGTGACACACTCTCGGAGACACGTGTGCTAATATTGGCACACTCGCATAGACCCATGTTCTAATAGTGACACACTCTCGGAGACCCGTGTTCTAATAGTGACACACTCTTGGAGACCCGTGTGCGAATATTGACACACTCCCGGAGACCCGTGTGCTAATATTGACACACTCTTAGAGACCCGTGTGCTGATAAATGACACACTCCCAGAGATCCGTGTGCAAATATTGACACACTCCCGGAGACCCGTGTGCTAATATTGACACACTCCCGGAGACCCGTGTGCTAATATTGACACACTCTCGGAGACACGTGTGCGAATATTGACACACTCTCAGAGACCCGTGTGCTAATATTGACACACTCTCGGAGACCCATGTGCTAATATTGACAGACTCACATAGATCCGTGTGCTAATATTGGCACACTCCCGAAGACCCGTGTGGTAATATTGACACATTCTTAGAGACCCGTGTGCTAATATTGACATACTCTCGGAGACCCGTGTGCGAATGTTGACACACTCTGAGAGACCTGTGTTCTAATATTGACACACTCTCATAGACCCATGTTCTCATATTGAAAACTCTCATAGACCATGTGCTAATATTGACAGACTCACATTGACCCGTGTGCTAATATTGACAGACTCACATAGACCCGTGTGCTAATATTGACAGACTCACATAGACCCGTATGCTAATATTGACATACACCCAGAGACCCGTGCGCTAATAGTGACACACTCTCGGAGACACGTGTGCTAATATTGGTACACTCGCATAGACCCATGTTCTAATAGTGACACACTCTCGGAGACCCGTGTTCTAATAGTGACACACTCTTGGAGACCCGTGTGCGAATATTGACACACTCCCGGAGACCCGTGTGCTAATATTGACACACTGTCGGAGACCCGTGTGCTAATATTGACACACTCCCAGAGACCTGTGTGCTAATATTGACACACTCCCAGAGGCCCGTGTGCTAATATTGACACACTCTCGGAGACCCGTGTGCTAATATTGAGACACTCTTGGAGACCCGTGCGCTAATATTGACAGACTGTCGGAGACCCGTGTGCTAATATTGACACACTCCCAGAGGCCAGTGTGCTAATATTGACAGACTCGCATTGACCCATGCGCTAATATTGACACACACCCGGAGACCCGTGTGCTAATATTGATACACTCCCGAAGACCCGTGTGCTAATATTGACACACTCTTAGACAGCCATGTGCTAATATTGACATACTCCCGGAGACCCGTGTGCGAATATTGATACACACTTTCATAGACCTGTGTTCTAATATTGACACACTCTCATAGACCCATGTTCTAATATTGAAAACTCTCATAGACCCGTGTGCTAATATTAAAACACTCTTGGAGACCCGTGTGCTAATATTGACAGACTCACATAGACCCGTGTGCTAATATTGACAGACTCACATAGACCCGTGTGCTAATATTGACAGACTCACATAGACCCGTATGCTAATATTGACACACACCCAGAGACCCGTGCGCTAATAGTGACACATTCTCGGAGACACGTGTGCTAATATTGGCACACTCGCATAGACCCATGTTCTAATAGTGACACACTCTCGGAGACCCGTGTTCTAATAGTGACACACTCTTGGAGACCCGTGTGCGAATATTGACACACTCCCGGAGACCCGTGTGCTAAAATTGACATACTCTTAGAGACCCGTGTGCTGATATTGACACACTCCCAGAGATCCGTGTGCAAATATTGACACACTCCCGGAGACCTGTGTGCTAATATTGACACACTCCCGGAGACCCGTGTGGTAATAGTGACACTCTCCCGGAGACCCGTGTGCTAATATTGAGACACTCTTGGAGACCCGTGCGCTAATATTGACAGACTGTCGGAGACCCGTGTGCTAATATTGACAGACTCACATAGACCCATGTGCTAAGATTGACAGACTCACATAGACCCGTGTGCTAATATTGGCACACTCCCGGAGACCCGTGTGCTAATATTGACACACTCTTAGAGACCCGTGTGCTAATATTGACATACTCCCGGAGAACCGTGTGCAAATATTGATACACACTTTCATAGACCCATGTTCTAATATTGAAAACTCTTATTGACCCGTGTGCTAATATTAAAACACTCTTGGAGGCACGTGTGCTAATATTGACACACTCTCGGAGACCCGTGTGCTAATATTGACAGACTCACATAGACCCGTGTGCTAATATTGACAGACTCACATAGACCCGTGTGCTAATATTGGCACACTCCCGGAGACCCGTGTGCTAATATTGACATACTCCCGGAGACCCGTGTGCCAATATTGACACACTCCCGGAGACCCGTGTGCTAATATTGACACACTCCCAGAGAACTGTGTGCTAATATTGACACACTCCCAGAGACCAGTGTGCTAATATTGACACACTCCCAGAGACCCGTGTGCTAATATTGAGACACTCCCAGAGACCCGTGTGCTAATATTGAGACACTCCCGGAGACCCGTGTGCTAATATTGACACACTCCCAGAGAACTGTGTGCTAATATTGACACACTCCCAGAGACCAGTGTGCTAATTTTGACACACTCCCGGAGACCCGTGTGCGAATATTGACACACTCTTAGAGACCCGTATGCTGATATTGACATACTCCCGGAGAACCGTGCGCGAATATTGATGCACACTTTCATAGACCTGTGTGCTAATATTGACATACTCTCATAGACCCATGTTCTAATATTGAAAACTCTCATAGACCCGTGTGGTAATATTGACAGACTCACATAGACCCGTATGCTAATATTGACACACTCTTAGAGACCCGTGCGCTAATAGTGACACACTCTCGGAGACACGTGTGCTAATATTGGCACACTCGCATAGACCCGTGTGCGAATATTGACACACTCCCGGAGACCCGTGTGCAAATATTGACACACTCCCGGAGACACGTGTGCTAATATTGACATACTCACGGAGACCCGTGCGCTAATATTTACACACTCCCGGAGACCCGTGTGCTAATATTGGCACATTCTCGGAGACCCGTGTGCTAATATTGACACACTCCCAGAGACCTGTGTGCTAATATTGACACACTCCCAGAGACCCGTGTGCTAATATTGATACACTCTCGGAGACCCGTGTGCTAATATTGACAGACTGTTGGAGACCCGTGTGCTAATATTGACAGACTCACATAGACCCGTATGCTAATATTGACACACACCCAGAGACCCGTGCGCTAATAGTGACACATTCTCGGAGACACGTGTGCTAATATTGGCACACTCGCATAGACCCATGTTCTAATAGTGACACACTCTCGGAGACCCGTGTTCTAATAGTGACACACTCTTGGAGACCCGTGTGCGAATATTGACACACTCCCGGAGACCCGTGTGCTAATATTGACATACTCTTAGAGACCCGTGTGCTGATATTGACACACTCCCAGAGATCCGTGTGCAAATATTGACACACTCCCGGAGACCTGTGTGCTAATATTGACACACTCCCGGAGACCCGTGTGGTAATAGTGACACTCTCCCGGAGACCCGTGTGCTAATATTGAGACACTCTTGGAGACCCGTGCGCTAATATTGACAGACTGTCGGAGACCCGTGTGCTAATATTGACAGACTCACATAGACCCATGTGCTAAGATTGACAGACTCACATAGACCCGTGTGCTAATATTGGCACACTCCCGGAGACCCGTGTGCTAATATTGACACACTCTTAGAGACCCGTGTGCTAATATTGACATACTCCCGGAGAACCGTGTGCAAATATTGATACACACTTTCATAGACCCATGTTCTAATATTGAAAACTCTTATATGACCCGTGTGCTAATATTAAAACACTCTTGGAGGCACGTGTGCTAATATTGACACACTCTCGGAGACCCGTGTGCTAATATTGACAGACTCACATAGACCCGTGTGCTAATATTGACAGACTCACATAGACCCGTGTGCTAATATTGGCACACTCCCGGAGACCCGTGTGCTAATATTGACATACTCCCGGAGACCCGTGTGCCAATATTGACACACTCCCGGAGACCCGTGTGCTAATATTGACACACTCCCAGAGAACTGTGTGCTAATATTGACACACTCCCAGAGACCAGTGTGCTAATATTGACACACTCCCAGAGACCCGTGTGCTAATATTGAGACACTCCCAGAGACCCGTGTGCTAATATTGAGACACTCCCGGAGACCCGTGTGCTAATATTGACACACTCCCAGAGAACTGTGTGCTAATATTGACACACTCCCAGAGACCAGTGTGCTAATTTTGACACACTCCCGGAGACCCGTGTGCGAATATTGACACACTCTTAGAGACCCGTATGCTGATATTGACATACTCCCGGAGAACCGTGCGCGAATATTGATGCACACTTTCATAGACCTGTGTGCTAATATTGACATACTCTCATAGACCCATGTTCTAATATTGAAAACTCTCATAGACCCGTGTGGTAATATTGACAGACTCACATAGACCCGTATGCTAATATTGACACACTTTTAGAGACCCGTGCGCTAATAGTGACACACTCTCGGAGACACGTGTGCTAATATTGGCACACTCGCATAGACCCGTGTGCGAATATTGACACACTCCCGGAGACCCGTGTGCAAATATTGACACACTCCCGGAGACACGTGTGCTAATATTGACATACTCACGGAGACCCGTGCGCTAATATTTACACACTCCCGGAGACCCGTGTGCTAATATTGGCACACTCTCGGAGACCCGTGTGCTAATATTGACACACTCCCAGAGCCCTGTGTGCTAATATTGACACACTCCCAGAGACCCGTGTGCTAATATTGATACACTCTCGGAGACCCGTGTGCTAATATTGACAGACTGTTGGAGACCCGTGTGCTAATATTGACAGACTCACATAGACCCGTATGCTAATATTGACACACACCCAGAGACCCGTGCGCTAATAGTGACACATTCTCGGAGACACGTGTGCTAATATTGGCACACTCGCATAGACCCATGTTCTAATAGTGACACACTCTCGGAGACCCGTGTGCTGATATTGACACACTCCCAGAGATCCGTGTGCAAATATTGACACACTCCCGGAGACCTGTGTGCTAATATTGACACACTCCCGGAGACCCGTGTGGTAATAGTGACACTCTCCCGGAGACCCGTGTGCGAATATTGACACACTCCCGGAGATCCGTGTGCAAATATTGACACACTCCCGGAGACCCGTGTGCTAATATTGACATACTCCCGGAGACCCCTGTGCTAATATTGACACACTCTTAGAGACCGGTGTGCTGATATTGACATACTCCCGGAGAACCGTGTGCAAATATTGATACACACTTTCATAGACCCATGTTCTAATATTGAAAACTCTTATTGACCCGTGTGCTAATATTAAAACACTCTTGGAGGCACGTGTCCTAATATTGACACACTCTCGGAGACCCGTGTGCTAATACTGACAGACTCACATAGACCCGTGTGCTAATATTGACACACTCTCGCAGACCCGTGTGCTAATATTGACAGACTCACATAGACCCGTGTGCTAATATTGACAGACTCAAATAGACCCGTGTGCTAATATTGGAACACTCCCGGAGACCTGTGTGCTAATATTGACACACTCTTAAAGACCCGTGTGCTAATATTGACATACTCCCGGAGACCCGTGTGCGAATATTGATACACTTTTATAGACCTGTGTTCTAATATTGACACACTCTCATAGACCCATGTTCTAATATTGAAAACTCTCATAGACCCGTGTGCTAATATTAAAACACTCTTGGAGACCCGTGTGCTAATATTGACAGACTCACATAGACCCGTGTGCTAATATTGACAGACTCACATAGACCCGTGTGCTAATATTGACAGACTCACATAGACCCGTATGCTAATATTGACACACAACCAGAGACCCGTGCGCTAATAATGACACACTCTCGGAGACACGTGTGCTAATATTGGCACACTCGCATAGACCAACGTTCTAATAGTGACACACTCTCGGAGACCCGTGTTCTAATAGTGACACACTCTTGGAGACCCGTGTGCTGATATTGACACACTCCCAGTGATCCGTGTGCAAATATTGACACACTCCCGGAGACCCGTGTGCTAATATTGACACACTCCCGGAGACCCGTCTGCTAATATTGACACACTCCCGGTGATCCGTGTTGAAATATTGACACACTCCCGGAGACCCGTGTGCTAATATTGACACACTCTCGGAGACTCGTGTGCTAATATTGACATACTCTTAGAGACCCGTGTGCTGATAATGACACACTCCCAGAGATCCGTGTGCAAATATTGACCCACTCCCGGAGACCCGTGTGCTAATATTGACACACTCCCGGAGACCCGTGTGCTAATATTGACACACTCCCGGAGATCCGTGTGCAAATATTGACACACTCCCAGAGACCCGTGTGCTAATATTGACAGACTCACATAGACCCATGTGCTAAGATTGACAGACTCACATAGACCCGTGTGCTAATATTGGCACACTCCCGGAGACCCGTGTGCTAATATTGACACACTCTTAGAGACCCGTGTGCTAATATTGACATACTCCCGGAGACCCGTGTGCGAATATTGATACACACTTTCATAGACCTGTGTTCTAATATTGACACACTCTCATAGACCCATGTTCTAATATTGAAAACTCTCATAGACCCGTGTGCTAATATTAAAATACTCTTGGAGACCCGTGTGCTAATATTGACACACTCTCGGAGACCCGTGTGCTAATATTGACAGACTCACATAGACCCGTGTGCTAATATTGACAGACTCACATAGACCCGTATGCTAATATTGACACACACCCAGAGACCCGTGCGCTAATAGTGACACATTCTCGGAGACACGTGTGCTAATATTGGCACACTCGCATAGACCCATGTTCTAATAGTGACACACTCTCGGAGACCCGTGTTCTAATAGTAACACACTCTTGGAGACCCGTGTGCGAATATTGACACACTCCCGGAGACCCGTGTGCTAAAATTGACATACTCTTAGAGACCCGTGTGCTGATATTGACACACTCCCAGAGATCCGTGTGCAAATATTGACACACTCCCGGAGACCTGTGTGCTAATATTGACACACTCCCGGAGACCCGTGTGGTAATAGTGACACTCTCCCGGAGACCCGTGTGCGAATATTGACACACTCCCGGAGATCCGTGTGCAAATATTGACACACTCCCGGAGACCCGTGTGCTAATATTGACATACTCCCGGAGACCCCTGTGCTAATATTGATACACACTTTCATAGACCCATGTTCTAATATTGAAAACTCTTATTGACCCGTGTGCTAATATTAAAACACTCTTGGAGGCACGTGTGCTAATATTGACACACTCTCGGAGACCCGTGTGCTAATATTGACAGACTCACATAGACCCGTGTGCTAATATTGACAGACTCACATAGACCCGTGTGCTAATATTGGCACACTCCCGGAGACCCGTGTGCTAATATTGACATACTCCCGGAGACCCGTGTGCTAATATTGACACACTCCCGGAGACCCGTGTGCTAATATTGACACACTCCCAGAGACCTGTGTGCTAATATTGACACACTCCCAGAGACCAGTGTGCTAATATTGACACACTCCCAGAGACCCGTGTGCTAATATTGAGACACTCTTGGAGACCCGTGCGCTAATATTGACAGACTGTCGGAGACCCGTGTGCTAATATTGACACACTCCCGGAGATCCGTGTGCAAATATTGACACACTCCCGGAGACCCGTGTGCTAATTTTGACACACTCCCGGAGACCCGTGTGCGAATATTGATACACACTTTCATAGACCTGTGTTCTAATATTGACATACTCTCATAGACCCATGTTCTAATATTGAAAACTCTCATAGACCCGTGTGCTAATATTAAAACACTCTTGGAGACCCGTGTGCTAATATTTGACACACTCTCGGAGACCTGTGTGCTAACATTGACACTCACATAGACCCGTGTGCTAATATTGACAGACTCACATAGACCCGTGTGGTAATATTGACAGACTCACATAGACCCGTATGCTAATATTGACACACTCTTAGAGACCCGTGCGCTAATAGTGACACACTCTCGGAGACACGTGTGCTAATATTGGCACACTCGCATAGACACGTGTGCGAATATTGACACACTCCCGGAGACCCGTGTGCAAATATTGACACACTCCCGGAGACACGTGTGCTAATATTGACATACTCACGGAGACCCGTGCGCTAATATTTACACACTCCCGGAGACCCGTGTGCTAATATTGACACACTCCCAGAGACCTGTGTGCTAATATTGACACACTCCCAGAGACCCGTTTGCTAATATTGATACACTCTCGGAGACCCGTGTGCTAATATTGACAGACTGTTGGAGACCCGTGTGCTAATATTGACAGACTCACATAGACCCGTATGCTAATATTGACACACACCCAGAGACCTGTGCGCTAATAGTGACACATTCTCGGAGACACGTGTGCTAATATTGGCACACTCGCATAGACCCATGTTCTAATAGTGACACACTCTCGGAGACCCGTGTTCTAATAGTGACACACTCTTGGAGACCCGTGTGCGAATATTGACACACTCCCGGAGACCCGTGTGCTAATATTGACATACTCTTAGAGACCCGTGTGCTGATATTGACACACTCCCAGAGATCCGTGTGCAAATATTGACACACTCCCGGAGACCTGTGTGCTAATATTGACACACTCCCGGAGACCCGTGTGGTAATAGTGACACTCTCCCGGAGACCCGTGTGCGAATATTGACACACTCCCGGAGATCCGTGTGCAAATATTGACACACTCCCGGAGACCCGTGTGCTAATATTGACATACTCCCGGAGACCCCTGTGCTAATATTGACACACTCTTAGAGACCGGTGTGCTGATATTGACATACTCCCGGAGAACCGTGTGCAAATATTGATACACACTTTCATAGACCCATGTTCTAATATTGAAAACTCTTATTGACCCGTGTGCTAATATTAAAACACTCTTGGAGGCACGTGTCCTAATATTGACACACTCTCGGAGACCCGTGTGCTAATACTGACAGACTCACATAGACCCGTGTGCTAATATTGACACACTCTCGCAGACCCGTGTGCTAATATTGACAGACTCACATAGACCCGTGTGCTAATATTGACAGACTCAAATAGACCCGTGTGCTAATATTGACACACTCCCAGAGACCAGTGTGCTAATATTGACACACTCCCAGAGACCCGTGTGCTAATATTGAGACACGCTTGGAGACCCGTGCGCTAATATTGACAGACTGTCGGAGACCCGTGTGCTAATATTGACACACTCCCGGAGATCCGTGTGCAAATATTGACACACTCCCGGAGACCCGTGTGCTAATTTTGACACACTCCCGGAGACCCGTGTGCGAATATTGATACACACTTTCATAGACCTGTGTTCTAATATTGACATACTCTCATAGACCCATGTTCTAATATTGAAAACTCTCATAGACCCGTGTGCTAATATTAAAACACTCTTGGAGACCCGTGTGCTAATATTGACACACTCTCGGAGACCTGTGTGCTAACATTGACACTCACATAGACCCGTGTGCTAATATTGACAGACTCACATAGACCCGTGTGGTAATATTGACAGACTCACATAGACCCGTATGCTAATATTGACACACTCTTAGAGACCCGTGCGCTAATAGTGACACACTCTCGGAGACACGTGTGCTAATATTGGCACACTCGCATAGACCCGTGTGCGAATATTGACACACTCCCGGAGACCCGTGTGCAAATATTGACACACTCCCGGAGACACGTGTGCTAATATTGACATACTCACGGAGACCCGTGCGCTAATATTTACACACTCCCGGAGACCCGTGTGCTAATATTGACACACTCTCGGAGACCCGTGTGCTAATATTGACACACTCCCAGAGACCTGTGTGCTAATATTGACACACTCCCAGAGACCCGTGTGCTAATATTGATACACTCTCGGAGACCCGTGTGCTAATATTGACAGACTGTTGGAGACCCGTGTGCTAATATTGACAGACTCACATAGACCCGTATGCTAATATTGACACACACCCAGAGACCTGTGCGCTAATAGTGACACATTCTCAGAGACACGTGTGCTAATATTGGCACACTCGCATAGACCCATGTTCTAATAGTGACACTCTCGGAGACCCGTGTTCTAATAGTGACACACTCTTGGAGACCCGTGTGCGAATATTGACACACTCCCGGAGACCCGTGTGCTAATATTGACATACTCTTAGAGACCCGTGTGCTGATATTGACACACTCCCAGAGATCCGTGTGCAAATATTGACACACTCCCGGAGACCTGTGTGCTAATATTGACACACTCCCGGAGACCCGTGTGGTAATAGTGACACTCTCCCGGAGACCCGTGTGCGAATATTGACACACTCCCGGAGATCCGTGTGCAAATATTGACACACTCCCGGAGACCCGTGTGCTAATATTGACATACTCCCGGAGACCCCTGTGCTAATATTGACACACTCTTAGAGACCGGTGTGCTGATATTGACATACTCCCGGAGAACCGTGTGCAAATATTGATACACACTTTCATAGACCCATGTTCTAATATTGAAAACTCTTATTGACCCGTGTGCTAATATTAAAACACTCTTGGAGGCACGTGTCCTAATATTGACACACTCTCGGAGACCCGTGTGCTAATACTGACAGACTCACATAGACCCGTGTGCTAATATTGACACACTCTCGCAGACCCGTGTGCTAATATTGACAGACTCACATAGACCCGTGTGCTAATATTGACAGACTCAAATAGACCCGTGTGCTAATATTGACACACTCCCAGAGACCAGTGTGCTAATATTGACACACTCCCAGAGACCCGTGTGCTAATATTGAGACACTCTTGGAGACCCGTGCGCTAATATTGACAGACTGTCGGAGACCCGTGTGCTAATATTGACACACTCCCGGAGATCCGTGTGCAAATATTGACACACTCCCGGAGACCCGTGTGCTAATTTTGACACACTCCCGGAGATCCGTGTGCAAATATTGACACACTCCCGGAGACCCGTGTGCTAATATTGACATACTCCCGGAGACCCCTGTGCTAATATTGACACACTCTTAGAGACCGGTGTGCTGATATTGACATACTCCCGGAGAACCGTGTGCAAATATTGATACACACTTTCATAGACCCATGTTCTAATATTGAAAACTCTTATTGACCCGTGTGCTAATATTAAAACACTCTTGGAGGCACGTGTCCTAATATTGACACACTCTCGGAGACCCGTGTGCTAATACTGACAGACTCACATAGACCCGTGTGCTAATATTGACACACTCTCGCAGACCCGTGTGCTAATATTGACAGACTCACATAGACCCGTGTGCTAATATTGACAGACTCAAATAGACCCGTGTGCTAATATTGGAACACTCCCGGAGACCTGTGTGCTAATATTGACACACTCTTAAAGACCCGTGTGCTAATATTAAAACACTCTTGGAGACCCGTGTGCTAATATTGACACACTCTCGGAGACCCGTGTGCTAATATTGACAGACACACATAGACCCGTGTGCTAATATTGACAGACTCACATAGACCCGTGTGCTAATATTGACAGACTCACATAGACCCGTATGCTAATATTGACACACAACCAGAGACCCGTGCGCTAATAATGACACACTCTCGGAGACACGTGTGCTAATATTGGCACACTCGCATAGACCAACGTTCTAATAGTGACACACTCTCGGAGACCCGTGTTCTAATAGTGACACACTCTTGGAGACCCGTGTGCTGATATTGACACACTCCCAGTGATCCGTGTGCAAATATTGACACACTCCCGGAGACCCGTGTGCTAATATTGACACACTCCCGGAGACCCGTCTGCTAATATTGACACACTCCCGGTGATCCGTGTTGAAATATTGACACACTCCCGGAGACCCGTGTGCTAATATTGACACACTCTCGGAGACTCGTGTGCTAATATTGACATACTCTTAGAGACCCGTGTGCTGATAATGACACACTCCCAGAGATCCGTGTGCAAATATTGACCCACTCCCGGAGACCCGTGTGCTAATATTGACACACTCCCGGAGACCCGTGTGCTAATATTGACACACTCCCGGAGATCCGTGTGCAAATATTGACACACTCCCAGAGACCCGTGTGCTAATATTGACACACACTCGGAGACCCGTGTGCTAATATTGACAGACTCACATAGACCCATGTGCTAAGATTGACAGACTCACATAGACCCGTGTGCTAATATTGGCACACTCCCGGAGACCCGTGTGCTAATATTGACACACTCTTAGAGACCCGTGTGCTAATATTGACATACTCCCGGAGACCCGTGTGCGAATATTGATACACACTTTCATAGACCTGTGTTCTAATATTGACACACTCTCATAGACCCATGTTCTAATATTGAAAACTCTCATAGACCCGTGTGCTAATATTAAAATACTCTTGGAGACCCGTGTGCTAATATTGACACACTCTCGGAGACCCGTGTGCTAATATTGACAGACTCACATAGACCCGTGTGCTAATATTGACAGACTCACATAGACCCGTATGCTAATATTGACACACACCCAGAGACCCGTGCGCTAATAGAGACACATTCTCGGAGACACGTGTGCTAATATTGGCACACTCGCATAGACCCATGTTCTAATAGTGACACACTCTCGGAGACCCGTGTTCTAATAGTGACACACTCTTGGAGACCCGTGTGCTAATATTAAAATACTCTTGGAGACCCGTGTGCTAATATTGACACACTCTCGGAGACCCGTGTGCTAATATTGACAGACTCACATAGACCCGTGTGCTAATATTGACAGACTCACATAGACCCGTATGCTAATATTGACACACACCCAGAGACCCGTGCGCTAATAGAGACACATTCTCGGAGACACGTGTGCTAATATTGGCACACTCGCATAGACCCATGTTCTAATAGTGACACACTCTCGGAGACCCGTGTTCTAATAGTGACACACTCTTGGAGACCCGTGTGCGAATATTGACACACTCCCGGAGACCCGTGTGCTAAAATTGACATACTCTTAGAGACCCGTGTGCTGATATTGACACACTCCCAGAGATCCGTGTGCAAATATTGACACACTCCCGGAGACCTGTGTGCTAATATTGACACACTCCCGGAGACCCGTGTGGTAATAGTGACACTCTCCCGGAGACCCGTGTGCGAATATTGACACACTCCCGGAGATCCGTGTGCAAATATTGACACACTCCCGGAGACCCGTGTGCTAATATTGACATACTCCCGGAGACCCCTGTGCTAATATTGACACACTCTTAGAGACCCGTGTGCTGATATTGACATACTCCCGGAGAACCGTGTGCAAATATTGATACACACTTTCATAGACCCATGTTCTAATATTGAAAACTCTTATTGACCCGTGTGCTAATATTAAAACACTCTTGGAGGCACGTGTGCTAATATTGACACACTCTCGGAGACCCGTGTGCTAATATTGACAGACTCACATAGACCCGTGTGCTAATATTGACAGACTCACATAGACCCGTGTGCTAATATTGGCACACTCCCGGAGAACCGTGTGCTAATATTGACATACTCCCGGAGACCCGTGTGCTAATATTGACACACTCCTGGAGACCCGTGTGCTAATATTGACACACTCCCAGAGACCTGTGTGCTAATATTGACACACTCCCAGAGACCAGTGTGCTAATATTGACACACTCCCAGAGACCCGTGTGCTAATATTGAGACACTCTTGGAGACCCGTGCGCTAATATTGACAGACTGTCGGAGACCCGTGTGCTAATATTGACACACTCCCGGAGATCCGTGTGCAAATATTGACACACTCCCGGAGACCCGTGTGCTAATTTTGACACACTCCCGGAGACCCATGTGCGAATATTGATACACACTTTCATAGACCTGTGTTCTAATATTGACATACTCTCATAGACCCATGTTCTAATATTGAAAACTCTCATAGACCCGTGTGCTAATATTAAAACACTCTTGGAGACCCGTGTGCTAATATTGACACACTCTCGGAGACCCGTGTGCTAATATTGACACTCACATAGACCCGTGTGCTATTATTGACAGACTCACATAGACCTGTGTGGTAATATTGACAGACTCACATAGACCCGTATGCTAATATTGACACACTCTTAGAGACCCGTGCGCTAATAGTGACACACTCTCGGAGACACGTGTGCTAATATTGGCACACTCGCATAGACCCGTGTGCGAATATTGACACACTCCCGGAGACCCGTGTGCAAATATTGACACACTCCCGGAGACACGTGTGCTAATATTGACATACTCACGGAGACCCGTGCGCTAATATTTACACACTTCCGGAGACCCGTGTGCTAATATTGACACACTCTCGGAGACCCGTGTGCTAATATTGACACACTCCCAGAGACCTGTGTGCTAATATTGACACACTCCCAGAGACCCGTGTGCTAATATTGATACACTCTCGGAGACCCGTGTGCTAATATTGACAGACTGTTGGAGACCCGTGTGCTAATATTGACAGACTCACATAGACCCGTATGCTAATATTGACACACACCCAGAGACCCGTGCGCTAATAGTGACACATTCTCGGAGACACGTGTGCTAATATTGGCACACTCGCATAGACCCATGTTCTAATAGTGACACACTCTCGGAGACCCGTGTTCTAATAGTGACACACTCTTGGAGACCCGTGTGCGAATATTGACACACTCCCGGAGACCCGTGTGCTAATATTGACATACTCTTAGAGACCCGTGTGCTGATATTGACACACTCCCAGAGATCCGTGTGCAAATATTGACACACTCCCGGAGACCTGTGTGCTAATATTGACACACTCCCGGAGACCCGTGTGGTAATAGTGACACTCTCCCGGAGACCCGTGTGCGAATATTGACACACTCCCGGAGATCCGTGTGCAAATATTGACACACTCCCGGAGACCCGTGTGCTAATATTGACATACTCCCGGAGACCCCTGTGCTAATATTGACACACACTTTCATAGACCCATGTTCTAATATTGAAAACTCTTATTGACCCGTGTGCTAATATTAAAACACTCTTGGAGGCACGTGTCCTAATATTGACACACTCTCGGAGACCCGTGTGCTAATACTGACAGACTCACATAGACCCGTGTGCTAATATTGACACACTCTCGCAGACCCGTGTGCTAATATTGACAGACTCACATAGACCCGTGTGCTAATATTGACAGACTCAAATAGACCCGTGTGCTAATATTGGAACACTCCCGGAGACCTGTGTGCTAATATTGACACACTCTTAAAGACCCGTGTGCTAATATTGACATACTCCCGGAGACCCGTGTGCGAATATTGATACACTTTCATAGACCTGTGTTCTAATATTGACACACTCTCATAGACTCATGTTCTAATATTGAAAACTCTCATAGACCCGTGTGCTAATATTAAAACACTCTTGGAGACCCGTGTGCTAATATTGACACACTCTCGGAGACCCGTGTGCTAATATTGACAGACTCACATAGACCCGTGTGCTAATATTGACAGACTCACATAGACCCGTGTGCTAATATTGACAGACTCACATAGACCCGTATGCTAATAGTGACACACTCTCGGAGACCCGTGTTCTAATAGTGACACACTCTTGGAGACCCGTGTGCTGATATTGACACACTCCCAGTGATCCGTGTGCAAATATTGACACACTCCCGGAGACCCGTGTGCTAATATTGACACACTCCCGGAGACCCGTCTGCTAATATTGACAGACTCACATAGACCCGTGTGCTGATAATGACACACTCCCAGAGATCCGTGTGCAAATATTGACCCACTCCCGGAGACCCGTGTGCTAATATTGACACACTCCCGGAGACCCGTCTGCTAATATTGACACACTCCCGGAGATCCGTGTGCTAATATTGACAGACTCACATAGACCCATGTGCTAAGATTGACAGACTCACATAGACCCGTGTGCTAATATTGGCACACTCCCGGAGACCCGTGTGCTAATATTGACACACTCTTAGAGACCCGTGTGCTAATATTGACATACTCCCGGAGACCCGTGTGCGAATATTGATACACACTTTCATAGACCTGTGTTCTAATATTGACACACTCTCATAGAGCCATGTTCTAATATTGAAAACTCTCATAGACCCGTGTGCTAATATTAAAATACTCTTGGAGACCCGTGTGCTAATATTGACACACTCTCGGAGACCCGTGTGCTAATATTGACAGACTCACATAGACCCCTGCGCTAATAGTGACATACTCTCGGAGACACGTGTGCTAATAGTGAGACACTCTTGGAGACCCGTGTGCGAATATTGACACACTCCCGGAGACCCGTGTGCTGACATTGACACACTCCCAGAGATCTGTGTGCAAATATGGACACACTCCCAGAGACCTGTGTGCTAATATTGACACACTCCCGGAGACCCGTGTGCTAATATTGACACACTCCCGGAGATCCGTGTGCAAATATTGACACACTCCCGGAGACCCGTGTGCTAATATCGACACACTCCCGGAGACCCGTGTGCTAATATTGACACACTCTCGGAGACCCGTGTGCGAATATTGACATACTCCCAGAGACCCGTGTGTTAATATTGACACACTCTCGGAGATCCGTGTGCTAATATTGACACACTCGCGGAGACCCGTGTGCTAATATTGACACACTCTCGGAGACCCGTGTGCTAATATTGACATACTCCCGGAGACCCATGTGCTAATATTGACACACTCTCGGAGACCCGTGTGCTAATATTAAAAAACTCTAGGAGACCCGTGTGCTAATATTAACACACTCTCGGAGACCCGTGTGCTAATATTGACAGACTCACATAGACCCGTGTGCTAATATTGACAGACTCACATAGACCCGTATGCTAATATTGACACACACCCAGAGACCCGTGCGCTAAGAGTGACACACTCTCGGAGACCCGTGTTCTAATAGTGACACACTCTTGGAGACCCGTGTGCTGATATTGACACACTCCCAGAGATCCGTGTGCAAATATTGACACACTCCCGGAGACCCCTGTTCTAATATTGACACACTCCCGGAGACCCGTGTGCTGATAATGACACACTCCCAGAGATCCGTGTGCAAATATTGACACACTCCCGGAGACCCATGTGCTAATATTGACACACTCCCGGAGATCCGTGTGCAAATATTGACACACTCCCGGAGACCCGTGTGTTAATATTGACACACTCTCGGAGACCCGTCTGCTAATATCGACACACTCCCGGAGACCCGTGTGCTAATATTGACACACTCTCAGAGACCCGTGTGCGAATATTGACACACTCCCAGAGACCCGTGTGCTAATATTGACACACTCTCGGAGACCCGTGTGCTAATATTGAGACACTCTTGGAGATCCGTGTGCAAATATTGACACACTCCCGGAGACCCGTGTGCTAATATTGACATACTCCCGGAGACCTGTGTGCTAATATTGACACCATCTTAGAGACCCATGTTCTAATATTGAAAACTCTCATAGACCCATGTGCTAATATTAAAACACTCTTGGAGACACATGTGCTAATATTGACACACTCTCGCAGACCCGTGTGCTAATATTGACAGACTCACATAGACCCGTGTGCTAATATTGACAGACTCACATAGACCCGTGTGCTAATATTGGCACACTCCCGGAGACCTGTGTGCTAATATTGACACACTCTTAGAGACCCGTGTGCTAATATTGACATACTCCCGGAGACCCGTGTGCGAATATTGCTACACTTTCATAGACCTGTGTTCTAATATTGACAAACTCTCATAGACCCATGTTCTAATATTGAAAACTCTCATAGACCCGTGTGCTAATATTAAAACACTCTTGGAGACCCGTGTGCTAATATTGACACACTCTCGGAGACCCGTGTGCTAATATTGACAGACTCACATAGACCCGTGTGCTAATATTGACAGACTCACATAGACCCGTGTGCTAATATTGACAGACTCACATAGACCCGTATGCTAATATTGACACACACCCAGAGACCCGTGCGCTAATAATGACACACTCTCGGAGACACGTGTGCTAATATTGGCACACTCGCATAGACCAACGTTCTAATAGTGACACACTCTCGGAGACCCGTGTTCTAATAGTGAGACACTTTTGGAGACCCGTGTGCTGATATTGACACACTCCCAGAGATCCGTGTGCAAATATTGACACACTCCCGGAGACCCGTGTGCTAATATTGACACACTCCCGGAGACCCGTGTGCTAATATTGACACACTCCCGGTGATCCGTGTTGAAATATTGACACACTCCCGGAGACCCGTGTGCTAATATTGACACACTCTCGGAGACTCGTGTGCTAATATTGACATACTCTTAGAGACCCGTGTGCTGATAATGACACACTCCCAGAGATCCGTGTGCAAATATTGACACACTCCCGGAGACCCGTGTGCTAAAATTGACACACTCCCGGAGACCCGTGTGCTAATATTGACACACTCCCGGAGATCCGTGTGCAAATATTGACACACTCCCGGAGACCCGTGTGCTAATATTGGCACACTCCCGGAGACCCGTGTGCTAATATTGACACACTCTTAGAGACCCGTGTGCTAATATTGACATACTCCCGGAGACCCGTGTGCGAATATTGATACACACTTTCATAGACCTGTGTTCTAATATTGACACACTCTCATGGACCCATGTTCTAATATTGAAAACTCTCACAGACCCGTGTGCTAATATTAAAACACTCTTGGAGACCCGTGTGCTAATATTGACACACTCTCGGAGACGCGTGTGCTAATATTGACAGGCTCACATAGACCCCTGCGCTAATATTGACACACTCTCGGAGACACGTGTGCTAATAGTGACAGACTCACATAGACCCGTGTGCTAATATTGACAGACTCACATAGACCCGTGTGCTAATATTGACAGACTCACATAGACCCGTATGCTAATATTGACACACACCCAGAGACCCGTGCGCTAATAATGACACACTCTCGGAGACACGTGTGCTAATATTGGCACACTCGCAGAGACCAACGTTCTAATAGTGATACACTCTCGGAGACCCGTGTTCTAATAGTGACACACTCTTGGAGACCCGTGTGCTGATATTGACACACTCCCAGAGATCCGTGTGCAAATATTGACACCATCCCGGAGACCCCTGTCCTAATATTGACACACTCCCGGAGACCCGTGTGCTGATAATGACACACTCCCAGAGATCCGTGTGCAAATATTGACACACTCCCGGAGACCCGTGTGCTAATATTTAAACACACTCTCGGAGACTGGTGTGCTAATATCGACACACTCCCGGAGACCCGTGTGCTAATATTGACACACTCTCGGAGACCCGTGTGCGAATATTGACACACTCCCAGAGACCAGTCTGCTAATATTGACACACTCTCGGAGACCCGTGTGCAGATATTGACATACTCCCGGAGACCCGTGTGCTAATATTGGCACACTCCCGGAGACCCGTGTGCTAATATCGACACACTCTCGGAGACCCGTGTGCTAATATTGGCACACTCGCACAGACCCATGTTCTAATAGTGACACACTCTCGGAGACCCGTGTTCTAATAGTGACACATTCTTGGAGACCCGTGTGCGAATATTGACACACACCCGGAGACCCGTGTGCTAATATTGACACACTCCCGGAGACCCGTGTGTTAATATTGACACACTCTCGGAGATCCGTGTGCTAATATTGACACACTCGCGGAGACCCGTGTGCTAATATTGACACACTCTCGGAGACCCGTGTGCTAATATTGACATACTCCCGGAGACCCGTGTGCTAATATTGACACACTCTCGGAGACCCGTGTGCTAATATTGAGACACTCTTGGAGATCCGTGTGCAAATATTAACACACTCCCGGAGACCCGTGTGCTAATATTGACATACTCCCGGAGACCCGTGTGCTAATATTGACACACTCTCATAGACCCGTGTTCTAATATTGAAAACTCTCATAGACCCGTGTGCTAATATTAAAACACTCTTGGAGACACATGTGCTAATATTGACACACTCTCGCAGACCCGTGTGCTAATATTGACAGACTCACATAGACCCATGTGCGAATATTGACAGACTCACATAGACCCGTGTGCTAATATTGGCACACTCCCGGAGACCTGTGTGCTAATATTGACATACTCCCGGAGACCCGTGTGCGAATATTGATACACACTTTCATAGACCTGTGTTCTAATATTGACACACTCTCATAGACCCATGTTCTAATATTGAAAACTCTCATAGACCCGTGTGCTAATATTAAAAAACTCTTGGAGACCCGTGTGCTAATATTAACACACTCTCGGAGACCCGTGTGCTAATATTGACAGACTCACACAGACCCGTGTGCTAATATTGACAGACTCACATAGACCCGTGTGCTAATATTGACAGACTCACATAGACCCGTATGCTAATATTGACACACACCCAGAGACCCGTGCGCTAATAATGACACACTCTCGGAGACACGTGTGCTAATATTGGCACACTCGCATAGACCAATGTTCTAATAGTGACACACTCTTGGAGACCCGTGTGCGAATATTGACACACTCCCAGAGACCCGTGTGCTAATATTGACACACTTTTAGTGACCCGTGTGCTGATAAATGACACACTCCCAGAGATCCGTGTGCAAATATTGACACACTCCCGGAGACCCGTGTGCTAATATTGACGCACTCCCGGAGACCCGTGTGCTAATATTGACACACTCCCGGAGATCCGTGTGCAAATATTGACACACTCCCAGAGACCATGTGCTAATATTGACACACTCTCGGAGACCCGTGAGCTAATATTGACACACTCCCGGAGACCGTGTGATAATATTGCCACACTCTCTGAGACGCGTGTGTGAATATTGACACACTCCCAGAGACCCGTGTGCTAATATTGACACACTCTCGGAGACCCATGTGCTAATATTGACAGACTCACATAGACCCGTGTGCTAATATTGCCACACTCCCTGAGACCCGTGTGCTAATATTGACACACTCTTAGAGACCCGTGTGCTAATATTGACATACTCCCGGAAACCCGTGTGCGAATATTGACACACTTAGAGACCTGTGTGCTAATATTGACATACTCCCGGAGACCCGTGTGCGAATATTGATACACACTTTCATAGACCTGTGTTCTAATATTGACACACTCTCGTAGACCCATGTTCTAATATTGAAAACTCTCATAGACCCGTGTGCTAATATTAAAACACTCTTGGAGACCCGTGTGCTAATATTGACACACTCTCGGAGACCGGTGTGCTAATATTGACAGACTCACATAGACCCGTGTGCTAATATTGACAGACTCACATAGACCCGTGTGCTAATATTGCCAGACTCACATAGACCCGTGTGCTAATATTGACAGACTCACATAGACCTGTATGCTAATATTGACACACACCCAGAGACCCGTGCGCTAATAGTGACACATTCTCGGAGACACGTGTGCTAATATTGGCACACTCACATAGACCCATGTTTTAATAGTGACACACTCTCGGAGACCCGTGTTCTAATAGTGACACACTCTTGGAGACCCGTGTGCGAATATTGACACACTCCCGGAGACCCGTGTGCTAATATTGACACACTATTAGAGACCCGTGTGCTGATATTGACACACTCCGAGAGATCCGTGTGCAAATATTGACACACTCCCGGAGACCCGTGTGCTAATATTGACACACTCCCGGAGACCCGTGTGCTAATATTGACACACACCCAGAGACCCCTGCGCTAATAGTGACACACTCTCGGAGACACGTGTGCTAATATTGGCACACTCGCATAGATCCATGTTCTAATAGTGACACACTCTCGGAGACCCGTGTTCTAATAGTGACACACTCTTGGAGACCCGTGTGCGAATATTGACACTCTCCCGGAGACCCCTGCGCTAATATTGACACACTCTTAGAGACCCGTGTGCTAATATTGACATACTCCCGGAGACCCGTGTGCGAATATTGATACACACTTTCATAGACCTGTGTTCTAATATTGACACACTCTCATAGACCCATGTTCTAATATTGAAAACTCTCATAGACCCGTGTGCTAATATTAAAACACTCTTGGAGACCCGTGTGCTAATATTGACACACTCTCGGAGACCCGTGTGCTAATATTGACAGACTCACATAGACCCGTGTGCTAATATTGACAGACTCACATAGACCCTTATGCTAATATTGACACACACCCAGAGACTCCTGCGCTAATAGTGACGCACTCTCGGAGACACGTGTGCTAATATTGGCACACTCGCATAGACCCATGTTCTAATAGTGACACACTCCCGGAGACCCGTGTTCTAATATTGACACACACCCGGAGACCCGTGTGCTAATATTGACACACTCCCGGAGATCCGTGTGCTAATATTGACACACTCGCGGAGACCCGTGTGCTAATATTGATGCACTCTCGGAGACCCGTGTGCGAATATTGACATACTCCCAGAGACCCGTGTGTTAATATTGACACACTCTCGGAGATCCGTGTGCTAATATTGACACACTCGCGGAGACCCGTGTGCTAATATTGACACACTCTCCGAGACCCGTGTGCTAATATTGACATACTCCCGGAGACCCGTGTGCTAATATTGACACACTCTTAGAGACCCGTGTGCTAATATTGAGACACTCTTGGAGATCCGTGAGCAAATATTAACACACTCCCGGAGACCCGTGTGTTAATATTGACATACTCCCGGAGACCCGTGTGCTAATATTGACACACTCTCATAGACCCGTGTTCTAATATTGAAAACTCTCATAGACCCGTGTGCTAATATTAAAACACTCTTGGAGACACATGTGCTAATATTGACACACTCTCGCAGACCCGTGTGCTAATATTGACAGACTCACATTGACCCATGTGCGAATATTGACAGACTCACATAGACCCGTGTGCTAATATTGGCACACTCCCGGAGACCTGTGTGCTAATATTGACACACTCTTAGAGACACGTGTGCTAATATTGGCACACTCGCATAGACCAATGTTCTAATAGTGACACACTCTCGGAGACCCGTGTTCTAATAGTGACACACTCTTGGAGACCCGTGTGCTGATATTGACACACTCCCAGAGATCCGTGTGCAAATATTGACACACTCCCGGTGACCCCTGTGCTAATATTGACACACTCCCGGAGACCCGTGTGCTGATAATGACACACTCCCAGAGATCCGTGTGCAAATATTGACACACTCTCGGTGACCTGTGTGCTAATATTGACACACTCCCGGAGATCCGTGTGCAAATATTGACACACTCCCGGAGACCCGTGTGCTAATATTGACACACTCTCGGAGACCCGTGTGCTAATATCGACACACTCCCGGAGACCCGTGTGCTAATATTGACACACTCCCTGAGACCCGTGTGCTAATATTGACACACTCTTAGAGACCCGTGTGCTAATATTGACATACTCCCGGAGACCCGTGTGCGAATATTGATACACACTTTCATAGACCTGTGTTCTAATATTGACACACTCTCGTAGACCCATGTTCTAATATTGAAAACTCTCATAGACCCGTGTGCTAATATTAAAACACTCTTGGAGACCCGTGTGCTAATATTGACACACTCTCGGAGACCGGTGTGCTAATATTGACAGACTCACATAGACCCGTGTGCTAATATTGACAGACTCACATAGACCCGTGTGCTAATATTGCCAGACTCACATAGACCCGTGTGCTAATATTGACAGACTCACATAGACCTGTATGCTAATATTGACACACACCCAGAGACCCGTGCGCTAATAGTGACACATTCTCGGAGACACGTGTGCTAATATTGGCACACTCACATAGACCCATGTTTTAATAGTGACACACTCTCGGAGACCCGTGTTCTAATAGTGACACACTCTTGGAGACCCGTGTGCGAATATTGACACACTCCCGGAGACCCGTGTGCTAATATTGACACACTATTAGAGACCCGTGTGCTGATATTGACACACTCCGAGAGATCCGTGTGCAAATATTGACACACTCCCGGAGACCCGTGTGCTAATATTGACACACTCCCGGAGACCCGTGTGCTAATATTGACACACACCCAGAGACCCCTGCGCTAATAGTGACACACTCTCGGAGACACGTGTGCTAATATTGGCACACTCGCATAGACCCATGTTCTAATAGTGACACACTCTCGGAGACCCGTGTTCTAATAGTGACACACTCTTGGAGACCCGTGTGCGAATATTGACACTCTCCCGGAGACCCCTGCGCTAATATTGACACACTCTTAGAGACCCGTGTGCTAATATTGACATACTCCCGGAGACCCGTGTGCGAATATTGATACACACTTTCATAGACCTGTGTTCTAATATTGACACACTCTCATAGACCCATGTTCTAATATTGAAAACTCTCATAGACCTGTGTGCTAATATTAAAACACTCTTGGAGACCCGTGTGCTAATATTGACACACTCTCGGAGACCCGTGTGCTAATATTGACAGACTCACATAGACCCGTGTGCTAATATTGACAGACTCACACAGACCCGTGTGCTAATATTGACAGACTCACATAGACCCATATGCTAATATTGACACACACCCAGAGACTCCTGCGCTAATAGTGACGCACTCTCGGAGACACGTGTGCTAATATTGGCACACTCGCATAGACCCATGTTCTAATAGTGACACACTCCCGGAGACCCGTGTTCTAATATTGACACACACCCGGAGACCCGTGTGCTAATATTGACACACTCCCGGAGATCCGTGTGCTAATATTGACACACTCGCGGAGACCCGTGTGCTAATATTGACGCACTCTCGGAGACCCGTGTGCGAATATTGACATACTCCCAGAGACCCGTGTGTTAATATTGACACACTCTCGGAGATCCGTGTGCTAATATTGACACACTCGCGGAGACCCGTGTGCTAATATTGACACACTCTCCGAGACCCGTGTGCTAATATTGACATACTCCCGGAGACCCGTGTGCTAATATTGACACACTCTTAGAGACCCGTGTGCTAATATTGAGACACTCTTGGAGATCCGTGAGCAAATATTAACACACTCCCGGAGACCCGTGTGTTAATATTGACATACTCCCGGAGACCCGTGTGCTAATATTGACACACTCTCATAGACCCGTGTTCTAATATTGAAAACTCTCATAGACCCGTGTGCTAATATTAAAACACTCTTGGAGACACATGTGCTAATATTGACACACTCTCGCAGACCCGTGTGCTAATATTGACAGACTCACATTGACCCATGTGCGAATATTGACAGACTCACATAGACCCGTGTGCTAATATTGGCACACTCCCGGAGACCTGTGTGCTAATATTGACACACTCTTAGAGACACGTGTGCTAATATTGGCACACTCGCATAGACCAATGTTCTAATAGTGACACACTCTCGGAGACCCGTGTTCTAATAGTGACACACTCTTGGAGACCCGTGTGCTGATATTGACACACTCCCAGAGATCCGTGTGCAAATATTGACACACTCCCGGTGACCCCTGTGCTAATATTGACACACTCCCGGAGACCCGTGTGCTGATAATGACACACTCCCAGAGATCCGTGTGCAAATATTGACACACTCTCGGTGACCTGTGTGCTAATATTGACACACTCCCGGAGATCCGTGTGCAAATATTGACACACTCCCGGAGACCCGTGTGCTAATATTGACACACTCTCGGAGACCCGTGTGCTAATATCGACACACTCCCGGAGACCCGTGTGCTAATATTGACACACTCCCGGAGACCCGTGTGCGAATATTGACACACTCTTAGAGACCCGTGTGCTGATATTGACATACTCCCGGAGTACCGTGTGCGAATATTGATACACACTTTCATAGACCTGTGTTCTAATA
This sequence comes from Pristiophorus japonicus, assembly GCF_044704955.1. Taxonomy (NCBI): domain Eukaryota; kingdom Metazoa; phylum Chordata; class Chondrichthyes; family Pristiophoridae; genus Pristiophorus; species Pristiophorus japonicus. The sequence continues at coordinate 152,644,224 of NC_091989.1, forward strand.
TTGACACACTCTCATAGACCCATTTTCTAATATTGAAAACTCTCATAGACCCGTGTGCTAATATTATAACACTCTTGGAGACACGTGTGCTAATATTGACACACTCTCGGAGACCCGTGTGCTAATATTGACAGACTCACATAGACCCATGTGCTAATATTGACAGACTCACATAGACCCGTGTGCTAATATTGACACACTCCCGGGGACCGGTGTGCGAATATTGATACACACTTTCATAGACCTGTGTTCTAATATTGACACACTCTCATAGACCCATGTTCTAATATTGAAAACTCTCATAGACCCGTGTGCTAATATTAAAACACTCTTGGAGACCCGTGTGCTAATATTGACACACTCTCGGAGACCCGTGTGCTAATATTGACAGACTCACATAGACCCCTGCGCTAATAGTGACACACTCTTAGAGACACGTGTGCTAATATTGGCACACTCGCACAGACCCATGTTCTAATAGTGACACACTCTCGGAGACCCGTGTTCTAATAGTGACAGACTTTTGGAGACCCGTGTGCGAATATTGACACACTCCCGGAGACCTGTGTGCTAATATTGACACACTCCCGGAGATCCATGTGCTAATATTGACACACTCCCGGAGACCCGTGTGCTAATATTGACACACTCCCGGAGATCCATGTGCAAATATTGACACACTCCCAGAGACCCGTGTGCTAATATTGACACACTCTCGGAGACCCGTGAGCTAATATTGACACACTCCCGGAGACCCGTGTGCTAATATTGACACACTCTCGGAGACCCGTGTGCGAATATTGACACACTCCCAGAGACCCGTGTGCTAATATTGACACACTCTCGGAGACCCATGTGCTAATATTGACAGACTCACATAGATCCGTGTGCGAATATTGACATACTCACATAAACCCGTGTGCTAATATTGGCACACTCCCGGAGACCTGTGTGCTAATATTGACACACTCTTAGAGACCTGTGTGCTAATATTGACATACTCCCGGAGACCCGTGTGCGAATATTGATACACACTTTCATAGACCTGTGTTCTAATATTGACACACTCTAATAGACCCATGTTCTAATATTGAAAACTCTCATAGACCCGTGTGCTAATATTAAAAAACTCTTGGAGACCCGTGTGCTAATATTAACACACTCTCGGAGACCCGTGTGCTAATATTGACAGACTCACATAGACCCGTGTGCTAATATTGACAGACTCACATAGACCCGTATGCTAATATTGACACACACCCAGAGACCCGTGCGCTAATAATGACACACTCTCGGAGACACGTGTGCTAATATTGGCACACTCGCATAGACCAATGTTCTAATAGTGACACACTCTCGGAGACCCGTGTTTTAATAGTGACACACTCTTGGAGACCCGTGTGCTGATATTGACACACTCCCAGAGATCCGTGTGCAAATATTGACACAGTCCCGGTGACCCCTGTGCTAATATTGACACACTCCCGGAGACCCGTGTGCTGATAATGACACACTCCCAGAGATCCGTGTGCAAATATTGACACACTCCCGGAGACCCGTGTGCTAATATTGACACACTCCCGGAGATCCGTGTGCAAATATTGACACACTCCCGGAGACCCGTGTGCTAATATTGACACACTCTCGGAGACCCGTGTGCTAATATCGACACACTCCCGGAGACCCGTGAGCTAATATTGACACACTCTCGGAGACCCGTGTGCGAATATTGACACACTCCCAGAGACCTGTGTGCTAACATTGACATACTCTCGGAGACCCGTGTGCTAATATTGAGACACTCTTGGAGACCCGTGCGCTAATAGTGACACACTCCCGGACACCCGTGTGCGAATATTGACACACTCCCGGAGATCCGTGTGCAAATATTGACACACTCCCGGAGACCCGTGTGCTAATATTGACACACTCCCGGAGACCCGTGTGCGAATATTGACACACTCTTAGAGACCCGTGTGCTGATATTGACATACTCCCGGAGAACCGTGTGCGAATATTGATACACACTTTCATAGACCTGTGTTCTAATATTGACACACTCTCATAGACCCATGTTCTAATATTGAAAACTCTCATAGACCCGTGTGCTAATATTATAACACTCTTGGAGACACGTGTGCTAATATTGACACACTCCCGGAGACCGGTGTGCGAATATTGATGCACACTTTCATAGACCTGTGTTCTAATATTGACACACTCTCATAGACCCATGTTCTAATATTGAAAACTCTCATAGACCCGTGTGCTAATATTAAAACACTCTTGGAGACCCGTGTGCTAATATTGACACACTCTCGGAGACCCGTGTGCTAATATTGACAGACTCACATAGACCCCTGCGCTAATAGTGACACACTCTTAGAGACACGTGTGCTAATATTGGCACACTCGCACAGACCCATGTTCTAATAGTGACACACTCTCGGAGACCCGTGTTCTAATAGTGACACACTTTTGGAGACCCGTGTGCGAATATTGACACACTCCCGGAGACCTGTGTGCTAATATTGACACACTCTTAGAGACCCGTGTGCTGATAAATGACATACTCCCAGAGATCCGTGTGCAAATATTGACACACTCCCGGAGACCCGTGTGCTAATATTGACACACTCCCGGAGACCCGTGTGCTAATATTGACACACTCCCGGAGATCCGTGTGCGAATATTGACACACTCCCAGAGACCCGTTTGCTAATATTGACACACTCTCGGAGACCCATGTGCTAATATTGACAGACTCACATAGATCCGTGTGCGAATATTGACAGACTCACATAGACCCGTGTTCTAATATTGGCACACTCCCGGAGACCTGTGTGCTAATATTGACATACTCCCGGAGACCCGTGTGCGAATATTGATACACACTTTCATAGACCTGTGTTCTAATATTGACACACTCTCATAGACCCATGTTCTAATATTGAAAACTCTCATAGACCCGTGTGCTAATATTAAAAAACTCTTGGAGACCCGTGTGCTAATATTAACACACTCTCGGAGACCCGTGTGCTAATATTGACAGACTCATACAGACCCGTGTGCTAATATTGACAGACTCACATAGACCCGTGTGCTAATATTGACAGACTCACATAGACCCGTATGCGAATATTGACACACACCCAGAGACCCGTGCGCTAATAATGACACACTCTCGGAGACAGGTGTGCTAATATTGGCACACTCGCATAGACCAATGTTCTAATAGTGACACACTCTCGGAGACCCGTGCTCTAATAGTGACACACTCTTGGAGACCCGTGTGCTGATATTGACACACTCCCAGAGATCCGTGTGCAAATATTGACACAGTCCCGGTGACCCCTGTGCTAATATTGACACACTCCCGGAGACCCGTGTGCTGATAATGACACACTCCCAGAGATCCGTGTGCAAATATTGACACACTCCCGGAGACCCGTGTGCTAATATTGACACACTCCCGGAGATCCGTGTGCAAATATTGACACACTCCCGGAGACCAGTGTGCTAATATTGACACACTCTCGGAGACCCGTGTGCTAATATCGACACACTCCCGGAGACCCGTGAGCTAATATTGACACACTCTCGGAGACCCGTGTGCGAATATTGACACACTCCCAGAGACCTGTGTGCTAACATTGACATACTCTCGGAGACCCGTGTGCTAATATTGAGACACTGTTGGAGACCCGTGAGCTAATAGTGACACACTCCCGGACACCCGTGTGCGAATATTGACACACTCCCGGAGATCCGTGTGCAAATATTGACACACTCCCGGAGACCCGTGTGCTAATATTGACACACTCCCGGAGACCCGTGTGCGAATATTGACACACTCTTAGAGACCCGTGTGCTGATATTGACATACTCCCGGAGAACCGTGTGCGAATATTGATACACACTTTCATAGACCTGTGTTCTAATATTGACACACTCTCATAGACCCATGTTCTAATATTGAAAACTCTCATAGACCCGTGTGCTAATATTATAACACTCTTGGAGACACGTGTGCTAATATTGACACACTCTCGGAGACCCGTGTGCTAATATTGACAGACTCACATAGACCCATGTGCTAATATTGACACACTCTCGGAGACCCGTGTGCGAATATTGACACACTCCCAGAGACCCGTGTGCTAATATTGACACACTCTCGGAGACCCATGTGCTAATATTGACAGACTCACATAGACCCGTGTGCTAATATTGGCACGCTCCCGGAGACCCGTGTGCTAATATTGACAGACTCACATAGACCCGTGTGCTAGTATTGGCACACTCCCGGAGACCCGTGTGCTAATATTGACAGACTCACATAGACCCGTGTGCTAATATTGACAGACTCACATAGACCCGTGTGCTAATATTGACATACCCCCGGAGACCCGTGTGCGAATATTGACAGACTCACATAGACCCGTGTGCTAATATTGACAGACTCACATAGACCAATGTGCTAATATTGACAGACTCACATAGACCCGTATGCTAATATTGACACACACCCAGAGACTCGTGCGCTAATAATGACACACTCTCGGAGACACGTGTGCTAATATTGGCACACTCGCATAGACCCACGTGCTAATATTGACAGACTCACATAGATCCGTGTGCTAATATTGGCACACTCCCGGAGACCCGTGTGCTAATATTGACACACTCTTAGAGACCCGTGTGCTAATATTGACATACTCCCAGAGACCCGTGTGCGAATATTGATACACTCTTAGAGACCCATGTTCTAATAGTGACACACTCTTGGAGACCCGTGTGCGAATATTGAAACACTCCCGGAGACCCGTGCGCTAATAGTGACACACTCCCGGAGACCCGTGTGCTAATATTGACACACACTTTCATAGACCTGTGTTCTAATATTGACACACTCTCATAGACCCATGTTCTAATATTGAAAACTCTCATAGACCCGTGTGCTAATATTAAAACACTCTTGGAGACCCGTGTGCTAATATTGACACACTCTCGGAGACCCGTGTGCTAATATTGACAGACTCACATAGACCCGTGTGCTAATATTGCCAGACTCACATAGACCCGTGTGCTAATATTGACAGACTCACATAGACCCATATGGTAATATTGACACACACCCAGAGACTCCTGCGCTAATAGTGACGCACTCTCGGAGACACGTGTGCTAATATTGGCACACTCGCATAGACCCATGTTCTAATAGTGACACACTCTCGGAGACCCGTGTTCTAATATTGACACACTCTTAGAGACCCGTGTGCTGATAAATGACACACTCCCAGAGATCCGTGTGCAAATATTGACACACTCCCGGAGACCCGTGTGCTAATATTGACGCACTCCCGGAGACCCGTGTGCTAATATTAACACACTCCCGGAGATCCGTGTGCAAATATTGACACACTCCCAGAGACCCGTGTGCTAATATTGACACACTCTCGGAGACCCGTGAGCTAATATTGACACTCCCGGAGACCGTGTGATAATATTGCCACACTCTCTGAGACGCGTGTGTGAATATTGACACACTCCCAGAGACCCGTGTGCTAATATTGACACACTCTCGGAGACCCATGTGCTAATATTGACAGACTCACATAGACCCGTGTGCTAATATTGGCACACTCCCTGAGACCCGTGTGCTAATATTGACACACTTAGAGACCTGTGTGCTAATATTGACATACTCCCGGAGACCCGTGTGCGAATATTGATACACACTTTCATAGACCTGTGTTCTAATATTGACACACTCTCATAGACCCATGTTCTAATATTGAAAACTCTCATAGACCCGTGTGCTAATATTAAAACACTCTTGGAGACCCGTGTGCTAATATTGACACACTCTCGGAGACCCGTGTGCTAATATTGACAGACTCACATAGACCCGTGTGCTAATATTGCCAGACTCACATAGACCCGTGTGCTAATATTGACAGACTCACATAGACCCGTATGCTAATATTGACACACACCCAGAGACCCGTGCGCTAATAGTGACACATTCTCGGAGACACGTGTGCTAATATTGGCACACTCAAATAGACCCATGTTTTAATAGTGACACACTCCCGGAGATCCGTGTGCAAATATTGACACACTCCCGGAGACCCGTGTGCTAATATTGACACACTCCCGGAGACCCGTGTGCTAATATTGACACACACCCAGAGACCCCTGCGCTAATAGTGACACACTCTCGGAGACACGTGTGCTAATATTGGCACACTCGCATAGACCCATGTTCTAATAGTGACACACTCTCGGAGACCCGTGTTCTAATAGTGACACACTTTTGGAGACCCGTGTGCGAATATTGACACACTCCCGGAGACCCGTGTGTTAATATTGACACACTCTCGGAGATCCGTGTGCTAATATTGACACACTCGCGGAGACCCGTGTGCTAATATTGACACACTCTCCGAGACCCGTGTGCTAATATTGACATACTCCCGGAGACCCGTGTGCTAATATTGACACACTCTTAGAGACCCGTGTGCTAATATTGAGACACTCTTGGAGATCCGTGAGCAAATATTAACACACTCCCAGAGACCCGTGTGTTAATATTGACATACTCCCGGAGACCCGTGTGCTAATATTGACACACTCTCATAGACCCGTGTTCTAATATTGAAAACTCTCATAGACCCGTGTGCTAATATTAAAACACTCTTGGAGACACATGTGCTAATATTGACACACTCTCGCAGACCCGTGTGCTAATATTGACAGACTCACATTGACCCATGTGCGAATATTGACAGACTCACATAGACCCGTGTGCTAATATTGGCACACTCCCGGAGACCTGTGTGCTAATATTGACACACTCTTAGAGACACGTGTGCTAATATTGGCACACTCGCATAGACCAATGTTCTAATAGTGACACACTCTCGGAGACCCGTGTTCTAATAGTGACACACTCTTGGAGACCCGTGTGCTGATATTGACACACTCCCAGAGATCCGTGTGCAAATATTGACACACTCCCGGTGACCCCTGTGCTAATATTGACACACTCCCGGAGACCCGTGTGCTGATAATGACACACTCCCAGAGATCCGTGTGCAAATATTGACACACTCTCGGTGACCTGTGTGCTAATATTGACACACTCCCGGAGATCCGTGTGCAAATATTGACACACTCCCGGAGACCCGTGTGCTAATATTGACACACTCTCGGAGACCCGTGTGCTAATATCGACACACTCCCGGAGACCCGTGTGCTAATATTGACACACTCCCGGAGACCCGTGTGCGAATATTGACACACTCTTAGAGACCCGTGTGCTGATATTGACATACTCCCGGAGTACCGTGTGCGAATATTGATACACACTTTCATAGACCTGTGTTCTAATATTGACACATTCTCATAGACCCATTTTCTAATATTGAAAACTCTCATAGACCTGTGTGCTAATATTATAACACTCTTGGAGACACGTGTGCTAATATTGACACACTCTCGGAGACCCGTGTGCTAATATTGACAGACTCACATAGACCCATGTGCTAATATTGACAGACTCACATAGACCCGTGTGCTAATATTGACACACTCCCGGGGACCGGTGTGCGAATATTGATACACACTTTCATAGACCTGTGTTCTAATATTGACACACTCTCATAGACCCATGTTCTAATATTGAAAACTCTCATAGACCCGTGTGCTAATATTAAAACACTCTTGGAGACCCGTGTGCTAATATTGACACACTCTCGGAGACCCGTGTGCTAATATTGACAGACTCACATAGACCCCTGCGCTAATAGTGACACACTCTTAGAGACACGTGTGCTAATATTGGCACACTCGCACAGACCCATGTTCTAATAGTGACACACTCTCGGAGACCCGTGTTCTAATAGTGACAGACTTTTGGAGACCCGTGTGCGAATATTGACACACTCCCGGAGACCTGTGTGCTAATATTGACACACTCCCGGAGATCCATGTGCTAATATTGACACACTCCCGGAGACCCGTGTGCTAATATTGACACACTCCCGGAGATCCATGTGCAAATATTGACACACTCCCAGAGACCCGTGTGCTAATATTGACACACTCTCGGAGACCCGTGAGCTAATATTGACACACTCCCGGAGACCCGTGTGCTAATATTGACACACTCTCGGAGACCCGTGTGCGAATATTGACACACTCCCAGAGACCCGTGTGCTAATATTGACACACTCTCGGAGACCCATGTGCTAATATTGACAGACTCACATAGATCCGTGTGCTAATATCGACACACTCCCGGAGACCCGTGTGCTAATATTGACACACTCCCTGAGACCCGTGTGCTAATATTGACACACTCTTAGAGACCCGTGTGCTAATATTGACATACTCCCGGAGACCCGTGTGCGAATATTGACACACTTAGAGACCTGTGTGCTAATATTGACATACTCCCGGAGACCCGTGTGCGAATATTGATACACACTTTCATAGACCTGTGTTCTAATATTGACACACTCTCGTAGACCCATGTTCTAATATTGAAAACTCTCATAGACCCGTGTGCTAATATTAAAACACTCTTGGAGACCCGTGTGCTAATATTGACACACTCTCGGAGACCGGTGTGCTAATATTGACAGACTCACATAGACCCGTGTGCTAATATTGACAGACTCACATAGACCCGTGTGCTAATATTGCCAGACTCACATAGACCCGTGTGCTAATATTGACAGACTCACATAGACCTGTATGCTAATATTGACACACACCCAGAGACCCGTGCGCTAATAGTGACACATTCTCGGAGACACGTGTGCTAATATTGGCACACTCACATAGACCCATGTTTTAATAGTGACACACTCTCGGAGACCCGTGTTCTAATAGTGACACACTCTTGGAGACCTGTGTGCGAATATTGACACACTCCCGGAGACCCGTGTGCTAATATTGACACACTATTAGAGACCCGTGTGCTGATATTGACACACTCCGAGAGATCCGTGTGCAAATATTGACACACTCCCGGAGACCCGTGTGCTAATATTGACACACTCCCGGAGACCCGTGTGCTAATATTGACACACACCCAGAGACCCCTGCGCTAATAGTGACACACTCTCGGAGACACGTGTGCTAATATTGGCACACTCGCATAGACCCATGTTCTAATATGACACACTCTCGGAGACCCGTGTTCTAATAGTGACACACTCTTGGAGACCCGTGTGCGAATATTGACACTCTCCCGGAGACCCCTGCGCTAATATTGACACACTCTTAGAGACCCGTGTGCTAATATTGACATACTCCCGGAGACCCGTGTGCGAATATTGATACACACTTTCATAGACCTGTGTTCTAATATTGACACACTCTCATAGACCCATGTTCTAATATTGAAAACTCTCATAGACCCGTGTGCTAATATTAAAACACTCTTGGAGACCCGTGTGCTAATATTGACACACTCTCGGAGACCCGTGTGCTAATATTGACAGACTCACATAGACCCGTGTGCTAATATTGACAGACTCACACAGACCCGTGTGCTAATATTGACACACACCCAGAGACTCCTGCGCTAATAGTGACGCACTCTCGGAGACACGTGTGCTAATATTGGCACACTCGCATAGACCCATGTTCTAATAGTGACACACTCCCGGAGACCCGTGTTCTAATATTGACACACACCCGGAGACCCGTGTGCTAATATTGACACACTCCCGGAGATCCGTGTGCTAATATTGACACACTCGCGGAGACCCGTGTGCTAATATTGACACACTCTCCGAGACCCGTGTGCTAATATTGACATACTCCCGGAGACCCGTGTGCTAATATTGACACACTCTTAGAGACCCGTGTGCTAATATTGAGACACTCTTGGAGATCCGTGAGCAAATATTAACACACTCCCGGAGACCCGTGTGTTAATATTGACATACTCCCGGAGACCCGTGTGCTAATATTGACACACTCTCATAGACCCGTGTTCTAATATTGAAAACTCTCATAGACCCGTGTGCTAATATTAAAACACTCTTGGAGACACATGTGCTAATATTGACACACTCTCGCAGACCCGTGTGCTAATATTGACAGACTCACATTGACCCATGTGCGAATATTGACAGACTCACATAGACCCGTGTGCTAATATTGGCACACTCCCGGAGACCTGTGTGCTAATATTGACACACTCTTAGAGACACGTGTGCTAATATTGGCACACTCGCATAGACCAATGTTCTAATAGTGACACACTCTCGGAGACCCGTGTTCTAATAGTGACACACTCTTGGAGACCCGTGTGCTGATATTGACACACTCCCAGAGATCCGTGTGCAAATATTGACACACTCCCGGTGACCCCTGTGCTAATATTGACACACTCCCGGAGACCCGTGTGCTGATAATGACACACTCCCAGAGATCCGTGTGCAAATATTGACACACTCTCGGTGACCTGTGTGCTAATATTGACACACTCCCGGAGATCCGTGTACAAATATTGACACACTCCCGGAGACCCGTGTGCTAATATTGACACACTCTCGGAGACCCGTGTGCTAATATCGACACACTCCCGGAGACCCGTGTGCTAATATTGACACACTCTCGGAGACCCGTGTGCGAATATTGACACACTCCCAGAGACCTGTGTGCTAACATTGACATACTCTCGGAGACCCGTGTGCTAATATTGAGACACTCTTGGAGACCCGTGCGCTAATAGTGACACACTCCCGGACACCCGTGTGCGAATATTGACACACTCCCGGAGATCCGTGTGCAAATATTGACACACTCCCGGAGACCCGTGTGCTAATATTGACACACTCCCGGAGACCCGTGTGCGAATATTGACACACTCTTAGAGACCCGTGTGCTGATATTGACATACTCCCGGAGTACCGTGTGCGAATATTGATACACACTTTCATAGACCTGTGTTCTAATATTGACACACTCTCATAGACCCATTTTCTAATATTGAAAACTCTCATAGACCCGTGTGCTAATATTATAACACTCTTGGAGACACGTGTGCTAATATTGACACACTCTCGGAGACCCGTGTGCTAATATTGACAGACTCACATAGACCCATGTGCTAATATTGACAGACTCACATAGACCCGTGTGCTAATATTGACACACTCCCGGGGACCGGTGTGCGAATATTGATACACACTTTCATAGACCTGTGTTCTAATATTGACACACTCTCATAGACCCATGTTCTAATATTGAAAACTCTCATAGACCCGTGTGCTAATATTAAAACACTCTTGGAGACCCGTGTGCTAATATTGACACACTCTCGGAGACCCGTGTGCTAATATTGACAGACTCACATAGACCCCTGCGCTAATAGTGACACACTCTTAGAGACACGTGTGCTAATATTGGCACACTCGCACAGACCCATGTTCTAATAGTGACACACTCTCGGAGACCCGTGTTCTAATAGTGACAGACTTTTGGAGACCCGTGTGCGAATATTGACACACTCCCGGAGACCTGTGTGCTAATATTGACACACTCCCGGAGATCCATGTGCTAATATTGACACACTCCCGGAGACCCGTGTGCTAATATTGACACACTCCCGGAGATCCATGTGCAAATATTGACACACTCCCAGAGACCCGTGTGCTAATATTGACACACTCTCGGAGACCCGTGAGCTAATATTGACACACTCCCGGAGACCCGTGTGCTAATATTGACACACTCTCGGAGACCCGTGTGCGAATATTGACACACTCCCAGAGACCCGTGTGCTAATATTGACACACTCTCGGAGACCCATGTGCTAATATTGACAGACTCACATAGATCCGTGTGCGAATATTGACATACTCACATAAACCCGTGTGCTAATATTGGCACACTCCCGGAGACCTGTGTGCTAATATTGACACACTCTTAGAGACCTGTGTGCTAATATTGACATACTCCCGGAGACCCGTGTGCGAATATTGATACACACTTTCATAGACCTGTGTTCTAATATTGACACACTCTAATAGACCCATGTTCTAATATTGAAAACTCTCATAGACCCGTGTGCTAATATTAAAAAACTCTTGGAGACCCGTGTGCTAATATTAACACACTCTCGGAGACCCGTGTGCTAATATTGACAGACTCACATAGACCCGTGTGCTAATATTGACAGACTCACATAGACCCGTATGCTAATATTGACACACACCCAGAGACCCGTGCGCTAATAATGACACACTCTCGGAGACACGTGTGCTAATATTGGCACACTCGCATAGACCAATGTTCTAATAGTGACACACTCTCGGAGACCCGTGTTCTAATAGTGACACACTCTTGGAGACCCGTGTGCTGATATTGACACACTCCCAGAGATCCGTGTGCAAATATTGACACAGTCCCGGTGACCCCTGTGCTAATATTGACATACTCACGGAGACCCGTGTGCTAATATCGACACACTCCCGGAGACCCGTGAGCTAATATTGACACACTCTCGGAGACCCGTGTGCGAATATTGACACACTCCCAGAGACCTGTGTGCTAACATTGACATACTCTCGGAGACCCGTGTGCTAATATTGAGACACTCTTGGAGACCCGTGCGCTAATAGTGACACACTCCCGGACACCCGTGTGCGAATATTGACACACTCCCGGAGATCCGTGTGCAAATATTGACACACTCCCGGAGACCCGTGTGCTAATATTGTCACACTCCCGGAGACCCGTGTGCGAATATTGACACACTCTTAGAGACCCGTGTGCTGATATTGACATACTCCCGGAGAACCGTGTGCGAATATTGATACACACTTTCATAGACCTGTGTTCTAATATTGACACACTCTCATAGACCCATGTTCTAATATTGAAAACTCTCATAGACCCGTGTGCTAATATTATAACACTCTTGGAGACACGTGTGCTAATATTGACACACTCCCGGAGACCGGTGTGCGAATATTGATGCACACTTTCATAGACCTGTGTTCTAATATTGACACACTCTCATAGACCCATGTTCTAATATTGAAAACTCTCATAGACCCGTGTGCTAATATTAAAACACTCTTGGAGACCCGTGTGCTAATATTGACACACTCTCGGAGACCCGTGTGCTAATATTGACAGACTCACATAGACCCCTGCGCTAATAGTGACACACTCTTAGAGACACGTGTGCTAATATTGGCACACTCGCACAGACCCATGTTCTAATAGTGACACACTCTCGGAGACCCGTGTTCTAATAGTGACACACTTTTGGAGACCCGTGTGCGAATATTGACACACTCCCGGAGACCTGTGTGCTAATATTGACACACTCTTAGAGACCCGTGTGCTGATAAATGACATACTCCCAGAGATCCGTGTGCAAATATTGACACACTCCCGGAGACCCGTGTGCTAATATTGACACACTCCCGGAGACCCGTGTGCTAATATTGACACACTCCCGGAGATCCGTGTGCGAATATTGACACACTCCCAGAGACCCGTTTGCTAATATTGACACACTCTCGGAGACCCATGTGCTGATATTGACAGACTCACATAGATCCGTGTGCGAATATTGACAGACTCACATAGACCCGTGTTCTAATATTGGCACACTCCCGGAGACCTGTGTGCTAATATTGACACACTCTTAGAGACCTGTGTGCTAATATTGACATACTCCCGGAGACCCGTGTGCGAATATTGATACACACTTTCATAGACCTGTGTTCTAATATTGACACACTCTCATAGACCCATGTTCTAATATTGAAAACTCTCATAGACCCGTGTGCTAATATTAAAAAACTCTTGGAGACCCGTGTGCTAATATTAACACACTCTCGGAGACCCGTGTGCTAATATTGACAGACTCATACAGACCCGTGTGCTAATATTGACAGACTCACATAGACCCGTGTGCTAATATTGACAGACTCACATAGACCCGTATGCGAATATTGACACACACCCAGAGACCCGTGCGCTAATAATGACACACTCTCGGAGACAGGTGTGCTAATATTGGCACACTCGCATAGACCAATGTTCTAATAGTGACACACTCTCGGAGACCCGTGCTCTAATAGTGACACACTCTTGGAGACCCGTGTGCTGATATTGACACACTCCCAGAGATCCGTGTGCAAATATTGACACAGTCCCGGTGACCCCTGTGCTAATATTGACACATTCCCGGAGACCCGTGTGCTGATAATGACACACTCCCAGAGATCCGTGTGCAAATATTGACACACTCCCGGAGACCCGTGTGCTAATATTGACACACTCCCGGAGATCCGTGTGCAAATATTGACACACTCCCGGAGACCCGTGTGCTAATATTGACACACTCCCGGAGATCCGTGTGCAAATATTGACACACTCCCGGAGACCAGTGTGCTAATATTGACACACTCTCGGAGACCCGTGTGCTAATATCGACACACTCCCGGAGACCCGTGAGCTAATATTGACACACTCTCGGAGACCCGTGTGCGAATATTGACACACTCCCAGAGACCTGTGTGCTAACATTGACATACTCTCGGAGACCCGTGTGCTAATATTGAGACACTGTTGGAGACCCGTGAGCTAATAGTGACACACTCCCGGACACCCGTGTGCGAATATTGACACACTCCCGGAGATCCGTGTGCAAATATTGACACACTCCCGGAGACCCGTGTGCTAATATTGACACACTCCCGGAGACCCGTGTGCGAATATTGACACACTCTTAGAGACCCGTGTGCTGATATTGACATACTCCCGGAGAACCGTGTGCGAATATTGATACACACTTTCATAGACCTGTGTTCTAATATTGACACACTTTTGGAGACCCATGTTCTAATATTGAAAACTCTCATAGACCCGTGTGCTAATATTATAACACTCTTGGAGACACGTGTGCTAATATTGACACACTCTCGGAGACCCGTGTGCTAATATTGACAGACTCACATAGACCCACGTGCTAATATTGACACACTCTCGGAGACCCGTGTGCGAATATTGACACACTCCCAGAGACCCGTGTGCTAATATTGACACACTCTCGGAGACCCATGTGCTAATATTGACAGACTCACATAGACCCGTGTGCTAATATTGGCACGCTCCCGGAGACCCGTGTGCTAATATTGACAGACTCACATAGACCCGTGTGCTAGTATTGGCACACTCCCGGAGACCCGTGTGCTAATATTGACAGACTCACATAGACCCGTGTGCTAATATTGACAGACTCACATAGACCCGTGTGCTAATATTGACATACCCCCGGAGACCCGTGTGCGAATATTGACAGACTCACATAGACCCGTGTGCTAATATTGACAGACTCACATAGACCAATGTGCTAATATTGACAGACTCACATAGACCCGTATGCTAATATTGACACACACCCAGAGACTCGTGCGCTAATAATGACACACTCTCGGAGACACGTGTGCTAATATTGGCACACTCGCATAGACCCACGTGCTAATATTGACAGACTCACATAGATCCGTGTGCTAATATTGGCACACTCCCGGAGACCCGTGTGCTAATATTGACACACTCTTAGAGACCCGTGTGCTAATATTGACATACTCCCAGAGACCCGTGTGCGAATATTGATACACTCTTAGAGACCCATGTTCTAATAGTGACACACTCTTGGAGACCCGTGTGCGAATATTGAAACACTCCCGGAGACCCGTGCGCTAATAGTGACACACTCCCGGAGACCCGTGTGCTAATATTGACACACACTTTCATAGACCTGTGTTCTAATATTGACACACTCTCATAGACCCATGTTCTAATATTGAAAACTCTCATAGACCCGTGTGCTAATATTAAAACACTCTTGGAGACCCGTGTGCTAATATTGACACACTCTCGGAGACCCGTGTGCTAATATTGACAGACTCACATAGACCCGTGTGCTAATATTGCCAGACTCACATAGACCCGTGTGCTAATATTGACAGACTCACATAGACCCATATGGTAATATTGACACACACCCAGAGACTCCTGCGCTAATAGTGACGCACTCTCGGAGACACGTGTGCTAATATTGGCACACTCGCATAGACCCATGTTCTAATAGTGACACACTCTCGGAGACCCGTGTTCTAATATTGACACACTCTTAGAGACCCGTGTGCTGATAAATGACACACTCCCAGAGATCCGTGTGCAAATATTGACACACTCCCGGAGACCCGTGTGCTAATATTGACGCACTCCCGGAGACCCGTGTGCTAATATTAACACACTCCCGGAGATCCGTGTGCAAATATTGACACACTCCCAGAGACCCGTGTGCTAATATTGACACACTCTCGGAGACCCGTGAGCTAATATTGACACTCCCGGAGACCGTGTGATAATATTGCCACACTCTCTGAGACGCGTGTGTGAATATTGACACACTCCCAGAGACCCGTGTGCTAATATTGACACACTCTCGGAGACCCATGTGCTAATATTGACAGACTCACATAGACCCGTGTGCTAATATTGGCACACTCCCTGAGACCCGTGTGCTAATATTGACACACTTAGAGACCTGTGTGCTAATATTGACATACTCCCGGAGACCCGTGTGCGAATATTGATACACACTTTCATAGACCTGTGTTCTAATATTGACACACTCTCATAGACCCATGTTCTAATATTGAAAACTCTCATAGACCCGTGTGCTAATATTAAAACACTCTTGGAGACCCGTGTGCTAATATTGACACACTCTCGGAGACCCGTGTGCTAATATTGACAGACTCACATAGACCCGTGTGCTAATATTGACAGACTCACATAGACCCGTGTGCTAATATTGACAGACTCACATAGACCCATATGCTAATATTGACACACACCCAGAGACTCCTGCGCTAATAGTGACGCACTCTCGGAGACACGTGTGCTAATATTGGCACACTCGCATAGACCCATGTTCTAATAGTGACACACTCTCGGAGACCCGTGCTCTAATAGTGACACACTCTTGGAGACCCGTGTGCGAATATTGACACACTCCCAGAGACCCGTGTGCTAATATTGACACACTCTTAGAGACCCATGTGCTGATAAATGACACACTCCCAGAGATCCGTGTGCAAATATTGACACACTCCCGGAGACCCGTGTGCTAATATTGACACACTCCCGGAGACCCGTGTGCTAATATTGACACACTCCCGGAGATCCGTGTGCAAATATTGACACACTCCCAGAGACCCGTGTGCTAATATTGACACACTCTCGGAGACCCGTGAGCTAATATTGACACACTCCCGGAGACCGTGTGATAATATTGACACACTCTCTGAGACGCGTGTGCGAATATTGACACACTCCCAGAGACCCGTGTGCTAATATTGACACACTCTCGGAGACCCATGTGCTAATATTGACAGACTCACATAGACCCGTGCTAATATTGGCACACTCCCTGAGCCCCGTGTGCTAATATTGACACACTCTTAGAGACCCGTGTGCTAATATTGACATACTCCCGGAGACCCGTGTGCGAATATTGACACACTTAGAGACCTGTGTGCTAATATTGACATACTCCCGGAGACCCGTGTGCGAATATTGATACACACTTTCATAGACCTGTGTTCTAATATTGACACACTCTCATGGACCCGTGTGCTAATATTGAAAACTCTCATAGGCCCGTGTGCTAATATTAAAACACTCTCGGAGACCCGTGTGCTAATATTGACAGACTCACATAGACCCCTGCGCTAATAGTGACACACTCTTGGAGACACGTGTGCTAATATTGGCACACTCGCACAGACCCATGTTCTAATAGTGACACACTCTCGGAGACCCGTGTTCTAATAGTGACACACTCCCGGAGTCCCGTGTGCTAATATTGACACACTCCTGGAGACCCGTGTGCTAATATTGACACACTCCCGGAGATCCGTGTGCTAATATTGACACACTCTCGGAGACCCGTGTGCTAATATTGAGACACCCTTGGAGACCCGTGCGCTAATATTGACAGACTGTCGGAGACCCGTGTGCTAATATTGACAGACTCGCATAGACCCGTGTTTTAATATTGACACACTCTCGGAGACCCGTGTTCTAATATGGAAAACTCTCATAGACCCATGTGCGAATATTGACACACTCCCGGAGACCCGTGTGCTAATATTGACACACTTTCATAGACCTGTGTTCTAATATTGACACACTCTCATAGACCCGTGTGCTAATATTGACACACTCCTGGAGACCCGTGTGCTAATATTGGCACACTCCCGGAGTCCCGTGTGCTAATATTGACACACTCCTGGAGAACCGTGTGCTAATATTGACACACTCCCGGAGATCCGTGTGCTAATATTGACACACTCTCGGAGACCCGTGTGCTAATATTGAGACACCCTTGGAGACCCGTGCGCTAATATTGACAGACTGTCGGAGACCCATGTGCTAATATTGACAGACTCGCATAGACCCGTGTTTTAATATTGACACACTCTCGGAGACCCGTGTTCTAATGTTGACAGACTCACATAGACTCGTGTGCTAATATTGACAGACTCACATAGACCCGTGTGCTAATATTGACACACATCCGGAGACCCGTGTGCTAATATTGACACACTCTCGGAGACCCATGTGCGAATATTGACACACTCCCGGAGACCCGTGTGCTAATATTGACACACTTTCATAGGCCTGTGTTCTAATATTGACACACTCTCATAGACCCGTGTTCGAATATTGACACACTCTCGGAGACCCGTGTGCTAATATTGACAGACTCACATAGACGCGTGTGCTAATATTGACAGACTCACATAGACCCGTGTGCTAATATTGACACACATCCGGAGACCCGTGTGCTAATATTGACACACTCGCATAGACCCATGTTCTAATAGTGACACACTCTCGGAGACCCGTGTTCTAATAGTGACACACTCCCGGAGACCCGTGTGCTAATATTGACACACTCGCATAGACCCATGTTCTAATATTAACACACTCTCGGAGACCCGTGTGCGAATATTGACACACTCCCAGAGACCCGTGTGCTAATATTGACACACTCTCGGAGACCCGTGTGCTAATATTGACAGACTCACATAGACCCGTGTGCTAATATTGACAGACTCACATCGACCCGTGTGCTAATATTGACAGACTCACATAGACCCGTATGCTAATATTGACACACACCCAGAGACCCCTGCGCTAATAGTGACACACTCTCGGAGACACGTGTGCTAATATTGGCACACTCGCATAGACCCATGATCTAATAGTGACACACTCTCGGAGACCCGTGTTCTAATAGTGACACACTCTTGGAGACCCGTGTGCGTATACTGACACACTCCCGGAGACCTGTGTGCTAATATTGACACACTCTTAGAGACCCATGTGCTGATAAATGACACACTCCCAGAGATCCGTGTGCAAATATTGACACACTCCCGGAGACCCGTGTGCTAATATTGACACACTCCCGGAGACCCATGTGCTAATATTGACACACTCCCGGAGATCCGTGTGCAAATATTGACACACTCCCAGAGACCCGTGTGCTAATATTGACACACTCTCGGAGACCCGTGAGCTAATATTGACACACTCCCGGAGACCCGTGTGCTAATATTGACACACTCTCGGAGACCCGTGTGCGAATATTGACACACTCCCAGAGACCCGTGTGCTAATATTGACATACTCCCGGAGACCCGTGTGCGAATATTGACAGACTCACATAGACCCGTGTGCTAATATTGACAGACTCACATAGACCCTTGTGCTAATATTGACAGACTCACATAGATCCGTATGCTAATATTGACACACACCCAGAGACTCGTGCGCTAATAATGACACACTCTCGGAGACACGTGTGCTAATATTGGCACACTCGCATAGACCCACGTGCTAATATTGACAGACTCACATAGATCCGTGTGCTAATATTGGCACACTCCCGGAGACCCGTGTGCTAATATTGACACACTCTTAGAGACCCGTGTGCTAATATTGACATACTCCCGGAGACCCGTGTGCGAATATTGACACACTTAGAGACCTGTGTGCTAATATTGACATACTCCCGGAGACCCGTGTGCGAATATTGATACACACTTTCATAGACCTGTGTTCTAATATTGACACACTCTCATAGACCCGTGTGCTAATATTGAAAACTCTCATAGGCCCGTGTGCTAATATTAAAACACTCTTGGAGACCCGTGTGCTAATATTGACAGACTCACATAGACCCATGTTCTAATAGTGACACACTCTCGGAGACCCGTGTTCTAATAGTGACACACTCCCGGAGACCCGTGTGCTAATATTGACACACTCTTAGAGACCCGTGTGCTGATCAATGACACACTCCCAGAGATCCGTGTGCAAATATTGACACACTCCCGGAGACCCGTGTGCTAATATTGACACACTCCCGGAGACCCATGTGCTAATATTGACACACTCTCGGAGACCCGTGTGCGAATATTGACACACTCCCAGAGACCCGTGTGCTAATATTGACACACTCCCGGAGACCCATGTGCTAATATTGACACACTCCCGGAGACCCGTGTGCTAATATTGACACACTCCCAGAGACCCGTGTGCTAAAATTGACACACTGCCGGAGACCCGTGTGCTAATATTGACACACTCTCGGAGACCCGTGTGCTAATATTAAAACACACTTGGAGACCCGTGTTCTAATATTAACACACTCTCGGAGACCCGTGTGCAAATATTGACACACTCCCAGAGACCCGTGTGCTAATATTGACACACACTCGGAGACCCATGTGCTAATATTGACAGACTCACATAGACCCGTGTGCTAATATTGGCACACTCCCGGAGACCCGTGTGCTAATATTGACAGACTCACATAGACCCGTGTGCTAATATTGGCACACTCCCGGAGACCCGTGTGCTAATATTGACACACTCTTAGAGATCCGTGTGCTAATATTGACATACTCCCGGAGACCCGTGTGCGAATATTGACAGACTCACATAGACCCGTGTGCTAATATTGACAGACTCACATAGACCCATGTGCTAATATTGACAGACTCACATAGACCCGTATGCTAATATTGACACACACCCAGAGACTCGTGCGCTAATAATGACACACTCTCGGAGACACGTGTGCTAATATTGGCACACTCGCATAGACCCACGTGCTAATATTGACACACTCTTAGAGACCCGTGTGCTAATATTGACATACTCCCTGAGACCCGTGTGCGAATATTGATACACACTTTCATAGACCTGTGTTCTAATATTGACACACTCTCATAGACCCATGTTCTAATATTGAAAACTCTCATAGACCCGTGTGCTAATATTAAAACACACTTGGAGAACCGTGTGCTAATATTGACACACTCTCGGAGACCCGTGTGCTAATATTGACAGACTCACATAGACCCGTGTGCTAATATTGACAGACTCACATAGACCCAAGTTCTAATAGTGACACACTCTTGGAGACCCGTGTGCGAATATTGAAACACTCCCGGAGACCCGTGCGCTAATAGTGACACACTCCCGTAGACCCGTGTGCTAATATTGACACACTCTTAGAGAGCCCTGTGCTAATATTGACATACTCCCGGAGACCCGTGTGCGAATATTGATACATACTTTCATAGACCTGTGTTCTAATATTGACACACTCTCATAGACCCATCTTCTAATATTGAAAACTCTCATAGACCCGTGTGCTAATATTGACACACTCCTGGAGACCCGTGTGCTAATATTGACACACTCTCGGAGACCCGTGTGCTAATATTGGCACACTCCCGGAGTCCCGTGTGCTAATATTGACACACTCCTGGAGACCCGTGTGCTAATATTGACACACTCCCGGAGATCCGTGTGCTAATATTGACACACTCTCGGAGACCCGTGTGCTAATATTGAGACACCCTTGGAGACCTGTGCGCTAATATTGACAGACTGTCGGAGACCCGTGTGCTAATATTGACAGACTCGCATAGACCCGTGTGCTAATATTGACACACTCTCGGAGACCCGTGTTCTAATATGGAAAACTCTCATAGACCCATGTGCGAATATTGACACACTCCCGGAGACCCGTGTGCTAATATTGACACACTTTCATAGGCCTGTGTTCTAATATTGACACACTCTCATAGACCCGTGTTCGAATATTGACACACTCTCGGAGACCCGTGTGCTAATAGTGACAGACTCACATAGACACGTGTGCTAATATTGACAGACTCACATAGACCCGTGTGCTAATATTGACACACATCCGGAGACCCGTGTGCTAATATTGACACACTCGCATAGAGCCATGTTCTAATAGTGACACACTCTCGGAGACCCGTGTTCTAATAGTGACACACTCCCGGAGCCCCGTGTGCTAATATTGACACACTCGCATAGACCCATGTTCTAATATTGACACATTCTCGGAGACCCGTGTGCGAATATTGACACACTCCCAGAGACCCGTGTGCTAATATTGACACACTCTCGGAGACCCGTGTGCTAATATTGACAGACTCACATAGACCCGTGTGCTAATATTGACAGACTCACATCGACCCGTTTGCTAATATTGACAGACTCACATAGACCCGTATGCTAATATTGACACACACCCAGAGACCCCTGCGCTAATAGTGACACACTCTCGGAGACACGTGTGCTAATATTGGCACACTCGCATAGACCCATGATCTAATAGTGACACACTCTCGGAGACCCGTGTTCTAATAGTGACACACTCTTGGAGACCCGTGTGCATATACTGACACACTCCCGGAGACCTGTGTGCTAATATTGACACACTCTTAGAGACCCGTGTGCTGATAAATGACACACTCCCAGAGATCCGTGTGCAAATATTGACACACTCCCGGAGACCCGTGTGCTAATATTGACACACTCCCGGAGACCCATGTGCTAATATTGACACACTCCCGGAGATCCGTGTGCAAATATTGACACACTCCCAGAGACCCTTGTGCTAATATTGACACACTCTCGGAGACCCGTGAGCTAATATTGACACACTCCCGGAGACCCGTGTGCTAATATTGACACACTCTCGGAGACCCGTGTGCAAATATTGACACACTCCCAGAGACCCGTGTGCTAATATTGACACACTCTCGGAGACCCATGTGCTAATATTGACAGACTCACATAGACCCGTGTGCTAATATTGGCACACTCCCGGAGACCCGTGTGCTAATATTGACAGACTCACATAGACCCGTGTGCTAATATTGGCACACTCCCGGAGACCCGTGTGCTAATATTGACACACTCTTAGAGATCCGTGTGCTAATATTGACATACTCCCGGAGACCCGTGTGCGAATATTGACAGACTCACATAGACCCGTGTGCTAATATTGACAGACTCACATAGACCCATGTGCTAATATTGACAGACTCACATAGACCCGTGTGCTAATATTAAAACACTCTCATAGACCCATGTTCTAATATTGAAAACTCTCATAGACCCGTGTGCTAATATTAAAACACTCTTGGAGACCCGTGTGCTAATATTGACACACTCTCGGAGACCCGTGTGCTAATATTGACAGACTCACAGAGACCCGTGTGCTAATATTGCCAGACTCAATAGAACCGTGTGCTAATATTGACAGACTCACATAGACCCGTATGCTAATATTGACACACACCCAGAGACCCGTGCGCTAATAGTGACACATTCTCGGAGACACGTGTGCTAATATTGGCACACTCACATAGACCCATGTTTTAATAGTGACACACTCTTGGAGACCCGTGTTCTAATAGTGACACACTCTTGGAGACCCGTGTGCGAATATTGACACACTCCCGGAGACCCGTGTGCTAATATTGACACACTCTTAGAGACCCGTGTGCTGATATTGACACACTCCCAGAGATCCGTGTGCAAATATTGACACACTCCCGGAGGCCCGTGTGCTAATATTGACACACTCCCGGAGACCCGTGTGCTAATATTGACATACTCTTAGAGACCCGTGTGCTGATATTGACACACTCCCGGAGGCCCGTGTGCTAATATTGACACACTCCCGGAGACCCGTGTGCTAATATTGACACACTCCCGGAGACCCGTGTGCTAATATTGACACACACCCAGAGACCCCTGCGCTAATAGTGACACACTCTCGGAGACACGTGTGCTAATATTGGCACACTCGCATAGAACCATGTTCTAATAGTGACACACTCTCGGAGACCCGTGTTCTAATAGTGACACACTCTTGGAGACCCGTGTGCGAATATTGACACTCTCCCGGAGACCCGTGCGCTAATATTGACACACTTCCGGAGACCCGTGTGCTAATATTGACATACTCCCGGAGACCCGTGTGCGAATATTGATACACACTTTCATAGACCTGTGTTCTAATATTGACACACTCTCATAGACCCATGTTCTAATATTGAAAACTCTCATAGACCCGTGTGCTAATATTAAAACACTCTTGGAGACCCGTGTGCTAATATTGACACACTCTCGGAGACCCGTGTGCTAATATTGACAGACTCACATAGACCCGTGTGCTAATATTGACAGACTCACATAGACGCGTGTGCTAATATTGACAGACTCACATAGACCCGTGTGCTAATATTGACACACATCCGGAGACCCGTGTGCTAATATTGACACACTCGCATAGACCCATGTTCTAATAGTGACACACTCTCGGAGACCCGTGTTCTAATAGTGACACACTCCCGGAGACCCGTGTGCTAATATTGACACACTCGCATAGACCCATGTTCTAATATTAACACACTCTCGGAGACCCGTGTGCGAATATTGACACACTCCCAGAGACCCGTGTGCTAATATTGACACACTCTCGGAGACCCGTGTGCTAATATTGACAGACTCACATAGACCCGTGTGCTAATATTGACAGACTCACATCGACCCGTGTGCTAATATTGACAGACTCACATAGACCCGTATGCTAATATTGACACACACCCAGAGACCCCTGCGCTAATAGTGACACACTCTCGGAGACACGTGTGCTAATATTGGCACACTCGCATAGACCCATGATCTAATAGTGACACACTCTCGGAGACCCGTGTTCTAATAGTGACACACTCTTGGAGACCCGTGTGCGTATACTGACACACTCCCGGAGACCTGTGTGCTAATATTGACACAGTCTTAGAGACCCATGTGCTGATAAATGACACACTCCCAGAGATCCGTGTGCAAATATTGACACACTCCCGGAGACCCATGTGCTAATATTGACACACTCCCGGAGATCCGTGTGCAAATATTGACACACTCCCAGAGACCCGTGTGCTAATATTGACACACTCTCGGAGACCCGTGAGCTAATATTGACACACTCCCGGAGACCCGTGTGCTAATATTGACACACTCTCGGAGACCCGTGTGCGAATATTGACACATTCCCAGAGACCCGTGTGCTAATATTGACATACTCCCGGAGACCCGTGTGCGAATATTGACAGACTCACATAGACCCGTGTGCTAATATTGACAGACTCACATAGACCCGTGTGCTAATATTGACAGACTCACATAGATCCGTATGCTAATATTGACACACACCCAGAGACTCGTGCGCTAATAATGACACACTCTCGGAGACACGTGTGCTAATATTGGCACACTCGCATAGACCCACGTGCTAATATTGACAGACTCACATAGATCCGTGTGCTAATATTGGCACACTCCCGGAGACCCGTGTGCTAATATTGACACACTCTTAGAGACCCGTGTGCTAATATTGACATACTCCCGGAGACCCGTGTGCGAATATTGACACACTTAGAGACCTGTGTGCTAATATTGACATACTCCCGGAGACCCGTGTGCGAATATTGATACACACTTTCATAGACCTGTGTTCTAATATTGACACACTCTCATAGACCCGTGTGCTAATATTGAAAACTCTCATAGGCCCGTGTGCTAATATTAAAACACTCTTGGAGACCCGTGTGCTAATATTGACAGACTCACATAGACCCATGTTCTAATAGTGACACACTCTCGGAGACCCGTGTTCTAATAGTGACACACTCCCGGAGACCCGTGTGCTAATATTGACACACTCTTAGAGACCCGTGTGCTGATCAATGACACACTCCCAGAGATCCGTGTGCAAATATTGACACACTCCCGGAGACCCGTGTGCTAATATTGACACACTCCCGGAGACCCATGTGCTAATATTGACACACTCTCGGAGACCCGTGTGCGAATATTGACACACTCCCAGAGACCCGTGTGCTAATATTGACACACTCCCGGAGACCCATGTGCTAATATTGACACACTCCCGGAGAC
Organism: Pristiophorus japonicus; assembly: GCF_044704955.1. Taxonomy (NCBI): domain Eukaryota; kingdom Metazoa; phylum Chordata; class Chondrichthyes; family Pristiophoridae; genus Pristiophorus; species Pristiophorus japonicus. Next base: position 152,670,651 of record NC_091989.1, read on the forward strand.
CCGTGTGCTAATATTGACACACTCCCAGAGACCCGTGTGCTAAAATTGACACACTGCCGGAGACCCGTGTGCTAATATTGACACACTCTCGGAGACCCGTGTGCTAATATTAAAACACACTTGGAGACCCGTGTTCTAATATTAACACACTCTCGGAGACCCGTGTGCAAATATTGACACACTCCCAGAGACCCGTGTGCTAATATTGACACACACTCGGAGACCCATGTGCTAATATTGACAGACTCACATAGACCCGTGTGCTAATATTGGCACACTCCCGGAGACCCGTGTGCTAATATTGACAGACTCACATAGACCCGTGTGCTAATATTGGCACACTCCCGGAGACCCGTGTGCTAATATTGACACACTCTTAGAGATCCGTGTGCTAATATTGACATACTCCCGGAGACCCGTGTGCGAATATTGACAGACTCACATAGACCCGTGTGCTAATATTGACAGACTCACATAGACCCATGTGCTAATATTGACAGACTCACATAGACCCGTATGCTAATATTGACACACACCCAGAGACTCGTGCGCTAATAATGACACACTCTCGGAGACACGTGTGCTAATATTGGCACACTCGCATAGACCCACGTGCTAATATTGACACACTCTTAGAGACCCGTGTGCTAATATTTTCATACTCCCTGAGACCCGTGTGCGAATATTGATACACACTTTCATAGACCTGTGTTCTAATATTGACACACTCTCATAGACCCATGTTCTAATATTGAAAACTCTCATAGACCCGTGTGCTAATATTAAAACACACTTGGAGAACCGTGTGCTAATATTGACACACTCTCGGAGACCCGTGTGCTAATATTGACAGACTCACATAGACCCGTGTGCTAATATTGACAGACTCACATAGACCCAAGTTCTAATAGTGACACACTCTTGGAGACCCGTGTGCGAATATTGAAACACTCCCGGAGACCCGTGCGCTAATAGTGACACACTCCCGTAGACCCGTGTGCTAATATTGACACACTCTTAGAGAGCCCTGTGCTAATATTGACATACTCCCGGAGACCCGTGTGCGAATATTGATACATACTTTCATAGACCTGTGTTCTAATATTGACACACTCTCATAGACCCATCTTCTAATATTGAAAACTCTCATAGACCCGTGTGCTAATATTGACACACTCCTGGAGACCCGTGTGCTAATATTGACACACTCTCGGAGACCCGTGTGCTAATATTGGCACACTCCCGGAGTCCCGTGTGCTAATATTGACACACTCCTGGAGACCCGTGTGCTAATATTGACACACTCCCGGAGATCCGTGTGCTAATATTGACACACTCTCGGAGACCCGTGTGCTAATATTGAGACACCCTTGGAGACCTGTGCGCTAATATTGACAGACTGTCGGAGACCCGTGTGCTAATATTGACACACTCTCGGAGACCCGTGTTCTAATATGGAAAACTCTCATAGACCCATGTGCGAATATTGACACACTCCCGGAGACCCGTGTGCTAATATTGACACACTTTCATAGGCCTGTGTTCTAATATTGACACACTCTCATAGACCCGTGTTCGAATATTGACACACTCTCGGAGACCCGTGTGCTAATAGTGACAGACTCACATAGACACGTGTGCTAATATTGACAGACTCACATAGACCCGTGTGCTAATATTGACACACATCCGGAGACCCGTGTGCTAATATTGACACACTCGCATAGACCCATGTTCTAATAGTGACACACTCTCGGAGACCCGTGTTCTAATAGTGACACACTCCCGGAGCCCCGTGTGCTAATATTGACACACTCGCATAGACCCATGTTCTAATATTGACACATTCTCGGAGACCCGTGTGCGAATATTGACACACTCCCAGAGACCCGTGTGCTAATATTGACACACTCTCGGAGACCCGTGTGCTAATATTGACAGACTCACATAGACCCGTGTGCTAATATTGACAGACTCACATCGACCCGTTTGCTAATATTGACAGACTCACATAGACCCGTATGCTAATATTGACACACACCCAGAGACCCCTGCGCTAATAGTGACACACTCTCGGAGACACGTGTGCTAATATTGGCACACTCGCATAGACCCATGATCTAATAGTGACACACTCTCGTAGACCCGTGTGCGTATACTGACACACTCCCGGAGACCTGTGTGCTAATATTGACACACTCTTAGAGACCCGTGTGCTGATAAATGACACACTCCCAGAGATCCGTGTGCAAATATTGACACACTCCCGGAGACCCGTGTGCTAATATTGACACACTCCCGGAGACCCATGTGCTAATATTGACACACTCCCGGAGATCCGTGTGCAAATATTGACACACTCCCAGAGACCCTTGTGCTAATATTGACACACTCTCGGAGACCCGTGAGCTAATATTGACACACTCCCGGAGACCCGTGTGCTAATATTGACACACTCTCGGAGACCCGTGTGCAAATATTGACACACTCCCAGAGACCCGTGTGCTAATATTGACACACTCTCGGAGACCCATGTGCTAATATTGACAGACTCACATAGACCCGTGTGCTAATATTGGCACACTCCCGGAGACCCGTGTGCTAATATTGACAGACTCACATAGACCCGTGTGCTAATATTGGCACACTCCCGGAGACCCGTGTGCTAATATTGACACACTCTTAGAGATCCGTGTGCTAATATTGACATACTCCCGGAGACCCGTGTGCGAATATTGACAGACTCACATAGACCCGTGTGCTAATATTGACAGACTCACATAGACCCATGTGCTAATATTGACAGACTCACATAGACCCGTATGCTAATATTGACACACACCCAGAGACTCGTGCGCTAATAATGACACACTCTCGGAGACACGTGTGCTAATATTGGCACACTCGCATAGACCCACGTGCTAATATTGACAGACTCACATAGATCCGTGTGCTAATATTGGCACACTCCCGGAGACCCGTGTGCTAATATTGACACACTCTTAGAGACCCGTGTGCTAATATTGACATACTCCCGGAGACCCGTGTGCGAATATTGATACACACTTTCATAGACCTGTGTTCTAATATTGACACACTCTCATAGACCCATGTTCTAATATTGAAAACTCTCATAGACCCGTGTGCTAATATTAAAACACACTTGGAGAACCGTGTGCTAATATTGACACACTCTCGGAGAACCGTGTGCTAATATTGACAGACTCACATAGACCCGTGTGCTAATATTGACAGACTCACATAGACCCATGTTCTAATAGTGACACACTCTTGGAGACCCGTGTGCGAATATTGAAACACTCCCGGAGACCCGTGCGCTAATAGTGACACACTCCCGGAGACCCGTGTGCTAATATTGACACACTCTTAGAGAGCCCTGTGCTAATATTGACATACTCCCGGAGACCCGTGTGCGAATATTGATACACACTTTCATAGACCTGTGTTCTAATATTGACACACTCTCATAGACCCATCTTCTAATATTGAAAACTCTCATAGACCCGTGTGCTAATATTAAAACACTCTTGGAGACCCGTGTGCTAATATTGACACACTCTCGGAGACCCGTGTGCTAATATTGACAGACTCACAGAGACCCGTGTGCTAATATTGCCAGACTCAATAGAACCGTGTGCTAATATTGACAGACTCACATAGACCCGTATGCTAATATTGACACACACCCAGAGACCCGTGCGCTAATAGTGACACATTCTCGGAGACACGTGTGCTAATATTGGCACACTCACATAGACCCATGTTTTAATAGTGACACACTCTTGGAGACCCGTGTTCTAATAGTGACACACTCTTGGAGACCCGTGTGCGAATATTGACACACTCCCGGAGACCCGTGTGCTAATATTGACACACTCTTAGAGACCCGTGTGCTGATATTGACACACTCCCAGAGATCCGTGTGCAAATATTGACACACTCCCGGAGGCCCGTGTGCTAATATTGACACACTCCCGGAGACCCGTGTGCTAATATTGACATACTCTTAGAGACCCGTGTGCTGATATTGACACACTCCCGGAGGCCCGTGTGCTAATATTGACACACTCCCGGAGACCCGTGTGCTAATATTGACACACACCCAGAGACCCCTGCGCTAATAGTGACACACTCTCGGAGACACGTGTGCTAATATTGGCACACTCGCATAGAACCATGTTCTAATAGTGACACACTCTCGGAGACCCGTGTTCTAATAGTGACACACTCTTGGAGACCCGTGTGCGAATATTGACACTCTCCCGGAGACCCGTGCGCTAATATTGACACACTTCCGGAGACCCGTGTGCTAATATTGACATACTCCCGGAGACCCGTGTGCGAATATTGATACACACTTTCATAGACCTGTGTTCTAATATTGACACACTCTCATAGACCCATGTTCTAATATTGAAAACTCTCATAGACCCGTGTGCTAATATTAAAACACTCTTGGAGACCCGTGTGCTAATATTGACACACTCTCGGAGACCCGTGTGCTAATATTGACAGACTCACATAGACCCGTGTGCTAATATTGACAGACTCACATAGACCCGTGTGCTAATATTGACAGACTCACATAGATCCATATGCTAATAGTGACGCACTCTCGGAGACACGTGTGCTAATATTGGCACACTCGCATAGACCCATGTTCTAATAGTGACACCCTCTCGGAGACCCGTGTTCTAATAGTGACACACTCTTGGAGACCCGTGTGCGAATATTGACACACTCCCAGAGACCCGTGTGCTAATATTGACACACTCTTAGAGACCCGTGTGCTGATAAATGACACACTCCCAGAGATCCGTGTGCAAATATTGACACACTCCCAGAGACCCGTGTGCTAATATTGACACACTCCCGGAGACCCGTGTGCTAATATTGACACACTCCCGGAGATCCGTGTGCAAATATTGACACACTCCCAGAGACCCGTGTGCTAATATTGACACACTCTCGGAGACCCGTGAGCTAATATTGACACACTCCCGGAGACCGTGTGATAATATTGACACACTCTCTGAGACGCGTGTGCGAATATTGACACACTCCCAGAGACCTGTGTACTAATATTGACACACTCTCGGAGACCCATGTGCTAATATTGACAGACTCACATAGACCCGTGTGCTAATATTGGCACACTCCCTGAGACCCGTGTGCTAATATTGACACACTCTTAGAGACCCGTGTGCTAATATTGACATACTCCCGTAGACCCGTGTGCGAATATTGACACACTCTTAGAGACCTGTGTGCTAATATTGACATACTCTCGGAGACCCGTGTGCGAATATTGATACACACTTTCATAGACCTGTGTTCTAATATTGACACACTCTCATAGACCCGTGTGCTAATATTGAAAACTCTCATAGGCCCGTGTGCTAATATTAAAACACTCTTGGAGACCCGTGTGCCAATATTGACACACTCTCGGAGACCCGTGTGCTAATATTGACAGACTCACATAGACCCCTGCGCTAATAGTGACACACTCTTGGAGACACGTGTGCTAATATTGGCACACTCGCACAGACCCATGTTCTAACAGTGACACACTCTCGGAGACCCGTGTTCTAATAGTGACACACTCCCGGAGACCCGTGTGCTAATATTGACACACTCTTAGAGACCCGTGTGCTGATAAATGACACACTCCCAGAGATCCGTGTGCAAATATTGACACACTCCCGGAGACCCGTGTGCTAATATTGACACACTCCCGGAGACCCGTGTGCTAATATTGACACACTCCCGGAGATCCGTGTGCAAATATTGACACACTCCCAGAGACCCGTGTGCTAATATTGACACACTCTCGGAGACCCGTGAGCTAATATTGACACACTCCCGGAGACCCGTGTCCTAATATTGACACACTCTCGGAGACCCGTGTGCGAATATTGACACACTCCCAGAGACCCGTGTGCTAATATTGACACACTCCCGGAGACCCGTGTGCTAATATTGACACACTCCCAGAGACCCGTGTGCTAAAATTGACACACTGCCGGAGACCCGTGTGCTAATATTGACACACTCTCGGAGACCCGTGTGCTAATATTGAGACACTCTTGGAGACCCGTGCGCTAATATTGACAGACTGTCGGAGACCCGTGTGCTAATATTGACAGACTGACGTAGACCCGTGTGCTAATATTGACAGACTCACATAGACCCGAGTGCTAATAGTGACAGACTCATATAGACCCGTGTGCTAATATTGACACACACCTGGAGACCCATGTGCTAATATTGACAGACTGTCGGAGACCCGTGTGCTAATATTGACAGACTGTCGGAGACCCGTGTGCTAATATTGACACACTCCCAGAGACCCGTGTGCTAAAATTGACACACTGCCGGAGACCCGTGTGCTAATATTGACACACTCTCGGAGACCCGTGTGCTAATATTGAGACACTCTTGGAGACCCGTGCGCTAATATTGACAGACTGTCGGAGACCCGTGTGCTAATATTGACAGACTCACATAGACCCGTGTGCTAATATTGACAGACTCACATAGACCCGAGTGCTAATATTGACAGACTCATATAGACCCGTGTGCTAATATTGACACACACCTGGAGACCCATGTGCTAATATTGACAGACTGTCGGAGACCCGTGTGCTAATATTGACAGACTGTCGGAGACCCGTGTGCTAATATTGACACACTCTCGGAGACCCGTGCGCTAATATTGACAGACTCCCGGAGACCCGTGTGCTAATATTGACAGACACACAGACCCATGTGCTAATATTGAGACACCCTTGGAGACCCGTGCGCTAATATTGACAGACTGTCGGAGACCTGTGTGCTAATATTGACAGACTCGCATAGACCCGTGTTTTAATATTGACACACTCCTGGAGACCCGTGTTCTAATATTGAAAACTCTCATAGACCCATGTGCGAATATTGACACACTCCCGGAGACCCGTGTGCTAATATTGACACACTTTCATAGATCTGTGTTTTAATATTGACACACTCTCATAGACCCGTGTTCGAATATTGACACACTCTCGGAGACCCGTGTGCTAATATTGACAGACTCCCGGAGATCCGTGTGCAAATATTGACACTCTCCCTGAGACCCGTGTGCTAATATTGACACACTCTCGGAGACCCGTGAGCTAATATTGACACACTCCCGGAGACCCGTGTCCTAATATTGACACACTCCCGGAGATCCGTGTGCAAATATTGACACACTCCCAGAGACCCGTGTGCTAATATTGACACACTCTCGGAGACCCGTGAGCTAATATTGACACACTCCCGGAGACCCGTGTCCTAATATTGACACACTCTCGGAGACCCGTGTGCGAATATTGACACACTCCCAGAGACCCGTGTGCTAATATTGACACACTCCCGGAGACCCATGTGCTAATATTGACACACTCCCGGAGACCCGTGTGCTAATATTGACACACTCCCAGAGACCCGTGTGCTAAAATTGACACACTGCCGGAGACCCGTGTGCTAATATTGACACACTCTCGGAGACCCGTGTGCTAATATTGAGACACTCTTGGAGACCCGTGCGCTAATATTGACAGACTGTCGGAGACCCGTGTGCTAATATTGACAGACTGACGTAGACCCGTGTGCTAATATTGACAGACTCACATAGACCCGAGTGCTAATAGTGACAGACTCATATAGACCCGTGTGCTAATATTGACACACACCTGGAGACCCATGTGCTAATATTGACAGACTGTCGGAGACCCGTGTGCTAATATTGACAGACTGTCGGAGACCCGTGTGCTAATATTGACACACTCCCAGAGACCCGTGTGCTAAAATTGACACACTGCCGGAGACCCGTGTGCTAATATTGACACACTCTCGGAGACCCGTGTGCTAATATTGAGACACTCTTGGAGACCCGTGCGCTAATATTGACAGACTGTCGGAGACCCGTGTGCTAATATTGACAGACTCACATAGACCCGTGTGCTAATATTGACAGACTCACATAGACCCGAGTGCTAATATTGACAGACTCATATAGACCCGTGTGCTAATATTGACACACACCTGGAGACCCATGTGCTAATATTGACAGACTGTCGGAGACCCGTGTGCTAATATTGACAGACTGTCGGAGACCCGTGTGCTAATATTGACACACTCTCGGAGACCCGTGCGCTAATATTGACAGACTCCCGGAGACCCGTGTGCTAATATTGACAGACACACAGACCCATGTGCTAATATTGAGACACCCTTGGAGACCCGTGCGCTAATATTGACACACTCCCAGAGACCCGTGTGCTAATATTGACACACTCCCGGAGACCCATGTGCTAATATTGACACACTCCCGGAGACCCGTGTGCTAATATTGACACACTCCCAGAGACCCGTGTGCTAAAATTGACACACTGCCGGAGACCCGTGTGCTAATATTGACACACTCTCGGAGACCCGTGTGCTAATATTGAGACACTCTTGGAGACCCGTGCGCTAATATTGACAGACTGTCGGAGACCCGTGTGCTAATATTGACAGACTGACGTAGACCCGTGTGCTAATATTGACAGACTCACATAGACCCGAGTGCTAATAGTGACAGACTCATATAGACCCGTGTGCTAATATTGACACACACCTGGAGACCCATGTGCTAATATTGACAGACTGTCGGAGACCCGTGTGCTAATATTGACAGACTGTCGGAGACCCGTGTGCTAATATTGACACACTCCCAGAGACCCGTGTGCTAAAATTGACACACTGCCGGAGACCCGTGTGCTAATATTGACACACTCTCGGAGACCCGTGTGCTAATATTGAGACACTCTTGGAGACCCGTGCGCTAATATTGACAGACTGTCGGAGACCCGTGTGCTAATATTGACAGACTCACATAGACCCGTGTGCTAATATTGACAGACTCACATAGACCCGAGTGCTAATATTGACAGACTCATATAGACCCGTGTGCTAATATTGACACACACCTGGAGACCCATGTGCTAATATTGACAGACTGTCGGAGACCCGTGTGCTAATATTGACAGACTGTCGGAGACCCGTGTGCTAATATTGACACACTCTCGGAGACCCGTGCGCTAATATTGACAGACTCCCGGAGACCCGTGTGCTAATATTGACAGACACACAGACCCATGTGCTAATATTGAGACACCCTTGGAGACCCGTGCGCTAATATTGACAGACTGTCGGAGACCTGTGTGCTAATATTGACAGACTCGCATAGACCCGTGTTTTAATATTGACACACTCCTGGAGACCCGTGTTCTAATATTGAAAACTCTCATAGACCCATGTGCGAATATTGACACACTCCCGGAGACCCGTGTGCTAATATTGACACACTTTCATAGATCTGTGTTTTAATATTGACACACTCTCATAGACCCGTGTTCGAATATTGACACACTCTCGGAGACCCGTGTGCTAATATTGACAGACTCACATGGACCCGTGTGCTAATATTGACAGACTCACATAGACCCGTGTGCTAATATTGACAGAATCACATAGACCCGTGTGCTAATATTGACACACAGCCGGAGACCCGTGTGCTAATATTGACACACTCGCATAGACCCATGTTCTAATAGTGACACACTCTCGGAGACCCGTGTTCTAATAGTGACACACTCCCGGAGACCCGTGTGCTAATATTGACACACTCCTGGAGACCCGTATGCTAATATTGACACACTCCCGGAGACCCGTGTGCTAATATTGACACACTCTCGGAGACCCATGTGCTAATATTGAGAGACTCACATAGACCCGTGTGCTAATATTGACAGACTCACATAGATCCATATGCTAATAGTGACGCACTCTCGGAGACACGTGTGCTAATATTGGCACACTCGCATAGACCCATGTTCTAATAGTGACACCCTCTCGGAGACCCGTGTTCTAATAGTGACACACTCTTGGAGACCCGTGTGCGAATATTGACACACTCCCAGAGACCCGTGTGCTAATATTGACACACTCTTAGAGACCCGTGTGCTGATAAATGACACACTCCCAGAGATCCGTGTGCAAATATTGACACACTCCCAGAGACCCGTGTGCTAATATTGACACACTCCCGGAGACCCGTGTGCTAATATTGACACACTCCCGGAGATCCGTGTGCAAATATTGACACACTCCCAGAGACCCGTGTGCTAATATTGACACACTCTCGGAGACCCGTGAGCTAATATTGACACACTCCCGGAGACCGTGTGATAATATTGACACACTCTCTGAGACGCGTGTGCGAATATTGACACACTCCCAGAGACCTGTGTACTAATATTGACACACTCTCGGAGACCCATGTGCTAATATTGACAGACTCACATAGACCCGTGTGCTAATATTGGCACACTCCCTGAGACCCGTGTGCTAATATTGACACACTCTTAGAGACCCGTGTGCTAATATTGACATACTCCCGTAGACCCGTGTGCGAATATTGACACACTCTTAGAGACCTGTGTGCTAATATTGACATACTCTCGGAGACCCGTGTGCGAATATTGATACACACTTTCATAGACCTGTGTTCTAATATTGACACACTCTCATAGACCCGTGTGCTAATATTGAAAACTCTCATAGGCCCGTGTGCTAATATTAAAACACTCTTGGAGACCCGTGTGCCAATATTGACACACTCTCGGAGACCCGTGTGCTAATATTGACAGACTCACATAGACCCCTGCGCTAATAGTGACACACTCTTGGAGACACGTGTGCTAATATTGGCACACTCGCACAGACCCATGTTCTAACAGTGACACACTCTCGGAGACCCGTGTTCTAATAGTGACACACTCCCGGAGACCCGTGTGCTAATATTGACACACTCTTAGAGACCCGTGTGCTGATAAATGACACACTCCCAGAGATCCGTGTGCAAATATTGACACACTCCCGGAGACCCGTGTGCTAATATTGACACACTCCCGGAGACCCGTGTGCTAATATTGACACACTCCCGGAGATCCGTGTGCAAATATTGACACACTCCCAGAGACCCGTGTGCTAATATTGACACACTCTCGGAGACCCGTGAGCTAATATTGACACACTCCCGGAGACCCGTGTCCTAATATTGACACACTCTCGGAGACCCGTGTGCGAATATTGACACACTCCCAGAGACCCGTGTGCTAATATTGACACACTCCCGGAGACCCGTGTGCTAATATTGACACACTCCCAGAGACCCGTGTGCTAAAATTGACACACTGCCGGAGACCCGTGTGCTAATATTGACACACTCTCGGAGACCCGTGTGCTAATATTGAGACACTCTTGGAGACCCGTGCGCTAATATTGACAGACTGTCGGAGACCCGTGTGCTAATATTGACAGACTGACGTAGACCCGTGTGCTAATATTGACAGACTCACATAGACCCGAGTGCTAATAGTGACAGACTCATATAGACCCGTGTGCTAATATTGACACACACCTGGAGACCCATGTGCTAATATTGACAGACTGTCGGAGACCCGTGTGCTAATATTGACAGACTGTCGGAGACCCGTGTGCTAATATTGACACACTCCCAGAGACCCGTGTGCTAAAATTGACACACTGCCGGAGACCCGTGTGCTAATATTGACACACTCTCGGAGACCCGTGTGCTAATATTGAGACACTCTTGGAGACCCGTGCGCTAATATTGACAGACTGTCGGAGACCCGTGTGCTAATATTGACAGACTCACATAGACCCGTGTGCTAATATTGACAGACTCACATAGACCCGAGTGCTAATATTGACAGACTCATATAGACCCGTGTGCTAATATTGACACACACCTGGAGACCCATGTGCTAATATTGACAGACTGTCGGAGACCCGTGTGCTAATATTGACAGACTGTCGGAGACCCGTGTGCTAATATTGACACACTCTCGGAGACCCGTGCGCTAATATTGACAGACTCCCGGAGACCCGTGTGCTAATATTGACAGACACACAGACCCATGTGCTAATATTGAGACACCCTTGGAGACCCGTGCGCTAATATTGACAGACTGTCGGAGACCTGTGTGCTAATATTGACAGACTCGCATAGACCCGTGTTTTAATATTGACACACTCCTGGAGACCCGTGTTCTAATATTGAAAACTCTCATAGACCCATGTGCGAATATTGACACACTCCCGGAGACCCGTGTGCTAATATTGACACACTTTCATAGATCTGTGTTTTAATATTGACACACTCTCATAGACCCGTGTTCGAATATTGACACACTCTCGGAGACCCGTGTGCTAATATTGACAGACTCCCGGAGATCCGTGTGCAAATATTGACACTCTCCCTGAGACCCGTGTGCTAATATTGACACACTCTCGGAGACCCGTGAGCTAATATTGACACACTCCCGGAGACCCGTGTCCTAATATTGACACACTCCCGGAGATCCGTGTGCAAATATTGACACACTCCCAGAGACCCGTGTGCTAATATTGACACACTCTCGGAGACCCGTGAGCTAATATTGACACACTCCCGGAGACCCGTGTCCTAATATTGACACACTCTCGGAGACCCGTGTGCGAATATTGACACACTCCCAGAGACCCGTGTGCTAATATTGACACACTCCCGGAGACCCATGTGCTAATATTGACACACTCCCGGAGACCCGTGTGCTAATATTGACACACTCCCAGAGACCCGTGTGCTAAAATTGACACACTGCCGGAGACCCGTGTGCTAATATTGACACACTCTCGGAGACCCGTGTGCTAATATTGAGACACTCTTGGAGACCCGTGCGCTAATATTGACAGACTGTCGGAGACCCGTGTGCTAATATTGACAGACTGACGTAGACCCGTGTGCTAATATTGACAGACTCACATAGACCCGAGTGCTAATAGTGACAGACTCATATAGACCCGTGTGCTAATATTGACACACACCTGGAGACCCATGTGCTAATATTGACAGACTGTCGGAGACCCGTGTGCTAATATTGACAGACTGTCGGAGACCCGTGTGCTAATATTGACACACTCCCAGAGACCCGTGTGCTAAAATTGACACACTGCCGGAGACCCGTGTGCTAATATTGACACACTCTCGGAGACCCGTGTGCTAATATTGAGACACTCTTGGAGACCCGTGCGCTAATATTGACAGACTGTCGGAGACCCGTGTGCTAATATTGACAGACTCACATAGACCCGTGTGCTAATATTGACAGACTCACATAGACCCGAGTGCTAATATTGACAGACTCATATAGACCCGTGTGCTAATATTGACACACACCTGGAGACCCATGTGCTAATATTGACAGACTGTCGGAGACCCGTGTGCTAATATTGACAGACTGTCGGAGACCCGTGTGCTAATATTGACACACTCTCGGAGACCCGTGCGCTAATATTGACAGACTCCCGGAGACCCGTGTGCTAATATTGACAGACACACAGACCCATGTGCTAATATTGAGACACCCTTGGAGACCCGTGCGCTAATATTGACACACTCCCAGAGACCCGTGTGCTAATATTGACACACTCCCGGAGACCCATGTGCTAATATTGACACACTCCCGGAGACCCGTGTGCTAATATTGACACACTCCCAGAGACCCGTGTGCTAAAATTGACACACTGCCGGAGACCCGTGTGCTAATATTGACACACTCTCGGAGACCCGTGTGCTAATATTGAGACACTCTTGGAGACCCGTGCGCTAATATTGACAGACTGTCGGAGACCCGTGTGCTAATATTGACAGACTGACGTAGACCCGTGTGCTAATATTGACAGACTCACATAGACCCGAGTGCTAATAGTGACAGACTCATATAGACCCGTGTGCTAATATTGACACACACCTGGAGACCCATGTGCTAATATTGACAGACTGTCGGAGACCCGTGTGCTAATATTGACAGACTGTCGGAGACCCGTGTGCTAATATTGACACACTCCCAGAGACCCGTGTGCTAAAATTGACACACTGCCGGAGACCCGTGTGCTAATATTGACACACTCTCGGAGACCCGTGTGCTAATATTGAGACACTCTTGGAGACCCGTGCGCTAATATTGACAGACTGTCGGAGACCCGTGTGCTAATATTGACAGACTCACATAGACCCGTGTGCTAATATTGACAGACTCACATAGACCCGAGTGCTAATATTGACAGACTCATATAGACCCGTGTGCTAATATTGACACACACCTGGAGACCCATGTGCTAATATTGACAGACTGTCGGAGACCCGTGTGCTAATATTGACAGACTGTCGGAGACCCGTGTGCTAATATTGACACACTCTCGGAGACCCGTGCGCTAATATTGACAGACTCCCGGAGACCCGTGTGCTAATATTGACAGACACACAGACCCATGTGCTAATATTGAGACACCCTTGGAGACCCGTGCGCTAATATTGACAGACTGTCGGAGACCTGTGTGCTAATATTGACAGACTCGCATAGACCCGTGTTTTAATATTGACACACTCCTGGAGACCCGTGTTCTAATATTGAAAACTCTCATAGACCCATGTGCGAATATTGACACACTCCCGGAGACCCGTGTGCTAATATTGACACACTTTCATAGATCTGTGTTTTAATATTGACACACTCTCATAGACCCGTGTTCGAATATTGACACACTCTCGGAGACCCGTGTGCTAATATTGACAGACTCACATGGACCCGTGTGCTAATATTGACAGACTCACATAGACCCGTGTGCTAATATTGACAGAATCACATAGACCCGTGTGCTAATATTGACACACAGCCGGAGACCCGTGTGCTAATATTGACACACTCGCATAGACCCATGTTCTAATAGTGACACACTCTCGGAGACCCGTGTTCTAATAGTGACACACTCCCGGAGACCCGTGTGCTAATATTGACACACTCCTGGAGACCCGTATGCTAATATTGACACACTCCCGGAGACCCGTGTGCTAATATTGACACACTCTCGGAGACCCATGTGCTAATATTGAGACACCCTTGGAGACCCGTGCGCTAATATTGACAGACTGTCGGAGACCTGTGTGCTAATATTGACAGACTCGCATAGACCCGTGTTTTAATATTGACACACTCCTGGAGACCCGTGTTCTAATATTGAAAACTCTCATAGACCCATGTGCGAATATTGACACACTCCCGGAGACCCGTGTGCTAATATTGACACACTTTCATAGATCTGTGTTTTAATATTGACACACTCTCATAGACCCGTGTTCGAATATTGACACACTCTCGGAGACCCGTGTGCTAATATTGACAGACTCACATGGACCCGTGTGCTAATATTGACAGACTCACATAGACCCGTGTGCTAATATTGACAGAATCACATAGACCCGTGTGCTAATATTGACACACAGCCGGAGACCCGTGTGCTAATATTGACACACTCGCATAGACACATGTTCTAATAGTGACACACTCTCGGAGACCCGTGTGCTAATATTGACACACTCCTGGAGACCCGTATGCTAATATTGACACACTCCCGGAGACCCGTGTGCTAATATTGACACACTCTCGGAGACCCGTGTGCTAATATTGAGACACTCTTGGAGACCCGTGCGCTAATATTGACAGACTGTCGGAGACCCGTGTGCTAATATTGACAGACTGACGTAGACCCGTGTGCTAATATTGACAGACTCACATAGACCCGAGTGCTAATAGTGACAGACTCATATAGACCCGTGTGCTAATATTGACACACACCTGGAGACCCATGTGCTAATATTGACAGACTGTCGGAGACCCGTGTGCTAATATTGACAGACTGTCGGAGACCCGTGTGCTAATATTGACACACTCCCAGAGACCCGTGTGCTAAAATTGACACACTGCCGGAGACCCGTGTGCTAATATTGACACACTCTCGGAGACCCGTGTGCTAATATTGAGACACTCTTGGAGACCCGTGCGCTAATATTGACAGACTGTCGGAGACCCGTGTGCTAATATTGACAGACTCACATAGACCCGTGTGCTAATATTGACAGACTCACATAGACCCGAGTGCTAATATTGACAGACTCATATAGACCCGTGTGCTAATATTGACACACACCTGGAGACCCATGTGCTAATATTGACAGACTGTCGGAGACCCGTGTGCTAATATTGACAGACTGTCGGAGACCCGTGTGCTAATATTGACACACTCTCGGAGACCCGTGCGCTAATATTGACAGACTCCCGGAGACCCGTGTGCTAATATTGACAGACACACAGACCCATGTGCTAATATTGAGACACCCTTGGAGACCCGTGCGCTAATATTGACAGACTGTCGGAGACCTGTGTGCTAATATTGACAGACTCGCATAGACCCGTGTTTTAATATTGACACACTCCTGGAGACCCGTGTTCTAATATTGAAAACTCTCATAGACCCATGTGCGAATATTGACACACTCCCGGAGACCCGTGTGCTAATATTGACACACTTTCATAGATCTGTGTTTTAATATTGACACACTCTCATAGACCCGTGTTCGAATATTGACACACTCTCGGAGACCCGTGTGCTAATATTGACAGACTCCCGGAGATCCGTGTGCAAATATTGACACTCTCCCTGAGACCCGTGTGCTAATATTGACACACTCTCGGAGACCCGTGAGCTAATATTGACACACTCCCGGAGACCCGTGTCCTAATATTGACACACTCCCGGAGATCCGTGTGCAAATATTGACACACTCCCAGAGACCCGTGTGCTAATATTGACACACTCTCGGAGACCCGTGAGCTAATATTGACACACTCCCGGAGACCCGTGTCCTAATATTGACACACTCTCGGAGACCCGTGTGCGAATATTGACACACTCCCAGAGACCCGTGTGCTAATATTGACACACTCCCGGAGACCCATGTGCTAATATTGACACACTCCCGGAGACCCGTGTGCTAATATTGACACACTCCCAGAGACCCGTGTGCTAAAATTGACACACTGCCGGAGACCCGTGTGCTAATATTGACACACTCTCGGAGACCCGTGTGCTAATATTGAGACACTCTTGGAGACCCGTGCGCTAATATTGACAGACTGTCGGAGACCCGTGTGCTAATATTGACAGACTGACGTAGACCCGTGTGCTAATATTGACAGACTCACATAGACCCGAGTGCTAATAGTGACAGACTCATATAGACCCGTGTGCTAATATTGACACACACCTGGAGACCCATGTGCTAATATTGACAGACTGTCGGAGACCCGTGTGCTAATATTGACAGACTGTCGGAGACCCGTGTGCTAATATTGACACACTCCCAGAGACCCGTGTGCTAAAATTGACACACTGCCGGAGACCCGTGTGCTAATATTGACACACTCTCGGAGACCCGTGTGCTAATATTGAGACACTCTTGGAGACCCGTGCGCTAATATTGACAGACTGTCGGAGACCCGTGTGCTAATATTGACAGACTCACATAGACCCGTGTGCTAATATTGACAGACTCACATAGACCCGAGTGCTAATATTGACAGACTCATATAGACCCGTGTGCTAATATTGACACACACCTGGAGACCCATGTGCTAATATTGACAGACTGTCGGAGACCCGTGTGCTAATATTGACAGACTGTCGGAGACCCGTGTGCTAATATTGACACACTCTCGGAGACCCGTGCGCTAATATTGACAGACTCCCGGAGACCCGTGTGCTAATATTGACAGACACACAGACCCATGTGCTAATATTGAGACACCCTTGGAGACCCGTGCGCTAATATTGACACACTCCCAGAGACCCGTGTGCTAATATTGACACACTCCCGGAGACCCATGTGCTAATATTGACACACTCCCGGAGACCCGTGTGCTAATATTGACACACTCCCAGAGACCCGTGTGCTAAAATTGACACACTGCCGGAGACCCGTGTGCTAATATTGACACACTCTCGGAGACCCGTGTGCTAATATTGAGACACTCTTGGAGACCCGTGCGCTAATATTGACAGACTGTCGGAGACCCGTGTGCTAATATTGACAGACTGACGTAGACCCGTGTGCTAATATTGACAGACTCACATAGACCCGAGTGCTAATAGTGACAGACTCATATAGACCCGTGTGCTAATATTGACACACACCTGGAGACCCATGTGCTAATATTGACAGACTGTCGGAGACCCGTGTGCTAATATTGACAGACTGTCGGAGACCCGTGTGCTAATATTGACACACTCCCAGAGACCCGTGTGCTAAAATTGACACACTGCCGGAGACCCGTGTGCTAATATTGACACACTCTCGGAGACCCGTGTGCTAATATTGAGACACTCTTGGAGACCCGTGCGCTAATATTGACAGACTGTCGGAGACCCGTGTGCTAATATTGACAGACTCACATAGACCCGTGTGCTAATATTGACAGACTCACATAGACCCGAGTGCTAATATTGACAGACTCATATAGACCCGTGTGCTAATATTGACACACACCTGGAGACCCATGTGCTAATATTGACAGACTGTCGGAGACCCGTGTGCTAATATTGACAGACTGTCGGAGACCCGTGTGCTAATATTGACACACTCTCGGAGACCCGTGCGCTAATATTGACAGACTCCCGGAGACCCGTGTGCTAATATTGACAGACACACAGACCCATGTGCTAATATTGAGACACCCTTGGAGACCCGTGCGCTAATATTGACAGACTGTCGGAGACCTGTGTGCTAATATTGACAGACTCGCATAGACCCGTGTTTTAATATTGACACACTCCTGGAGACCCGTGTTCTAATATTGAAAACTCTCATAGACCCATGTGCGAATATTGACACACTCCCGGAGACCCGTGTGCTAATATTGACACACTTTCATAGATCTGTGTTTTAATATTGACACACTCTCATAGACCCGTGTTCGAATATTGACACACTCTCGGAGACCCGTGTGCTAATATTGACAGACTCACATGGACCCGTGTGCTAATATTGACAGACTCACATAGACCCGTGTGCTAATATTGACAGAATCACATAGACCCGTGTGCTAATATTGACACACAGCCGGAGACCCGTGTGCTAATATTGACACACTCGCATAGACCCATGTTCTAATAGTGACACACTCTCGGAGACCCGTGTTCTAATAGTGACACACTCCCGGAGACCCGTGTGCTAATATTGACACACTCCTGGAGACCCGTATGCTAATATTGACACACTCCCGGAGACCCGTGTGCTAATATTGACACACTCTCGGAGACCCATGTGCTAATATTGAGACACCCTTGGAGACCCGTGCGCTAATATTGACAGACTGTCGGAGACCTGTGTGCTAATATTGACAGACTCGCATAGACCCGTGTTTTAATATTGACACACTCCTGGAGACCCGTGTTCTAATATTGAAAACTCTCATAGACCCATGTGCGAATATTGACACACTCCCGGAGACCCGTGTGCTAATATTGACACACTTTCATAGATCTGTGTTTTAATATTGACACACTCTCATAGACCCGTGTTCGAATATTGACACACTCTCGGAGACCCGTGTGCTAATATTGACAGACTCACATGGACCCGTGTGCTAATATTGACAGACTCACATAGACCCGTGTGCTAATATTGACAGAATCACATAGACCCGTGTGCTAATATTGACACACAGCCGGAGACCCGTGTGCTAATATTGACACACTCGCATAGACACATGTTCTAATAGTGACACACTCTCGGAGACCCGTGTGCTAATATTGACACACTCCTGGAGACCCGTATGCTAATATTGACACACTCCCGGAGACCCGTGTGCTAATATTGACACACTCTCGGAGACCCATGTGCTAATATTGAGACACCCTTGGAGACCCGTGCGCTAATATTGACAGACTGTCGGAGACCCATGTTCTAATATTGACAGACTCGCATAGACCCGTGTTTTAATATTGACACACTCCCGGAGACCCATGTTCTAATATTGAAAATTCTCATAGACCCATGTGCGAATATTGACACACTCCCGGAAACCCGTGTGCTAATATTGACACACTTTCATAGACCTGTGTTCTAATATTGACACACTCTCATAGACCCGTGTTCGAATATTGACACACTCTCGGAGACCCGTGTGCTAATATTGACAGACTCACATAGACCCGTGTGCTAATTTTGACACACACCCGGAGACCCGTGTGCTAATATTGACTCACTCGCATAGACCCATGTTCTAATAGTGACACACTCTCAGAGACCCGTGTTCTAATAGTGACACACTCCCGGAGACCCGTGTGCTAATATTGACACATTCGCATAGACCCATGTTCTAATAGTGACACACTCTCGGAGACCCGTGCGCTAATATTGATACACTCCCGGAGACCCATGTGCTAATATTGACACACTCGCATAGACCCATGTTCTAATAGTGACACACACTCGGAGACCCGTGTTCTAATAGTGACACACTCCCGGAGACCCGTGTGCTAATATTGACACACTTTCATAGACGTGTGTTCTAATATTGACACACTCTCATAGACCCGTGTTCGAATATTGACACACTCTCGGAGACCCGTGTGCTAATATTGACAGACTCACATAGACCCGTGTGCTAATATTGACAGACTCACATAGACCCGTGTGCTAATATTGACACACATCCGGAGACCCGTGTGCTAATATTGACACACTCGCATAGATCCATGTTCTAATAGTGACACACTCTCGGAGACCCGTGTGCTAATATTGAGACACCCTTGGAGACCCGTGCGCTAATATTGACAGACTGTCGGGGACCCGTGTGCTAATATTGACAGACTCGCATAGACCCGTGTTTTAATATTGACACACTCTCGGAGACCCGTGTTCTAATATGGAAAACTCTCATAGACCCATGTGCGAATATTGACACACTCCCGGAGACCCGTGTGCTAATATTGACACACTTTCATAGACCTGTGTTCTAATATTGACACACTCTCATAGACCCGTGTGCTAATATTGACACACTCCTGGAGACCCGTGTGCTAATATTGACACACTCTCGGAGACCCGTGTGCTAATATTGGCACACTCCCGGAGTCCCGTGTGCTAATATTGACACACTCCTGGAGACCCGTGTGCTAATATTAACACACTCCCGGAGATCCGTGTGCTAATATTGACACACTCTCGGAGACCCGTGTGCTAATATTGAGACACCCTTGGAGACCCGTGCGCTAATATTGACAGACTGTCGGAGACCCGTGTGCTAATATTGACAGACTCGCATAGACCCGTGTTTTAATATTGACACACTCTCGGAGACCCGTGTTCTAATATGGAAAACTCTCATAGACCCATGTGCGAATATTGACACACTCCCGGAGACCCGTGTGCTAATATTGACACACTTTCATAGACCTGTGTTCTAATATTGACACACTCTCATAGACCCGTGTTCGAATATTGACACACTCTCGGAGACCCGTGTGCTAATATTGACAGACTCACATAGACCCGTGTGCTAATATTGACAGACTCACATAGACCCGTGTGCTAATATTGACACACATCCGGAGACCCGTGTGCTAATATTGACACACTCGCATAGATCCATGTTCTAATAGTGACACACTCTCGGAGACCCGTGTGCTAATATTGAGACACCCTTGGAGACCCGTGCGCTAATATTGACAGACTGTCGGAGACCTGTGTGCTAATATTGACAGACTCGCATAGACCCGTGTTTTAATATTGACACACTCCTGGAGACCCGTGTTCTAATATTGAAAACTCTCATAGACCCATGTGCGAATATTGACACTCTCTCGGAGACCCTTGTGCTAATATTGACACACTCCCGGAGACCCGTGTGCTAATATTGACACACTCTCATAGACCCGTGTGCTAATATTGGCACACTCCCGGAGTCCCGTGTGCTAATATTGACACACTCCAGGAGATCCGTGTGCTAATATTGACACACTCCCAGAGACCCGTGCGCTAATATTGACACACTCTCGGAGACCCGTGTGCTAATATTGAGACACTCCCAGAGACCCGTGCGCTAATATTGACACTCTCTCGGAGACCCGTGTGCTAATATTGACACACTCTCGGAGACCCGTGTGCTAATATTGACACACTCTCGGAGACCCGTGTGCTAATATTGACACACTCTCATAAACCCGTGCACTAATATTGACTTTCACTCTCGGAGAACCGTGTGCTAATATTGAGACACTCTCGGAGACCCGTGTGCTAATATTGACACACTCTCGGAGACCCGTGCGCTAATATTGACACTCTCTCATAGATCCGTGCGCTAATATTGACACACTCCCGGAGACCCGTGTGCTAATATTGACACACTCTCAGAGACCCGTGTGCTAATATTGACACAATCTCGGAGACCCGTGTGCTAATATTGACACACTCCTGGAGACCTGTGTGCTAATATTGACACCCCTGGGGACCCCTGCACTAATAGTGACACAGCCCTGGGGACCCCTGTGCTAATATTGACAGACCCCTGGGGACCCATGTGCTAATATTAACACACGCTCGGGGACCCAAGTGGTAATATTGACACACCCGTGGAGACGCCTGTGATAATATTGACACACCCCTGGGGACCCCTGTGCTAATATTAATACACTCTCGAAGACCACTGTGCTAATATTAACACACTCTTGGCGACCCATGTGCTAATACTGACACACCCCTGGGGACCCCCTGCAAAAATTGTCACATTCCCCGGGACACACTGAAACTATTGACACACCCCCAGAAACTAATTGCCAATATTGCTCCATTATGCGGCACACACGATCTTTCCTTCCGTTGACTTCAATGAAAAGGAAAATCTGGCGTGCCATATATTAGGCGGCCAATTTTAAATGGCTTATTTTACACTATTGTCCAAAGTTAAAATTACATCCAATTTATTATAGAGAAGAGAAATTTGGAGCTGTTTCTGGATATAGTAGTAAAAGAGTGCCTGTAGACCGTGAGGTAATCCAACCATATTTGGCAATGAACTGCAAGGTCTCGTGCTCTCGGAATACATTCAAACTTCAAGCCCAGGGATTCAAGACCATCATCTTCATTATTATCATAGGCGGTCCCTCGAGCGAGGATGACTTGCTTCCACACCAAAAGGGATGAGTTTGCAGATGTTTCAATGAAGGACCGATATTCCAGTCCTGAACTCCAATTGATGGGGTGGAAGATGCCTGTGCGTGGATTTTTTTAACGTGTTACCATTGCACATCAGCCACCACACAGATTTGACAGAGCTAGGCCTTTATCCAGTGGCAAGGGTTAACCAGGACGACTGGAGACCTGCTCTGCTGCACAGTCGTAGTGTGCACACATATATCGCAGTGTGAGCTGGCCCGTGCTGCCCCTGGGCACTCGGCTCTTCTGAGCCCTGTACCTCCATTTGCTGCACCTCCGCCACGATCTCCCGCCGCTCCTCCGCCACAAACATTCGCCGCACCTCCGCCACAAAACATTCGCTGCACCTCCGCCACGATCTCTCACCGCACCTCCGCACCAAACATTTGCCACACTTCCGCCACGATTACTCGCTGAATCTTAGCCATGATCACTCACCGCTCTTCTGTCCAGATCATTCGCCACATTTCCGCCCTGATCTCTTGCCGCTTATCCGCCCCGACCTTCCCGCTCCTCTGCTGTACCTGGGCCCTGCCGATGTTCCTGCACACACTTCAAACGGCTACCTGTGTTTTGATGACGTCACCCAGTCGCCCACCTCTGAAGCTGTCGCACACTTGGAGCGGCTCGCGCTTGAAGTTGTCATGGTATGGCCACGGTGTTCCAGGGCCCGCCCTCCAGCTCTTATACTCCCGACCTGCGGTGGTGTCCTCTCGCAGGTCGGGGTGGCCCACGGTGTTGCAGGGCTCTTTTATCCTTCCGACCTGCGGTGTATTGGGGGAGCAGTGGTAATGGGAGACTGTCTGGTATCTGTTGAGGACAAGGGCCTCAAAGGAGGAGTCACGGCAGTTGTTGAAGGAATCTTCAGACATCATTAGTATAGTTATTGTGAAAAACATAAAACTCAGAATTATTGATGTTTTTAAAATTATTCCACCATTACTGTAACAGCTAAGAATTGATTAAAAATATGTTAGCAGAGTGAAAATCTTTGACACTTGACTTTGAAGTGACATAATTGCAGATGTGATGGGAGTTGATTTTTGCACTTATGTTGCGGAGTGAGTGGATCAAGTTATTTTGGAAACACAGTCGGCAACATAGCCTGAGTGATTTCTCTTCGCAGACTGTGGTAATGTCATCAGTCTTAGCTTACTGTAGCTCACAAAATTGCACTTCCTGTGTGTTATGTATTTATACTTGAGGTCACCAGACACCAAGGGGCGTCACTGTCGGAGGTCATCGGGCTTTACGCGCGCATGTGCGGTCGCTTGTATATAAGCGCGGGTACCATGTCACGCGGGTTACTTTGGGCGCGCATAAAGTTGGATCAGGTTTGCACCTGAGGCAGGTTACAGTAACAAGTCTTTTGAGTCATTATATTCATTACATTTGGCGGCAAGGTAACTTAACCTTCGCATGTACAATGGGCACTATTGGAATTCTGGAGAGATTCGTGGGTGACGAGGATTGTGCGGATTTTATCGACCGCCTAGATCAGTATTTTGTAGCCAACAAAATGGAGGGAGACGCTGATGCAGTTCGGCGCAGGGCGGTTTTCCTCACCGTTTGTGGTCCAAAAATTTATGGTCTCATGAAGAATTTTCTTTACGTCCAATGGACAAAGAATATGGGGATTTGTGTGCTTTGGTGCGTGACCATCTCAAGCCAAAAGAGAGGATCATCATCCCATGCTATCGCTTCTACAGGCATGTTCGTGCTGAGGGCCAGGATGTGCCGACCTGCGACGTCTTGTTGAGCCATGTAAGTTTGTGAGTGTGCTGGAAAACATGCTGTGAGATTTCTTCGTGATAGGCATCAACATGATGTGATTCTTCGGAAGTTATTGGCCGAAGAGAAGCTGGATTTGAGCAAGGCCATCACGACTGCCCAGGCATGCATGAAGACTGATGATAATTTGAGGCAGATATCATCGAAGAGTCGGAACTCCACGGCAAGTACTGTAAACAAGATTGTGTCATCGTCTGGCAGAGCTGCTTATGGCAGGGCCTACTCGACAGCTTATGTGACATCTGTAGCTGCTCAAAGTTCGCCAACTGGTACGAATCTGATTTCACCCTATTGACGTTGTGGGGGCAATCATCGGCCTCATCGGTGTCGGTTTAAACAGTACGCCTGTAACGGCTGTTCGAAAGTGAGGCATCTTCAGAGAATGTGCCCACAACCGAGCAGGCATGCTGCCATTCATCACATTGCTGATGATGACCAGTCCATTGCTGGCCCAGATACATAACCCGAGGAGGAAGTGTATGGTCTGTATTCGTTCTTGGGAAAGAGCCAGCCGATAATCGTTAATGTGAAGCTGCCTATATCAATGGAGCTGGACACGGGTGCGAATCAGTCGATAATGAGCCAAAGGACATTCGATAAGCTGTGGGACACTGAGCCGGTGAAGCCTAAGCCGAGTCCAGTCAATGCCAAGTTGCGTGCTTACACTAAGGAACTCATACTGGTGATTGGCAGTGCAGTAGTCAAGGTGTCATATGATGGTGTGGTTCATGATCTACCGTTATGGATTGTCCAAGGTAATGGTCCAATGCTGTTCGGCAGGAATTGCCTCGAGAAAATCAAGTGGAATTGGAATTATATCAAAGCGGTGTCAGATGACACCTCAAGTGTTGAAGAAGTTTCCTTCTTTGTTTGAACCGGGCATTGGCAATTTTACTAGAACCAAAGTGCAGATTCACCTGGATTGTCTATCATAAAGCTCGGTCTGTTCCTTACATGATGAGGGAGACGGTTGAACTTGAACTTGACAGACTCCAACGTGAAGGGGTCATATCACCGGTCAAGTTTAACAAGTGGGCCAATTCCATTGTCCCTGTGTTGAAGAGTAATCCACCGTCAGGATTTCTGGAACTACAAGATTACGATTAACCGATTTTCGAAACAGGATCAGTACTCGTTACTGAAGGCTGATAACCTGTTCGCCATGCTAGCTGGTGGAAAGTCAGTCACTAAACTGGATCTGAGGTCGGCCTATATGACACAGGAGCTTGTCGACATTTCGAAGAAACTCACCTGCATCAACACCCATAAAAGACTGTTTGTCTTGAACAGGTGTCCTTTTGGAATTCGTTCGGCTGCAGCCATATTTCAGAGGATTATGGAGAGTCTACTGAAGTCCGTCCCTAGAACTGTCATGTTTCAAGATGACATTCTGGTCACAGGTTGCGACACTACTGAACATCTGAACAATCTTGAAGAAGTCCTAGACCGTCTGGACAAAGTGGGATTCAGGCTGAAACGTTCGAAGTGTGTCTTCATGGCACCTGAAGTTGAATTCCTGGGGAGGAAGATTGCTACTGATTCGAAAACCAAGGCCATCAAAAATGCACCCAGGCCTCAGAATGTGACGGAGCTGCATTCATTCCTTGGGCTACTCAACTACTTTAGTAATTTCTTACCCAGATTGAGCACTTTGCTAGAACCACTGCACATGCTACTCAGAAAAGGCGACAACTGGGTCTGGGGTGTGTCTCAAGCTAGAGCTTTTGAGAAAGCTAAGAATCTGCTCTTTTCAAACAAATTGCTTGTTCATTATGATCCGTGTAAGCGTCTTGTATTGGCCTGTGATGCTTCATCATATGGGGTTAGGTGTGTACTCCAACAAGCAAATGAGTCGAGTAAGCTACAACCTTTTGCGTATGCTTCGAGAAGTTTGTCAAAGGCAGAAAGAGCTTACAGCATGGTAGAAAAAGAAGCTTTGGCCTGTGTGTATGGGGTCAAAAAGATGCATCAGTACCTGTTTGGTCTTCATTTTGAACTCGAAACGGATCACAAGCCACTCATTTCATTGTTTTTGGAAAACAAAGGTATTAATACCAATGCATTGTCCCATATCCAGAGGTGGCCGTTGACATTGTCTGCCTATGATTATGTTATTCGTCACAGACCTGGCACTGAGAATTGTGCCAATGCACTAAGTCGTCTGCCGTTGCCCACACCTGAGGTGGCGACGCCTCAACCTGCAGATCTACTGTTAGTAATGAATGCTTTTGAGAGTGAATGAACTCCTGTCACTGCGCAACATGTTAAGATCTGGACCAGCCATGACCCTATTTTATCGGTTGTGAAATGTTGTGTCCTCAGTGGTGATTGGTCTGCAATACCTATGGAAATGTGTGATGAGACCAAACCTTACAACCGTCACAAAGAGGAGCTACTGCTAGTCCTGGACTTACCTCACCTTTTAACGTATGCTGCATTCCTTTTGATTTAAAAAAAAAAAATATTGTCTCACTTCCACATTAAAGACCACTTTTTTATGTAGTCATAAACTAGTATTGATAGTGACTGCAGAGCAAACAGGGGTTCGGACAGTCCTGTGCTCCCAACCGAGGACAAGGCATGGTAGTGAATGTCTGAAAGGATTAGCTTGCCGCCCCATTCGGCAAACAACTACTCCATGCACAGTAAGCATGAAGCATACTCGTGGCCCTCGATGGTCAAAGATTTCTGTAAATATATCATTTTTCAGTGTGAAATGAGGAGCGACTTCAATAAAATTGCTAGCCCTAGACCTTTTAACGTATGCTGGTAGAATCTGAAATGATTGGTGCAACAGTGTAACCTGCCCCCCTTCCCCCTTCAACTCTCCTGTCTGCCTGACCTTGGTTTGCAATCCCACCTTTTCCATACCCAGCAGCTTCCAGTACCATCCCCATCTAATACATAGCTGCTGTAGTCATCACCTTGGTGAATTCGATATAGTGAAATATTTAGGGCTGAATTTTTGCAACCATTCGGTGCCTTTTTTTGGAGCAGACTAAAATCTACAAGTTTCGCTAAAGTTTCTGCGCCATTCTAAAGTAGGTACATCCAATTTTTTTTAGTTCATGATCTTTTGACGTTACTGGGGGTGCCGGCTGCCGGGTACGCCATTTCTGGACATTTAAGCGAGTTTGGCCAAGTAAGATTTTTTTCTAAAACGGCGCACTGCACCCTTCTGAAAAATCTTCCCGACACTTAAGGAAATCGGCGCAGAGAAGACGCAATTGTTTTGAGCTGAAACCACGGCACCGGGGTGGGGCGCGGGGGCCTTTCGGCCCAGGATAGGTGCGGGGGCTTTCGGCCCAGGATAGGTGCAGAGGCCTTTCGGGCAGGGATAGGTGCGGGGGCTTTCGGCCAGGGGTAGGTGCAGGGGCCTTTGGCCCAGGCTAGGTGCGGGGGCTTTCGGCCAAGGGTAGGTGCGGGGGCCTTTGGCCCAGGATTGCAGTGGCACCAGCACTGTAGAGGTGAAAAAAACCTATAAATGCTAAAAAGGAATATCATGTTGTTTCATAAAATGAGATTTCAGTCTGTTGTCCCATGTCTCACTTAGTGATCTGTTTTACAAAGGGAAAATGCTTTATAAGAACATCATAAGAAATAGGAACAGGAGTAGGCCATAGGCCCCTCGAGCCTGCTCCGCCATTCAATAAGATGATGGCTGATCTGATCATGGACTCAGCTCCACCTCCCTGCCCGCTCCCCATAACCCCTTATTCAATGTCCCAGCTTCCACAGCTCTCTGACGCAGCAAATTCCACAGATTTACAACCCTCTGAGAGAAGAAATTTCTCCTCATCTCTGTTTTAAATGGGCGGCCCCTTATTCTAAGATCATGCCCTCTCGTTCTAGTCTCCCCCATCAGTAAAAACATCCTCTCTGCGTCCACCTTGTCAAGCCCCCTCATATTCTTATACGTTTTGATAAGATCGCCTCTCATTCTTCTGAATTCCAATGAGTAGAGGCCCAACCTACTCAACCTTTCCTCATAAGTCAACCCCCTCATCTCCAGAATCAACCTTGTGAACCTTCTCTGAACTGCCTCCAAAGCAACTATATCCTTTTGTAAATATGGAAACCAAATCTGCACACAGTATTCCAGGTGTGGCTTCACCAATACCTTGTATAGCTGTAGCAAGAATTCCCTGCTTTTATACTCCATCCCCTTTGCAATAAAGGCCAAGATTCCATTTATCTTCCTGATCACCTGCTGTATCTGCATAATATCCGTTTATGCTTCATGCACAAGTACCCCCAGGTCCCGCTCTACTGCAGCACTTTGCAATCTTTCTCCATTTAAATAATAACTTGCTCTTTGATTTTTTTCTGCCAAAGTGCATGACCTCGCACTTTCCAACATTATACTCCATCTGACAAATTTTTGCCCACTCACTTTTGCAGATTTTTTTGTCCTCCTCACACTTTGCTTTTCCTCCCATCTTTGTATCATCAGAAAACTTGGCTATGTTACACCCTGTCCCTTCTTCCAAGTCGTTAATAGAGATTGTAAATAGTTGGGGTCCCAGCACTGATCCCTGTGGCACCCCATTAGTTACTGGTTGCCAACCAGAGAATTAACCATTTATCCCGACTCTCTGTTTTTTGTTAGCCAATCGTCTATCCATGCTAATATATTATCCCCAACCCCGTGAACTTTTATCTTGTGCAGTAACCTTTTATTTGTCCCTCAGCTCTTCAGTGTGTCCCTCGTTACCCTGGCAACCTCAGTTTTTTGGCGCAGACCTTAAGCTCCACCCACAGAACAAGGACATCTGCGCCACCCCAAAATGAAAGATTATGCCGGCGAAATTTTGAACTTTTTATTTTGGCGCAATCGGGCCACTAAAAAAAATCGGAGGTATCTCTACAACTGCACCAAAAGAAGTCCATGTGGAATTTGGGGCCATAAGCTCTATATGGGAAAAAGGTAGCTAACCAGAGCAACTATTCAAAGATTGACAATTTGAGGGCTATGGTCATACTTGTGTCAAAAACTGGGCAAAAGAAAATGTTTTCAGAAAATATAAAAACATCTCAAATTTATGAAGGAAAAATATTTACTTCCACTGAACCCTTGTTAGGAATTTACAAAAAATGAAGTGTTTCCTGGACTAAATAAGTTTTTGAAACCGTTGGTAACTGTAAATAGATGAAAACATTGACTGGAATTCATGTTTAGATGCAGAGGGAAAACCATTTTATTTTTGCTATTTCTGTGATCTAGATTTTCAAATAACAAGCAGTTTATTGATACAAATTGTATTCAGTTGCCAGAAATGAACACAGTGTGCATTCACAGAAACTGAGGATGGGAAATTTAGTTGAATTCCTCATATCAGAGTTAAAAGGCTTACACCACAGCAATACTTTAATTAAATTTAACGGGACTTCCCAGAGGCCACGAAATGGAACTTGTAGTTTTGGCAACCTACAATGTAAGTGGATCATAGGTAAACTAGAAGTTAGGTGGGTGGGGAACATCCGTATTTTATCGAACTATAAACCGTACTTTATTCTTTTCTCACAAAGCAGGCGCATCACTTTCACTGTAATTTAAATTCTGCTAATAAAATTGTGGGTGTACAGCTTTCAAATCTGCAATTCCTGAGAATGTGAAAATGTGACATCAATAAAAGATTAACAGTGCTTTTCAATCAGCTAATGACGTACAAATGCACTTATTACAAATATTTTTAAAAACTCAGAAGTACAGCTGTAGAGTGCACGAAATGTATATAAAATGGTTCAACAAAGATTGAGAAATAGTGCTATTTAGCTGCCAGGCCCTGTTGCACTGAGCCACTGCAATGAAGGAAGGTGAACAACATTTTTGGTGAGGGAAGGACGCCCGGAGGAGGGAATTAAAGTTGACGGAAAAATCGGGAACAGTAAAGTGGCTGCGTGGATCTCTGGGCCTTAATCTCTAATCTGCACTGAAGGGAGATATGGGGGTCAGAAGTTCAGCTTTGGGTCGAATAGGATGCTGAGGTTCTGAACAGTCTGGTTCAACCTGAGATAGTGGGCAGAGAAGGGATGGAGTCGGTAGCAAGGGCACGGGGTCTGTGAAAGGGGCTAAAGGCAATGATTTTGGTTGGATTTACTGGCTATTGTACAAGCAGTCTGACAACACAGAGGCAGTTGAGAGCTCGAAATAAGTGGGGGAGAGGTAGAACTGCGTGTCATCAGCGTACATGTGGAAGTTGATCTCGTGTCTTTGAATGATGTCATCGGCAGCTGAGGCAGCTCTCACTCTTCTCCATGTGAGCGGAGGGGGCAGCCAAGGAGCAGAGGGCTGTCCCAGAAAGTTAGTGGTCGGGCTTGCATCAGACTGGAGGGGCCTGCAGGGGTCATGGAAGCACTTGAAAGAAAGAAGATGGCAAAACATACTTAAGATTCTCCCACCCCCACTAACCCCCAGAATACCTTCAGTCTTTGGCGATTGCTGACTGCTGTTAAACTATTGCTTGCACCCCCTAATCCCAGTTCAAGGCACGAAATGTCCCTTCACCACAATTGGGGGTGGTAACCTTCCCCGACCAGGACGTTTATCGCCCGGCCCGGAGGTCCTGCCCCGACTTGGAATTGAGCCTTCCGCCCCTCAAAGGAAGTGGAGTGCTGTCTCCGGCGCTTCATTTCCTTTGAGGGGCGCTCCCAGGATGGCCCCGCATAGCACTGACATGCTACAATGCCCCTCCCCTTCCATTAAAGGGGAGGGCCGCTGCGCACACTGCATGGCCCTTTGGTAGCCGCCACTGGGCCACATGAGACCGGGCCAGCAGCCCTGCACCCACGACGGTGTGCCAGGCCGCGCGATGGCGGCCCGGTCCACGCTAGGGCCGCCAATGTTGGGCCGACCCAAGAGTCGGCCGACAAATAAAGATGGCGGCACGGGGTACTAAAGGCCTCCCCTTTAAATAACACCCCGGCAGTGGATGTTCGCCAGCTTCGTGACCCGTGAAACAATTTACCTCGCGGGGCGGAAAGGGGTTGGTACAGGGCGGTGAGAGGCCGGCCCGGGGTGCTAGCCGCGGTGGGGCGCGGCACTGCTGAGACAGCGTTCCCCAAACCTCAGGGGCAATTTCTCGGGAAACTGTAGTGCCCCCCCCCGTCCCCGGGCCCAAACACCATTGCGCACCGTTAGTGCCCCCCGGAGGTGCTAACCGGGCTATAAAAAAGGGCAATTTTGCCCCCATTGCGTTTTACCCAAATTCTCACTGAATTAGAATTCTGGGAGTATAATAATTCTCCTTTTATTGTTAAAATCACCAGCCTGTATTTTACTGGACTAACTAAGCAGGTGATTAATGAGTGAAATAAAAAGAAAAAGTGACTAATGTTGGAAATTTTTAATACAAGGCTGATTAGTCATCACCTGTAAAGAGAAAATTATTATTCCGGCCAGGTGTTGATATTCTGACCGGGTATCTTTCTTCAGTGCTGTGATTAATGGGAGAGCTATTTGTTTCAGACTGCATCCCAGTAATCCTATAGATTTATTCAGATTGCAGTGACTTCAGTTCTTTGCACTGTTGTGACCTGAGCCTAAATGATTTACCTGCTGATTTATACCAGACTCGCATCCTGAACTACTAGTGAACACAGAGGGAGAAGCCACAGTAATCATGTTGCACTTGAACCTTAACAGCAGTAATTATATTACAGGATTAATTGGAGAACACATGCCAGGAAAAACTAAAGCATCAAGTGGTGTAGGCCACATCATGTGTGAAAAGCGTAACTACCATGAGTTATGTTGGCCGTACGTTGAATGTTTTTTGGAACCCGATGGCCAGAGTTTTGCGGGGTGGTAGCGGGCCCGATCGGTGGCGGGCTGGGTGGGAAAGTTATTATTTTTGACAGTGGGTCAGGAACCCGCTGTCATCCTGTTCCCACACGCCTTTCCCCCAGTCAGGTGTCATCGTGGAGCTGACCCGACCAGCTGCGGCGGAGGACCCAATTGAGATGATTATAGATAGTTTACAAGCACTTACGAGCTTTTTTTCCACTTACATTTTAAATTTCCCTGTGAGGTCACGGGATTCACGCAGCTCGGGAATCACGTCTGTCGACCTGAGACGGGAGATCTGTGGCCATTACATCAGCTAATTACTTAACAGCATGAAATGTTCAGAGAAAGTTCCTGCCTGACAGATGATCACTTTCCTCAGGCAGACGCTGTTGCTAAGTCCATTTCCAGCACAGATTCTGCAGGCTGCAAGTGTTTCCAGCAAAGTCTCCATCCAGTGATACCTCATTAGAGGAACTCTTGCACCATTGACAGACTGCTTCTGTCATCTAAGCTTCACCTGCCATCTATTCCATCAACATGCGTGCTGCTAATAGTGTCTCACCTTGATCCTCAGAATCGAACCACGATAAGCCCCAACACCAGCAGCACCAACAATACCAACCTTCTCCACAATCACCTGATGCTGCACAGGACGCACGGTACAGCACAATGCTGCCCGGGAAGTCAGGGATGGCCTCATCATGCCCAGATTTAGTTAACTTTATGCTGTACACCCATATGACTGTCGCATGATGCGCCAGATTGGCACCACCCCACACCAACACCATAAGTCAGCCCTGCAATGCCCAAGCCATTCCTTTCACACTCATCACCATTGCGGAGTTACACCATTCACTGCAACTCACTAAACCACTTCCAAAAGGTGCACAGAAACACCACATGAACAGAAATTTAAATAAACATTGCATAAAACACCAAAGTGCCTACCCTGTGTGTTGTTAGTTGGTATGATTGCACCAGGATGAGGGTGAGTGCGAGTGGTGGCTAGTGAGATGGGAATGTGATCATGTAGAGAGGGATGGGTGGAGGTGCAAGTTAAGTTGGTGAGAGTAAGGATATGCAAGAATAGGGTAGGGAAGGCAGAGTGATAGGAATACAGTTGAGTGTGATTTAATGAGATAATTGAAAGGTTTGCGGCACTGCACCCAGGTCTTCACGACCACATCCCTGCTGGAGGCCTCCTCTGCAACCTGCAACCAGTCTGTTTTGGTGTCCTGGGGAGGTCTCTTCCGCCCATTGGAAGGGTAGAGAACCTCTCTGCATGCTCTGATTCATCATCGGAGAGCCTGGGTGCAGCCCTCTGCCTCTGTGCAGTCAGTGACAGTCCTTGCAGCATTTCAATGCTGTAGTGCACTAACAGCACAATGTTAGATAAAACTTCAAATGTAATGTGGCCATTGATCCTTTAAGGATTCCGGCTGAAAACACATCACGAAAGACGTCAACAGACCCGATCCATCTCATTGGGCCGGGTAACGTGCTGGGTGGGCTTAACAAGCCCCATTAAGACAAGTTCATTATCAACAGCAGGATGGAGTCAGCAGTGGGGTCATGACCCGCCACGGACACCAGCCGCACCGGACCCACCCAGGTTGGCAAAATTCCGGCCAATATTTCTACAAAAGTTTTACTAGTACTTATCAAGTATTTATATTTTGACTCTATGCTATCATGTGAAGTGGTTAGGTTTCAGGGTGTGTTTCAACAGGATGTCTCACTCACAGGGGCAATTTCCTCTGCTGCTATGGTAGCAAAATTGCAAATACCAGTATAAAAAACACATTTACCATTTCACTGCACATAGCGACTAGAGAAAATCTACCCCTTAGGACCCCTTTTAACCAATCCAACAAACCTTTTTGTTCTGTTCCCTATATTGCAATCAGTTTTAAAAATAATGGAATCTTTTCAAGGCTATTGTTAGAATAGTTTCCAAGCATTTATATTTTAGCATTCTATAATGTCACGTGAAGTGGTCGGGGTTCAATTATTATGAAGGAAAGTTACTGCAGATGCTTTAATCTGAAATATAAACAGAAAATGCTGAAAATACTCAGCAGGTCAGGCAGCATCTGTGGAGAGAGAAACAGAGTTAAAGTTTCAGGTTGTTGACCCTTCGTCAGAATTCTCTCTCCACAGAAGCTGCCTGACCTGCTGAGTATTTCCAGAAATGTCTATTTTTGTTACACTATTACAGCCGTTTCTGAACCCAAGAACCATCCTGCACCTCATCTTTCGATGAGCTGCTGGGAATGATTTTGCTGTTGCCATTTACAGCTCCTCTAGACCCATCTTGCATTTCTTTACTTGTCCCATTACCACCCCCATTTGCCTTGCACCATCATCCCTTTTGTCATTTAATCACTCCTGTCTTCCACCCGGTCACAAACCTTCCCTTTTGTTCTTTCCTCCCCATCTTTCCCTGCTGCCGTACTTGCTTAAATCCTGTTACATCCCTAACCTTTTGCCAGTTTTGATGCAAGGCCAATGACCTGAAATGTTTTTCTCTCTCCACAGATGCTGCCTGAGCTGCTGGATTTGTCCAGCATTTTCTGCTTTTATTATTGCTAATGAACATATTGCTCAATGCTTGCCTTTCTTGATATCTTTAGTGCCATTTGGTAAATATATGACCTGTAGTCACTGGTGTTGGTAGAAAACAACATGAAAACATTTGGTAAACTTCCAGCAACACTAAGGAGTGTTCTGACGAAAGGTCATCGACTGAAATAGGAACTCTGTTTCTCTCTTCACAGATGCTGCCTGACCTGCTGAATATTGCCAACATTTTCTGTTTATATGTTGGGTACCACCAACAGCGCCTCCACAAGTTCCTGCAAATCCATTGGCAGGATAGGTGTACCAACATCCGTGTTCTCACTCAGGCCAACATCCCCAGCATCGAAGCATTGACCACGCTCGATCAGCTCCGATGGACGGGCCACATCGTCCACACGCCCAATACGAGACTCCCAAAACAAACACTCTACTCAGAGCTCCGACCCGGAAAGTGAGTCCCAGGTGGGCAGGAGAAACGCTTCAAGGATACCCTCAAAGCCTCCATGATAAAGTGCAACATCCCCACCGACACATGGGAATCCCTGGCCCAAGACTGCTCAAAGTGGGGGAGAAGCATCCGGGAAGGTACCAAACACCTTGAGTCTCTTCGCTGGGAGCACATGGAAGCCAAGCGCAAACAGCGGAAGGAGCGCACGACAACCCAAACACCCCACCCACCCATCCCTGCAATCACCATCTGCCCCAACTGTGACAAAGTCTGTAGATTCCGCATTGGTCTCATCAGTCACCTGAGGACTCATATTAGTGTGGAAGCAAGTCATCCTCGACTCCGGGGGACTGCCTAAGAAGAAGAAGAAAATAAGAAGTTAGCCCGTATAGAAATCCCCCCCACGCAGAGCTGAAAGGCACGGAGGGGATTTCCCGGAGGCGGCTCAAGTTGTGCATACATTACAGACACCTACAAAAAAGTACCAGAAAGACAAAATAAAATGAGCTGAAAGCTCCAAAATGTTAAAAAAAAGGTAATTGAATGTGAACACAGAATTTCTTAGAAAAGTCAAAAAATCAGCTGAAACCTTTGTTTTCTTGAATTGATTCAGAAAATGTGTCCGTTTGCAAATAATGTAAATCTGGAAATATTAGCACAAAGAATATTTTGCACAACTGGACACAAAGCCAGCACTTTTACACAAAATTAGTTTCACTGAGAGACATTGGAGAGAGACATTTGATTCATCACATGGGCAGTAGCATAAATGATTGACACCAGATCAATAGGAGCAGATCATGGTCACGCCTTCTACAGAATGAAATTCAAGCTAGAAGGAAGAGTTTTGAAATGTAATTAAAATTACATAAACTTGATTTGGGGACTGCTCTGTGTCACGAGCTTGAAATTAAAATTTATGGATATGTTCTCTCCAAAAATAGCAACATTTAATTGAGTGAAAATGTCCAATATTTCACAACAGAAAATGCTGGAAATCTGAGTGGATCAGGCAGCATCTGTGGAGAGAAGGCAGGAGGTGCAACACCTGCCCGTTTACCTCCTCCCTTCCCACTATCCAGGGCCCCAAACACTCCTTCCAGGTGAAATAGCGATTTATTTGTACTTCTTTCATTTTGCTATACTGTAACAATCAGAGGTTTGTTGTTGCATCTCCTGCGCTTGCATGGAAAGGTGCCGTGGGAACGGTGCTGGGGGTGGCTGCGGAATGGACCAAGGTGTCGCAGAGGGAGAGGTCCCTTAAGAATGTGATTTACTTGCACTTCTTTCAATTTAGTATACTGTATTTGCTGCTCACGATGTGGTCTCCTCTACATTGAGGAAACTAAGCGTAGATTGGGTGACCGCTTTGCGGAACACCTCCGTTCAGTCCACAAGTGTGACCCCGAACTTTCAGTCGCCTGTCACTTTAATTCTCCACTCCATTCCCACTCAGTCTCCTACACTGTTCCAACGAAGCTCAACGCAAGCTCGAGGAACAGCACCTCATCTTTCAGCCTTCTGGACTCATGATCGAGTTCAAAGATTTCAGAACCTAACTGCTGCCAATCTTTGGCTCCCATTCCCTTCTCCCCCCTCAGAGCCTGTTCCTTTCTTTTTTTTCTCCTTGTCTATAATGGCAGCTGGTCATTATCCTGCCATTCACACCCTATCTTGACTAATGTTTTTCTAACTCCTGGCATTAACATTTGAATTTGGGCCATCATCCCTTTTGTCTCTCTATTCTCTCCTGTCTTCCAACCTATCACAGACCTTCCCTTTTGTTCTTTCTTTCCCTCCCCCTTTCAGTGCTTGTTAAGAATCTGTTCTTTTCAAATACTCTCCAGTTCTGACGAAGGGTCATCGACCCGAAATGTTAACTCTGCTTCCTCTCCACAGATGCTGCCTGACCTGCTGAGATTTCCAGCATTTTCTGTTTTTATCCAGATTCCAGCATCCGCAGTATTTTGCTTTTCTATGAGTGATCGATGTACTCTTAGTGTACTTATTATGAGGTGGGGGAAGCCCTGTGCTGGAAAAACTGACCGTGTTTGAAATCTGGCTGAAAGTGTTTGCGTTGTATACTTCCTATTGTTGCTGCTGCGTGGGTTCTACCCACTTGCCAAAATTATAACGAGAAACACACGTTGACCTTTGATAAGTGACTAGAACCTGCAGAGGCGTTTTACAGGTAAAATAGAAGATTTTTCTGTAATGTAAAGATATTGTGGTCACTCCACTTAGTTTTAAAGACCCACACGCTCTTCCATCAGAAATGTTGAGCCATTATGTGATAACTAGAATAGCTCCGGTTCGTTCCATCAGTAATTGTTTGTAAATATTATTGTCCACTGGCAGTTTGATGCTCTTTTCTGAGGCTGGAGTGGGGGTTGAAAACTCATTGACCTTATACTGCGTTAAAATAAGAACCATGGGCCTCATATTTCCAGGGGTGGGATCTTACTTGCCAGTGACGTCCCAGACTAACAGTCACTGCAGTGTGTGAGGTAAGTGGGAGGTCCATTATTAGCCTGGGCTGGTGGGCAGAAGTATCATTTGGGGTGCTTCTTTGGTACCCACCTGCCCCATGCCAGCAAAAATTCTGACAGCCACCTGCTCGTGGGCGATGGAGAGTTTCTCCTCTCTCCCACCTTACAATTCTGGTCGCCATTTTATAAAAAGGACACAGAGGTACTGGAGAGGGTGCAGAGAAGATTTACAAAGATGATACCAGAAATGCGAGGGTATACATATCAGGAAAGGATGAACCGGCTGGGCCTCTTTTCTCTTGAAAAAGGAAGGCAGAGGGGTGACCTAATAGAGGTCTTCAAAATTATGAAAGGTTTTGATAGAGTGGATATAGAATGTTTCCACTTGTGGGGAAGAGCATAACTAGAGGCCATCAATATAAGATAGTCACCAAGAAATCCAATAGGGAATTCAGAAGAAACATCTTTATCCACTGTTCCTACATTACAACAGTGACTATACCCCAAAAGTACTTAATTGGCTGTAAAGCAATTTGAGACGTCCAGTGGTTGTGAAAGATGCTATATAAATCCAAGTCTTTTCTTTTCAGAGTGGTGAGAATGTGGAATTTGCTACCACAAGGAGTGGTTGAAACGAATAGTTTACATGCATTTAAGGGGAGGCTAGACAGGCATATGAGGGAGAAGGGAATAAAGGGTTATGCTGATAGATTTAGATGAAAAAAGACGAGAGGAGGTTCGAGTGGAGCATAAACGCTGGCATGGACTGGTTAGGCTGAATGGCCTGTTTTTGTGTCGTATATCCTATGCAATCCACCCAACCCTGGCCTCAACACTGCTCAAATCAACCATCAGGCAAGATGCTCAATCCAGGAATTGTTACTTCTTTGGAAAGCCAGGCTTAGACCCAACTGATGGAGCCCACCCACGCCGTTGACAGACAGAAGTTGCGCCTTTACAAGCCAACCAGAAATCTGCAGAAATGGTGGCGATCAGGCGTTAGCCTTAAAACAGTTTAATTTCACTCAGACCTACTGTGCAACACTTGACATGCTACACTGCACAGGCTGAGCTTCAGAAGAAACCAGAGCACTCAGCGCTTAGCACCAATCCAGCAGCCTCAGGGACAATCCAACTCATGCCTGCAACAAGATTGACCAGATCCCCAATAGAATATAAAATCAGACTTAGATGCTTTTTGGAAGGCATGAGGGGGAACAAACCAAGAGTATTGATTCAGAAGGAATTGGAACACTGGTGGTGAAATTGGTAGCAGGCGGTAATGCAAAATGGGCGATAGCAAATCAGCAGCCCATTTTACAACTTGCCCAATTATCTTTTCTATTATGGAGCCATTTCACTGGGCTAGATTTTACACTTTTGTGCATATCGCTCAAAAATGGGTATTATTTCCGGCATGGGCGGTAAAAATGGGTTTTCAGATCGCCGGCTTCTAGCCCATTCTCAAAGCACCTAGTCTCCATTTTTTAAATTGGGTGTTACCGCAAGCGATATGAAATGGGCGGTAACGTTAAATCTCTGACCGTCTGCCATAAAGTGTCGCCGTCCTTAGCAACGGCATGGCAATGCTCGATTCCCGTGATTCAGGAGGTCAAGTGTCATCATGACATGTGCAGAAGAGACAGAGAGAGAGGGAGCTGAGAGGGACTGAAGGTGTATGTGGGTGTGGTGTGGCTGCTTTGGAAGGAAGGAGGGAGAGTTTAGAGCTTTAGAGCAAATAGGAAAACAAAAATTAGCTGTTACCAGTCACATATTTGCCCGAATTTGGCCTATAATGGAGGGAGAGGAGGAGGCATCACAGCACGCTGGCGAGAGCAGTGAGCTGGGAGAGGAGCACATTGGAGGGTGCAAAAGAGCGAGGAGGTTCTCGGACGAGGCAAATATCTCCCTCCTGTAGGAGGTCGAGTTACGCTCGGGTGATTTGACACAGGAAGGGCGTGGGAAGCCCAGTCCAAAGACCTACCAAAGATATGGACCGAGATAGCAGAGGTGGTCTCGTCAGTGACCAATGAGGTGCATGAGGGCAACCAATGCCGCAAAGGATGGAACAACCTTGTGGGATCTGCAAGAGTAAGTATTACATTTATTTACATGTACTTATGTATTTATATAATTTGATTTGTAAGAGTCATGAGTGACTATCATCAGATGTGAGGTCTTTCACGTTTACCGAGAATATTGTACTCAAAGCCTGCGGTCACGATGCACATCATTAGGTAAAGAATGATAATTATCATAATAATCATGATTACATCTGTAGGTTATGTGTTGTATCAGTCTCTGTGACAGTACCGAGCAATGATATCACACAATGATCTCATGCCAAGTCGTTCTGTCACCTTTTACAGAAGAAGCTATCGACGATGAGGTCCGTGCAGAGGCAAACGGGTGGGGAGCCACCAGCCCCCAGCGACATCACTGACATGGAAGAGCGGGTGCTCGCACTCGTGGGGAACCACACCCGGACAGCCACGGAGGCATCTGCAGACCCTGAAGTGATGCTACGTGAGTAAAGCTTAGACCATCGCGTAATGTAAAGTCAATAGATGCCACATCCACTCATATCTGAACAATCATATATGATAGATGATTTCTAAAATTGTCCTAGAAATAATGCTGGCCTAATGAAAATCATTGCAATGCTAATGTGTTGGTCATGAAATGTGATGTCTGCGATGATTTTGATAGTGGTGGTGCTTTTGTCGTGCATATGCTGTGTGTAACGCTAGACTCACCTTGTGATCCTATCACCCCTTCTCCTCTAATAACCTCATTTGTGTTTTGCAGCTCAGCCAGCAGCATGGCCCCAGGCAAGACCACAGAAGCCAGAAGGTGGGGGCACGGGGCCGGACTCTCCGGACGATCCTACATCTGGTGCAGAGGACCTCCGATTCTTGCCCGTCAATCCGCTGCATCTGTTCTCTACGGATGAGAGCATTGACATCGAGGAACCTGTATCGCCACGCTCCAGAAGCCATTCCACCCCAAGGCCATCTAGTGCTACTTCGGTCATTCCTACCTCCACTCTGGAGGTACTGGCCCAATGGTCAGAGACAACACTCTCACGCAGGATATGAGCCTCATTGAAGCCACCCGGACATTTGGCATTCACTGCCATTATGATCTGGGTGTGGTCGACAACTAGTTGGACCTTCAGGGAGTGAAGTCCTTTTCTGTTACGAAAAAGCTCCGGGTCCTGAGAAGGTGGCCGCATGACGATGTAAGTGCACTGTATAGCTCCCTGCACCCTGGGGAACTTAGCAATGTGGTAGAATGCTCCAGCCCTGTCAGTCTGAGCCTCCGTGGTCATGGGGAAGCTGATAGTCCATCCTTCATGCGTACAGGGCCTCCGTGACCTGTCTAACGCAGCGATGGGTGGCACGGTGAGACAGAGGGGAAATCTCATCCGTGGAGGTCCGAAAGGAACCGGCCGCGTAGAAAGACAGTGCAGCTGTGACCTTGACCTCGACCGACACTGATGCCCTGATGGCAGGCTGCATATGTGGCCTGATGAGCTCGCATATTTCATTGATCACCACCTTGTGGAAGCGCAGTCTCCGACGGCAGGTGTGGTCAGACACGTCGAGTTAAGACCTCTTTTCCCTGTACGTGCGGGGTGTGTAGGGTCTGGCCCTCCTCCTCATTCTTGCTCATCTTAAATTGCATGACACATTGAGCCATCTGCACTCTACAGCATCTGCGTATTAATCAATGCAGGCTGAGAAATGGCTGGCCCCATTGCAATGAAAGTATAATAGCGATTGATCAGAAGCAATTATTTCCTCACTAAAATACACCTAGAGTAAACCCCCAATAGTCCTGAGTCTGAAAATATGTCTGTTCAGATGGTCACTTCACCTGAGAAGAACTCCAGAGTCAATCCAAACTCCCTCGAAGTTGAAGCAGCCTTTTGAATGAAGCGACCTGCGATTTAAAAAATGGCAGCCACACTGTTGGCTTTAGTTCAGAACAGTTCCACTTTTTCCGGGCGGTCTTTTGGGCGAGCGATATTGTGGTCGATATGTGCACGTGGTGGTGAAAGTGATGGTGGGTGATCTCCTGGGCATTAATTTCGCCAAATGTGCTCTTTACGACAAAAAAAATGGGCGGGCGGTATTATTGAATCTCGGCGTTAATTCCGTGCGGAAAGTAATGCTGGGCGGTATTATGGGCGTTGATTTCGCCCCCAAAAAGTGGACGGGCGGTATTATTTTTTCCTGGCGTTACGCACATGGGGAAAGTAACGCTCGACGATAAGGTTCTGAAAAATGCCCGTCAGTTTCCATTTTGTAGCTAAATGGCCGATATATCGGCGTTAGACATTATTTCAGCGGTAAAATGAAGGTTAAGTGGGTGTTAAGCATGCAAAAAATGTGGAAAATCTAGCCCACTATCTTTATATTAGTAACTTGATTATATGCTGGATTTACACTGTCATGTATTCAACTATCATTGTAACCCATGTATAAGCTGACCTAAGTTGTACGCCTTGAGAACATTGACCACAATGAACACTGACCACAATGAACTTGTGGGAGACACTCCTAACCTGGACTTTCAGGTATAAAAGGGGAAGTTCCACCCACCTTCATCACTTGAGGTCTTGGTACTAAAGGTAACTGGCCACAGAGTGACCTTCTCTCAAGCGTGGGCCTCGTGTGCATTTATACTGTATAGTAAGGACATATCATTGGCGATGAGAAACTGGGATTTAAACCACGCGAGCATGGTCACTAGCAGCACCGAAGAGAGGTACTGTGTTGGTGATGATTGGGACGACTTTATTGAGTGACTACAGCAAAGTTTTGTCACTAAGGAATGGTTGGGACAGGGTTCGGCCGACAAACGCAGGGCTCATCTCCTGACGGTTTGTGGATCCAGAACGTACTCCCTGATGAAGGACCTTCTAGTGCCAGAGAAGCCGGTGGACAAGACGTTCGAAGAGCTCAGTAAGTTGATCGGGGAACACCTTAAACCGGCGAGCAGCATGCACATGGCGAGACATCGGTTTTACACGCACCGGCGGCGAGAAGGGCAAAGCGTTCCAGACTTCGTGGCAGATCTCTGGTGACTGGCGAGCCTATGTAAGTTCCCAGATGCATGCAGAGCAGAGATGCTGCGAGACTTTTTTTATTGAGGGCATCGGGCACGCTGGAGTTTTCAGGAAGCGGATCAAGACCAAAGACTTGACCTTGGAAGCGGTGGCTCTGATAAACCAGACATTTATCTCAGGGGAGGAAGAGACCAGAATGATGTATGACAAAATTCTTGGCTCAAATGCGGCAAACGACCAGGGAGTCCACATTGTTAACGTGGCACACAGTTCTCCAGGCAGACAAAGACAATCGGAGATACCCCAGGATGTAGTCGAACCCAGAGGGGGAATTCAACAGAAGGTTAGCTGAACGGTGATTCATGCCATCGCAATGGACAATGCGACTAGGAAGGGGGCCATTAACACCTGTTAATGGTGCGCTTAAGGATAGTTACAGAGACAGTCAGAGACGATCGACTGGTAATGGACCTTTTGTTTCCAACAACAGGGCCTCCAGCTTATGCTGGAGGTGTGGAGGCAAACACCCAGCCAGAGCTTGCAGGTATCAGCAATATACCTGCAGAAACTGCAACGTCAGCGGTCACTTGGCACATATGTGCAGGAAGCCTGCAGCCAGGTTGATGTATGAGGAGGATGGGCCCGATGTAAGCCCTACGAGGCCAAATGAATACTGGGGGAAATCGCTGGAAGCTGAAGTTCAGCGAGTTCATGTGGAGCACATATACAATTCATATACCAGGTCGCCACCGATAATGATGAAAGTGCTCCTCAATGGCATCCCAGTATTAATGGAGCTAGACACGGGGGCCAGCCAGTCCCTGATGAGTATCAAACAGTTTGAAAGGTTTTGGGTGTCCAAGGCCAGGAGGCCAAAATTATTGCCGATTGACGCAGAGCTACGGACATATACAAAGGAGATCATTCCGGTGCTAGGCAGCGCCACGGTAGTCATGACCCACAAAGATTTGGAGACAGGTTGCCACTCTGGATTGTCCTGGGGGATGGTCCCGCACTACTCGGGAGGAGTTGGCTTGCTGTCATGAACTGGAAATGCAGCGATGTCAATGCAATTTCTTCTGTGGAGCGAGTATCATGCTCACAGGTCCTGAACAAATTTGACTCATTATTTCAACCCGGCATCGGCACTTTCATGGGGGCCAAGGTAGTGATTCACATAAACCCGGACGCCAGGCCAGTACACCACAAGGCCAGAGTGGTGCCGTACGTGATGCGGGAAAAGATAGAATGCGAATTGGACCGCCTGCTGAGGGAAGGCATCATCTCGCCAGTCGAATTCAGTGACTGGGCGAGCCCGATCATGCCGGTGCTCAAGGCGGGTTGGTCAGGATATGTGGCGATTACAAGGCCACTATCAATCGGGTGTCAATCCAAGACCAGTACCCACTACCGAGAGCAGAGGACCTCTTTGCGACGCTATCCGG
Organism: Pristiophorus japonicus; assembly: GCF_044704955.1. Taxonomy (NCBI): domain Eukaryota; kingdom Metazoa; phylum Chordata; class Chondrichthyes; family Pristiophoridae; genus Pristiophorus; species Pristiophorus japonicus. The sequence goes on from NC_091989.1 coordinate 152,715,476, forward strand.
TGACAAACTTTTTCAAAATTGGATCTGACCTGGCCCGCCAAGCCATGGTCATGCATCCATGTGGACTACGCAGGTCCTTTCATGGGAAAAATGTTTTTGGTTGTAGTAGACGCCTACTCCAAATGGATTGAGTGTGCCATTTTAAATTCAAGTACATCCTCTGCTACGGTAGAAAGTCTACGGGCAATGTTCGCCGCCCATGGTCTACTGGATGTCTTGGTCAGCGACAATGGCCCATGCTCCACAAGCACTGAATTCGAGGACTTCATGGCAGGCAATGGGATCAATCATGTCAGAACGGCACCGTTCAAGCCGGCCTCAAACGGCCAGGCAAAACGAGCAGTGCAGATAATCAAACAGGGGATGCTCAGAATCCAAGGGGGTTCCCGCTTCTCATGCCTCCTGTTGGCCAATAGATCCCGACCACACTCGCTCACAGGGGTTCCACCCGCAGAGATGCTAATGAAAAGGACGCTCAAAACCAGGTTATCCCTTATATACCCCACTATGAAAGAAATTGTTGAGAGCAGGCGTCAGTCACAATGTGACTACCATGACAGGAATGCGAGGGCGCGATGTATTGATGTTAATGACCCTGTTTTCGTCCTTAACTACGCTGCAGGGCCCAAATGGCTTGCAGGCACTGTGATTGCCAAAGACGGGAATAGGGTTTTACATAAGAACACAAGAATTAGGAACAGGAGTAGGCCATCTAGCCCCTCGAGCCTGCTCCGCCATTCAACAAGATCATGGCTGATCTGGCCGTGACTCAGCTCCACTTACCCGCCCGCTCCCCGTAACCCTTAATTCCCTTATTGGTTAAAAATCTATCTATCTATCTGTGATTTGAATACATTCAATGAGCTAGCCTCAACTGCTTCCTTGGGCAGAGAATTCCACAGATTCACAACCCTCTGGGAGAAGAAATTCCTTCTCAACTCAGTTTTAAATTGGCTCCCCCGTATTTTGAGGCTGTGCCCCCTAGTTCTAGTCTCCCCGACCAGTGGAAACAACCTCTCTGCCTCTATCTTGTCTATCCCTTTCATTATTTTAAATGTTTCTATAAGATCATCCCTCATCCTTCTGAACTCCAACGAGTAAAGACCCAGTCTACTCAATCTATCATCATAAGGTAACCCCCCTCATCTCCGGAATCAGCCCAGTAAATCGTCTCTGTACCCCCTCCAAAGCTAGTATATCCTTCCTTAAGTAAGGTGACCAAAACTGCACGCAGTACTCCAGGTGCAGCCTCACCAATACCCTATACAGTTGCAGCAGGACCTCCCTGCTTTTGTACTCCATCCCTCATGCAATGAAGGCCAACATTCCATTCCCCTTCCTGATTACCTGCTGCACCTGCAAACTAACTTTTTGGGATTCATGCACAAGGACCCCCAGATCTCTCTGCACCGCAGCATGTTGTAATTTCTCCCCATTCAAATAATATTCCCTTTTACTGTTTTTTTTTCCCCCAAGGTGGATGACCTCACATTTTCCGACATTGTATTTCATCTGCCAAACCTTAGCCCATTGGCTTAACCTATCTAAATCTCTTTGCAGCCTCTCTGTGTCCTCTACACAACCCGCTTTCCCACTAATCTTTGTGTCATCTGCAAATTTTGTTACACTACACTCTGTCCCCTCTTCCAGGTCATCTATGTATATTGTAAACAGTTGTGGTCCCAGCACCGATCCCTGTGGCACACCACTAACCACCGATTTCCAACCCGAAAAGGACCCATTTATCCCGACTCTCTGCTTTCTGTTAGCCAGCCAATTCTCTATCCATGCTAATACATTTCCTCTGACTCTGCGTACCTTTATCTTCTGCAGTAACCTTTTGTGTGGCACCTTATCGAATGCCTTTTGGAAATCTAAATGCACCACATCCATCAGTACACCTCTATCCACCATGCTCGTTATATCCTCAAAGAATTCCAGTAAATTAAAATGAAGAGAATAGATTTGAACTAAGTGTGTTTTTCAGTCCTCCATTAAACTAAAAAAACCAAGTTTACTTTATCGCACACGTTCTGAAACAGTTGACTTCTACTGTTTTACATGTTTATGCCAAGTGTTCCAATGAACTATAACACAAAGCATCGCTCATGCCAGTTCATTTCAGCATACACCAGCGAGCAAATGACAAGTCAGCTCATGAGACTGACTATTCGGCGATCTCTGCTGGGAACTGTGTGTATGGGATTGTTGTGTTGGGACAGACCAGGCTCTGCTGCGATGGCCTCCATGGTCAAATAACCTTCCAGCACTCAATTAGTCGAGTGCAGAAGCACCATTAGGTGAGGAAATGTGATTTGATAGCATCATTGGAGGAACTCACTCAAGCATGTGTCAGTTGTTGCCAAGGGGAGGAAATAATACTGATGAAAACATCACACAAAAAAGTGACATTTTTTTTTTTCCCCCAGTTAAGAATGACGTTTGATTTCCTCTTACTGAGACATAAAAACCCCGAGCTCAGCCCTGAGTAGCAGTTCACTCATTGCAAGCAGCACAAGTCATGGCTAATCTAGATGTGACTTTGCGGTACTCCGGCATCAACTTTCCGGGGCACCTGCACACAATGCAGTCTATGCGATTTGCTGAGGAGTTCAAGTTTTGTGACACTGACACAGTGATCGTTACATACCCCAAATCAGGTAAGGAGCACCAGTATATCGTACCTCAGTGCTGATGAATACTTTGTGTATTCTTTGTCCAAAGTGCCAACATTTCTTGTCTTTAGCGAGTGGGCAAAAATTTGGCAGACGGACTATAATGTGGGAACATGTGAGGTTATCCACTTTGGAAGGAAATTAAAAAGCAAATTATTTAAATGGGGAGAGATTACAATATGCTGTAGTACAGAGGGATCTGGGAGTACTTGTGCATGAAACGCAAAACGTTTACTTGCTGTCCCTGCATGTTATCCGGAAGGCAAATGGAACGCTGGTCTTTATTGCAAAGGGGATGGAGTATAAAAGTAGGGAGGTCCTGCTCCAACTGTACAGGGCACTGGTAAGACCACACCTGGAGTACTGCATACTGTTTTGGTCTCCTTATTTAAGGAAGGATATACTTGCATTGGAGACAGTTCAAAGAAGGCTCACGAGGTTGATTCCGGGGATGAAGGGGTTGTCATATGAAGAAAGGTTGAGCAGGTTAGGCCTATACCTATTGGAGCCTAGAAGAATGAGAGGTGATCTTATTGAAACATAAGATTCTGAGGGGGCTTGACAGGGTGATGCAGAGTGGATGTTTCCCTTCATTGGGAATCTAGAATATAAGAAATAGCAAGATTAGTCCATTTGGCCCATCTATCCGGCTAACTAGGGGGCATAGTTTCAGAATAAGGGGTTGTCCATTTAAAACAGAAATGAGGAGGAATTTCTTACCTCAGAGGGTCGTGAATCTTTGGAATTATCTACTCCGGAGAGCTGTGGAGGCAGGGTCTTTTGAATATATTTAAGGTGGAGAGACACAGAATTTTGAATAAGGGAGTCAAGGGTTATGGGGAGCAGGCGGGGAAGTGGAGTTGAGGCCAGGATCAGCTCAGCCATGATTTTACTGAATAGCAGAGCAGGCTCGAGGGGCAAAATGGCCTGCTCCTATTACTTATGTTCTTATGAATCACTAATTTACATCCCATGATGCTATATCTGCTACAGCAGAAATTGTTTGAGTAATTTTTCATATTTTGATCAGTTTATATCCACTCATTAAATGCTACAAACTTTTCAAACTCACATTTTGCTTTATCTAATCACGGCTTCAGGATTTAACTCTTTTTAACCAGCACGATGGGCCTTGGCCCTACACATTACTTTCTCAACATTAAAAGTAAGACAGGTGAATAACAGTTTTGTGGAACCAAGAATGAACCATGACATGATCATAATGTACACCATGACACTAACATAAGAATTAGGGTCAGGAGTATTCCGTACGGCTCTTTGAGCCTGCTCTGTCATTCAATAAGATCATGGTTGATCTTTGACCTCAACTTTACTTTGCCGCGCGATCCCCATATCCCTCGATTCCCCCTAGAGTCCAAAAATCTATCTATCGTAGCCTTGAATATACTCAGCAACTCAGTATCTACAGCCCTCTCTGGCAGAGAATTCCAAAGATTCACAACCCTGAGGGAAGAAATTCCTCCTCATCTCAGTCTTAAATAGCTGATCCCTCATCCTGAGACAATGCCCTTTAGATCTATACTCCCACCAGGGGAAACAACCTGTCAGCATCTACCCAGTCAATCCCCCTTGAATAAAATCATACATTACAATTTCTTTATCAATGAGAAAAGAAAGAAATAAACAATGGCTGTGTGTGTCAAGGAGTGATGAGCTCTAGTACGGTTAAGAAATGGAGATCTGTAATTGTAGATTGGTATTGCACCAGTATTCGCTCTATGTTCATTCCCTAATACATCAGACTCCTGAACGTTGACCACGGGCATCATATAGTTCAGAATCCTAAATCTAACAGCATGTACCAAAGTTGAAGTTAAACCAGGAAACTGAAGAGTACAACTCCATTCACCTTTTTCAGTGGTAGTTCTTCAATGGTGCTCACGGCATTGCCCCACTATTGGAATAGGTTTGTCTGCCACAACCATTTCAATTACAAGTGACCCAGATAGGACAATATGCTCCACTATTGCTGTTTATTAACATACGACAATAATTCAACTGGTTTAATTTTCATAGGTACAACATGGATGCAGGAGATTCTCACAATTATTGATAGTGATGGAAGCCAGGTGCCTGCTAAAACCATCCCAAACTGGATTCGAACTCCGTGGATTGAGCATTATTACTGTAAGGATGTTCTGCAGAACAAGCTGGATAATCGAATCATCACCACGCACCTTCCCTATCACATCCTTTCCAAGTCTCTCAAAAACTCTAACGCAAAGGTATTCACGCTCACAGCAACCAGGATGATTATATGATTTCCTTATCAATGAGGAGAGAGAAACAGTTGCTGTGTGTATCAAAGAGTGATGAGCTTGTATGGTTAAGAATTTACAAAGTAGAAGTGGAGACATCTAATTGTAGATAATTGGTATTGCACCAGATAATACAAGCTCACTGCCTAAAAGGGAAACCAGATTAAAAATTGTAAATTAACAGTTTATTTAGAAATAAATATCTGCCAGATATTTCAGTGCAGTAAAAAGCAGTGTGACTTTTGCACTTCTGGACTCCGAAGAGGACGCCATTGTTTTTCCTTCCTGGAGTGGGTGAGGGCGAGATGTTCACACCAGAACAAACTTGCTGCCATATATCTTATTAGAATGGGTTATAAAACATTCATTTTGGTTGTGAGGCTAAATTCTGTTTGAAAAAAGCACAGCAACCAAGCACAATTGTGTTCTAGCCAGAATGCAGTGCAAGAGAGAGTCACAATGACATTCTGCTGATGGTGAAAATAAAATGTATAATAAGTCAATTTTCCACCAGTATAAAAGATTAAGAAACTCGGTTGTTAGCTAGTTTTTGTTCCTGTATTTTAATGCAAAACCACTACAGACAATATGTGGTGGTTTTAAAATAAACTTTCATAGAGAACCAGATTTAGGCTTAAAAAAAAAAGGCGGCAATGACCTGCGAAGCTTTAAAGATCAGTTGATGGAATTCCTCATTTAATGGAGCAGTCTGGATACTTCCTTCATTTCTTCCAAAACCTTGGTACCATTTGTGTCTGTTGTATCAAACTGGTTTCTAGTTTGCTAAACACCTCTTTTTCTCCGCTGTATGCAGGTGATTTATGTGGCAAGAAATCCAATGGACATAATTGTTTCGTTTTATCATTTCCACAAAATGGCAAACTTCCTGCCAGAGCCAGGAACTTTTGGGGAATTTCTGGAGAAATTTATACTTGGAGAAGGTGTGCCTTTTGATCTTGTTTAATTTATTTCCAAATGACTAGATGTATTTGGGGATTTCTGTAGCTGATTCTTTGACTGCTGTAATGAGAATTCAGGTGCTTTTTTTTTATAAACCAAGCTGTTAGGCAAGAATCAGTGATATTTACAACCATGATGATGATTTGTACATTTCTTCATGTTTGTGGAAGTAATATCATTTTCACCCCAAAGTGATCTTACTGCCTCCATCCCTCTCCCCAACATCTGTCTGAGGCTGAACCACACTGTTCACAACCTTAGTGTCATATTTGACCCTGAAATAAGCTTCTGACCACATATCCACGGCTTAACTAAAACCGCCTATTTTCACCTCCATAACATCACCCATCTCCACCGTTGCCTCAGTTCATCCACTGCTGAAATCCTCATCCATGCCTTGGTTACCTCTAAACTTGACTATTCCAACATGCTCTTGGCTGGTCTCCCATGTTCTATGCTACATAAATTGGTCATCCAAAATGCATCCTAACTCGCACTAAATCCTTTTCACCCATCACCCGTGCTCCCTGTTAAACAATGCCTCAATTTCAAAATCTCTCGATGGCCTCGCCCAGCTTATCTTTGTAAGCTCCTCCAGCCCCACAACCAACCCACATGATCCCCCTTCCCCCACAGATCTATCTGTGCTACTCTAATTCTGTCTTCTTGAGCATCTCTGATTAGAAGCAGACAACCATTGGTGGCCATGCCTTCTGTTGCCTATGCCCTAAGCTCTGGAATTCCCTCCCTAAACCTCTCCGCCTCATGAATTCTGCATTTACATTATTGCTTGACTTATCACAGATAAATGTGAGTTTATCTGTGATTGTAAAATACATAATTTTTCTGTAATTTCAACATAAATATGGCAGCTACTGTAACAGAAGTGCACTGACCCCTAAAGATTGTTAGCTTAATCAGTGGTTTAAGTGCAATGTTTATGTTACAATAAAACCATTGCCTTATCCCAAGCACTCCTAGAACACTATCAAGAACAGGAGGGATTGTGAAGATTTTTTTTTAAAGATTTTTTTTCTCCAGGGACCAGCTATCTGTTTTGGCTCAAGTCAGTTTGACTTCATTGGGAGCACTCTTACCCTCGAGTTGGAAGGTGGTGATTTCAAAGTCCCACCCCGACTTGAGCACATAATCTTAGACGACGCTTCAGTACTGCAATGCTGAAGGTGCTGTCTTTTGGAATAAAAATTAAAGTGAATCTGCTTGTTTAGGTGGATGTTCAAGACCCTATGGCACTGTTCGAGAAACAGCAGGGAATTCACTCAGTGTCCAGGCCATCATTCATCCCTCAACTAAAAAATAGTTTAATTGCTGCTTATGGGGTCTTGCTGTGTACAACTGTCTGCCATGTTTGCCTATATAAAAATAAAAGACTCCAGAATCAATAGGTTAAGAAGTACGTTGAGAAATAAGGCATTAAGTATATAGAAGTTATTTATTTCTAAAGAAGACTATAACATTTCACTAAAATTAAGTGCAACATACAAAAATGTCAATGTTTTACTAAGTATCAACCAATTAGCATTTTCTGCATGTGCAGGTTAGGAATTTACCAGGGATATATTTTCCAGAATCAGTATAAACTTAAAGAAAAAAAATGAAAGCTCAATTCTGTAACATTTTTTTAAATCATGTGGTTTGAAACATACATAACATATTGATAAGTGTAGTACAATAAAAAATGTGAGCACATTACCATGAGAACATTTCAAAACAACCTTCAATAATATTTTACCTTCTAATTTCTTGAAAACGGGAGAATAAAATTCTGCACCACAAGCTGGAGAGAAAGAATTAAAAATGCCAAATCCAAATCTGTTAATTCCATTTTATTTCAGTGCATTTTGGTTCCTGGTTTGAACACATAAAAGAATGGCTGAGCCACAGAGAAGAATTCAATTTTCTGTTTATAACGTATGAGGAACTGAAGAAGGTAGGAATGAGCTTTTATGTAGTTTATATTGGTGACAAATAATTTTGCTCTTATTACATTTGACACTTTAATAATTTTTGCAGACCTTGCAGCAAATGAATAAATACCATTTTCTGTATCTCAAACTCTGCTATATTGAGCTTTACACATGGAGGTGGACATCTTTACAGTTTCATGGTTTTCACCATGTTTACTCTCAATGCTCCAAAGCTGTTCCTATACACTGTTCTTATAAGCTATGAGATTCTTGTCCCCTTTGACCTGGAAGTTTTACTGTAGTCTATTTTTGCAGAGCTGCCTACCCGAAGGCCAGCAAACATCTCACTTGCAGTAATATGATTACTGGATTTACCATAGTTTTGCACTAGCCTACCAAAATCATTTTTTGAAATGACAAATATTGCCATACAGGCAAGAGGTTTACAGACTAAAGCAAAGCAACTACAGGTAGTAGGTTTACTTATAATCAAGTAGCAGTGTGAAATATAATGATCAGTAAATGCTACAAGACTAACATAACCAGAACATAAACCCAGGGACCTGGGAGGAAGTTGGTTAGCTGACCTTCTGGTCAAGGATTAGAGTAGTGCATGGAAAGACTTGGGGATATAGGAAAATAAGAAACCTTTAAAAAAAAACACAATGTGAATAGTACTTTTCTGGAGTCTTTATTTTCATTTGTTATTTCTCACAGGATCTTAGACATTCTGTCGAAAAGCTATGCAGTTTTTTGGAACGTCCTCTTTTACCAGAGGTTATAGACACAATTGTACGACACTGCAGTTTTGCAAGCATGAAGGATAATCAGATGATCAACTACACACTCATTCCCAATGAAATAATGGATCACCAAAGAGGAAAATTCATGAGGAAAGGTCAGTGGAAATAACAGGACTAGTCATCTAGAATATTATTCCCTGGTCAGCCGTGGCTCAGTGGGTAGCACACTCACCTCAGTGTCAGAAGGTCGTGGGTTCAAGTCCCACTCCTGGAACTTGAGCACATAAATCTAGGCCGACACACCAGTGCAGTGCTGAAGGAGAGCTGCACAGTCGGCGATGTCTTTCGGGTGAGATGTCTGCTCTCTCAGGTGGACATAAAACCTAGTCAATATTTATGCCTCAATCAACATAACAAAAACAGATTAATTGGTCATCACATTGCTGTTTGTGGGAGTTTGCTATGTGCAAGTTGGCTGCTGCATTTCCCACATTACAATAGTAACTACACTCCAAAAAAGAACCTCATTGGCTGTAAAGCGCTTTGAGATGTCTGGTGGTCTTGAAAGGCGCTATATAAATGGAAGTCTTTTTTTCTTTAGCATGACAGCCCTTCTCACTTGTTTTTATTTAGGTATAGTTGGAGACTGGAAGGAACATTTCACAGAGGAACAGAAGCAATTGTTCGAAAAGATTTTCCAGGAGAAAATGAGTGATTCCAATATTTGGTTTATCTGGACTTTATAGCACATGCCTTTAAGAAAGACAATTATCATTTAAGCTAGCTTAATAAGCAAGAGACCAAAGTTACGCAAAATACTAATTTATTGTTCTGTGCGTACTCAAAAGGCTTCAATGAATCGAACTCTCAATTCAGCGTGGACAATGCACCGCACAGACAGAGCATGCTCAGTAGATGAAGATACTTCCATTAATGTTACTTGATTTGTTCGCTTCCTTTCAATAACATTAACAAAATAATGAAAATCAGTCTTGGATTTGGTTAGCATTTAATAACATGAGGCATAATACTTTGTGCATTTTTTTAATAATGTAGGCAAAAGCTGAAGTCTCATCTTGTAGGTCAATTAAGCTATTCTATTGGCTACAACATCTTTAGTACTTTTAGCCCAATACTGTGAAACAAAATAATATTTAATCAGAACTAAAGTAACTAAATGACTCTAAGTAAACCACTGCTGACAAACTGTGGGATGCTGAAAATCAGCAGCATCTTAGTGAGTCCAAATCAAGAGCAAACTGGAACTTACTAAATAATTGTACACAAGTGCATTTGATTAGCTATCCAGCTCAGTAAAAACATCTGCAAAACTAACTATTTTGTATGTACTGATTAACAAGCAGGCTTTTTTCATCCCGTTTACTGGTCAAAAATGTGTTTGATAGGACCTTGCACTGGTTCAGTGGGTAAATGCATCAGATGGTACAGTACTACACCACAGACTAGGAAGGTCCTAGCTTCAATCCTTACCCTATACTAGGGGTTAGTGATCTCAGCAGAAGTAACAGTGCCCGTGGACTGAGGAGGAGAGAAAAAAAAAAATCTTGGTTTACTGCTCATGATTACTCTGTAATGACCTGTGGCAATTGTAAACAATTGGCCTTTAATCAATACAACTTATGCTCACAGTTTGAATAGCCTGTTAACATTGATGATCCATGCTCACACACAGGATGGCCACTTGTGGGAAACTGCCACCATAGGTCACTGACTTCAAAAAGGGGAGAGAAAATGGAGGGAAGGGAAAGAGAAAGGGAAAATGGAAAGGGTGGGGGGTGAAAGAGAACAGACAAATTGAGGTTGGGGAGGGGGGAGAAATGGAGAAGAGGGAGAAGAGAATGAATTACCAAGCATCATTACAGGATGTCAGGAATTCAGTATACATAAATGGATAAAAATATAAGCTACATATATAATATGGAACAATTCATTGTCTGATAGTATAAATAAGGTTTTATACGTTATGGCTGGAGGACTTTACAGATTTAAGAGATGTCTTTATTATGCATGTCTTTGATTACTGAAACTATACAGATTTATATTAATAAAATAATTCTTTGAACAAGTTTCTGTTGCATTTGTTCCCCAAATCTGGTGTATATGGACAACATTTTATAAAATAACTTAAATGCAGTAAAAGTTACAATTATTTGGGCTGTGTCTTCAGAATCCCTTTGGATTTGGAAATACATGTAGAGTCGAGCTGTCTGAACTGGAAGATTGAAATAAATTAGTCTGACGAATCCAGCACTTGAGATTTGACCAAAGCTTCCTTTATAAAGGGGAACTTTAAGTTTTTACACTCTCTCACTACAATTGCAGACAGTGTGCGTTCTCCATTAACTGGTAATTTAGTAGAATCATGTCTCTTTCAACCACTCTACAGATGTGCACCATTCAACCATTATGCATATGTGCACCATTCAACAATATTAACCATCAAGAGGTTTGAATATTTAATGGAAACTGAAGGCAAAGTAGTATTCCTGAAAAAGGCCATTTTCAGGGTTATGGTTAGGGTATGTAAATGAAAAAATTCATAATGTGCTGAAAAGTAAATATATGAGAAATGACAAGGATACTCGAGGCATCATAGCTTTATTTTCAGATATATTAATTCAGTTTAATTAACACAAATTAAGAACTTTTCAGAGCATATCAAAAAAGTGTTTAACTTTAGGTTATTGATAATTACATATAAATCCTATGATAGCTATGCACAGACAAAAATAAAACTATTCAACATGCACAATACTAAGTGAGCAGCAACAAGTGGTAACATTGCACAGACGTGTTAAGTGTCTCTCAACTCCACCCCCCCCAAAAAAAGTTTTAAAACATGACATTCATCAATCAAATTGAATGACTTTCTTCCAAGATATTCTAGTGATGTGATAGTGGCATTCCTGTGCAAAACAGAAACTGCTACTAGCTGTAATTTACTTGCTATAACATGCCTTATTTGTGCACATCAAGTTAACACCATTAAACGTGATTTCAATACAACATATTGCTCAAAGCTCAATTTTAGTATGCAAGATTATTTCCTTTATTTGGAAGCTGCAGGATCTGTTCAAAAGCAAATCTTAATTTATTGATTGGTTTAACTAATTTCAAATTTGACACTGGGTACTTGGACTAACAGCAATATTCTGATAATCCCCCAAGAATTCAAAATTTTATGCCAGACACAAAGATAGTGAAAAATAAATTTTGCAATTGTCACTTCATTAGTTTTTAAAAAAAAAAAGGAAATGCACTTTTTAAAGTGAGCATGCACAAACTGATTTCCAAAATTATTACATAATACATTAAAATTGTTTTTTTTTTTAAAAAGTAAATTTTCTATTAAAAATTCTTTAAAGGTTGATCTTGTTCATTTAATCACAACCTATGAAAATCAGTCATGGGGACTCTTGCTGAAGTGACCAACTTGCTCAAGAAAAGGGTACGTTGATTTTAGAGTTACAATCCACTAGTGCTCTGTCACCCAACTAATTCGGAGGCAAAATGCTTCAAGTCAGCATGATAGCAAGAGCTTATTTTGGAGACAACTTTCACTCACCCAATTTGGATGATTGAAGTTGGTAATGAGTAACTACGCTAGTCTAATTTTGATGAATTTTAGTTGGGGGTGGGGGGGGGGGAACTCTGCAAGCCTTCTAAATTATGAAATCAAACAAAACCATAGCACACTTCCAAGTTACTACCCTTGACCTCTACTGAATAGATCACTCTTATGGTGACAATTCAGGTGGTTCTAACTGGCCACCCTAAATCATAATACCCTTCTATTCTTTCCTGAATGACAAAAGTCTCAATAGCCATTTAATGTAGTTGGTCAGTGTAATTGGATTGCCGATCAGTTCTTTCACCAGCACAATCAAATATAACAATGAATAAATAAGAGCCACTGGTTTACAGTTACTGGATAAATCATTCCATTGATATTACACAGGATTATTGGATTCTGACCCATGTTTTGGGGATTGCATTCCACAATTTTGTCAATTAAAAAAATGCAAACTTTAAATTAGAGGCTTTGATTAAAAACCATAGATCCAAACTAGTGTTCTTATACTGGACCTAGGCATGGGATGTTGCAACTGTTGATCTAATGCCCGTACATGCTGTATGTTGAAATACTGGTCTTGTAGTAGAATATAATTTAGAATTGTACTTTTTAAAAATAAACCATAGGTAATGCCATGGAAAATAAATATGGAGCAGCCATTTTGATTTGGTCCAATTTAATATCTCAATTAGAAACTCACCAATTTATTACTTACCCAGGAATGTTCACATGCAGCCTAATCTCACTATTTTGAGATTTTTCCCCACCGGTACAGTAGCTATGTTAAGAGTACAACTTAACTGGGAATCCTGAACCAACCTTATCTAAAATATAAGCCAAACAGGTGTTCTCACTTGAAAGTTCTAACATGCAGTCTTAATAACCCAACAAAGAGTATTTGAATTTTTCTATCAGCAATTGAAATAGTCACCATCTGCATGCAAACATACTGTAAAGTATGAATTTATTAAGTTCGGCAATTATACGATCAAAACATTGAAAAGCAAACATTACCAAATTATTTTATGTATCTCATCACTGGAGCTGCATCTGAGCAAAAGATCAAAGTAGGAATAAATTTCCACCAGCCCAAATATGCATGCTTTAATTCTAGCTTATAATATATTATAGATAACATTTACATGCACAATGCTTCTAAGGTCATGTTACCTCACTCCAGCAGGTCTGTCGACATGGCTTCCTGCTCGAAACCACAAGCATTGTATTACTCCGCCATAAATAGCTCTTCAGTTTAATAGCTGTAGAGGTCTTTTTACATTTGGATGTCTCATATTTTCATTCTTACAGTCTATTCATTTGATAAAATGGTTTCACCGCTGGAGGATACCACATTAAAAGTAGACGAAATGCTACAAGCATTTGTATCATTATGATATTTCCAAACCTTGATGATGACTTTTCCATTCGGGACTTGTGAAATAGGACCATCTTGGGCAACAAAGCACTTGGACCTGCAGAGCTTTGGCCCCATTTTCTGGAACTTTTTTCTGAAACTCTTGTTTAACCAAAAGTATACAATGCAGTTGAAGAATCCATTTCCACATGGTAACCACAGGGCAACAAATTCCAACCACTCTGGCACCCTCTGCTGTGTTAGAGCTGAATTGTAAATACATTCAATTAGTAATAGGCTAGATTCCACTTAATTCAAAGCATAGGGAATTAATGAACATTTCTAACTTGATACAAGAGGCCAATTCAAATTATACCTCTATCCATAAACCTCAATCTGATTATTAAGCTGGCAATTTAAGTAATCTGCAAATTCATTCCAAATAAAATGGGGATTTTTTTGAAAGACCATTATCTAGCATTTTTCTCCTCCTCGTGTATCAGAATTAAATGTGGAATTAAGCTCCCCTACTCCAGCCCAATGTTGAGATCCCCCTACTGTGATATTTTCCACTTTCCATATCAACCATCTTATGACCTCTGAGATAAACCACTTGGTGCCAAATTAGGGGTAGTTTTGTGCTGTGGACCCACACCCATTAGGGAATGGATTAATACTGCCCAATCACATTTCTCATAGGTCCCTTATAACCAGACACGTGAGACTTTATGAGCTGAATTTGAACCATAGTCTCAGAGCTGAAAGGCTGGCACTGAACCCATTGTATCACCCAATCATTCTCTACTTTTGTAGTGCTTATAAACCATCCCTATCTAAATAAGATTACCAAGTGGTGAACAGATGCTTTTCTGACTGGAGAGAAGTATGCAGTAGGGATCTGCCGGGGGGTTGGTATTAGAACCATTGCTTTTCTTGTTATATATAGATGACCTGGACTTGGGAATAGAGAGTACAATTTTGAAATTTGTGGATGATACAAAACTTGGCAACGAAATAATCAGTGAGCAGGATAGCAGCAGACTTCAGGAGGATATAGACAGATGTGTGAAATGGGAAGACATATAGCAGATGCAACTTTATGCAGATAAGTGTGAAGTGATGCCCTTTGAGAGGATCATGTATAATCTAAAATGGTACTATTTTGAGGGAGGTATAAGAGCAGAGGGAATTTGTTAATGGGTAAATTGACAGAAGATCAGTGGGGGTGTTCAAAAATAATGTAAACTTGATGCACAACCAGTTTATACCCCCAAGGGGCAAGGGGCTAGATTTTAGGTTGTCTAATGCCTGTTAGCAGCCAGAGGGGGCGTTAATGGGAGCACAAGAGGTTACCGACTGGGAGCACAACTTTTAACGCCCTGATCAAAAATTCATCAGAGGTTCACCGGGGGTGCAAAGCATTAGCCCCTGGCTGCTGACAATCACTCCGATCATGACATATTCCTGGTGCAATGCACAAGTTTGTGCCCCGGTCGGTAAATTCGGTGCGTAAGAACAACGACTGGAAAAATAGTCGGCACAGGCTTGCAGAATCGTTTACTGGTGGCTACTTAAAAGGGATGAGGACTTTCCTCAAAGATCAGAGTCAGTGCAATGTTTACACAGAGCACGGTGTGTACATTTGTAGTGGCAGACAGACAGAACAGTACAGGTTGAAAAAAAAAAGTGATTTTGAAAACTTTAATGGGTGCCTTACTATGCTGCGCCTTTAAGACTCGGCTTTTCCTGGGATCTCTTTCGGAGTTCCGCGTATACGCAATGGGTCTGCAAAATGTACCGACCAAGCTTGTGTTATTGACACACCCCCCCACGCTCGGGTGTGCGACAGCTGATTTATTGCCCCCGTCAGCTCCTCGGACGAATTTCTGGGTGGGAGGCGCAAATTTTTTCAAGGCGCTAAAAGTACTGCTCCGCCTGGGTTACCGCCCCAAATGAGACGCGACCGAATTTCTACCCCAAGAGCTCTACTTACCAAAAAAAACAGCCATGGACGACAAAGGTGGTAAGGGACAACATAACACTAAAAGAAACAGAATACTTAAGTGCAAAAAATAGCACAGACTCTGGTGACAGAGAGATACAAAGAACAAAAGGTGACAAAAACAAACAGATAATAACAGCTACAAAAAGGGAGTATGAAAAGAAACTTGCAAGGGATGCATTTTTTTTAACAATTATATTAGGAAAGAGGTGGTGGTTAGGAGCAAGGTGGGCTCCTTGAAAACTGATAACATATTGTAAATGAAAATAAGGAAATGGCAGACATGTTGAATAAATACTTTACTTCAGTATTTACAGTAGAGAGAGAGGATAGCATGCCAGAAATCACAAGGAAACTAATATTGAATCGGGGCAGGGACTCACCAAATTTAACGTAAGCAAAATAGCAGTAATAAGGCCAAGATGGTTTCCATCTCAGGGATTTAAAAGGAAGCAGGTGAGAACATTGCAGTTACCCTAACTATAATCTTCCAAAGTTCTCTCAATTCAGGAACCGTTCCTTTAGATTGGAAAATTGCACGTCACTCCATTATTTAAGAAAGCCGAGAGGGGGAAACGAGGGAATTTTAGACCAGTTAGCCTTGCACCTGTTCTCGGGAAATTACTAGAGTCTATAAATGAAGGATAGAGTGACTGAACACCTCAAATAGTCAGCTGATCAGGGACAGCCAGCATGGATTTATAACGGGTAGGTCATGCTTGACGGACCTGATTGAATGTTTTGAAGAAGTGACCAAAGTAGTGGACAGGGCAATGTATATGGATGTTATTTATATAGACTTCCAGAAGGGATTCAATAAAGTCCCTCATAAGAGATTGTTAGCTAAAGTTGAAGCTCATGGAATTGAAGACAAATTCTTGACCTGGTTAGGAAATTGGCTGAGCGGCAGGAGACAGGGTAGTGATAATGGGCAGTTACTCTAATTGGCAGCATGTGACTAGTGGTGTCCCACAGGGTTCTGTGCTGGGGCTGCAACTATTCACTGTATTTATTAACAACTTAGATGATAGGATAGAGAGCCATATATTGAAGTTTGCCAATGACACAAAGACAGGTAACATTGTAGGCAGTGTAGATGGAAGCATAAAATTACTAAGATATTGATTGATTAAGTGAATGGGCAAAACTGTGACAAATGAATTTCAATGTAGGTAAATGTGAGGTCATCCACTTTGGACCTACAAAGAATAGATCAGAAGAGTTTTCAAATGGTGAAAAGCTAGAAACAATGGAGATCCATTGTACATAGAGCATTAAAATGTCAAGAACAGGTACAGAAAATGTCAAGAACAGGTACAGAAAATAATCAAAAAGGCAAATGAAATGCTAGCCTTTATAACTTGAGGACTAGAATACAAGGGGGTAGAAGTTATGCTATTACTATACAAAGCCGTAGTTAGACCACATCTGGAGTACTGTGTTCCATTCTGGGCCCCACACCAAAGGAAGGATATATTGGTCTTAGAGGGAGTACAGCTTAGATTTATCAAAATGATACCAGACTCCATGGATTAAATTATGAGAGATTACGCAAACTATGGTTGTATTCCCTGGAATTTAGAAGATTATGGGGTAATTCGATTGAAGTTTTCAGTATATTAAGAGGAACTAATAGGATAGATTGAGAAAAACTATTTCTGCTGATTGGGGAGTCTAGGACTAGGGGACATAGCCTAAAAATTAGAGCCAGATCTTTCAGGAGTGAGGTTAGGAAACACTTCTACACAAAGGGCAGTAGAAGTTTGGAATTCTCCTCCACAAACAGCAATTGATGCTAGGTCAATTATTAATTTTAAATCTGAGATTGATAGATTTTTGTTAACCAAAGGTATTAAGGAATATGGGGCAAAGGCAGGTATATAGAGTTAGATCAGCCATGATCTTAGTGAATAGTGGAACAGGCTCAAGAGGCTAAATGGTCTACTCCTGTTCCTGAGGAAGTCATACTAAATCTTTACAAATCTCAGGTTAGGCCTCAGCTGTATTATTGTGCACAATTCTGTACACCACACGAAGAAGGATTTCAAGGCCTTGAAGAGGGTACAGAGGAAGTTTACCGGGATGATACCAGGGATGAGTTTTAATCAGTTATGTGGAGAGACTGGAGAAGCCTTAGAGCAGAGAAGGCAAGAGGAAGACCCAATAGAGGTCTTCAAAATTATGAGGATTTTGATGGAGTAACAGAGAAACTGGTTCCTCTGGCAAATGGATCAGTAACTAAATGGCTTAGATTTAAAATAATGGGCAAGAGAACTAGAGAACCTTTTTAAAAAAAGATCTGAAATGCACTACTTGAACAGGTGGTGGAATCATATTCCATAGGAACTTTCAAAGGGCAATTGGACATGTACTTGGAGAGGACTAATTTGCAGGGTTATAAAAAAAAATTGCATTTATATAGCGTCTTTCATGACCACCGAACGTCCCAAAGCATTTTACAGCCAATTAAGTACTTTTGAAGTGCAGTCACTGTTGCAATATAGAAATCGCGGCAGCCAATTTGCACACAGCAAGCTCCCACAAACAGCAATGTGATAATGACCAGATAATCTGTTTTAGTGGTGATGTTGATGGAAGGAAAAAAAAGCCTCTTTGGGATAAAGCTGGGGTGTGGGGCTAAATTGGCCAGTTCTTTCAAAGATGGAGCAAATGGCCTCCTTTTGTTCTGTAAGATTCTATGAAGTGTAAAATATATATGCACAAATGGGAGATTTACTGGAATTAACAATTGGCAGCCAGCTTTAAATTAGTTGCACTCACCAGATGTAATCTTTGCTGGACAATGTTATGTTCAAAGCTGGGTGGTGGTGGGCATTTATAGAGCACCTTTAACAAAAAACATCAAGATGCTTCATAGAATAGGTAATGAAAATCTATGCCAAACCAGGAAAGAGAGCCAAGATTTGGGCTTTGAGGAAGATTTTAAAGATGGAGAAATAGATGCAGGAGCAGAGACTCAGTGAAATGCACGGATTAGAACTGAAGCCTCTGCACCAATGGTGGATCAAAGGGAGCGGAACTGATGCAGAGAAGGCTGGAGTAAAAGGAACAGAGCATTCAGGAAAGGATACAGGGCTGGGGAAGACTGTAGAGATAAACGGTGCTAAATGGCCATGGATAAATGTATAGACAAGGATTTTGAATTGAATGCATTGGGTAATGGAAAACTAGTGTAGGTCAGCAAGATCAGGGATGCCAGACTAGCAGGATATATACATATGGCAGAGTTTTGGATAAGTTGATGTTTATGGAGAATGGTAGGCCAGCAAGTAGAGCGATACAGTACTCAAATGTGGAGGTGACAAGGGCATGTATAGGAGTTTCAGCATCAGACAACCAATGGTATGGAGGAGGAAGTAAGTAGTCTTGGGAGTGGATATCATATAAAAGGTCAGCTCAGGGTAGAACAGGACACCAAGCATTGGAGTTAAATGTTATATTCAATTAACCTGTGGTAATTCATTAAACTAGCAGATGATTTTCAATGAAATGTGGGTAAACACTGCACCAAGGATTTTTAATACAAATTACGAATAATTCAGGTGACACAATGGCCTCTCAGAGTACGCCGCCGTAATGTTTTTGAAAGGCCCCGGCAGTTCCGGATTTCTGAAATCCGAAACTTGCGATCGGTCAAGGTATGCCTTGACAGATCATCCGAATGGACTGATAAATAAGTACTGCTGGAGCAGATTTGAGCTATTTGCCCTACAACTGCCCAGCAATTGTCCACACAACTCTTACACCTGGTAAAATCAGGCGTAGGGCCTGCTTTCATCAGCGTAAGGGTAAGAACATAGGAATTAGGAGCAGGAGTAGGCCATATGACCCCTCAATAAGATCAGTGAGATCATGGCTGATCTTCTACCTCAACTCCACTTTCCAGCACTGTGCCCATATCCCTTGATTTCTCTGGAGTCCAAAAATCTATCGATCTTAACCTTGAATATATTCAATAACTGGCTGGCCACAGCATTTTGGGGCATAAAATTTCAAAGATTCACAACCCTGAGTGAAGAAATTTCTCCTCATCCGAGTCATAAAAAGGCCGGCCCCTTATCCTGAGGCTATGCCCTCTAGTTCTAGGCTCTCCAGCCAAGGGGAAAAAACTCAACATCTACCCTGTCAAGCCCTCTCAAAATCTTGTGTGTTTCAATGAGATCACCGCTCATTCTTCTAAACCCCATAGAGTATAGGCCCAATCTCTCCTCATAGTACAACCCTCTCATCCCAGGTATCAATCTAGTGAACCTTCATTGCACCATCTCTAAAGGCAAGAATATCTTTCCTTAAATAAGGAGACCAAAACTGTGCACAGCACTCCAGGTGTGCAGGGCTTTGGAGAGAGCACAATTGTAGCAAAACTTCTTTACTCTTGTACACCAATCCTCTAGCAATAAAGGCCAACATGCCATATGCCTTCCTAATTGGAGGCTGTACCTGCATGCTAACTTTGTGTTTTTTGTACTAGGACACCTAAATCTCTTTGAACACAATTATTTAATAGTTTCTCACCATTTAAAAATTATTCTGTTTTTCTGTTCTTCCTACCAAAGTGAATAACCTCACATTTGCCCACTTAATTTTGGATATTTTTAAGTGTTTTATTTATGTGCATACACTTTAAATGAGTTGATACACATATTGGCCCAGATTAAGATGTTTAAAATGATGCATCAATTTTTAAATTTTTTTACTGAGGTTGGTGCAATGAATGGACATAAATTACAATTTAGTACCTTTATTAGAATTCTGTAAATTGTATAATTATTTGGGGATTCCATTGCATATCATTAGGAGATTCCCTTCATAAAGGAGGATTCCATTGCAATCATTTGTGATTGGAAGACTGAGCCCACATGATCTCAGGGATGCTTCCAAACGGCCTGTGTCCCCGTGATCAGTCGGCCTTTACACTGTCGTACGCCTGGATGCCAGGAGGTAAATTCATAAATGTTTCACGGAACAGAGTCTTACACCTCCCACCGCAATTTCTAGGCCAATGTTCAACAAACCCAGAAAAATGCATTAACCTTCAGCTTTCTACACAAAGCTATAAAGTAACTGTGCACTTGAGTTACTCGATAATCAGGATGATTTTTGAGACCACTTCACAAAGTTTAAAAAAAAATGCCACTTAGGCCACAGTCGGACATTTAATAATAACCTAGATTACTAAATAATCTGTGCGTATTGCATAAATAGACCCAATGTTAATAATACACATTATTGCTTCTTCTTTTAAAAGGGTAATATAGTAAGCCAGCTAATGCACTTTTCACTAAAAAATGCTTTTAAAATGCTTTGTAAAATAGAGAGCAGGAAGAAAAAGACACAGCTATAGTTGCTTTGCTTCTGAAACAAAATAAATCCCCACAGCCCATGGTAGCGAGCTCTTGGATTAAAATCAAAACAATAAAGTCAGGCAAGTCAAAATATAGGTACTAGGTGTCCACCAGTCACAGAATGCATCCAGTGAACTGGCCAATTGGTGTTAAAGGGTCATCTGGACACAATCCATGACTCAAAACACAGGCAAGCAGTCAGAGGAATCCTGCCCTGGACCTATAAGGCCCAAGAACAGACCCAACAGCTACTCGACTCTGCTTCCCTTTACACTGGCTAACTCCATCTCTGCACCTTCCGGGTGCAAATGATGTGAAAGGGGAGTGAGACAGGAGTGTTTTTACTTATTTGAGATGGGGGCAGAACAGGCAATTCAGCAAACAATGTTGTAACATCTTCAAGAAGAAATTAAGCTTTTACAATGCGGGAGGGGAGAGAAAGAGAAACACATTTCTTCAACTAAATAAAAGCTGATTGTCAATGTTAGTTTTTTTGCTTTCTGGATACTCACCCTGATAGATCATGGTGCAGACACAGGGGCTCCAGCAAATATAATAGACTATAACCACGGGCACTAGGATTCGAGAAGCAGCATCGTGCCTCTTGTTCACCTTGGACAGTTGAAACCGATTCATCTGACTCCTGGCTACAAACCAGAGGCGGAAATTAGCAAAAGTCATGATGAGTGAGCAGGGGAAGAAGATGAACGCGGTCAGCAGGAGGGAGTAGGTTACGTTGCTGGAGAAATCCAGATTGCAGATCAAGGATGCCCTGGAGAAATACACTCGGACAAGTCCACGCGGGATGGAAATGGGAAATAAGAGGATGGGAGGCAAAAGCCAGACAAGAGCGATGAGGGCTTTGATTCTGCAATGGGTCATCATGGTGCTGTACCTGAGGGGGAAGAAGACCGCGATGTAGCGCTCGATGCTGATTGTGGCGAGGGAATAGATGGAAGAGGTCAGGATGCTGGCGTCTAGAAAGACTACAATGTGACAGAAGGGAGAGTCGACTTGGTTTCGGAGCTGTGGAACACTATTGCCGTATAAATTCAGAGGGATGACTATCAGTGCCAGGGCGGCGTCAGCCCCGGTTAGTGAAATCAGGACAAGGCGGCAGTTCTTGGACCAGCCGGATACCGGCGAGGAGATGACCAGAATCACCGCCGTGTTCCCCAGGATGATCAGACCACACAATACCGCAATGATACACGTTTTCAAAGTGGCATCGGTCTCTTCCCGAGATCTGGAGAGGCCAATGCTACTTATATTGGCTTCAATCACGCTTCCATTCTCTGTTATGAACTCCGCCAGGGAGAAATTCGTTTCTGCCGTGTTTTTGCTACTAAGAACCATGTTTTTAGGCCTTTTTAGAAACTTAAAGCTGCTTAAACCAAACTCCTTAAGAGATAACTTCTCCACTCCAGTTTTTTCCTGCAGGATTGCAATCTGGAAATGTTAGAAAATCAGCCTTGCCTCATTGCTAACATTTAAATACTGATTGCCACCTGAGTCACATGATAAACAGGCACATTCAATCCTCGTTAAAGGGGGTTAATTTTATTAAATGTGATTAAAAAGGGACACGTGCCTGGATGGCAAACGACGCAGAAAAGCTGGGGTTGTATAGGATAACCTTTCAACAGTTCCGGATTACGATTATTCCATTTTTTATATTTCTAAGGGACATGTTCCAGAAATTCTGAGGAGCCTTCCAATGTATAGTGTTTGAGATCACATTTCCTTTACGATCCTGTTGGGAAAGTGTCCTTTTCTGGGAAAAAGCTCTATTCCACATTACATTCTACAGCCCTTGCTCCAATTACAGATGTGACATGGAAAATTAAGCAGATAAAATGTTTGCTGTAATACAGATGATTTTGCTGTTGTTTATAACTCCAACCCCTCCCTTCCTGAAGAACGTCCAAACAGGATTATCTGTTCTGTAATACTCTGTCTTTCCTATCTGACCTGACCAATAGCGGCTTCCCCCAGACAGTTCTGATGGTTGATCTGTGCATTTTGCAGGTCACAATTCCTCCTCCCCACAGCTTTCCAACTCCTATTCCGCTTTCTCCATTTATTCCCCTTGCTCACTTTGTCCACTTTTACTTCGCTTGGTGCCGGTTAGGAAGCATTATAGACACTGTGGAAGGATAGACCTTTTTTTTTAAGTAAGAAAGCATGACATTAAAACAAGCCACGTGTTCTGCCAGGCCTTTCCTTGTCACTGAAGAGTACCCTGTGCTCTATCGTGGATCCTCCCAACACATCTAAGGCAGGATTTTCCAACGTTCTGCAGACGATCCGGCCTTACATGTGTTGGGGGAGGATCTTCGCTAGTTATTGGGCATTAATGGGATCTCCGCCCATTTCTTTTGTCCATGACATTTTCTGTCAGAATTGCAGCGAACGCCGAAAGCAATCTCGAGCGGTTATAACATTGAAGGGAGAATCCGTGTGACAAGACGTTTCCCATCATTAGAGCTTCATTGGCGGTCATTGACAAAACAGGGACCCGCCAGTGCAAAAGGCGGACAATGTTTAAAGGAAGAAAACAGTAAATTGAATTTCCTGAGGAAAGGTTCCAAAACAAGCCCTCCCCCCCTATTGACACGTACCCTAGTTTTCTGCGTTGGTTCCAGTGGTTGCGGCTTTACCTATCCTTCAGACGGAACCACGAGATTTGCTTTGGAAATGCTTCCGTATTTGTGTGTCTTGGAACAAGAAATGGAAGTAGAACAGAGAGAAGAGAGTTTGGTCGGGTTACACAAGGGATCTGGTGCCAGCCTGCCACTACTACCCACTAGAAGTTACAGATCCTAGCTTTGTCACCTGGTCCAGGAGTAGTGCTACAAGAGGCCATTCTTCGCAAGGGAGGCTTTCAATAAGTTCTGCTGCAGCCTGAGCTCCACTATCGACATTAAGGTGTAGTCCAACCCAGGTGTCCGGTGATAGAGCATAATCGATGAGGAAAGGTGTCTGAACCAAACCGCTACATCCCACAAGAGCCTTTTTCTTTGGGGTGGTGTGTGTGAATGTAAGGCAGTGAGGGAAGGACTGGCTGCATGTGCTGATTGGTACTGTAAAGGCCAGCAAGGCCATACACCGGTTAGCAAGGCCATAAAAAAGCAAACCAAGCACTAGTATTTATCACTAGAGATATAGGGTTGGCTTTCCGATCTGTTACTGCCTCTGTTCGCACCCCAGAGGGGTGGTAATGGTAGTGGAAATGATTTCCGGCCGGGCAGCCAACTTCCAGCGCCCCCCCCCCCAGAATATTTAGTGCCGGTTTTGCGAGAGCACGGAGCAGTACCGCCCGGGAGAGTCCAGCCAGTGTGCAAAGCTCCCGTGGCGGAGGTACAGCAAATGAGGGTACGGGGCCCAGAAGAGCCGAGGGCCCAGGAGCAGCACAGGCCAGCCCACACTGCGATATGTGTGCGCACTAGGTCCGTGCAGCAGAGCAGGTCTCCAGTCGTCCTGGTTAATCCTTGCCACTGGATAAAGGTCTAGCTCTGTCAAGCCCGTGTGGTGGCTGATGTGCACTGGTCACCACACGTTAAAAATATTCACGCACAGGCATCTTCCACGCCCTCAACTGGAGGTCAGGACTGGAACATCGGGTCCTTCATTGAAACATCTGTGAACTCTTGTGGAAGCAAGTCATCCTCGTTCGAGGACCATCTATGGAATGCTTCCGCTTGCGACATCGTTCTGAAATTTGTTTAGAGCGGGACCCATAGCGCGCCCTGGTGGGATCGCCTGGGAAAGCGGGCGGTCAGAGCTGTTCCAGTGGCGATGAGGGAAGGAGTGTCTATCTGAGGTAAGCGTGATTGTTTTTATTTTTTTTTATTTTTGTGATTTATGTTTATGTGGGGTGAGCAAGGTATTGGAAATTTTTTTTGCTTTTTTTGGGCAATTTTCTTTTCCCCCAGGGAAGCCTCTCTTAGAGCGCTCCAAGGCCGGCTCTTTAGCTTGGGATTTTCAGTTGCTCAACCGGCCTAGTGCCCGAAGAGAGGTGTGGAACGCTTCCCGTAGTGCTCCGCTCCACACTCTCAGCCCAGCTAATGAATTTTGTGGCTGCAGACGCAAACCATTTCCTGGCGTAAAATTTTCCGTTCTGCCGCCATTAGCGCCCTAGTTAGCCTCCAACCAAATTTCCACCCCATAGAATTGAAAAGTAGGGAAGTTATGCTTAACCTGTATTGAACCTTGGTTAGACCACACTTGGAGTACTGCGTACATTTCTGGTCGCCATATTATAAAAAGGGTATAGAGGCACTGGAGAAAGTGCAGAGAAGGATGATACCAGAAATGCTGGATCTCTTTTTTTTCTCTTGAAAAAAGGCCGAGGGGTGTCCTAATAGAGGTCTTTTTAAAATTATGAAAGGTTTTGATAGAGTGGATACAGAGAGAATGTTTCCACTTGTGGGGAAGAGCATAACTAGAGGCCATCAATATAAGATATTCATCAAGAAATTCAATAGGGAATTCAGAAGAAACCTCTTTATCCAAAGAGTGATAAGAATGTGGAATTTTCTACCGCAGGGAGTGGTTGAAGTGAATAGTATAGATGCACTTAACGGGACAAACATTTGAGGGAGAAGGGAATAAAGGGTTATGCTGATAGATTTCGATGAGGAAAGACTGGAGGAGGCTCGAGTGGAGCATAAACACAGGCATGAACTGGTTGGGCCGAATGGCCTGTTTCTGTGCCATGTATCCTATGTAATGTAATCATGGCTATCAATGGATACCTGGTAAGCCTTTCAACACAGTGAGGGGGAAGTGTGCGTTTAAGTGCCTAATGTGCTTAATACGGTGCATTCTTCAAAGGTGCTGCTGATTCCTCTTGCATTGCTTAACCTGGCCAGGTCTTTAAACATCTTTCAACACCGAGTAGCTGTATCAGGAAGAGGGAGGTTGTAGAAGTGGCACTTGTAGATCCCTCCAATGTACCCGAGACATTTGCCTAACCTGTCTGCTCCACAGTAATTTGAACAGAATGTTTCTCCTCCAACTGCATCTCGTGCAGTGCCACCTCTAATGCTGCTTTAACAAGTTAGCGGCCCACCATCCAGCAGCTGGTCTGCCTGGCATTTTTCTGCAATGCTCCTCCTCATTTCACAATAGAATTCCTCCAGTGACACCTGGCCTTTGAGCTTCGACAGGCGTTTAAATCCTGTTGGAAACTCATCCAATTTTATTCTAATGAGTTGACCCCAGAAAATTGGTTGGAGTCAGTGTCAACTTTGTGTGGTGGGAAGACATTTTCCCTTGCCTTGCAGCAGCATTTCCCTCAAAGCAGAAAATCCTACCTTTTAATCACTTGAAGAAGCTTTTGCAAAGTTTCTCTGTGCTGCTTAAATTTAAAATGAGCAGGATATCTATCTAACCTTGCATCCTTTTTTAATTCCTCACTGATGGCCTTCCTTGGTGTTATGTATAGAAGAACTACACGAGGCTGAGTACTGTGAGCTAAACTTAGTGTGACCTTAGTCTTTATTACAAATCCAGAGTGCCTAAACAACATGGCAGCCAACCTTTTATACTGGAGCCCTGCACGTGTGTGCAGGTGATCATTAAGATTCCAACAGTCGTGCCCTCTGGTGGCAAGTATTACATAGTTACATACATAACACTTGGTATGACATTTCCAGATCCCTAGATGTTCATCAACCTTAATATCCAACAAACACCTCACCATGTTTCACTTCTCCTAGCCTCCTTTTAAAATCCTCATTGTTTACCGTTTACCCCCAAAGCCCCATCACAATTTTTTCCATGAGGTGTCTTTCCTCCCTCAGCTTCTGTACTGAGCAACTTCTCATCCTCAGTGATTTCCATGTTCATCCCAAGTCCCCTCGTTCTCTCGCCATTGAATTTACTGCTCTCCTGTCCTCCCCAAACCTCTACTTCCATGTAAACTCTCCTACCTCTATTGATGTCCACTCTGAAGTCTCGATCATTGACAAAGCCCTCTCCAATCTTGTATATATATCCATCTATATCCCACCCCCCCCCCCCCCCCCCCCCGGCCCAGTTGTGCATATCTTACTGAAGGCTGGCATGGGCTGCTCCATTAGTGGAGGAGTTGCGAATGGAGCTGAATACTGTGGCATCATTGGCAAATAGCCACAATTCTGGCCTTACGTCGGGAGGAAAGTCACTGCTGAA
The DNA here is from genome assembly GCF_044704955.1 of Pristiophorus japonicus. Classification (NCBI taxonomy): domain Eukaryota; kingdom Metazoa; phylum Chordata; class Chondrichthyes; family Pristiophoridae; genus Pristiophorus; species Pristiophorus japonicus. Next base: position 152,742,555 of record NC_091989.1, read on the forward strand.
CCAGCTCAAGATAGTTGAACTGAGGACACTGCCTGAGGAGCTCTTGCAGCAAAGTCCTGGGTATCATGTAACCATTACTCAGTGGGGGAAAATATTCTTCAGATCTTAATTCTTGCTTGAGGTTTGTTAATCTTATGTACAGCTTCTCTAGCTCTACTCTACGTTGAATTTACAGTAACTTAATTCGAGGGCAAGATAGCTTTAGGAGTTGACATTATAGGAATAAGGAAATCTGAACCCCTGCAGGAATGAGCATAAAGAAAGAGCTGCATCTGACATTCAAGTACGTCCAGCAAAAGCTGCTGGTTAGCAATCCGAAGTTGGAATTGTGTCTGCAAGTGCATGTTGGGAATTATTCCAGTTACATCCAGGTGAGAAAAGTTTTGATGGTGAAGTAAATATGAAGCTATATATTGCATTATGCAAGAGGCAATTTATTCATAATTAAGTGTGTTTTAGATTAAGTTGGTAATAAAACTTTACTCCAGAGCTATGGACTGCTGGTGGCAGTACAGCACCATACACTGCTCAGCTGTTAAAGTTGCTGCTCACAACATTCAAAGTAATGCTCACTGCAAAGCATGTTAACTATTTTGAGCATGGGGTTTTGGTTTTCCAGCAGATTTGGTGACACAAATGTCCTTGAAGATTTACTCTGTTTGTTCCTGCCTCCCTTTTTCAGAGAGCAGGCCTGGCAGCATAAAATGTGCCATCCACATATTGCAAATTAAATCAAAATGAGCTGCTTCCACTGGTTAAGCTGTGGTGCCCAAAGTTGAAATAGCAATGGAAGGGGGGTTTTATCAGGAAAGGGGCTTATGCAATAGTTCTTGGCGGGTTGCCATGTACAGACGCTAATGTCATTGTATTTAAAAATCAAGAATATTTTCAGAAATTCACAGGCTGCCCCTTCCTCCCACTGCAGCAGGCCCCGAGGTTCTGTGTAGTTGGCTGAGTGTGCAGGGCAGTCACAGTTAGCAAATGTGACTCCCCTGTGGTAGCCAATGATCCCCCAGCAGGCAAATGACTGAGGCATAAAGTTGGCTGGGAGCAGGGAGCCATCTCTGGCAGACAGAGGTCCTCCCCACTGGGAGACCAGAGAAAACCTTCCTATATCATGCAAGTAAATGGAAACATTTTAAGGAACAAGAGTTGTTGGGAGTGAAAAGATTCATTTTCTGCAAAAATTTGCGCACATTTTATTTGGTGTCCAACTAGTTAACCAGCTGTCTGCTTTTTCCTGAGGACTGCCTATGCGTGTGGCATTGGTCGGCAGTCCTCGGGCAGAGAATTGGCACTCTGTGTCGGTGCCACCTCCCTTCAGGTGCCTCGATTGACATTCCTGGCATGTTTGTTGGCACAGCCAGCCAGAAGGGCTTGGATGTCCAAGTCAGAATACTGCAGTGTTCTTCTGTGTCCAGGTGCCTGGCCCTGCTGCTTTGTTTGGACTGCTTACTCAACAGGGTCCTGATGATGTGGACATTCTTGATGAAACATGCAGTGAAGTTTTGAGAGTCAAGTGAGTGAGTCAAGTACTGCTCCTTAGAATGGTTACAGCACAGAAGGAGGCCAGTCGAGCCCGTGCCGGCTCTCCAAGAGCACTTCAGCTCGTCCCGCTCCCTTGCCCTTTTCCTGTAGCCCTGCAATTTATTTACCTTCAGGTAATTATCTGATTCCCTTTTGAAAGCCATGATTTGAATCTGCCTCCACCATCTTCTCGGGCAGTGCATTCCAAATCCTAACCACTCACTATGTAAAAAACGTTTTCCTCATGTCGCCTTTGGTTCTTTTGCCAATCACCTTGCATCCTTTCATACCTGTTTATCACTCAGAGGTGTAATTCATGCCGACAGCTCACACACATTATTCAACCCAAGCGTATATAATCCAGTCGAGGATTAAGCAATTTGCCTCAATTATAGGATTCAGCCTTATTAACATGTATAGAGGCCAATTTTCTGAACGCATTCTCCCAACTTGGAGCCCTGCCCGCTGGGAGAAGCACATATCGGAAAATCCTGGGCATGCTCCCCAAAACTTCCATCCACAATGGACAGGAAGCTGCTGGACTGTTTTTAAAGGCTGCACTCCAACTTCCATGCACCATCAGCTTACACTCATTTTACACAGGATTTTCAGCAATCACTACTCTTGCTATGCAAATGTGCTCGCGTAGGAAATCTTGTGTAAATATCTCTCCTAACTACTGAAGGATGCAAATCTTTTTTTTCTTAGCATAGCAGCAACGCAACTGATCACATGGGAATTCACCCCATTTAATCTTAAGTTTGAAATGCAAATGACATTGGTCAGGTTTGTTTCGTAGCTTGTGCATTTGCCTCCACAGTTGTGAAGGAATAGCAAATTGCTTCATGATGGTTCAAAATAATTTCCTTAATGGCTCTTAAAAGCATAGTTTAATGAATTTTAATGCTGAAAATAATTCTAAAAATATTCTTGCGAAAATGATTCTCACAGCCCATCAGAGGTGTAATTCATGCCGACAGCTCACACACATTTTCCACATGTGTGCTCTTGGCATGGAGTGCATTTCAGGAAATGGTGGGAAAATACCACCCGTCTTCCTGTCCATTGTGGATGGAAGTTTTGGGGAGCATGCCCAGGATTTTCCGATATGTGCTTCTCCCAGTGGGCAGGGCTCCAAGTTGGGAGAATGCATTCAGAAAATTGGCCTCTATACATGTTAATAAGGCTGAATCCTATAATTGAGGCAAATTGCTTAATCCTCGACTGGATTATATACGCTTGGGTTGAATAATATCAGTTACTCATTAGATGCCGAGAGATGTTAAGGGATGATTACTGCAGGTCTGTTTTAATTGGCTGATATTGCATCTTTACCTTTTTAATTAAATCTTTTTTGCAGGTAATCCAAGTTTCATTGATGCATTCTAGTTACAAGTACGATTAATGAAAAACACAAGCACTGCATTTTTCATGAAGGCAGAAATGTCATGCTCTAGGTTGGAAAGCGAACATCTGAATATAATTATGCTTGGTATAAATAATGCCTTGGACTTTAAAAGCAGTTTTCATTCAAGTGCATTTCCTTTCATGTGGCATCCGCCTGAATAATATAGTGACACAGACTTGCATTTTCTTCATGCTTATCCACTAACAGTATTCAGGGATAAGTAAACCAACTGCAATTTTATTGGTTTAGCTAGGTCCAGTTTGAACTAACCAAGTTGAACATTTCAAACCTCTCCATCTTTACTACTACTCATTTCTAAAAGCCTCAGTGTTGATAGCCACCATTTTACTCACTTGTCTGTATATAGAGACACCTAATGTATACTCATCATCATAGGTGGTCCCTCGAAACGAGGATGACTTGCTTCCACGCCAAAAAAGGGATGAGTCCACAGGTGTTTCAATGAAGGACCTAATATTCCAGGTCCCGAACTACATCCTGAAGGGTGGAAGATGCCTGTGCTTGGATTTTTATAACGTGGTGGCTATTGCACACCAGCCATCACATGGGCTTGACAGAGTTAGGTCTTGGTCCAATGGCAAGGGTTATCCAAGATGACTGGAGACCTGCTCTGCTGCACGGACCTAGTGCGCGCACACATCGCAGCGTGGGCTGTCTCGTGCTGCCCCTGGGCCCCTGGCCCCGAATTCATGCCTCCCCTGGGCCCCGGGCCCCAATCACATCCTTCCACAGTCTCTCACCGCTCTTGCTGTACCTGCCCACGCTCCAATCACCGAGTTGGACCTTGATGATGTCACTCTTTGCTGGACATACAACGCCCCTTCACACAGCTAAGTGGTCTTAAGGATCTGTAGGTGTGGACAATGCTCACCCCGATTGCCCGCGGACTTGCTTGCAGCTTCTTCCCGTACGACGTGGCTCCTGGTTCTGTACCACCGATGCGGTATTTGAGTCCCAGTTTGAGTTGCGGTCCATATTGGGGTGGAAAATCAAAGCTCAGCTCTTCATGATATTCCGTCCTTCCGTGCCATGCAGAGTGCTCATTTCTTGGTGAGGGTGATGATGCTACAGACTCCAGCACTAGTCCTATCATTACTTAATGCCTTGAAGATCATTGTAAGACTTCTCCATTCAAGCTCAAATTTCTGTCAGCTGGGGCTCTGCATTTAAAAGCCAAGGATTAACATATAAAACTGGCAGCAGGTTCAGGAAATTCTGTGCATCCTTTTCTAAAGATTGACTTCCTGCATTACGATGCTTAAACAAACCCGAATATTACAGAAATAATGCTACCTAATGATCATGGAGGTGGGACTATAGAAACTGTCTGTTTACCTACCAATCTGACACTGTACCACTGTCTCCAAGAAAAACCAAATGAGGGGTGGATAGATTGATTAAGGAAGAGAATGAAGCAAAGGTACTGTCATGTATGTATGTTTTGTGTTACTAGCCACCAGGTGGCGCCACTGTCGGAGGTCATTGGGCTGTACACACGTGTGTGGCCCAGGTATAAAAGGCAAGCCATCATGTAATGTAATCTTTTGGGCCCTAATAAAACAGAGCCAGGTTTGTACCTGTGCTCGTTTACAGTATCCGTCTATCGAGTTATTACATACTTAACAGGTACTACTTCTAACCAACTCTCCCTTTCCAGAACCTTCAAGCTGGCAGTTCCCAGTTGGGCTCTTCAGTCATTTCAGGCAAAGATGTCTGTCGCTTCAGGTGGTTTCAGCCTCCTTTTAAATTTAGCTGCTATCCCTATGGAACTACAGCCATTTACTTATTGGCAGTGGTGCACTCCCTCTGAAGAGTAGGGATCCTGCAAGCAGACTTCGCTGCATCTTTAATGAGTCCTGACCCAGGAAAATAAGTCCGGGTCGTGGTGAGTTTGGGACGGCTGGTGGAAGTCTTGTTCTGACCCACCCTGGGGGAAAATCCAGCCTTCTGTTTCTTTAATCCCGAGGGCTGATTCTGTGATATGGTGCTTACAATGCGAGACAGCACTTGCAGAAAGCGCTGGTTGGGCAGTCAAGGGCTCACGGTACCTTATATTTCATCCATTTAAATTAAAGGGCAGAAAATCAGGCCCACGATTTCCCATCCAACGATCCCTGTAAGCGCACTCTGCCCAAGGTGTCAATTGGGGGATAATCCCGTATAATCCCTCTCCAATTTAACAAAGTATCTCACAGATAACCGGACACTTATAGCCTTCCCATAATATAATTTTTTCACAGTAAATGCTGTGAATGATGGTCACAACCCAGGCAATGTAAATAATGGACATCACTGATCCTGCCTTGTTAAAATGAATAAAGCAATCATTGTACTGACCTTTTATATATGGGTATTATCGTCAGGAATACTTCTAGCTCTTTCAGATAATTAAACTAAGGTCTAAGACTGTCAGGAGCAAAGTATTCCAGGTGCACAGTATGTTTGCAGTTCATGAGCATGGCTATTTCGGATTAAATCTGATCTCCTGTTACCTGTCATCCTGGCTTGAAGTTATCTAGGGTCAGCTAGAGCCAACACTAGTCATCTTCAGAGCACACAGGCATGACATATGTCTTTGTAGCAAGAAAGGAGGTTATACTGAATACAACTTGCCTCATTTAGTCAATGTAACTGAAGACCTGTCACTGGGCATTGTTGAGTATGTCAAGACAGGTTTCAGCAGTCACACTCCATTTGGCTGACAGCTTATACTCTCCACGAATGCAATATTTTCCAAGTTGTGTAAGCAATAACCCTGAATGTTGCAGGACTTCAATCTCTGCCAATTACAGTTGGCCATAAAGATTTTCTAGTTGATGTCTAAAAGTATATAATTTCTCCTTCACTAGCTGAATTTTCCTGTGTAAGTAGAGGGTAAATGAGCAGTAATGGAGTCTAAGATTGAAGTAGCCAGCAGTAAGTGAGTGTTAGTGACCTGATTAAATTTGTATGATCATTGCTGTACTCACTGACTGTGTAGAGATTATAGCCCCATCATGCGATACGTCACTAGTGGCTTGAGTTGAGATATCAGCTAGGCAGGCCTGCACTCTAATGTTTTGCAGCTAAGAAATGTATCCGTCAAAGGAAGGCTGCACTGGTGGCCAGTGTCAGCCTCGGTGTAACATCCTAATATTCTAATCAGGTGTCATGTTGAATTTTGCATTTTTTGGGCAGGTTTTGCACCCAGCACTCACCTCGCCCATCAATCAGCCCGGCCTGCTGAGGTTGGATTCTTAATTCTAGGTCTCTGCTGCAAAGGTTGGTAGTAAACATAATTTCCACAGGGCCAGTGTAAGTCAGCCTGCAGCGCATTGCTGCCACAAGGAAATTGCTCTGGACCTGTTAGGGGCAGATCTTCCATCCACCCCAGATATAGTCCCTGATGTTAGATGGGACTTGGAATCCCTCTACTGCCAAGTCCCCTGGACACTGGGATCATATTGCCATACAGGCATGCTTAGCAGCACATGTGGGCCCCACCTGGGGGTCGGACCCCAGATTCTAGCCCGGACCCCCCATATAATCTGCTGCTCTGCTATTGTAAAGGCGGCCAATTGAACCTAATTAAATAATTATGTTGTTGCCAGTTGCTGCACTAGTACCTGGCCAACACTGCTTCTCCTGCACCCCCCCCCCCCTCTGCCTAATGCCCTAGTAGGCACCCAAGCTGCACCCATTTTAAGGCGGATTCCCTGCTACCATATTAATTAGGATCTTCATCACCCCAGTCTTGGTGGCCGTGCCTTCAGCTACCGAGGTCCTAAGCTCTGGATTCCACCCCCCCACCCCCCACCCCCCCCCAAACCACTCTGCCTCTCTCTCCTCCTTTAACCCACTCCTTAAAACCTACCTCTTTGGCCAAGCTTTTGGTCACCTGACCTAAAATCACCTCGTGGCTTGATGTCACATTGTTTGATAATGTTCCTGTAAAGCGTCTTGGGACATTTTACTACATTAAAGGCGCTATATAAATGGAAGTTGTTATAACCTGCTGATGCTAAATACTCCACTAGGGTCAAGAGTGCTTGCTCTGCCACACTTCTGCTGGTAAACCAGGGCTGAGGACTTTAGGCCCCATGGATATTTTTTTTAAAGCATTGTTTATTTGTATATTGCTTCCTGAACCAGTTTCTGTTGTTGTGGAGGGCACCATTTGTGCATACTTTCTCAACCATTATTGTTTTGTGCTGCAATTAAAGCTGCAGAAGATGGTAATTCATTTGGAGATCTTCATAGCACTCCATAATTTAGATGAGGAAGAGAGGTTTGTGAGGGGATGTCCACATCCTTCAATACTTCACAAACCACATTTATAGACCTCAACAAGGGCAACACCTTCACCACTCTCATGATAGAAAGAAGGCATTAGCTGATGCAATCCTGAGCATTGTAGTTGGTGCTCATGTGGGCATCAGGGCTCCTCACATTAACCCCATTCCTTACATGAACAGATACTTCCAATCAAATAATATTCAAGTGATATCTTTGTGGTGTTGTATCACACAAAATCATAATATACATGAATGTCCATTATCCAGGAAGTACTCATGATATTTTCATTAGGCACAGTCTACAGTTTCCCCCATTATCTGAAGGCTCACATAGACAGATGGCTGTTGGGAGACCAGATCTATCCCCTGCAGTTATGGTTAATCCCCACTGAGAAACCACCAAACAGTAGTGGAAGATAAGTACCATTAGACAAATGCCTCAACCAGAATGATTCTAGAGTCCACCATTATGATGCTAAGATCGTTCATGCGAAGAATTTATGCTACTGTGTCTGGCTTGGCCCTTCTGTTGCTTGGGTTCCCCTGCAGAGGGCCATGAATTTGTTATGCATTGCTGCTGAAAGGTGCATTGCTGTAAATCCTGCAGGGTGCTGAGTGCAATCTTAAAAGGTACAATTGTTGGCTCTTCATAAATTCCTTTTCCTCAATCCCTTTTCCCTCATCTCAATTATGCAGAGTGCTCACAGAAAGATGGTTCTTGTTTTAACTGTTAATAAGGGGTATTATAATAGCTGATTAACAGTGGAACAAACCCATTTCAAAATCCCAGTTTAATATTCTATAACCTCATCTGACAATTCTGGATCAAATATAACTTGCATGGAATGAATTGTTCGAATAGCTGTGAGAACTTGGAAATTCTAACAGCAGGGATGAAATCGCTAATCTTAATGGTCTCTCCTTCCAGAACAGTGTAATCAATCTTTTGAGTAAGGGTTAGTTTTCTAGCCCTTATCCAGTTTCAACAGTAAAGATAAAGGAGCCGGATCATTTTAAGTCCTTGGCTATGATATAATTACTTAATTTCTGTATAAAGGATTACTCAGACTATATAATGAAACAGTAATTGTGAAAAGTGTAGATATGATGATATACAAGAAATATATTTCTCTAGGCAACTGAAATGTCTTTTCATTTGACCTGTAGAGGGTGATGTTTGAATTAGTAGGATAACATTTTTTGGTGCTATCTCCCATGCAAATATACTTTTCAAAAATTAATATTCAAAGTCTGCCAAGATATGACTGGTCAGCATTGCTCTCTATCAAGTATCTGACAAGTTATTCATCATCTTATCTGTTTCCTCTCACCATGCTATTTCCTAATTGAGGCTGTCCTGCTAAACCCTTGGCAGGCACCTCTCCCTAAGCTTTATATGCATGCCCATACTAGGGCAGACTTTATTACTGTCATTTAAAACATCAACTGTTGTCACATAATCATTTAGTGAGGTGACCCCACAAAGTAAGCTTAACACACCATTAACTTGTACGATGCATGATGCCCACTTGGTTCTCAGTACACTTCCAACATGTCACAAATTTGCAGCTTGGATATTTGCAACAGAAGAGAGACTCCTACTGAGACCCAGTGGTCAGCCTTCCCATTTAATCCTACCATTGGGGAGCATAGAGAACATGGAACATAGGAAGACGAGTCAGCCATTTAACCTTGAGCCTATTGTGCCATTTAATTAGATCATTGCTGCTGTGTACCCTCAAAGCCATTTACCCGCCTTTCCTCCATATCTCTTGATTCTTTACCTAAAACAAATCTCAATTGAAAATTGCAATTAACCCAGCATTCACAGCCTTTTGCGAGAGATTTCCAGATTTGTGTGAAAAAGTGCTTTCTGATTTCACAAAACACTAAGATTAGATTCTATAGCACACATTATATACTGGGGAAGCACTGAGGTTAAAGAACAGTAACAATGTGCTTTTACTTTTAGGGAATTGAATTTGATTACACTCTATTTCAACAGTTCCCAGCGAGATGCAAGGTATTATCAGATGAAATGAATGGGATTTATGGTAGCTGTATTAGTGCAGGGCCCACTACTCCAGGATCATGCTGGAGAACAAGGATAATTCCTGGCTTCTTCCCTCCACTACTGACCATCTTGTTAACCTCCTATCCTCTTCCCCCTCCACCCTCACCGCCGGGAAAAAGTGCAAGGAAATCATGGACTTCTTTGTCACTATGATTGTGACTACCTTTTAAGCTGTCTCTGCTGTTACCTCCCTTTCTCTGCTCTGCAAACCGAACATCCCCCCCACCACCCCCCCCCCCGCCCCAGACTCCCTATACTAGCCCGATCCTGCATCCTTCTCTACTTTCTCTCCTATCTCCCCTCATGTCTTTTCTGAGTGCAACTTGTCCATCACGTCCTCCCTGATTCCATTCCCAATAAATTGATGACTATCCAACTGCTCTTCCTGGCCCCATGTAGCTGACATTGTAAATAGTTCCAGTCCTCTGGTACTGTTGCCCTCCATTTCAAAACACATGTCATCACTCCTCTCCTCAAAATAAACATCATCAACCCATTTGTCCTTACAAACTACCGGCCTGGTGCCATTCCTCCGAATCTGGCTTCGTGTGTGTCCCTTTCTCCCTTCACCCTACTATTAGCATCAAAGCTTTTAGCCATCTAGGCCCACACTCTGGAATTCCCTCTCCACCGTCTTCTCTTTAAGACCCTTCTTAAGATACATTCTCTGCCAAGATTTTGTTCACCCCCATAATATCTTTGGTTCAGCAATCATTTTTTGTCTGAGTACACCTCTCTGAATTGCTCTGAGAATTTTTCTAGCTAAAAGGTGCTACATAAATGCAAGTGTTGTTGAATTGGGCTAGAGGTCAGCTTCCATAAGACAGCACAACTTGGTCAATGCCTCTTGAATGAAGGACAGTTTTTCTGAGAATGACAGGGTAGATGTTTCTCTGCCTGTAATTACAGGTCCATGGGGAATGGCAAGTGTAGGGAGTTCGTCTCAAGTGTATTCTCATCTTTCTGATATCCCTCCTTTCCTTCCTTCATGTAACATAAAAATGATGGGATTCCCATTGACATTTTGATATTGTAAATTGTAATTGAAACAACGTCCACCATCTACAAGGCACAAGTCAGGAGTGTGATGGAATACTTCTCCACTTGCCTGGATGAGTGCTGCTCCAACAACACTCGAAGCTCAACATCATCCAGGACAAAGCAGCCTGCTTTATTGGCACCCCATCCACCACCTTAAACATTCACTCCCTCCATCACCGACACACTGGCTGCTGTGTGTACCATCTATAAGATGTACTGCAGCAACTCGCCAAGGCTTTTTTGATAGCACCTCCCAAACCCACAATTTCTACCACCTAGAAGGACAAGGGCAGCAGGTGCATGGGAATACCATCACCTCCAAGTACCCCTCCAAGTTACACGCCATCGTGACTTGGAAATATATAGCTGTTCCTTCAACGTCACTGGGTCAAAATCCTAGAACTCCCTCCCTAGCAGCACTCTGGGAGTAGCTTCACCTACTTACAACGGTTCAAGAAGGCAGCTCACCACCACCTTCTCAAGGGCAATTAGGGATGGACAATAAATGCTGGTCTTACCAGTGATGCCCACATCCCATGAATGGAAAAAAATCTAAAAATAGAGTGACAGAGTGAATCTCCGGTGAGCATCATGGGGAATTGTGGATGTGCTGATGAGCACATAATTATACTTACTTTTAATATTGTCTTGAAACTCTTGCCTGTTTTCAGTGGAAGCTCCTTTTGCCCACCTTATGTTCCCCCTCCTTTGAAACTATATACCTGCTGCATGGTGATTGGGACCTAGAGATTGGGTTCTACCCCGGTGATTTCCCAGTCGCTATCCTGTGCTATCACCAGCGGTGGTAACAGTTAGAAATATATGATAAATATGGCTTAAATAATAAAAGCAGAGGTATACTGGGACTGACACCAGCGTGACCCAAATATAGTTCTTCAAAACTCCACTAGCAAATGTGATAATCAAGATAAATATTCTTTGATTTGGAACAATAAGTTTTAAAATATGAATTAACTGCAGTACAAATGGGCTGAACAATTTAGTAAAATTATCGATTTTATTTTTTGATCTGTTCTGTCCCAGCGTGTTCTTACCTTAAGTTGCACCACACTGTTGTGATCCTGTTAACTGAATTGCCAGATAGATGGGAAAAGTTGTGGTCATCAGCAACCATCTGACAGATAGAACTCTGGAGGTGCTCAGATTGAAGGCACTTTGTGATTCAGTTGTGCTGCATAAAATGGTTGGCTTGTGATCAGCTTGCGTCTTGCACAACACCCACACGAGGGCAGAGGGCCAACACTAAATACAACCAGTTCTGGTGGGGTCGCAGTACGATGAGCTGTTTACAGCTGGAAACAGAATCTCAACATAAAGAATGAGCATGAGTGGAATAAAAATAAATAGAAATAAAGAAAATGTTAGTCATATTCGATACAAATTAAAATAAGAGTCGAGTGATAATGTGGCAAACGCACAGCCGGAGATCAGAATTCATCTGTACCTGGTTGCTTCAAACTCCATTTCACTGAAATACGAGTCTACCTTTTTGACACCTGCTAAACACAAAGCCAAAGTACTGGCATGTTTTCCAGGAAAGTAGTTTGAATGTGCAGCAAGTAGACGCAAATTGGTATCAGCCCTGAAAATCCATGAGGTCATTTATGCCAGCATTGTCTCCCACAGGAGGCACTACTGCCTGACAATCTCTCCAGTGCTGACCTCACCATTAATCATGGGGTCAGCTCGTTTGCACTGGCATTGACTGAGCGCAACTCCCGTGTCACATGGAAGTACTGCGCTGGGGAATGGAACTTGCCTGGAATGGCTGGGGATGCAGCGCATAAGTAGTGAGCGCTTTGGAATAATGCGGCAACTATCAGGTGTGTGTGTGGTAGATCGCTTACGTGAGATTTTGTGCCACTTTTAAAGCAAGACTTCAAGTGGGAGACTCGGCAGATGCCCCCCAAAGAAGAAAGCAGGGCATTGGAAGTAGGTAGAAAAGAAGAGCATAACATTTTAAATTAGACCAACATCCAAACACTTTTGGGTGCGATGCAGCAAAGCGGAGAAAGCCTGCCGGTGTCCATGGGAGGAGGCCACAAAACAGTGCTTTGCGTGCCACGTGGAAGGAGGTGGCAGTAGCACTGACCAATGTTGCCTCTAATTTTATTTTTTGGTTGTCCAGCCTCTTTAACTGGCTGCACAACCTGTTATGTATTTAACCCCTTGTAACCTTTATGATAACTGACCACCAGAGGGCCCACCTGTTGGAGTCCCAAGGGATCCTAGCATCCCTTGGGAGCACGGTATATAAGCAGGCCACCCACGAGGTACCTGCACTCTGGAATCTTATTAAAGGAGCTAAGGTCACACTTGCTCATTGTACACAGTACTCAGTTTCATCCTTTTATTAGGAGTGTACCACAACCTATTCAAATGTTCACTTTTTTTGCCATTTAAAAAAAAAACCTTGAGGGGCCTGCGCGCAACCTCCAGACCACTATGCGGTCAAGCAGCTTAATGGGAACGTTGGCACTGACCACCATCTCTCTCACCCCCAGAACTGCTGACCAGTGCTGGACAAAGTTCAAAGACTCGACGAGGTGGGCAAGGTAAAACACCAGCTGCTAAAAATGTTCCTCCTTGGGCACCAATGCACTCTTCAGTCTGTAAAATTAATAGCTGCATACTTCTTTAACACTCGACTTTAGCAAGTGGTGCATTTTTCGCAATAAACCTCACATCCAAAAATGCAAATGTAATTTCTTATGGATATCTTTAAGTCATCTGCTCCCACAGTTTTTGAGAATCAGGTAGTGAAAAGATAATTGTGATAGGGGTTGGGACTGGTTGCTAGAATGCTTCAGAAGAATTTTACTTGTATTGCTACGTCAGACGTTTGCATCTTCCATTCAGCAAACAGCTGGGATTTTTCATGTCTGTGCTTGCTAGCCCCATGATTGTCCCCACTCACTTCAATGGGCGGATGACTGTGGGCAAGCGGGTGTGGGAAACCCTGGCCAATGTTTGCCCTCAAATCAACGAGCACCATATGAGAGCAAAATAAAATAAATATCCCCCAAGTAACATAGAAACATAGAAAATAGGTGCAGGAGTAGGCCATTCGACCCTTCAAGCCTGCACCACCATGCAATAAGATCATGGCTGATCATTCACCTCAGTGCCCCTTTCCTGCTTTCTCTCCATACCCCTTGATCCCTTTAGCCATAAGGGCCATATTTGACTCCCTCTTAAATATATCTAACGAACTGACATCAACAACTTCTGCGGAAGAGAATTCCACAGGTTAACAACTCTGAGTGAAGAAGTTTCTCCTCATCTCGGTTCTAAATGGCTTACCCCTTATCCTTAGACTGTGACCCCTGGTCCTATTATGACCAATGTCCATAGAATAAGTGATCATCTTAAAGCTCTTTCATGTGTTAAATACCAGTAATGCACAGGTGCTGCAGGCATCAATAGGTGGAGTCCTCGTGATGATCAGAATTACTTGGGTAAGATTTTCTTCATCGCTTTCAGCTCACTATAATGCAGCATTTTTCTTTATACATTGAATTTCTCACTGACAAATGCACTTGTAAGTATTTAAAAAGAATGAAGTAATGTTTACATTATGTCCAATTTGATGCTTGACACAGTGCCCTGGGCAAAAAACAGCAACCTTGATTACATGGAACCGACTACACTAACATCCCAGTAAATGACTTTTGATAGAGCATGGAAATTGTAGCTTTGTTTTAACATTATCATGACTTCCCTCCAAGGGAAACTATGATTATCTTAATTTATATTCTCTAGTACATGCTAATGGAACATCATGCATGATACCTTAAAGCTGTTTGCTTCTCGTACCTTGCAATGAATTGAATCCTCTCTCCCTAAACTCGGTGCTAATTAAATCCCTAATGCATTCATACCTGGAGGAGCAGCGGAGAGCTGATGGGATGAAGTGGTATCTATGAAATTTCAGTGGAAGGGTGATTTAAAAAAAATCAGATTCTCTGCCTATTCTATTGTAATGTTCGAGTATAATCGCAGCCTCACTCATGTTGAGCAAAGCTGTCAGAATATTTGTTTCATACATTTGTTTTTTTGTTCTGGATTTGGTTTTGGTGTTTATCTTTGCAGTGAAGTGAGGGCAAGACCCATAAATCTGGAGTGAAGGAGGGCGATCGGATGTTGGGTGTAATAAAGTATTAAGGATTGTGGAACTGTTTGGGAATGGGAGGGCTGATTGATGAGCTGGTCTCAGAGCTCTGGCAGGTAGGAGCACTGGTGGTCGCTGCCCCATTTCTTCCCTCTCCTCTTGCTTTTCTCAAAGAGATGTAAGTGTTCCTCCTGGCATGGAGAACCTCTGTGATCTACCCGATACGTCTGTGTGTTGCGAACTGAGAGATGTGGCTCGGGTCATCCATTGCAGCTTGAAAGAACTCCATGGCAAAAGTTTGAGGGCCACAGTGAACTTGGCAACCACAGGCAGCGCTGTCCATGCCATGGGTCAAAACTTGGATTGTGGCTGCAGCAGGTGACATAGCTCAGGAACAGCCTCCCTCGAGAAGCAAAGGCTACCTCATACATTGTTCCCGAGTAATGTTAATGTAGAAGAAGTGCTCCCTGAATATTCTCCATGGATATGGCCTCCTTCGCAGTGTTCTCCTCCCTCTCTGGCAGCTGCTCTCTGGAATCTTCCTTGCTGCTCCCTCTTGTCCTCCCAGAAGATTTTACAGATACCGCACCTAGACCTTGGCCAACCTTCCCTCCATCATAAAGTCAGAACTGGGACTGGTCTCTGATGATTCAAATGTTCAATTCCGTTCGCAATTCCTCAGATAATGAAGCAGTCCCTGCATACAGCAAGACCTGAGCAATATCCAGACATAGGCTGATAAGTGGCAAGTAACATTCAAGCCACACAAGTGCCAGGCAATAACCATCTTGAATAAGAGAGAGCCTAACCATGTCCCCTCAACATTCAATACCATTATCTTTGCCGAGTTCCCTACCATCAACATTCTGAGGGTCACCATTGACCAGAAACTCAATTCGGCCAGCCACATAAATGATGTGGCTACTATAACGGGTCAGAGGCTGGGTATTCTGCGGCGAGTGTCTCACCTCCCGACTCCTCAAAACCTCTTCATCACCTACAAAGCAAAAATCAGGAGTGTAATCAAATACTTTACACTTGCCTGAATGAGTGCAGCTGCAACAGCACTTCTGCAGCTCGACATCATCCAAGACAAAGCAGTCCTTTTGATCAGCACCTCATCCACTAGCCTAAACCTCCACTACGAGCGCAGCATAGCTGCAGTGTGTACTATCTACAGGGTGCACTCCAGAAATTCACCAAAGCTTATTTGGCAGCACCTCCCAAACCCGTGACCTCTACTACCTAGAAGGACAAGGGCAGCAGGCGCATGAGAACACCATCACCTCCAATAATAAAAACAGAAAACGCTGGAAATCTCAGCAGGTCAGGCAGCATCTATGGAGAGAAACAGAGTTAACGTTTTGGGTCTGTGACCCTTCATCAGAACTAGAAAAGTTTGAGATATAACCGATTCTTAAGGAAGTGCAGGGGCACTGAAAGGGGGAGAGGAGGAAAGAACAAAAGCAAAGGTCTGTGATGGGGTGGAAGGCAGGAGAGATTCGAGAGACAAAAGGGATGATGGGCAAAAATGAGATGGTAATGGCACAAGTTAGGAAACAGAAGATGAGACCACAAAAGCAAAATACTACGGATGCTGGAATCTGGAATAAAAACAGAAAATGCTGGAAATCTCAGCAGGTCAGGCAGCATCTGTGGAGAGAAAGCAGAGTTAAAGGTTCGGGTCAATGACCCTTCGTCAGAACTGGAGAGTGTTTGGAAAGAACAGATTCTTAAACACTGAAAGGGGGATGGGAAGGAACAAGGAGAAAAAAAAGAAACAGGCTGGGTTGGGGGGGGGAGGTGGTGTCTCTAATGGCAGTTGGTCATTATCCCACCATT
This sequence comes from Pristiophorus japonicus, assembly GCF_044704955.1. NCBI lineage: Eukaryota > Metazoa > Chordata > Chondrichthyes > Pristiophoridae > Pristiophorus > Pristiophorus japonicus. The sequence goes on from NC_091989.1 coordinate 152,758,874, forward strand.
CACACCCTATCTTGACTAATGTTTTTCTAACTCCTGGCATTATCATTTCAATTCGGCCCATCATCCCTTTTGTCTCTAATCTCTCCTGTCTTCCAACCTATCACAGACCTTCCCTTTTTTCTTTCTTCCCCTCCCCCTTTCAGTTAGTATTTAGCTTTTATACTCCATCCCCTTTGCAATAAAGGCCAACATTCCATTTGCCTTCCTGATTACTTGCTGTACCTGCATGCTATGGTTTTGTGTTTCATGTACAAGAACCCTCAAATCCCTCTATACTGCAGTATTTTGTATAGTAATTTGCTTTTTTATTTTTCGTACCAATGTGGATAATCTCACATTTTCCCACATTATACTCCATCTGCCAAATTTTTGCCCACTCGCTGAGCTTATCTATATCCCATTGTACATTATTTACCACCTCCTCACAACTTGCTTTCTATTGTCATTCCTTCATCGCCGGGTCAAAATCCTGGAGCTCCCTCTATAACAGCATTGTGGCCTTCACCACCCCGACTGCAGCATTTCCACAGTAGTTCCACAACCATCTCCTCAGGGCAACTAGCGATTGACAATAAGTGTCAGCCTTGACAGTCTTGCCCGCAACTGTTTTAGTAGAAATGTAAATCAAATGCCCCCTTTTGGCAAGGGCAATAGAACCCACAAATTAACAATTTAAACTTCAACAAAACCTTAAATCAAATTAAAATTTGGTTGCCAGGTGTGATGATGCATTCCAGTCCCTCCGGTGCCCACCTCTCATGGAAGACATACTGGTGGACACTGCGTGCTCAATCTCCAGGGACACCCTGGCTCGAATGTAACTACAGAAGAGAGGCAGGCAGACGGGCTGAACGACCCCCTCGACCGCCCGCTGCCTGGACCGGTTAATGGCCACCTTGGCCATGCCAGGAGCAGTCCTACGAGGAGGCTTTCCGACCTGCCCGCTCCCCTCCGCACAGGATGCTCAAAGATCAGGAGCGTGGGACTGAAGTATAACCAGAATTTGAGGAGCAGCCACTTCAAATATTGGAACAGGGGCTGCAACCTGACATGTGCCACATAAACATGGAACACGGACTCTTCCAGACCACTGAAATAGCAGTTGGCCTGGGAGTCTGTGTTCCGACTTAAAAGCCTTTCGCACGGGACTGTCCCGTACAACACCCTCCAGGCCAAGTCCCCAATAAATAAAGAGAGGACTCCCACATAGAGAGCACTCCATTGAGGACTCCTGCCTCCTCCGGACGGCAAGATGGTGCGCAATGGCGTATCCGGATGGCAGATGAGGATGGCAAAGTGAAGAGTGAGCCTCGCCCACATCCCAAGAATGAATAATAAAATATGAGCAAATTGAATTCCACCAGTGGAATCATTCACATTGTCATCAGGGAAAGCAAAATAGTTTCCAGTGACAGAAGCTCCAATATGCTCATTCTACAGTTGCAGAACTAAAAGCTAAAGCCAATTTTAAAAACAATTTTATAAACATCGGTCTCCGCTTTTTGATCTGCACTGTAATAGATTCACTGGCAACTTTTAGAATTATTATTACACAATCCTATAATCCACTAAAATAAGGCTCAACATCTGCTGAAATCATAACATAAAACATATTCATGCACATTGTCAAGTGTAAGAATATTCAATTGGATCATTGATTTATGGTGACTGACTGGCCTGAGTCCCTCACCCGCCTGTGCCAATTTATCAGTGAATCAGGGGTGGGTGGTGTGGGATAATTGCTCAGCGCACACTCTGCCTCGAGCCCGCCTCCTCCTGCAACCACTCCCTCCCCGTCCCCCTCTTATTTCCCATTTTCTGAGCATGTATAGCATCCCTGTCCTTATATTGTCTGACGTCTTACCATGATCTGTGTCCTTTGAACACTGGACGTAAGGGATATCTCTCAGGCCCAAGTGTTCAGTGTTCTACAGAGGGGCCAAGAAAATTTGCAAAAATTGATTATCTTGTGAATATTTTCCATATAAAAGTTGAGTTCTAACAAGATGCTGTACTGCGAGGTAGACCCAGTCTAGTGAGGCATATGTGTGTACAGGTACCACAATCATTTTCTACATTACAATTTCAGAAAGGTTTAAAAGGTGGAAAACATTGCTTTGATTGTTAGTATTTTATTTTCATTAGTGCAATGTGTTTGGAAGACTTGATGTTAAATGTTAGAGAAATAAGATGAAAAGAAGTTCCATCTAACTGACAATTAGTGAAAGAGGGCAAAGATTGTGCTGAGCCTCAACTGTGCTTCTGAATACATACGCCCACGTCAAGCTGAGGCAATTGCTTGGTGAGAGTTACTTTTTTTTGCAAAAAGTCAACAGAGGGAAAAATAGATTGAATGCGAACACACATTATCAGCCTTTCACCTTCTATTTTCATTTATAAAATACAAATGATTAATTCAGAAGATTAAAAACAAAAGCCACATTTAAAACTGTTTCCTGTACTCTGCAGAATACTAGCTGTTTTTCCTATATTTAGAAAATAAAATTCAGGAAAGCAAAAGCTAATTAAGACCATTGGAGGTCATCCATTATTTTAGTCTACATTTTCTACAGTCCCCTGTGAGGTTCTTAATTTTCCAGAAGTGATGGGCTTTGTCTCATTATAAATCCTCTGCAGTTTCTCTCAGTTTTCCCACAGGGACAGTAGCATAGTGGTTATGACTAGTAATCCATAGGCCTGGACTAATGACCCGGAGACATGAGTTCTAATCCCACCATGACAGCTGGGGAAATTAAATCAGTCTGGAATAAAAGCTGGTGACCAAGTAACTGTAATACCCTTTAAGGAAGGAAATTTGCCGTCCTGCCTGGTCTGGTCGACATGTGACACCAGACTCTCAGTAATGTGGTTGACTCTTAACTGTCCTCTGAAATGGCCTAGTACCCAAGACTGCTCAAGAGCAATTAAGCATGGCAATACATGTCCACATGTTGTGAATGATTAAAACAAAAAAAATCTGTATATTTCCATTGTTATGAGAAATTTTGGATATTTGTATATTTCTGTATTTTCTCACTCCCATATCCCTAGATTTTTGCAACTATGAGTGAATTTCCCATAGTCCTATAATTCTGGAGCTATGAATGGATTACTGGGGTACCGCAGGGATCGATGCTGGGTCCTCAACTATTTACAATCTATATTAATGATTTGGATGAAGGGACTGAGTGTAATGTAGCCAAGTTTGCTGATGATACAAAGATGGGTGGGAAAGCAAATTGTGAGGAGGACACACACAATCTGCAAAGGGTAAGTGAGTGGGCAAAAATTTGGCAGATGGAGTATAATGTGGGAAAATGTGAGGTTATCCACTTTGGCAGAAAAAATAGAAAAGCAAATTACAATTTAAATGGAGAAAAATTGCAAATGCTGCAGTACGTAGGGACCTGGGGGTCCTTGTACATGAAACACAAAAAGTTAGTTTGCAGGTACAGCAAGTAATCAAGAAGGCAAATGGAATGTTGGCCTTTCTTGCAAGGGGGATAGAGTATAAAAGCAGAGAAGTTCTGCTACAACTGTACAGGGTATTGGTGAGGTCACACCTAGAGTTTTGGTCTCCGTATTTAAGGAAGGATATACTTGCATTGGAGGCTGTTCAGAGAAGGTTCACTAAGTTGATTCCGGAGATGAGGGGTTTGACTTATGAAAATAGGTTGAGCCTATATACATTGGAGTTCAGAAGAATGAGAGGTGATCTTATCGAAACATATAAGAAACTGAGGGGGCTCGACAAGGTAGATGCAGAGAGGCTATTTCCATTCATAGGGGAAACTAAAACTAGGGGACATAGCATCTGAATAAGGGGCTGCCCATTTAAAATTGAGATGAGGAGGAATTTCTTCTCTGAGGATTGTAAATTTATGGAATTCTCTGCCCCAGAGAGCTGTGGAGGCTGAGTCATTGAATATATTTAAGGGGGAAATAGACAGATTTGTGCGTGATAAGGGAGTAAAGGATTATGGGGAGCGGGCAGGGAAGTGGAGCTGAGTCCATGATCAGATCAGCCATGATCTTATTGGATGGCAGAGCAGGCTCGAGGGGCCAAATGGCCTACTCCTACTCCTATTTCTTATGTTCTTTATCCCATATTTCTATTTTTCTGGAGCTGTGGATGGATTCTCCATATCCCTATAATTCTGGAACTGTGAATGGATTCCCCATATCCCGATATTTCTGGGGCTGAGAGTGGATTTCCGATATCCCTATATTTGATTCATTGTGAGTGGATTCCCATAATCCCTCAATTTCTGTAGCTTTAAGTGAGTTCCAAATGTTCTCGCAGTTGACATGCTGCAACGATGTGTTTCTGGTAAAGCTTCTTCTTTGTCCTTAATTGATGCAACTTCTCGATACTAACTTTCCAAATCAATAATTAAATATGTTAAGAATGTGAAAGCTTAACTTGTAAATTAAGTATATTTTTCTTTTTCAAACTAGTGATTTTATTTATTATTCATATTTAATATAAAGAACATGGTGAATTATTGGGCATTCAAGGCTAGATTAATATTTTTCATATTTTCCATGTTTTTCATTTTGCTGAAATACAATGATCACATGTTGAGCTAAATCCATTACAAATGAGAGAGTTTCACTATAATTATTGTTGGGCTCTCATCGCCTGGGCATTGCAGAAAATATGGAAGAGTTTGGGCCAACAGTTTTGGGCTGTAGTTTATCCATTTTAGTTTTGTATTATTTGGCATTTTTAGCATCTTTTGATTGCTGGTTGCTCCTAGGAATACATTAGCCTAAGAATGTAATCACACTGTGCCCATCTTCCTTGTGCGGAACAAGCAGCTAGCGGTCCAATATGGTGGGTGCCACGCAGGCACATATCCTGTGCCAAAAGGGCACCACGCACCATATTGAATTGGGTGCCCCGTAAGCATCCAGGTGCATGCCAGAAGTATGCAGAAACTTCATTATAATATTTAAATAAGGGTCCTACGCTGGCTTTAGGTCCCCTTTGTGAAATTATGTTTGGAGGCCCAGTAACTTGTATAGATGGGAGCAGGAATTTACAAAGTGACATCGGCAGATTGAGTGAGCGGGCAAAACGATGGCAGATGCAGTTCAGTGTATGGAAATGTGAGGTCATCTATTTTGGATCCAAGAATAACATCTAAATAGTTTCTAAATGATAGAGATTATGAACTGTAAGAGAAGCAATGGGATTTGGGTCTTCAGGTATGCAAATCATTAAAGGTTCATGACCAGTTATAAAAAGTAATCAAAAAGGCTAATGGAATGTTGGTCTTTATCTCAGCAGGCTCGAGGGGCTGATTTGTCCTTTTAAGCTGCTGGACAGCTTCTGGACCTTTTTATTTGGCAATTTTCTCCATTGCATTGTGAGTTGAGTGAACAACTTTTTGAGGGTGGTGGACTGCTTGTCTGCCTGAATGGGCTAGAAATTCATTATAGCCCAGGAATGGGCGGTATAGTTAGAAAAGTTGGAGAATTAACGCCCGATATTAATGCTTTAGACTGCGTGCAAAATTCGTGCTCCCTGCTCAAAGAAATGATTGGAGTCCTAATAAGTCATTGGCGTTCCACTCAAAGGGAGAACCAATATTGCGTGCAGTCTAATCGCAAGTCATGATTGCCACAAGCTTTTTCTAGTTCTTAAAGGGGAGGTTCATTGATGCTGCAGAACTTCATTCTCAACATTGCTGGCTGTGCAGCTGCCTCAGCAAGCAGCAGCAGGTCAAGGAGAAGGAGCTGGATGACTGAAGTGGCTGTACTTGTGGCAGATTCACACCCCAGGGAGAGCACCCACAAATTCTGCGATCAAGCATTGGAGGTGTTGGTGTTCGCTGTGGAGAGACAGAGGGCTGTGCTCTACCCGGCAAGTGGCAGGAGGCCCTCACTGCAAGTCTTCCGCACCATGTGGAGGGAGGTAGTGCAACATGTCTCAGGCAGCTCTGTGGTCCCTAGGACCCGTACACAGTGCGGAAAGAAATTTAACAACCTCACTTGGGTGGTCAAGGTGAGTGACTGCTTCAACAAATGATACATCTGATCACAGTCGTCACACACTGCCCAAAGCACCACACCCCAACACTCACCCACCAACAACCTCTACCTACCAACACTCACACCCACATCTCACGCTTGCACACTGATAGCTATTCAACTATGGCAGGTACATCACCCAAACACATTGCTCCATGCTCACTCACACACTTTCCTTTCTCTTGGAGACCAAGGTGGCTCACAACAAGAGCGAGCAGGAGTGCACAGGCAGGGGACAAGCTGACACCCAACCACTGTCTGAGCTGGAGAATAGTGTTGCAGGTTATTAGGCACCAGGTGGTGGGTGCCATGGCCACTGGTGCCGATGACCCCCTTGGGGACAACAACAGTATGTTCATCCCTACTCCTTCTCACATCTCACTCTCCCTCGCCCTACAAGCGTTTCACACTTTCCAGCCAATCATGCTGTATGCATACTTTTCTCCCTGCCCACCTCCCCTCACCTTAACCCGACTCTTGTGCCTTTATGCTTTCAAATAATGAGCAAGTACCTGAGCAGCCTGTCCCTGAGGGTACCGTAGAGAGTGGGGCAGGAGGAAGAACTCTGCGTCACTGCATCTCGCACCCGCAGGCGCCAGCTCAGATACTGGCACTACGCATTCTTTAGAGGCTAGTACAATAGTGGGATCTGCACAGGTTGAGACACCCGGGACGAGTGGGCTGCAGCAAGGCCAAGGGGAAAGGGGAGCTCGGGGGTGAGTTCACGTGTGAGTTGTGCTGCACAAGCCTCAGATGACCTCGATGGGGACACATTTAGAAGGGTGATGGGCATGCACACGGAATTGAGAGGTGCAATGGCATGGGTGCTCGAGGGCCTCTCGGCAATGATAAGAAGCGAGGAGGAGTCCGCCTCTGACATTGCAGAAGGTTCTGTGTACACCGTGGAGTCTATCACTTCCAGTCTGCAATGGATGGTAGATTCCCAGAGAGACCGTGGCGACCCAGACCAGATGCCGTGAGTGATGGGCGATGCCGCAGCTTCCATTGCAGCACAGGCAGAAGCAACAGTCTTCGTGCTGTAATGCAGTCTATGCTTGGTGGCATCCAATCTCACACTGCTTTCATGCAGTCTCAACTCGATGCCATGCAAGCTCTGACTGCTGCCATCATGGCTGGGTCTATCACCGTCGACCGGGGCCTTCATGGTGTCACAGCAGGCCAGCAATCTGCTAGGGATGCTGAGGTGCTGCCCTAGGGGAGTGGCAACAACTCTGTGGAGCAGGAACCTGCAGTCCTCTCTCAGGATGGCAGCATTCCTTCTCCCATCATTGCCAATCTGCCATGGCCCTTATCACTGCCTGCCATCCAGCCAGCCCAGACTGCTGCCTCAATGCTGAGGTGGTGCAATCTACAGCCGGGTCTTACAGGTCCAGAGCTGGTCGAAGGTGTCTCCCGCACTCTGCACCCTTCCACCTGCCCTGCTCAGCCACGAGGCCAACGCTTCATAGAAGCACTAGAGTAGCCAAATGCACTGTAATGAGGGGCACTAAGGGATTGCACAAGGGTGAACAGTTAATATTTTTGTTGTAAATATGTTTCACTGATTTATTGATAAATGTGTTAATTCAGTTAATGTGTTAATTCAGTTTGGATTCTTTGGTGGTGTCTCTCATTTCAGCTTTGCGTTGTGATATGGCGTATGACAAGGATGGAATGATGGGAATATGGTGAGCAATGGGGATCTGGAGTTTAATTCAGTCTGAAGAGACAGTCACGGACTTCCCTTCCAGAAGGCTGATTGAGTGGCTGCCTCCTCCCTCGCTCCTGTTCTTCCTCCTCCTCCTTCTCGTCCTCATCTTTCTCCTCCTCCTCATCCTCCTCCTTGTCCTCTCCCTCTCCCTCTTCCTCTTCCTGAACTGGTTCTGCAATCCATGGTGGCAAGACTGGGCCCTCTTGATGGCCAAGTTGTGGAGCATGCAGCACACCACCACGAAATGGGACACCCGCTCAGCCGAGTACTGCAGGGCTCCTCCTGAGCGGTCAAGGCAGCGGAAACGGCATTCTCTACCACAGAAAGTTGTTGAGGCCAATTCACTAAATATATTCAAAAAGGAGTTAGATGAGGTCCTTACTACTAGGGGGATCAAGGGGTATGGCGAGAAAGCAGGAATGGGGTACTGAAGTTGAATGTTCAGCCATGAACTCATTGAATGGCGGTGCAGGCTAGAAGGGCCGAATGGCCTACTCCTGCACCTATTTTCTATGTTTCTATGTTTCTATGACGTTCCTGGTGGCAGCATGGCTCTCATTATACGAGTGCTGAGCAGGAGTGTTGGGGTTGCAGAGGGGAGTCATGAGCCAGGGGAGAGCGGATAGCCTTTGTCTCCGACCAGCCAGCCACGGGCCTGGCGTAGTGGCTTGTAGAGAGAGGGCACATTGCTCTGGCACAGGATGACGACATCGTGGTTGCTGCCAGGATGGCGAGCATTGACGGTGAGGATTCGCTATGTGTGGTCATAAACTATAGCCGCACATTATGTGAGTGGTAGCCTTTGCAGTTACGGAATATCTCGGGATTGTTATGCGGTGCCCGCAAAGCCACATGGGTGCAGTCAATGGCGCCCTGCACCAGAGGGAAGCCCACTATCCTGGCAAAGCCACATGCACGCCATCCTGCTTCTCTCTGGTGATGGGGAAGAAAATGTAGTCCCTTCTCCTACTGAAGAGAGCCTCGGTGACCTCCTGGATGCAGCGATGAACGGCGAATTGCGAGATGTTAACTATGTCTCCTGTTGCAGACTAGAAGGATCCGCTGGCACAGAAATTGAGGGCGACAGTGACCTTGACTGCCACTGAGAGAGCCGTGGTCACCCTGATCCGAGGCTCCAGGTCTGGTTGCAGGAGGTGGCAGAGTTCTGTGACCACCTCCTTGGTGAAGTGGAGTCTTCTAATACACTGCTTCTTGTTTAATTGGAGGTAGAAGTGCTCTCGGAATTCCCTCCTGTTGAGAGCCCTGAAGGCCGCCCTCCTCCCACTGGCCACCTGTTCCAGTCATTCTCGCCGCCTCCGCTCCCTCCACCGTAGATCCTGGAGGGCGAGGTTGACTGCCAGTACAGCCCCCATTAATGTAACCAAGTGTAGCAGTTTGATTTTTTTTAAAGAATAAATGTAGCTACTTTTTAGTTGCCACAACACTCCTGATAGCACTGGAACTCCCCTAACCTACAGCTGCAACTCATTACTGATGATCCCTTTAAATAACATCCCTGGAGCCGGCTTCCTGGTGCTTCACGCCAGCTCGCCCTGTCGCTGTTTCCTCCAGGCGCTAATGTAGGTAGTCACGATTAATTTTGCAGATTGGGCGGTCAGTCAATGTTGCACACTCACTGACACCATGATCCACCTGGAATTGAGGCTCCCGTTGATAATTGCGGAGGGCCAGACTTTGGTGTGTGGCGCTGGATTCACCTCACCCCGGTGCTAATGCCTTACCTTAGCAACCTTACCTTACCTTAGCAACGGGAGGTGCGAAGGTACTGCATTTTCCCCCCTTTGCCTCCCTCATGGGATCTGTTAGGTCTGCCTTTGGAGTTGGAGGAAGAGGCGGAATAGCAAAGTAGACTGGAGCATCTGTGAGAAGAGGGAGGACCTTGACTGTGACTCCTATGTCTGTTTCTCCAACTTCCAGAAGGCAAATTCATAGGAACTCTAGTGAAGTGAAGCCAATTGTAAACCAATAAACTGGTTTATTTTACAATGAATACAAGAATGAATAGTTTACAATTTTCACATTGTATCTACTTCCCATTGTGAAATTTATTATTTTTGATCTTTCAAGGAACAAACATCCTTTGATTCGAACTTGCATCACTTTACAAATCGGTATTGTTGACTGACTGTCAAGTAACTTTTCATATCATAGGCCGGACACGATCATGCCCCAGTTTAGACATTCAGCCTTCCTCTGGCTGGCCCAAAACAAATTCCATCAGCCTCTCTCACTGTTCCAGACAATAAGGGGGAAAAATTTGGGTACTTTGCGGCCGCGGTGGGTGGGTGGGGGAGGGGCGCTAACAGGGTGCAAATGAGTTTTCCCCGGGCTCTTCGAAAACAGGGCCTCCTGGTAAATTGGATGGGGGTTTTGCGGAGGGGCTAAGAGGTAGAATCCCGCTTGGCTGTGCCCGGCAATGATGACGTAGCACACCGTTACTGCCCCAGAAGAGAAATTCGGTCGTGCCCTCTGACTTACTGTCTGGCACTAATAACGACCGCTTCAGCTGTCGAGTTTTAGCCGGGAGTCGGCTGGAGGAGCGCTATTTAATGGCGGCATCTTTAGGAAGAATTTTTGTCGGCCATTACTATTTGCAGCTTACTAACACATATTTGTTGGACATATTTGAGTGATTTTCAGTTGGAGTGTTCTGCCTCTTAACCATTCCTGTGTTTCACTGAGGACAGATTTGAAATGACATTAGGGCTGTGTTGGCACTCGACCTCCTGCTCTGACATCACCGCAGCAATATCATAACATATATTAGAATCATAGAATGACACAGCACAGAAGGCCATTCAGCCTGTCATGCCTGTGCCCGCTCTTTGGTAGAGCTAGTCTTTTAGTCCCACTCCCCTGCTCTTTCCCTATAGCCCTGTAATTTGTTTCCTTCCAGTATTTATCTAATTCTCTTTTGAATGTTACTATTAAGAACGTAAGAAATAGGAGCAGGAATAGGCCATATGACCCCTCGAGCCTGCTCCACCATTCAATAAGATCATGGCTGATCTTTGACCTCAGTTCCACTTTCCCGCCCAATCCCCATATCGCTTTATTTTAGAATCCAAAAATCTATCGATCTCCGGCTTGAATATACTCAACGACTGAGCATCCACAGCCCTCTAAGGTAGAGAATTCCCAAGATTCACCCTCTGAGTAAAGACATTTCTCCTCAACTCAGTTCTAAAAGTCCGGCCCCTTATCCTTAGATTATGACGCCTAGTTCAGCCAGGGGCGACAGCCTCTCAGCATCTATCTTGTCCAAGCCATCTCAGAATCTTAAATGTTTCAATGAAATCACCTTTAATTCTTCTAATCTCCAGAGAGTATAGACCCAATCTACTCAATCTCTCCTCTTAGAACAACACTCTCATCCCAGGAATCAATCTAGTGAATCTTCGTTGCACCCTCTCTAAGGCAACTATATCCTTCCTTAGGTACGAAGACCAAGGTTCCATCATGAAGGCTCTGAATAAGGCTCCTGGGCTTCAATCTACAGCAAGACATTTGGCATGTTGGCGACCGAGACAGCACAGGACTTCCAAAAACCTCATTGCTGCCCCCCACACAGATTTCTGTCCATGTTGAGAAAATGTTCAGCAAAGGGGAATGGTAGGAACTGCCACATCTGTATTCTCCAGTTGCCCTGTACAAATAAATACCAATGTGTCACATGGCATATAAACCCAGACAACCACCACATTAAGATGGGTAGTTGATGGTAATTACTATGATTCATTCATTTTAAGTCAGGTCATGGTGGTACCATTATTTCAAGAGTCAGGAATACCAGATGGACATTTGTTGGAAAAAGATTGCTATTTAATTGCACTTAGTTATTGGGATTAGTCTCTATTGTTGTGGAAAGCACCATTCTTGTACATCCAGATTATTCTTCTACAGTGCTTTCCTATGGTATTGTTAGTTGCTTCTCCAGTTTAACTTGCTGAGCATGGAAGTTCCTTTGGGAGGATATATTTGTTTTGAGGTGGTATGTTTGCACCCATCAATGCCCAGGACCCACCGTTACAGACCCCAACACTCCTACCTGGGCTTGTCCGAGAATACTTGCCTTTGCAGCCTCTGCATCACAAGAGGTTCTGTCAATAAGCTAAGCCACGTGTTCCATGCTGACCTCCAGAAAACATCTAAACTAGGATTAATTTTCCTGTAGCTCTGAAGGTTACTGCAGCATTAAACTTTTGTGTCACAAGTTCCTTCAAAGCTACCATGGGGTGGGGGAACTCTTCCACTTCTCCCCTTTAGGTCGTTGCTGCAGGCCTATCCAGATCAGCTGCCCCTGCAGATTTCCCAACCTCAAAATTCAATGTTGAGGCCCGAGCAGAAAAATGAACTGGGCCTCCTGCCGACTGCCTTTGGTGGACCGAGGGGACAACTCGCCCTCTCCTGAATCAAAATCACCCTGGTCATTAGTAAAGAAACACCTTTGGGTAGATTGTCCCTAGATTACATCATTTATATACTGTTCTCACTTTCATCCCTATTGTTTGGATGAGTTTCAATAACTATCATTTTAAAAACAGACTTCGTGATCCAAAGGGTCACTGTGCAGAAGTGCAGTTTGATTGAACTCACCATAGCAACGGATAGTTTTATCCTTCTTGTACTGTTGACCCGAGGGAAGGAGCAGCAAGTAGTTAGTTTTTGCAGTGCAAAGAGGTCAATCTGAAATTGAAAGGAGTGGGGTTGGTGAAGAAAGGCTCCACACTGTAAAACTTGCCCTGGGTGGAAAAACGTTGAGCTGAAGCAGAAAGGCTGGAACGTTTTCCCTGAGGAAGAAACTGTTTGAGTGGGTGAAGTAAGTCCAGAGGCTGGAAAACACATTCAAAAGCTGTTGAACTGACACAAAGTTTGAGCCCTGGAAGGTGGAGGGCTTACCCTAAGGGACTTGTGAATTGGGGCAGAAGCTTGTGCTATGGAATGATAGTCCTGACCTAGGCTAAGATCTAAATGCACAAGTTAAAGCATTGATCAAGGAGTAAACCTTTGGTTGAGAATTGGAAATCCACATGTACATAAAACATTTATTGTTGGAGCATGGAAGCCATCCTTGTGGAGTCTAGGAACATTGGGCTGGAATAGAAACATAGAAACATAGAAAATAGGTGCAGGAGTAGGCCATTCGGCCCTTCGAGCCTGCACCGCCATTCAATGAGTTCATGGCTGAACATGCAACTTCAGTACCCCATTCTTGTTTTCTCGCCATATCCCTTGATCCCCCTAGTAGTAAGGACTACATCTAACTCCTTTTTGAATATATTTAGTGAATTGGCCTCAACAACCTCCTGTGGTAGAGAATTCCACAGTTAACCACTCTCTGGGTGAAGAAGTTTCTCCTCATCTCGCTCCTAAATGGCTTACCCCTTATCCTTAGACTGTGACCCCTGGTTCAGGACTTCCCCAACATTGGGAACATTCTTCCTGCATCTAACCTGTCTAAACCCGTCAGAATTTTAAACGTTTCTATGAGATCCCCTTTCATTCTTCTGAACTCCAGTGAATACAAGCCCAGTTGATCCAGTCTTTCTTGATATGTCAGTCCCGCCATCCCGGGAATCAGTCTGGTGAACCTTCGCTGCACTCCCTCAATAGCAAGAATGTCCTTCCTCAAGTTAGGAGACCAAAACTGTACACAATACTCCAGGTGTGGCCTCACCAAGGCCCTGTACAACTGTAGTAACACTTGCTATGAAGGCCAACATGCCATTTGCTTTCTTAACTGCCTGCTGTACCTGCATGCCAACCTTCAATGACTGATGTACCATGACACCCAGGTCTCGTTGCACCTCCCTTTTTCCTAATCTGTCACCATTCAGATAATAGTCTGTCTCTCTGTTTTTACCACCAAAGTGGACAACCTCACATTTATCCACATTATACTTCATCTGCCATGCATTTGCCCACTCATCTAACCTATCCAAGTCACTCTGCAGCCTCATGGCATCCTCCTCGCAGCTCACACTGCCACCCAACTTAGTGTCATCCGCAAATTTGGAGATACTACATTTAATCCCCTCGTCTAAATCATTAATGTACAATGTAAACAGCTGGGGCCCCAGCACAGAATCTTGCGGTACCCCACAAGTCACTGCCTGCCATTCTGAAAAGTACCCATTTACTCCTACTCTTTGCTTCCTGTCTGCCAACCAGTTCTCAATCCATGTCAGCACACTACCCCCAATCCCATGTGCTTTAACTTTGCACATTAATCTCTTGTGTGTATGCCTGTGTAGCTGACATAAGGCATACGCTCTTTCAAATCACTCCTGTATGAGCAAGATGCTGCTTGCTTGATTGGAATAAGTTTAATGGGGAAACTTCAGGTAGTTCCATCATTTTCTTGTGCTTACCACTTTTGACTTCAATTGAGAGCATTGCCAAATTTTACAACTCTTGGGCTTTCCTTGAAGAACAAAAAGTACAAGAACAAGATCAACAACATATAGCATCTTTAATGTGGGAAAACATCCCAAGGCACTTCACAGGCGATTAATGAGACAAAATTTGACACTGAGCCAAAGATAAGATATTAGGATAGATAGCTAAATGCTTGGTCAGAGGTAGGTTTTAAGGAGGTGACAAAGGTGGAGATATTTATGGAGGGATTCCAAACCTTAGGGCCGAGACGACTGAAGGTGCAGCCACCAATTGTATGGCAAAGGGAGTGGGGTATGCGCAAAAGACAAGAGTTGGAGGAACACATATTTCTGGAGGGTTGTAGAGCTGGAGAAAGTTAGAGATTGGGAGGGACAAGGCCATGGAAGGATTTGAACAAGAGGGTGAGAATTTTAAAATTGAAGCATTGGTGGACTGAAAGCCAATAGAGGTCAGCAAGAACAGGGGTGATGGGCGAGCGGGACGTTGTAGATTAGAGATGGGGCAGCAGAGATTTGGATCAGCTCAAGTTTATGGAGGGTGGAAGATGGGAGGCCAGCCAGGAGGGCTTTGGAATTGTTGAATATGGGGGTAATTAAATCAGATGTGAATTGCAACAGCTGATGTACTGAGGTATGGGCTTAGATGGGTGAAGTTATGAAGATGGTAGTAGGCAGTCTTTGTGATGGGGAGGATATGGGGTCAGAGTGCTCTGCAATTCCTGCGCAGCCGGCTCACTGGCTATTAAATAGGAAAAGCCGCGCATGTGAGGTATTTTGAATGGCCCCTTAAAGGGGCCACACATCCACAAAACAATTAAAGGGAATATTGGTCAGAAGTTCAACTCATTGTCAAACAGGATGCCGAGCTTGAAATATTTTGGTTCAGCCTGAGACAATGGCCAGGGAGGGGGATGGAATTGGTGGAAACGGAGTTTGTGATGGGGTTATTGGAGAAAATTATCGCGCATTTAGAGCTGGATGTCGGACGAGCAGGCTGACAAGACGGAGGCAGTGGAGGGATCAAGAGGGGTGTTACTGAGGTAGAGCTGGGTGTCTTCAGTGTACATGTGGTACCTGACATGTCTTCGGATGATGTCGCCGTGTAGATGATAAATAGGAGCAGGCCAAGGATAGATCCTTGGGAGACTTCAGAGGAAAGGTGTGGGGTCAGGAAGAGAAGCAATTTCAGGAAATTCTCTAGGTAGGTAACAGTAACTAGTTGAGAGCAGTCCCATTCAGCTAGACAATGGAGGAATGGTATTGGACAAGGATGGTGAACCCCGTCAAAGGCTACAGACTGGTCAAGAATGACGAGGAGAGATAGTACGTCACAGTCCCAGAGGATGCAATTTTTTACTTTGGTTAAAGCCATTTCAGTGCTGTGGCAGGGATTCAAACATGGAGTTGTGGGTGAGATGGGCATGGATTTGGGAAGTGGCAACATGATCAAGGACTTTGGAGGAGAGCAAAGTGAGGTTGCAGATGGGGTGGTAGTTTACAAAGATAATGAGCAGTGTTTCTTTGAAGAATAGAGGTGATGACAGCAAACTTGAAAGGGAGGGGGACAGTGCCCAAAGCGAGGGAACCGTTTACAATATCCGCTAACATGGGAGCCAGGAACGGAAGGAGGTTAAGCAGTTATGTAGGAATAGGGTTAAGAGAGCAGAGGGTGGGTCTTGTGGACAAGATGAGCTCGGAGAGGCCATGAGGGGAGATAGAAGAGAAACTCTAGAAAGTTGCAGGTTCAGGCGAGGGCAGAGGGAAACCTTGGGGGAAGTTTGGCTTGGTGGGCAAGGGGAAGGGAGAGATGGGGCAGAGGCAGCTGAATGGATGGTCTCAATCTAAGTGACAAAGAAATGGGTGAGCTCTTTGCACTTGTTGTTGGAGGCGATGTTGGTGGGGCAAGGAAGAAGGGTTTAAGGAGACGATTGCTAATGGAGAAAAGAAGCTGGGGGTTATATTTGCATTCCAGGATGATCCTGCAGTAGTGAGCAGTTTTGGCAGAGGAGAGCGGGCCTGATAGTACTTGATGTGGTGAAGCCAGATCTGGCGATGAATGGCTAATATACATTCAAGTCTGAACCCCTTGGACTTAAGATGGAGGCCATACCAGGGGGAACAACCAGGTAGGAGGGAGTGAGGGTTTTACTGGGAATAAGGACAGCAAAGGAGAAGGTGAGTGGGTGATTGAGCAGATGCACAGCTGCAGAAGTATCGTGGCAAATGGAGGGCCAAAGGCTAGACAGTTGGGAGTTTGAAAGTGCTGTTGTAAGTGACTTGGGGCAAAGTTTATTTTAGAGGCAGACACAAAATGCTCGCTTCCTGACTGCCTGACACCGGCAGGTTTAAACCATAAAACAAAGCAACATGAGGTTATTGAGAGACCATTAGTTGTATCGTTTTATAGCATTTAGGATTCTGAAGAATTCAGTATGAATCTTGGACGAGTTATTAACCATAATAGTTATGAATATGGATGGATCCAACATAAGCTTTCAGATACTCTGAGGTCAATAACTTTGGATGCAAACCAGTATTTACAGTTCTCATCCTAACATGTTCAAGCAATATGAGTTTTGACAGCATTAATGTATGAGTCATTTTAATAAATTGCATAAATCAGGTTTATGCAATATATAAAGATGATGTCATATAGTAATGCTGTCAAAACCCATATTGCTTGAACATGTTGGGATGAATATTTTGATTAATGCAGTTAAGAACTTTACTTAAGCCCAGAAATACAAGGAAAGGAAAGGGTGGCGAACTGAAACTTATCACTAATCTCTATGATGGCCATAAAAAAAGAATCATAAGAATTTAATATCATATCTTCCAGTTCATATTGAAAAGTAAAAGATGACTGATCATCAACATTTCTACATTTGCTAATTTAATTTGTATTAATAATCTTGTATGACTATCTGCATCTTAGCAAATTTGAGTTCCCTGGAGGGGAAGCTGCACATTTTCAGTCAATGTGTATAAAATGCTTGCTGCTTTGATCTAAAAATGTTGTTATTTATTAATGTAACGTATGTGCCTAGAGAGTGGCACAGTCATGCATAACATACTCAGTTCACACTGCACTACTCAGATTTTGGACAGATACATTCTGTTGCCAAGTAACATTGAAACCCAGTTGCTTCATTCATGATTAACCTTGTCAGTCCTGAGCTGCTGTACTGGTGAGGGTCTCAGCACCTGGGGAAAACTTCACATCTGACTATTCCACCCATGACAGCATGCTGCTGCAGACTGATACACTGAGCAGCATTGGTTCGGAATATGCAATATGTTCAGGCCTCTCTTATCCTGTCATCTCCATTAGAGGCCCAATCTAGAAAGGGAGTGAAAGCAGAATAGAGTTAGTGTAAAATGCACCTCCCTATAAATATTTAAGCTAATCCCAGTATGTATTGCTTGAACATTTATTGTATTGATAGAACAATCGAAGTAAAAAGACTTGCATTTATATAGCACCTTTCATGACCTCAGGACGTCCCAAAGTGCTTTACTGCCGAATAAGTACTTTTGAAGCGTAGTCACTGTTGTAATGTAGAAAACACGGCAGCCAAATTGCACACTGCAAATTTCTACAAACAGCAGTAGATAATGGGGGACCATGAACTTGGTGGTAGGCTCATGGTCTACACGGCTGTAGTAATATCCGCCCGCCTGTATGGCTCAGACGCATGGACCATGTTCAGCAGACACCCCAAGTCGCTGGAGATATATCACCAACGATGTCTCCGCAAGATCCTGCAAATCCCCTGGGAGGACAGGCGCACCAACATCAACGTCCTCATCCAGGCCAACATCTCCAGCATTGAAGCACTGACCACACTTGATCAGTTCTGCTGGGCAGGCCACATAGTCCGCATGCCAGTGCTCTATGCGGAGCTCCTTCACGGCAAACAAGCCAAAGGTGGGCAGCGGAAACGTTACAAGGACACCCTCAAAGCCTCCCTGATAAAGTGCAACATCCCCACTGACACCTGGGGGTCCCTGGCCCAAGACCGCCCTAAGTGGAGGAAGAACATCCAGAAGGGCACTGAGCACCTCGAGTCACAACGCCGAGAGCATGCAGAAATCAAGCGCAGGCAGCGGAAAGAGCGTGCGGCAAACCAGTCCCACCCACCCTTTCCCTCAACGACTATCTCTCCCACCTGTGATGGAGTCTGTGGCTCTCGTATTGGACTGTTCAGTCACCAAAGAACTCACTTCAGGAGTGGAAGCAAGTCTTCCTCGATTCCGAGGGACTGCCTATGATGATGAATGGGGGAGAAATTTGGTCGCGCTTCTGTTGCGGTGTTAATCCAGGAGGAGCGGTACTTTTAGTGCCTTGAAAAGGTTTGTGCCTCCCGCCCAGAAATTCATCAGAATTGGTCGAAGAGCTGACGAGCGCTAAGTTAGCCGTTGCCAGGGATGGATTAAGGTTGCCTCGGGCCCGGGCGGTACTCCGGCCATGGGGCCACCTACTCCCATTTGCATCCTGTAGTAAATGACATTAGTGAGCTAAATCACAGGACACTATACTGAGTATGCATCAGGTCCAGGTCAGGTCTACATCTCAGGTTATGTTCTCATTGATACTTTGACGACATTCATTTAATATTTTATTATGTTTCCAAACAATCAAACCGATACCTTGATGCAACCCTGTGGAAACTGTAAATAACAATGCTTTAATGAAAAAAATCCGTACATTTTGAAACTAAATCAACAATGCCAACAATTTAGAATAAGACAGCGCAATTTCTTTGGAAGACCATCATTTATCACTTGCATTCCATTTTCTCCACAAAGGTAGCTACAAGCATAACATTACATTGGTGTTTTTCTAGATTTTTGTTGGCTAAACTCGTCAATGATTTTCGAGAAGTCAAGTCCTTTCAGTACTTCACTCTCTGCTCATGATTGAAAGACTATTCAGTCGATCTTGTCCCACTCAGTTCCTGACCTCATCCTTGATGCATTTTAGTTTTGAGAAGAACCGCTCACCACTGCAATTTGATACAATAATTGACAGATATATCCGGAGAGCTATTTCAATGTTAGAAAAGGTTTGGATGAGGGCGTATGTATGGAGGAATTGGTACATTCTCAGCTCTGCTGACTTAGTTTGACACAAATTGAGGTTTGAAGCTCTGTTGAGGATGCCACCAAGCTAGAAAACTGGATGAATTCACTTTCAATCATAGGTTCCAGATCTTTGGGATAGGAGTGGGCAAGATTTGCTGTGACTTGCTTGATCTCATGAGTCGAGAGAGCGGCTAGCTTGGACAGGAATCCAAACTTACAGTTGATTTCCTTGTGTGTTTCAAGGCGGTGTTTCAAGGTACTATGCTTGTGGTAGTTACTTGCTCTGCCACTCTCTTCAGGCCTCGTGACTCATTCATCTGGACACCCCTCACCCATCGAAGGCCAAGAGGATCTCCTTCCTGCTGCTGATTTGGTCAATGAGCACTTCCACTGCTCCATCTGTTATGTATGTAAACCTGTAATTACCATGTCTAACCACCAGAAGACTTATCCCCTGGAATCCCAAGGGATCCCACAATCCCTTGGGAGCAGCTGTATATAAGGAGGCCTCACAGGCTGGAGAGGCACTCTGAGATCTGTAATAAAGGACTACGATCACACCTTACTTTGAGCTTGCAGTATCTAATCTGACACTTTATTCAAGGCCTAACACCATCCAAGCACCCGGGAGCCCAGATTGAAATCACCCTGCCTGCTGCTGCATAATATTGCTGTTATCCAAAATTAAAATAGCTGTTATCCACCATTGCAAGCATCTCCTTTTGCTTGCAGTCACACCTTCAAAACCTGCCCTCACAATTACTGCCCCCTCTGAGCCAAACTGGCAACTTCATCCTCTCGCCATGCTCACTATTTCCCGCACTGCCCTGTTAAGATGCTTTCATTGTCCTGTTGGATTTACTGACCTCCCAATCGGCTTCAATGGAGCCTGGCTCGGCCTGGCAGCTCAGCCCTTCCATTTACATTCGGCCTAGCCATGAAACACGCACGCTTCCCATGTCGATTCTTTCCGGCTGGCGGAGTAAATTTCCCTCCCATTGCCCGCCTGATTCATGCAATATATAAAAATGACTCCCTGCTTTAAGTCTTTAAAATAACGTGATGGAAAAGGTTTTTTTTTAAATATAAATAGTAGAAAATGCTAATTCTCTATTTGAAGACTGGAGTTTTTTAACCTAAATAATAAACCTGATTAGAATTTTGTTTCATTTGATTCCATAAAATTATTCCAACACATACCTGCAACTTCACTTACAATATGTTGCATGGGAAATTCATTCAAGATGTAGTTTAAGATGATAGTTAACAGAAAATACATTTCAAAGGCTTCAAAGAACCCCCAGTGCTCAAAGGCTTGACCATGAGGCTGCAAATGAGAAGAGACAGTTATCAAGCTGAATGTATTGAAGCAGAGGAACTGTGTTGTTTGTGTAGATGATCATAGCCTATATATAGTGGTTCCAAAGGTAATTATTCATAACTTTGCGCGGCCTGCAATCCTTTGCAAAGAATTCCCAACCTAGCTTCATTTAAAAGAACAGTTGGTCGAGTAGTTGCAGTGAATCTTTATTCCCAATGCATAACTGTTAATTTATATATTGAAACTAGGAATGATCTTATCTTCAATTTAGAAAAGCTATTTCCCTCTAATACAGAACCATAGTATTTTTGCTCTGCTATTTGAAGTTTGTACAATGCACACAATTTTTCTGCAGTATCTTTCGACTCCTTTGCTGCCTGGATATCACAAACTAGGAACAGGTTAGGATTTTAAGAGCTTTCTAGGTGGGGGTGGGGGTGGGGGGAATCCTTTTTTTAAACTTTTTTTCTCTCCTCCACTCCTCAAGGGACTGACTTTTATTAAATGAGATACCAAGGCAAGGGCCAACATTAATTTCACAGGACATCATGAAGATTCAAAAATAAAAAAATTGGAGTCAGCGTAAAACTATGGGCTGGATTTTTGGCTCATTTGCATCCCATTTAGCGCCTTGGCGGCACGCAAAATCATTTTTTGGGCGTGAAATGAGGCGCACAAGATTTTGCGCCCGAGCGGAATTTTCGCCAATGGTTTTGCGGCGGTGCTAAGACTCAGTGCCCCTCCGCTGTTTTGCTGATGTTTGGATGATGTAAATCGTCACGCATCGCTGCGCTAGTGCCCTGAGTGGAACTTTCGAGCATTTCACCTGATTTAGCATCCGCCCGAGAACCCGCCCAGAAAAACCAGTCGGACCCAGGGCGCACCAGGTGTTAACGGCGCCATCTTGAAAGCGAAGGAGAATGTCGCAGTTGTGAGTGATTAAAAGGATTGGGAGAAGAACACTGTGTTACTGCATACTTTTGATTGTGAAGTTTATGTGAGTTTCTAGTTTGTTTTATAAAGGACATTTAAGGATGTTGTGTTCCTAACACAGATGAGACTGCACACAGGGAGGTTAAAGTAACAGTGACCTCAGTCCTTACTAAGACACTCCAGAGTCAGTAACGGGTCTTAGAGGCCGGCTTATATACAGTGCTTCCAAGGGATACTGGGATCCCTTGGGACTTCAGGGGATCAGCTCCCTGGTGGCGGAACATGGGAGTGCATGCTTTACAGATACACAACATCACTCCCCCCCCCTCAAAGTCAAAGTGAAAACTATTTACAAGGTGAGGCGGTCGGAAGCCTTTCTTTCCCTGGTGGACCGCCTCGGTATAAATGTCTGTTCTGGTGTGTTGGCTGTGCCCTCGCTGGGCTGGCGTGTTGTTGGCCCTGCAGAGCTGCCGGGTGAGTCTGGCCTTGCTGGGCTGTTGAGCGTGATGGGTTCGATTTCCTGGTCCGGCGTGGTGTCGTTGATCCTTTGGGCTGTGTTGTGAGCTCGAAAAAGGTGGTGTCTGCTGTGGGTTGTTCAGGGCAGTCAGTGAACCGCAGCCTCGTCTGGTCCACGTGCTTTCTGCAAATTTGTCCATTGTCTAGTTTGGCTACAAACACCCGACTCCCTTCTTTAGCTATCACCGTGCCCGTGATCCACTTGGGACCATGTCCATAGTTTAGCACATACACAGGGTCATTCAGATCAATTTCCCGTGACACAGTGGCGTGACCATCGTTTACATTTTGTTGCTGCCGCCTGCTCTCTACCTGATCATGCAGATTGGGGTGAACCAGCAAGAGTCTGGTTTTAAGTGTCCTTTTCATGAGCAGCTCAGCCGGGGGCACCCCTGTGAGCAAGTGGGGTGCGGTAGCTGAGCAGTACTCGGGACAGGCGGGTTTGGAGTGAGCCTTCTGTGACTCGTTTGAGGTTCTGTTTGATTGTTTGTACTGCCTGCTCTGCCTGCCCATTGGAGGCTGGTTTAAATGGGGCCGAGGTGACATGTTCGATCCCATTGCGGGTCATGAATTCTTTAATTTCGGCACTGGTGAAACATGGCCCATTGTCACTGACCAGTATGTCAGGCAGACCGTGGGTGGCAAACATGGCCCTCAGGCTTTCAATGGTGGCAGTGGTGGTGCTTCCCGACATTATTTCACATTCAATCCATTTTGAAAAAGCATCCACCACCACCACGAACATTTTACCGAGAAACGGGCCCACATAGTCAACATGGATCTGCGACCATGGTCTGGAGGGCCAGGATCACAAACGTAGTGGTGCCTCTCTGGGCGCGTTACTCAACTGAGCACACACGCTGCATTGCCGTACACAGGACTCGAAGTCAGAGTCGATACCGGGCCACCACATGTGGGATCTGACTATCGCTTTCATCATTACTATACCCGGATGTGTGCTGTGGAGATCCGAGATGAACGTCTCCCTGCCCTTTTTTGGTAGCACTATGCAGTTACCCCACAACAGGCAGTCTGCCTGAATGGACAGCTTGTCCTTTCGCCGCTGGAACAGCTTGATTAGCTCTTGTATTTCAACGGGCATTAGTATTTATCCCCTTATTTTCAGCGAACAGGGATATGAGGGGCTTGTGATCGATTTCCAGCTCAAATTTGAGGTCAAACAGGTACTGATGCATTTTCTTTACCCCGAACACACACGCTAATGCCTCTTTCTCAATCATGCTGTAGGCCCTCTCGGCCTTAGACAAGCTCCTGGAAGCATAGGCGACAGGTTGCAACTTCCCCGCAACGTTAGCTTGTTGTAATACACACCCGACTCCGTACGACGACGCATCACATGCTAGCACGAGTCTTTTACACGGGTTATACAGTACAAGCAGCTTGTTGGAGCATAAAATGTTTCTGGCTTTCTCAAAAGCAATTACTTGTTTTTTTCCCCATACCCAGTTCTCACCTTTACGCAATAATACATGTAGGGGCTCTAAGAGGGTGCTTAACCCCGGTAGGAAGTTGCCAAAATAGTTGGAGTCCCAGGAACGCCCGCAGTTCCGTGACGTTCTGTGGCCTGGACACGTTCCTGATAGCCTCTGTCTTGGCTTCTGTGGGCCGAATGCTGTCCGCCGTGATCTTTCTCCCCAAAAACTCCACTTCTGTTGCCATGAAGCCACATTTCGACCTCTTCAGCCGCAGTCCTACGCGGTCCGGTCGCTGGAGAACCTCCTCCAGGTTTTGTAGGTGCTCGACGGTGTCCCAACCCGTGACCAATATGTCATCCTGAAAAACCACCGTGCGTGGTACCGACTTGAGTAGGCTCTCCATGTTTCTCTGGAAGATCGCTGCAGCCGACCGAATTCCAAACGGGCATCTGTTGTAGATAAACAGTCCCTTGTGCGTGTTGATGCAGGTGAGGCCCTTCGAAGACTCCTCCAGCTCCTGTGTCATGTAGGCCGAAGTCAGGTCGAGCTTGGTGAACGTCTTGCATCCTGCCAGCGTCGCAAATAGGTCGTCTGCCTTAGGTAGCGGGTATTGGTCCTGTAACGAGAAACGATTAATAGTTACTTTATAATCGCCGCAAATCCTGACCGTGCCATCACTTTTGAGTACTGGAACAATCGGGCTGGTCCACTCGCTAAATTCCACTGGGGAGATGATGCCCTCATGTTGCAGCTTGTCCAGCTCGATTTCTACTCTCTCCCTCATCATGTGAGGTACCGCTCGCGCCTTGTGGTGAATGGATCGTGCCTCTGGGACCTAGTGGATCCGCACCTTCGCCCCGGAAAAGTTTCCAATGCCTGGCTCAAAAAGAGAAGGAAATTTGTTAAGAACCTGGGTACATGAGGCCTCATCGACATGTGATAGTGCTCGAATGCCATCCCACTCCATGGGAGCTGGGCCAGCATCCCCGTTGAAATGCAAGAACTAATCAAGCCGTTCCAGCGGATTTTGCTCAGCCAGCTCCTTCCAAGCAGTGTGGGGCCATCGCCCTGGACAATCCAGAGTGGCAGTTCGTGCACCGTGCCCTCGTAGGTTACCTTGACCATGGCGCTGCCCAGTATAATAATAAGCTCTTTGGTGTACGTTCTCAGTTTCGTGTGGATGGGGCTCAGACTGGTCTGAGTGCCTTGTTGCACCACAATCTCTCAAACATCTTTTTACTCATGATGGATTGGCTAGCGCCAGTGTCCAGTTCCATGGCTACAGGTAAGCCATTCAATTTTACATTTAGCATTATAGATGGACATTTCGTCGAAAATGTGTGCAGCCCGTGTACCTCAGCATCTGCCTCCTCTCTCTGAGGCTCGAAATTGCTTTGATCCACCATGGACTGATCTTCCTCTGCCACTTGGTGGTTAGCATGTTTTGCAGAGCTTGCAGTTCATCTGCAAGCTCATTGGAGGCGCCCCATTATTCCACAGCTCTTGCAAACATACCCTTTGAAGCGGCATGAATAGACTGAATGGAAGCCTCCACAACACCAACAAGGAGTGAATTGCCTTGCATTCATCCTTCGTTGCAGACTCTCAGTCATCTGGGTCACCTGAGGCCTGCTGGCAGTTGCAGACTTGTTGTTTCTGCTCTGTACATTTCTGCTCACAAACACAGTTCCAGTTAATTTATGAACATTGCTAACACTTTTGTGTGCTGAGAGATTTGTTTGGTGTTATCACTGGTGGACATAAACGCCTGTGCTATCGCAATGGCCTTACTGAGGGTCGATGTCTTTACAGTCAAAAGTTTTCATAGGATGGTCTCGTGGCCAATGCCCAGTACAAAAAAGTCTCTGACCATTTGCTCCAGGTAGCCATCAAACTCACATTGTCCTGCAAGTCGTCTTTGCTCGGATCGCTAGCATGTGTAGAACCGATACCTCGCCATCAGCACAGTATCGGGTTACGATGCTCCCGAACCAGTGTACACAGCTCCTATGACTTATCTGTGGGTTTCACTGGAGCCAGAAGATTCTTCATGAGGCTGTAGGTCGGTGCCCCGCAGACTGTGAGGAGGACTGCTCTCCTTTTTGCAGCGCTTCCTTCTCTGTCCAGCTCGTTGGCTATAAAGTATTGGTCTAGCCGTTCGACATAAGCTTTCCAGTCCTCACCCTCTGAGAACTTCTCCAGGATGCCCACAGCTTGCTGCATCTTTGCGTTGGATTCGTGTACTCATTGCCAGTTGTTGTGTTCCTAACACAGATGAGACTGCACACAGGGAGGTTAGAGTAACAGTGACCTCAGTCTTTATTAAGACGCTTCAGAGTGAGTAACAGGCCTTAAGGGCCAGCTTATATACAGTGCTCCCAAGGGATGCTGGGATCCCTTGAGACTTCAGAGCATGCGTTCCCTGGTGGCGGAATGTGGGAGTGCATGCTTTACAGATACACAACAAAGGACATATTAAAAAATGGGGGCCATGCTATGTCGGGAGTCAGTAATCCTGGCTTCTATATTCATATGGCTTCGAGCTGGAAGAAGGCTTATTGATGATCATTTGCAATGTAATCGAAAAGGTTGCAGACATATGGGGAGGAAGCCTTACCTCCCCTCCCCCCCACGAGTTTACAGGGAACATCGCTCATACCTCCAGCTCTCTGAGGCAAAGTGCGTTAGAAGGCTGCGCTTCTAAAAAGAGGTGGCCACAGAGATATGCCAGCTCATACAGGAGAACTACAGCCTACCAGTGGCAACAGGACTGCACTGCCCGTCGAGGTGAAGGTGACTGCGGCACTTGTCTTCTATGCCTTCGGCTCCTTTCAAGCATCAGCGGGGGACATATGCTCCATCTCGCAGCACGCTATACATTGCTGTATTCGGCAGGTGACTAATGCACTCAATCGGAGCAAAGCACCATTGGAGCAGGCGGGGGAGTGGAAGGAGCAGCGTGGCGGCCTAACCCAGCATTCTGAGCAGCCCCCGGCCTGCGAGCACCATCGGAGCAGGCCGGGGAGCGGAAGGAGCAGCGTGGTGGCGTACCACTCCAGGGAACAGCACGTGCTGGAGCAGGACAGCTACGGCAGTGAAAAGGGACGTCACCAAGATCCAGGTCGGTGATTGGAGCGTGGGCAGGTACATCAGGAGCGGCGAGGTTGGGGCGAAGGAACGGCGAGAGACTGTAGAGGGATGTGGTCGGGGCCCAGGAGAGGCGCGAGTTCGGGGCCCAGAAGAGACAAGGACCCAGGGGCAGCACGGACCAGCCCACACTGCGATGTGTGCGCGCACTAGATCCGTGCAGCAGAGCAGGTCTCCATTCATCTTGGTTAATACTTGCCACTGGACTAAGACCTAGCTCTGTCAAGCCCATGTGGTGGCTGGTGTGCAACAGTCACCACACGTTAAAAAAATCCAAGCACAGGCATCTTCCGCACTTCAAGATTTAGTTCGGACCTGGAATTTTAGGTCCATCATTGAAACACCTGTGAACTTGTTGACGGGGAAGCAAGTCATCCTCGGTTCGAGGGATTGCCTATGATGATGATGAATGCACTATACGCACACAGGATGGACTTCATAAACTTCCCAATCACCAAGGAGACCCAAAATGAGAGGGTTGTAGGTTTTAAATGATTTGCTAGCTTCCCCAAGGGTCAGGGTGCCCTTGACTGTACGCACGTCGTCCTGCGAGCACCTTTATAGAATGCTGAGGTATACCGAAACCGAAAGGGATTCCACGCATGTTCCAGCGTCAACCACAAGGCCAGAGCTGGATGCTCGGGGACAAAGGTTACGGCCTCGCCAGCTGGCTCATGACCCCTCTCCGGAACCCTTAGACAGAAGCCGAGCATCGCTATAATGAGAGACAGGCTGTAAAGTCCTGTCCCCGCAGTACAGACTCACACGAGACCCATGTTGAAGTCAAGGTCACTCAGGACCTGCACCTTTATTACACAGCACTCGAATGCCACACTTGCCTGAGATCTGTCTTTATATACCTGTGTGGGACAGGTATCCAGTGTCTCCTGTAAGTGCACCCCTGGTGGTAAGGCATGCTGGTGGTTACATGTCATATCTAGTTACAGTCATGTATAGCATGATAAGATACAGTTGTGTACAGTAATGTGAGATACATGACATCACCCTCCCCCAAGGTCTTATTGTCTTTATAGGTTCAGTCTCTCAGGTGGTCTACGTTCTCGCGTGGAGCGTCTTAGTTGTGGTTCAGTTGTTTCCCTTAGTGCCTGTTTTTCTTTGGGTGTGGTTGCTGGTATCTCGCCTGGGCTGTCTGTTTCGTTTAGTGTGATTGTTGGTGTCTTGCCTGGGCTGTCTGTTGGGATTGCCCTTTCCTCAGGTTGTTCCCTCTGTCTGTCCACCAGGTGTGGTGTGAGTTCCACATTGTAGTCTGCCTCTGGTTCAGCAGTGTTGTTGGTGAATCTGCTTTTGATTTGGTCTACATGCCTCCGGCAGGTTTGGCCATTGTCCATTTGTACCACTACTAGCCTGTTTCCTTCCTTGCCCGTTACTGTCCCTGCAAGCCACTTGGGACCCCTGCCATAGTTTAGTACAAACACTTTGTCCCCTATCTCATTCCACCTCCCCCTCGAATTTCGGTCATGGTACTCAGTTAGCTTACGGCGCTTTGCCTCAACGATTTCGTGCATGTCTGGGAGGATTAATGAGAGCCTTGTCTTTAAGGTCCTTTTCATCAACAGTTGTGCGGGAGGAACCCCAGTCAATGAATACGAACGAGATCTGTATGCAAGCAGCAGTCGCAACAAGCGACCCTGCAGCGTGGGACCTTGGATTTTAAGCATGCCTTGTTTAATGATTTGCACTGCTCGCTCTGCCTGGCTGTTGGAGGCTGGCTTGAACGGTGCCGCCTTTACGTAATTTATGCCTTGGTCAATTATAAAATCTTGGAATTCTGTGCTGGTGAAGCACGGACCATTATCACTGACCAATATGTCAGGAATTCCGTGTGTTGCAAACATGGTTGCAAGGCTCTCCACGGTGGTGGAGGGTGTGCTCGAGTTTAAAATGGTGCATTCGATCCACTTTGAAAATGCATCTTCAACTACGAGGAACATTTTGCCCATGAATGGGCCCGCATAGTCTACGTGCACCCAAGACCACGGTTTGGTGGGCCAGGGGCTCAGGGGAGCCTCCCTGGGGGCATTACTTAGTTGGGCACAAATGGTGCACCGTTGGATGCAGAGCTCCAAGTCCGCGTTAATGCCAGGCCACCAGAAGTGGGATCTGGCTATGGCCTTCATGAGAACGATCCCCGGGTGCTCACGGTGGAGCTCCCGGACAAATGCCTCTCTGCCTCGCAGAGGCATAACTACTCGGCTGCCCCACATCAGGCAGTCTGCTTGTAGTGATGGCTCATGTATGCGCCTATGAAAGGGTTTGATCTCCTCGGGGCAGGCATCGCGAGCCTCTGCCCAGTCACCGGTTAAGACACATCTTTTTACTAAGGATAACGTGGGGTCGCTGGCCGTCCAGGCTCTGATTTGGCGAGCCGTCATGGGCGAACCTGTGGACTCAAAGGCATTGATTGCCATGACTATCTCACAGTCCTGTTCGTCAGACCCTTCCGTGGTCATCAGGGGTAGCCTGCTAAGCGCATCGGCACAGTTGTCTGTGCCTGGTCTGTGCCTTATGGTGTAGTCGTAAGACGCCAGCATGAGTGCCCACCGTTGAATGCGCGCCGAGGCGTTAGCGTTTATTGCCTTGCTCTCAGATAGCAGGGATGTAAGGGGCTTGTGGTCGGTTTCTAACGTGAACTTGGCCCCGAAAATGTATTGGTGCATCTTTTTGACACTGTACACGCACGCGAGCGCCTCCTTCTCCACCATACTGTACCCGCGCTCCGCCCACGAAAGTGACCTGGAGGCATAAGCTATGGGTTGTAATTTACCCGCGCTATTGACATGTTGTAAAACATACCCGACCCCGTACGCTGATGCATCACATGTAAGAACTAGCTTTTTACCTGGATTAAAGAAAGCCAAAACACTGTTGGAACATAGAAGGTTGCGTGCCTTATTTAAGGCGCTTTCCTGGGCGTCCCCCGAAAACCAATCGCACCCCTTTCTGAGTAGCACGTGGAGAGGCTCCAGCAGTGTGCTTAGGTTCTGCATAAAGTTCCCAAAGTAATTGAGCAGCCCGAGAAAGGCGCGCAGTTCCGAGACATTCCGGAGCCTGGGTGCCAGGCGAATTGCTTCTGTTTTGGTCTCTGTTGGGCGGATTCCATCAGCGGCAATCCTTCTGCCCAAAAATTCAACCTCGGGTGCGAGAAACAGGCACTTGGATTTCTTAACTCTTGGGCCTACCCGATCCAACCGCTTTAGTACTTCCTCCAAATTGCGGAGATGGGAGTCGGTGTCCCTGCCGTGATAAGTATGTCGTCTTGAAATACAACTGTCCCCGGGATGGACTTGAGAAGACTTTCCATGTTGCGCTGGAATATAGCAGCTGCCAACCTGATGCCGAATGAGCATCGATTGTACATGAAAAGGCCTTGATGTGTGTTGATGGTGGTGAGTCGATCAGTTCTTGCGTCATATACGCAGATGTGAGGTCTAGTTTTGAGAAAAGTTTTCCTCTAACCAATGTGGCAAATAAGTCCTCCGCTCTGGGTAGCGGGTATTGGTCCTGTAGGGAGACTCTGTTTATGGTAGATTTGTAGTCCCCACAGATTCGTACGGATCCATCAGGCTTCATGACTAGGACGATGGGACTTGCCCAGTCGCTAAATTCCATGGGTGATATAATGCCTTCCCACAGAAGCCTGTTTAGTTCATGTTCAATCTTTTCCCTCATCACATAGGGTACAGCTCTAGCCTTGTGATGAACCAGTCTAGCATCCTGTGTGATGTAGATTTTGACTTTAGCCCCTTTGAAGGTGCCCACACCTGGCTGAAAGAGATGTTCAAATCGACTTAGAACTGTTGAGCAGGAGGTCCGTTCCTCTGATGACATGGCGTGAACATCATCCCATTTCCAATTTAATTTTGCCAACCAGCTTCTCCCCAGCAGTGCTGGAAGATCTCCGGAACAATCCACAGGGGAAATCGGTTCACTGTCCCTTTGTGTGTGATTGAGAGCATGGCGCTGCCAAGGACTGGGACGATTTCTTTGGTATAAGTCCTTAGTTTGGTGTCGACCCTTGTGAGTTTTGGTCTGTTGCTTTTGTGCGGCCACAGCTGTTCAAATTGTTGAGCGCTCATGAGAGATTGACTTGCTCCCGTATCCAGCTCCATGTTGACGGGTATCCCATTGAGTAGGACCTTCATCATTATTGGAGGCGTCTTGTTATAAGAACAGTGGCCATTGATCGTGTTGACCCGCTGTACCTTGGTGTCCCGGTTACTGTCCCCGCCTTCTTCCGATCCGCTTTCCGACCCTTCCGATTCGCATACCAGCCGAGCTGCCATTTCCCTGCACATGCGGGCCAGATGCCCTGTATAGCTGCAGTTTCTGCAAATGGCGTGCTGAAATCGACACCCCTTTGATGAGTGCCTTCCCCCACATTTCCAGCACAGACCGCTTCCATTGTTTCCGAAGGATGAGCTGCGTCTGGCTGATCTCGCTTGAGCTTCTCTCAGTTTGTAGTTCATTGCTCGCATTGTGGGTTGATGAGGTGTGAATGGCCATTCATGTGACCCTTGATGGCTTCTGGCACCACTGCCTGCTGTTGAGGGCCTGCTCTCCTGCCTTTGTCTATGTGTGGGGGTAGCGGCTTGTTTCACGCTGTGAAACCCCTTGTTCCGATGTTTCGTTAGTTATCGTACCCGCAGTGTAGATCAACCTCGTCTCTTCTTCTCCTGCCAAGAATGTCTGTGCAACCAGTGCTGCTGCCTCTAGGGTCAAGTTCTTGGTCTCTATGAGCTTTCAGAATATGCCTGCGTTGCCTATTCCTTCAATAAAAAAGTCTCTCAGTACTTCTCTCCTTAGCTCATCGGAGAACTCACATAAGCTAGCCAACCTCCGAAGTTCTGCCACGAGGTTGGGTATGCTCTGGCCCACACAGCGTCTGTAGTTGTAGAACCTGTGTCTGGCCATGTGTAGGCTGCTTGCTGACTTCAGGTTGTCTCTCACCAGTGTGTTCAGCTCTTCAAATGACTTGCTTGCTGGTTTCTCGGGAGCCAGCAGGTCCTTCATTAAAGCGTGTTTTCGAGCCACAGCTGGTCAAGAGATGGACTCTTCTCTTGTCTGCCTTATCGCCGCCTAACCAGTCTTTGGTTACGAAGCTTTGCTGGAGCCTCTCTATAAAGTCCTCCCAATTATCTCCAGCATTGTATTTTTCATCTGAGCCGTTGGTCGCCATTCTGTGGATTCTGTAATCCCGTAACTCGTCGCCACTGTAAAGTCCTGTCCCTGCAGTACAGAATCACACGAGGCACATGTTGAAGTCAAGGTCATTCAGGACCTGCACCTTTATTACACAGCACTCGAATGCCACACTTGCCTGAGACCTGTCTTTATATACCTGTGTGGGACAGGTATCCAGTGTCTCCTGCAAGTGCACCCCTGGTGGTAAGGTATGCTGGTAGTTACAGGTCATATCTAGTTACAGTCATGTATAGCATGGTAAGATACAGTTGTGTACAGTAGTGTGAGATACATGACACATGCAGCCACACGCAACATCGTCAAACAGACAATTGGAGTGCTCAAGCAGCGCTTCTGATGCCTGGACCACTCTGGAGGCTGCCTGCAATACTCCCCTCAGCACATCTCTGAGTTCTTTGTGGTGTGCTGCATCCTATACAACTTAGCCATCATGAGGGGGACAGGAATTGCCAATGGGGATTGCAGGACCACCTCAGGAGAGGGGTGGGGGGGCGCGAGGGAGGAGGAGAAAGACGAGGAAGAGGAGCCGAGCGAGGAACCCATGCCACCACCACCCCCACCACAACCACAGATGAGGGATTCTGGAGATTTTGCCGCTGCAAAAGCCTTATGTCAGCAGTTCATAATTGAACGCTTTGCTTGAAGAGTGAACGGCACGTTTGACCATTGCCTGGACACTCTATCCCGCCATGTTGACTATTCCCCCTGTTATTCTGCAAATGAGACACTACACAGGAATGGTTATGGTGAAGAAAAGAATTTATGAAACATTGTAACATTGTAAACTTTGTCATGTAACCTTCATTGTTAAACTTTAATAAAATATCATAAAAGAATTAGCTGCATCCAGCAGTGTGATCATTTAACAACATTATCAACATCATAATCCAGAACATCATCATAATGCAACATAAAACATAGGATACAACCAATATCAATAACATAATGCAGCAACCCCTGCCCCACTATTTTCTACCACCGGCTTTTGTCCCCCCCCTTCCGTTTTTCCCCTCCCTTGCTTGCTGCTCCTAACCAAAGTGGCACCAAGATGGCGTGCAGCAAGGTTGCCAGAGCGCTGCTGTGTTGGGGGGAGAGACAATGGAGACGCTGCCTGGAGACACACCGGAGCAGCTCGTGGTGAGGAAGGCCCGGCTTCTGACAGGCGGGCTTCTTCATTGGCGTCATCAGTCACAGGTGGTTTTGGTTTGGGTGTGACACTGGGGAACGCGGAGAGTATGGTGGGAGGGTTTATGGACTGCATCAACTGCCCAAGCTGAAGCAGAACTTGTGCCTGTGAAGCGCCATATTCCCCAAGGGTTCGTTTCACACTCTCTGGGACTCTAGTGTCACTGCTGGAGGCCACCAGCGTCGTGTGGGCACTGATGGCCTCGCAGGTATCACAGCTCGCAACAACAATCTGCGACCCTACCTCCGTAATGGTCACTTTGAGACTGTCGATGCTCGCGGGAATCTTACCCAAGACATCAATGAGCTGACGGGCGAACTGGATGCTCTCCCTGGACATTCCCACCATGTCCAGTTCCACGTCTGCCTATCGGTCAGCAGACCAACTTTGCTGATTCACCCTCCGGAGAGATGGCCTGCGGGATTCGACCCCAGCACTGCGATGCTGCACGCCACTAGTCCCAGGAGCCGAGGAATCGTCAAACCCCGAGAACGTCACGTCATCCTCATAGGAGCTGAGTGCCGGTGGTAGAACAGGGGGGGATTGATGCTGCACTGGAGTTAGCTGATCGGTCTCCTCCTCCTCTTCCTCCTCCTCCTCTAGACAGTGGCCTGACGTGGAGTGATTCCTTGAGGGATGCTGTGCCTGGTGACTGGTCATCTGGAAGTAGAAAGCAACAGACGAGTGGTTAGCAGCAGGGTGACATGAGCAATGTCGCATAGCACAGACAAGCTCATTTGAAGGACTGCCGCTACTCTATTATATCTAGTGCATGACATTGCCCCAACCCTAGCAACTTATCAGCAAGGGCAGGTATCGCCGACGAGGTTCAACATCGTCTCCAGTGTGCCAGCGCAACCTTCGGCCGCCTGAGGAAGAGAGTGTTCGAAGATCGGGTCCTCAAATCTGGCACCAAGCTCATGGTTTACAGGGCTGTAGTGATACGCGCCCTCCTGTATGGATCAGAGACATGGACCATATACAGTAGACATCTCAAATCACTGGAGAAATACCACCAACGATGTCTCCGCAAGATCCTACAAATCCCCTGGGAGGACGGACGCACCAATGTTAGCGTCCTCGATCAGGCCAACATCCCCAGCATCAAAGCACTGACCACACTTGACCAGCTTCATTGGGCGGGCCACATTGTTCGCATGCCTGACACAAGACTCCCAAAGCAAGCGCTCTACTCAGAGCTACTACACGGCAAGCAAGCCTGCAGTGGGCAGTGGAAATGTTTCAAGGATACCCTCAAAGCCTTCTTGATAAAATGCAACATCCCCACCGATACCTGGGAATCTGCCCTAAGTGGAAGAAGAGCATCTGGGAGGGCGTTGAGCAGCTCGAGTCTCGTCGCCGAGAGCATGCAGAAAACAAGCGTGGGCAGCGGAAGGAGCGTGCGGCAAACCAGACTCCCCACCTACCTTTTCCTTCAACGACTGTCTGTCCCGCCTGTGACAGAGATTATAATTCCTGTATTGGACTGTTCAGTCACCTAAGAACTCATTTTTAGAGTGGAAGCAAGTCTTCCTCAATTTTGAAGGACTGCCTATGATGATGATTCCAGAGACACTACATGATATTGCCCCAACCCAGCCCAGGGAGTTTGCGGGACTTACCCTCAGTTTCTGAGCGGGGGTCAGCGCCCCCAGTGGCAGTTGCCTGAGATGCTGATGGTGCCTGCCACTCTCTCCTCGAGGGTCTGAGGTGGACCGCTGCCTGTCCGCACCTGCTCGCGGCGATTGTGTGACTTCTTTAGCTGCAAAAATGAAAATGGGAATGGTTACAAGAGGGTCCATCTGCTCTTGTGGAAGAGATAGCCACTGTTATGTATGCAATAAAGGTACAAACTGAGTACTGTTTAACTAAACAAGATACAACCTTGTTTCTGCTTTATTACGGCCCAAAGTGCCTGACTCTCAAAATGGCTGGCCTTTTATCCCAGAGCAGCACCATGTGCTGCTCAGTGGCCTCAAACAATGACGCCATCTGGTGGCTACAACAGCATGTACATACATGACCGCCACATAAACTCTTATACCATACTGTCTGAATGTAATGCAGTCCTCTGTTTAATGGCCTTGGAAGTTGCACATGGTTCATCAGGAGAACATCGAAGTGCGGAGCCATCTTATGAGATCTCAGAAAGTAATCTTAATAATGTGTAAAGATCATTTGCGGCAAATAGGGTGCCAAACTAAGCCTACCAATGTGTCATGTATTTTAGGAAGCAACCCACAGAGGCACCAACAGCATGAGGCAGAGACCTCCTCAGCGATTTCCCTCCAAATCCTTTTAAAAATTGATGGCAGTGTTCTAGATCCACCCCTATGATGTAACTCCTTCCATCTTCTCTCCACAGCCCCCAATGGAGCTTCATTAGCCTCGTGGTTGAATCGCCTGGCACGTTGTCTCGAATCGTCGTCCTCCATCATCAAAATTCCAATGTAAAATGGCTGATTCAGCCCCGGGTGTACTGTACATGCACGTGACTGCGCCCTGCATTAGTGTTTGTGATTGGACAGGAGACCAGAAGCGCAGGAAGGAAAAAAAAAAATTTGCGCTTGCGCAGAATGGTGATTTTTTTTTTAGCGCCGGAACTTTCGGCTCCGGCACACACATTATTTGGTGCAACGCCGGAGTTAACGCTAACGCTCCTCGTGAACTTTCATTTGGTGAAAGTTGCTCGCTCTGCCGCTAACGCTAACCCGCCGCTAAATTTTTGAATCCGCCGCGAATTGCGCCCAGAAACGGGTGGAAAAGCAACAAGCTGAAAATTCAGCCCCTTAGAAGTTGTGATTGGGTGATGCCAAGTTTGAGTTTTTTTAAGACCCTAAAGATTGTAGTAGGAAGGAAAGACCGGAGGAAGTCAATGTTAGGATTGAGGTTTGGTTCTGTAACTGAGGGAAATACCTTTTTTAAGTTTAAGTTTAGCTGCAATTTCTGGTTTACATGTACAAATTACAAATGAAAGTTGAGAATAAGGATTCTTTCTCATTATTTTTCCAATGATGTTGCCTACAGTTTTGAGGAGCTGGGAAAGAATAGTAGAATTCAGGGTGCAGAGAGAAAGAAGAATGTGTAGTATGTCATAGTAATAACTTAGAAGGAACAGGAGAGGAAAGTTCAGATTTTAATACTATTGATAAAATAGTGACATTTAGGAAAGATTCAGCGAGAAGTTGGAGGCTAGAAGTGAGAGAGAAATTGGTTATCAGACACTGAGGGGGTGAAATTGCCCCTGTTTATGGCCCCATTAGCGCCTCCGTCTGGTGCTAACAGGGCGCAAGGCTGTTTTTGCCCGGGTAAGGGGAGGGCTACCGCCTCCCGGAAAATTATCCTGTAGGTTTGGGAAGCGCTGTCCTGGCAGCACCGTGCCCCGTGGTTAGTGCCCCAGGCCGCTGTGCAACCGTCATCGCCGTGCGTGGGGACCCTTCACCGTCCCACGCCGATCCCTTAATGCCCCGCGGGGGAAATTGCCCCACTGGCCGCGAGGCTGACACAGAATGTCAAGGTCAGCTTGACAGGTTGCGACGCTGGCGGACATCTGCTCTCGGGGCACTGTTTACAGGGGAGGCCTGCAGCACACCAGACCGCCACCTTTGTTGGTCAGCTGACTCTTGGGTTGGTCCAACCATGGCTGCCCTAGCATGAACCGGGCCGCCATCGTGCAGCCTGATACTCCGTATTGGGTGTCGGGCTGCTGGCCCGGTCTCATGTATCCCTGGTGGCCCAGTGGTGACCACCAAAGGGCCATGCAGAGTGCGCAGCAGCCCTCCCCTTTAATTGAAGGGGAGGGGCATTGTAGCACGTCAGCGCTACGCAGAGCATTTGCATAGTGCTGGACTCAGTGCCACGCCACTGTCCCTGGAGATCCCTCAAGGGAAGCGGAGCGCCAGAGACAGTGCGCCGCTTCATTTGAGGGGCATACGGCCCAATTCCGCATTGGGGGCGGGATATCCGGGCCGAGCGATAAAAGTCCCAGCCCCGGAAGGTTACCGCCCCCAATCGGGGTGTGGGGCAATTTTGCCCCCTGAGCTTTTTTCTTCTATCCAGTCCAGAAGGTATTCAAGAGTTGCAAGAAGAGCCTCCCCAGATATGGGAACAGGATTCAAGTCTCGGGTTTTAGAGCATTCAGAAGTGTTGCTGATTTTCTTGGAGCCTGCAATGGAGCAGATGTAGGAATTCAGGAGATAAGGAATCGTTGATAGAAGAAGCACTGATTGTGCAGTTATCAAAAGGTCGAAATGAGAGCTGTTGGTTAGATAGAAAGAAAGAAAGACTTTCACGACCACTGGGTGCCTCAAAGCGATTTACAGCCAATGAAGTACTGTTGTAGTGTAGGAAACATGGCAGCCAATTTGCACAGAGCCAGCTTGAGCACTGTGAGCACTGAGGGCATGGATGGTAATGAATGTAGAATGGAATCATCAATAAGTCAATTACACTGGATAATGAATGGACAAAGTTGCCAATATGCAGAAGGAGGGCAAAGCCCCTAGCAACCCTGAATTATGGTAAATGCGAGGATGACCGATCAACCATAGAACAGATAGATTGATTTAAGAGTCAACTAGCTAGTCAAAATACATAGCCCCTTTCACATCAAAAATAGGGCTGATGCCCCAATCGGATGTTCCCAGCACAGCAGCTCTGCCTAGAAACTACTGTTGGCAATATTAGCAGGCAAATATTTAATGCAGTTGCATGACATTCCTTTGTCTAATATTTTAGTCAAAGTGTTAACCCACTTAAAATAAACAGAGGAACATTAAGTACTTATCCACTAATAGCCAGCAGTAATTTCTCAGTTTCTAAGCTGAAGTTTGAATATGGAACTTGAAGCCACAACTGGCCTAATAGCAAGAGAGCTACAAATTGTTTCGGCTGTTAATATACTTAGCATATTACACTAGTTTGTTTTTGAAACTGGAGAGCTATCCTACTAATTAATATATTGATCAATGCATACCTTTCTTGATATCTTTAGTGCCATTTGATAAATATATGACCTGTAGTCACTGGTATCGGCGAGAGGTGCGTGGTGAGGCGTGAGTTCCGGGGTCGGCGAGAGGCCTATAAAGGCCCAATGCGGCGGCAGTCAGGAGCAGCGTCGGCAAGAGGTGCGCGGTGAGGCGTGAGTTCCGGGGTCGGCGAGAGGCGTGCTTGTGCAGCTACAGGGAGAAGGCAAAAAAGAAGTAGAAAGAAACAGAAAGGTGACGTCACAGCCAAGGGGGTAAGTGATTGGCTGGTGTTTGGTGAGTAGTTTTTCTTTTTTCTCTTCTATAACAGTGAGTAAACTTTAGCATTGTTGCCAATTTAAGTGTATCTAAGGGTTAAGTCATGGTAGGAGAGCCCGGTCACATGATATGCTCCTCCTGTATCATGTGGGAACTCGGGGACACTTCCGGTGTCCCTGACGACTATGTGTCGGGAAGTGTATCCGCCTCCAGCTCCTGACGGTCCACGTTGCGGAATTGGAGCTGAGGGTAGATTCACTCTGGAGCATCCACGATGCTGAGAATGACGTGAGTAGCACGTGTAGCGAGTTGGTCTTACCGCAGGTGAAGGGTCCACAGCCAGCTAGGGAATGGAAGACCAGCAGGAAGAGCAGTGCAAGGAAGGTAGTGCAGGGGTCCCCTGCGGTCATTCCCCTGCAAAACAGATACACCGTTTTGAGTACTGTTGAGGGGGATGACTCATCAGGGGAGGGCAGCAGCAGCCAAGTTCATGGCACCGTGGCTGGCTCTGCTGCACAGGAGGGCAGGAAAAAGAGTGGGAGAGCGATAGTGATAGGGGATTCGATTGTAAGGGGAATAGATAGACGTTTCTGCGGCCGCAACCGAGACTCCAGGATGGTATGTTGCCTCCCTGGTGCAAGGGTCAAGGATGTCTTGGAGCGGGTGCAGGACATTCTGAAAAGGGAGGGTAAACAGCCAGTTGTCGTGGTGCACATTGGTACCAACGATATCGGTAAAAAAAGGGATGAGGTCCTACGAGACGAATTTAAGGAGATAGGAGCAAAATTAAAATGTAGGACCTCAAAAGTAGAAATCTCAGGATTGCTACCAGTGCCACATGCTAGTCAGAGTAGGAATCGCAGGATAGCTCAGATGAATACGTGGCTTGAGCAGTGGTGCAGCAGGGAGGGATTCAAATTCCTGGGGCATTGGAACCGGTTCTGGGGGAGGTGGGACCAGTACAAACTGGACGGTCTGTACCTGGGCAGGACCGGAACCAATGTCCTAGGGGGAGTGTTTGCTAGTGCTGTTGGAGAGGAGTTAAACTAATATGGCAGAGGGATGGGAACCAATGCAGGGAGACAGAGGGAAACAAAAAGGAGACAAAAGCAAAAGACAGAAAGGAGTTGAGTAAAAGTAGAGGGCAGAGAAACCCAAGGCAAAAAACAAAAAGGGCCACTGAATATAGAGAGGCTGCAGGAGGGGTCAAAACTAAAAATCATGGTTTAAAAACTAGTATTAAAACACTCGACCTAAACGCACGCAGCATTCGAAATAAAGTAAATGAGTTGACGGCACAAATCATTACAAATGGGTATAATTTGGTGGCCATTACAGAAACGTGGTTGCAGGGTGGCCAAGACTGGGAATTAAACATACAGGGGTATCTGACGATTCAGAAAGATAGACAAGAAGGGGAAGGAGGTGGGGTAGCTCTTTTAATAAAGGATGATATCAGGGCAGTTGTGTGAGACGATATTGGCTCTAATGAACAAAATGTTGAATCATTGTGGGTGGAGATTAGAGATAGTAAGGGGAAAAAGTCACTGGTGGATGTAGTTTATAGGCCCCCAAATAATAACTTCACGGTGGGGCGGGCAATAATCAAGGGAATAATGGAGGCATGTGAAAAAGGAACGGCAGTAATCATGGGGGATTTTAACCTACATATCGATTGGTCAAATCAAATCGCACGGGGTAGCCTTGAGGAGGAATTCATAGAATGCATACGGGATTGTTTCTTAGAACAGTATGTTACAGAACCTACAAGGGAGCAAGCTATCTTAGATCTGGTCCTGTGTAATGAGACAGGAATAATAAACGATCTCCTAGTAAAAGATCCTCTCGGAATGAGTGATTACAGTATGGTTGAATTTGTAATACAGATTGAGGGTGAGGAAGTAGTGTCTCGAACGAGCATACTATGCTTAAACAAAGGGGACGACAGTGGGATGAGGGTAGAGTTGGCTAAAGTAGACTGGAAACACAGACTAAACGGTGGCACAATTGAGGAACAGTGGAGGACTTTTAAGGAGCTCTTTCATAGTGCTCAACAAAAATATATTCCAGTGAAAAAGAAGGGCGGTAAGAGAAGGGATAACCAGCCGTGGATAACCAAGGAAATAAAGGAGGGTATCAAATTAAAAACCAATGCGTATAAGGTGGCCAAGGTTAGTGGGAAAATAGAAGATTGGGAAAATTTTAAACGACAGCAAAGAATGACTAAGAAAGCAATAAAAAAAGGAAAGATAGATTACGAAGGTAAACATGCGCAAAACATAAAAATGGATAGTAAAAGCTTTTACAGATATATAAAACGGAAAAGAGTGACTAAAGTAAATGTTGGTCCCTTAGAAGATGAGAAGGGGGATTTAATAATGGGAAATGTGGAAATGGCTGAGACCTTAAACAATTATTTTGTTTTGGTCTTCACAGTGGAAGACACAAAAACCATGCCAAAAATTGCTGGTCACAGGAATGTGGGAAGGGAGGACCTTGAGACAATCACTATCACTAGAGGGGTAGTGCTGGACAGGCTAATGGGACTCAAGGTAGACAAGTCCCCTGGTCCTGATGAAATGCATCCCAGGGTATTAAAAGAGATGGCGGAAGTTATAGCAGATGCATTCGTTGTAATCTATCAAAATTCTCTGGACTCTGGGGAGGTACCAGCGGATTGGAAAGCAGCTAATGTAACGCCTCTGTTTAAAAAAGGGGGCAGACAAAAGGTAGGTAACTATAGGCCGGTTAGTTTAACATCTGTAGTGGGGAAAATGCTTGAAACTATCATTAAGGAAGAAATAGCGGGACATCTAGATCGGAATAGTGCAATCAAGCAGATGCAGCATGGATTCATGAAGGGGAAATCATGTTTAACTAATTTACTGGAATTCTTTGAGGATATAACAAGTATGGTGGATAGAGGTGTACCAATGGATGTGGTGTTTTTAGATTTTCAAAAGGCATTCGATTGACTGGCTAACAGAAAGCAGAGAGTCGGGATAAATGGGTCCTTTTCGGGTTGGAAATCGGTGGTTAGTGGTGTGTGTCGAAATCTCGACCTCCGAAAAGAATGACTCCGACACTTACAGCTCCGGTAGAAGTTTCTTTTCTTTACTTGCTCGCAAGGGGTAGGTCACACTACATGGAATTCCTGTAGTGTAGACAATAGGAGAGCACCATGGGGGGGTTACTTGTCTCAGCATGACTTGTCTCCTAGCTGTCTGATGGCCACAAGCCATCTAACAGCAGGTTTAGCTGTTTATGCAAGCTGACTGCTAAAATGCAGAAAGTTCTGGAAGGGCCAGGACTCCATTTTAATCAAAAGGCACACAAATACCATATGGTATCAGCTTAGATAAAAATACTTTCCACATGTGCCACAGGGATCGGTGCTGGGACCACAACTGTTTACAATATATATAGATGACCTGGAAGAGGGGACAGAGTGTAGTGTAACAAAATTTGCAGATAACACAAAGATTCGTGGGAAAGCGGGTTGTGTAGAGGACACA
This sequence comes from Pristiophorus japonicus, assembly GCF_044704955.1. NCBI lineage: Eukaryota > Metazoa > Chordata > Chondrichthyes > Pristiophoridae > Pristiophorus > Pristiophorus japonicus. Next base: position 152,800,645 of record NC_091989.1, read on the forward strand.
GAAAGGCTGCAAAGAGATTTAGATAGGTTAAGCGAATGGGCTAAGGTTTGGCAGATGGAATACAATGTCGGAAAGTGTGAGGTCATCCACCTTGGGAAAAAAAACAGTAAAAGGGAATATTATTTGAATGGGGAGAAATTACAACATGCTGCGGTGCAGAGGGACCTGGGGGTCCTTGTGCATGAAACTCTTTTTGGAGTTTATCTGCAAAACAAAACACATTAAACCGTGCCACCCGACCTGGGTGACACACCAGACATTTACAAGGCCCTTTTTTTCCTTTTTTTGGTTTTTTTGGGTTTTCTTTTTTCTTTTTTTGGTTTTTTTTTGGGCACTAAAATCACAATTTTCCCCCAGTGCCCTCCTTGTGCATGAATCCCAAAAAGTTAGTTTGCAGGTGCAGCAGGTAATCAGGAAGGTGAATGGAATGTTGGCCTTCATTGCGACAGGGATGGAGTACAAAAGCAGGGAGGTCCTTCTGCAACTGTATAGGGTATTGGTGAGGTCACACCTGGAGTGCTGCGTGCAGTTTTGGTCACCTTACTTAAGGAAGGATATATTAGCTTTTGAGGGGGTACAGAGACGATTCACTAGGCTGATTACGGAGATGAGGGGGTTACCTTATGATGATAAATTGAGTAGATTGGGTCTTTACTCATTGGAGTTCAGAAGGATGAGGGGTGATCTTATAGAAACATTTAAAATAATGAAAGGGATAGACAAGGTAGAGGCAGAGAGGTTGTTTCCACTGGTTGGGGAGACTAGAACTAGGGGGCACAGCCTCAAAATACGGGGAAGCCAATTTAAAACCGAGTTGAGAAGGAATCTCTTCTCCCAGAGGGTTGTGAATCTGTGGAATTCTCTGCCCAAGGAAGCAGTTGAGGCTAGCTCATTGAATGTATTCAAGTCACAGATAGATTTTTAACCAATAAGGGAATTAAGGGTTATGGGGAGCGGGCGGGTAAGTGGAGCTGAGTCCACGGCCAGATCAGCCATGATCTTGTTGAATGGCGGAGCAGGCTCGAGGGACTAGATGGCCTACTCCTGTTCCTAATTCTTATGTTCTTATGTGTTGGAAGCAAACAACCTGAAAACATTCTGCAAAATCCAGCAACACTCCTTAGAACCATTAACAACAAGAGCTCACCGTAAATGATGAGATTAGTTTTTTTAACCAATTGAAAACTACTAATTATAAACCAAAATTTTATGAATTGTGAAATGTTTTGATGTCTATATTGAAATGCAAATTTTTCTACTTAAAAATTCGCCTGAAATCTCTCCAAGTGGCCTGGTATGCTATCAAACGAAAGGCTATTCTGAGCTTTAACAAATTCTTCAAATCCAAATCATTCCTTGTGAGATACAAAGTGTTTCAAACATCAAACTCACATTTTTGAAGTATTTCTACTTTTATCCATGTCCAAAGGAAAATTAGTTCACTAAAATGAATGCATTGGCTGTGAAATTGTCAAGTCTACCATGCAGGATAATTAGTTAACTCATTATCATCATCCTATAAGGTTTTAAATTATGTAGATCTGCAGATTAATCATACGATTTCCCCCATGTTCTTTGATCACCACCTTTAACACTAACGGTAATCTATTAATGCCATAGTTGTATTCATTTTTTATGTTTACGAGGGAGAATATTCCATTATTTTGCACTTAATAATAATATTAACCATCTCTACCTTGAGTTTATTTTTTAAATGGAGTTTGCAGAGTACATATTGATCTCAGTGGAGGTCTATTTATTGCACGCATCAAATAAACTGGTTTCCTAAAGATTTAATGTTAATATCAACGATAAAGATATATCTGTACTTATCTAAAGTTGAAAAGGACACATATAGCTGAGCCGTCTTATAACTAACTGATACTACAAAGCTCCCATTGCCAGTTATATTAACTTGAGATTTGCTATTTGTGCTATCCATCAAAAACTACTTTGAAATAAATTAGTCAGAATTAGGACCATCATTAATACTGTATCCTTGTGTTTTGTTCTAATTATTCCTGTCTGCGCTTTGTTTTTATAGTATAGGGCAGAAGGCTAGGTGTAGGAACACAGAGGGGCAGCTGCTGCCCTGGCTCGAGCTGTGCTCCCACTGGCAGTTTGTGTTTTTTTTAATTGTAATTCTCCCGAGGCTAACCCTACACTGGCCTCACTTGATCCAGAGGTTGTGCACTGATGTACATTATTGCAGTGGGACTCAGGGTGGGTGGGGAGGGAAACAGTGCATTCAGACCCAAAACTGGCAGGGCCAAGCATTAAAAAAAATATGAATGCGTGTGGTGGAGGGTGGATAATGTGGTGTTTCCACAGGCAGTTAGTGTCTCGGCTTAGCATTTCACCCAAATGCTGACACCTCCAACAATCAAGTACTCCCTCACTACTGCACTGAAGTGTCAGCATATATTTTGTGCTCAATGCCTGGAGTGAGGCTTGAACTCACAACCTTTTGACTCAGACGCAAGACTGCTACTGAGCTAACACACTCATAAGCCCAAAGCAAAATCCTTTGGATGCTGGAAATCTGAAATAAAACCAGAAAATGCTGGAAACACTCAGCAGGTCAGGCAACGTCTGTGGAGAGGGAAACAGAGTTAACGTTTCAGGTCGATGATCTTTCATCAGAACACTTATAAGCCATTACTTCTATGTTAATTCCTTGTTAGGACATGTAGTGCAGTGGTAATACCATTGTAAGTACCCTTATATAACACTCTATCAGTACACTGAGCTGTGGCTCAATGCCTCTCTCTCTCCACTGAGTCAGAAGGTTGTGGATTCAAGTACCATGCCAGGGACTAGCACTAAATCTAGGCTTACACTCCAGTTCAGAACTGAAAGAGCGCTGCACTGTTGGAGGAGCCATCTTTTGGACCAGATGTTAAACTCAGCCCCCATCTGACCTCTCAGGTGGATGTTAAAGATCCCATGGCACTATTTCAAAGAATAACAGGGAAGTGCTCCTCGGAGTCCTGTTCAATATTTATCCCTCAACTAACACCTAAAAACAGTACATCTAGTCATTATCATATTGCTATTTTTGGGACCTTGCTGTCTACAAACTGTCTATCTCGTTTCCTACTTTAACACTGGGACTACACTTCAAAATTACTTCATATATTCAAGAGGGAATTAGATATAGCCCTTATGGCTAAAGGGATCAAGGGGTATGGAGAGAAAGCAGAAAAGGGGTACTGAGGTGAATGATCAGCCATGATCTTATTGAATGGCGGTGCAGGCTCGAAGGGCCGAATGGCCTACTCCTGCACCTATTTTCTATGTTTCTATTGGCTGTATAGCACTTTGGGATGTCTAGAGGTCATGAAGCATGCCAAATATATAGAAGTCTGTCTTTCCTTGTTTCTTTCCAATATGTTTCAGGGCTTCGGTCAGATCACGGAGACCATTCTGTCCAACATGCAGCGAGTGGTCAGCACCATGAGCATGCCAGTAGTGCCCAGCAGTGTGGGTACAGTCTCCTGCACAGTCCTTCCTTTTCGTTCTTCTCCCAGCTGCTCCCATTCCCAAGTCTTCTTGGCTGCTCCACTTTGGTAGGAAAAATAAAAAAGCAGCGTATTTTTTAAATGGTGAGAGATCTGGAAATGTTGGTGTTCAGAGGGACCTGGGTGTCCTTGTACACGAATCACTGAAAGGTAACATACAGGTACAGCAAGGAATTAAGAAAGCAAATGATATGTTGACGTTTATTATAAGAGGATTTGAGTGTAAGAGTAAAGACGTCTTACTGCAATTATATAGGGCCCTGGTGAGACTACACCTGGAGTATTGTGTACAGTTTTGGTCTCTACCTAAGGAAGGATATACTTGCCATAGAGGGAGTGCAGCGAAGATTCACCAGACTGATTCCTGGGATGGCAGGGATTGTCATATGAGAAGAGATTGAGCAGACTAGGCATATATTCTCTAGCGTTTAGAAGAATGAGAGATGATCGCATTGAAACATACAACATTCTTACAGGGCTTGAGAGGGTAGATGCAGGGAGGATGTTTCTTCTGGCTGAGGAGTCTAGAACCAGGGGTCACAGTCTCAGAATAAGGGGTCGGCCATTTAGGACTGGGTTGAAGAGAAACTTCTTCACTCAGAGGGTGGTGAATCTTTGGAATTCAAAGGGCTGTGGAGGCTCAGTCTTTTGAATATATTCAAGACAGAGATGTTTGGATATTAAGGGAATCAAGGGATTTGGAGATAGTGCAGGAAAGTGGAGTTGAGGTAGAAGATTAGTCATGATCTCACTGAATGGCAGAGCAGGCACGAGGGGCTGAATGGCATACTCTTGCTCCTAATTCTTTTGTTCTTATGTTCTGCAGCCCCAAACAAAGACCTTGCAAGCTACCCAATACAGTAATAAAGCGATTTTGAAGGTAGAGGAAAATCAGTCCAGCAGTAGCAAAAAACGTGATAGCACAAGGGACAAATCACTTGTAGAGGGCAGAAAATAGGCAAAAAAATGCCCAGCAATAAAAGAACAAAGCAGCAACTAACCTGTATGTAGTAGATGAGTCCTTTAAATAGCGCTGCTGAAAGGTCAATGCTCTCTGTTAGTGCCACCAGTTGCTGACCGAGTTTATCACATGGTGATTCAGGTGCTTGGACAGACCAATTTCACAATTGAAATATTATGAGATTTTTTTAATACTTTCAGCACATGCCCTGGATACCTACAAAGGAACCCAATTCAACATGGCAAGCAGCGTCCTTCTTCCGCAGAATGAGCGTGTGCACATCTCTACCATATTAGACCCTTAGGCACCTGTTTTGTGCCTGTAGAATGAGCACTGCTCGATCTAATTTCTAGGCCATTGTCCCTGTACATAGAAGGGAAATGGCAGCCATGAATGATTTCATGAAAATAAAGCGTCAATTGGCACAGACTGAGAGCATTGACAAATATTCCAGATATGAAAGAGTTAGAAGACTCTAGCGTGAGTCATTTAATCGGTATACATATCAGTTGTATGTGTCGTCTTGGGTAATCCTTGCCGCTGGACCAAGACCTAGCTCTGTCAAGCCGTGTGGTGGCTGATGTGCAACGGTCACCACACGTTAAAAAAATCGACGCACAGGAATCTTCCACTCCCTCAATTGGAGTTCAGGACTGGAGCATCGGGTCCTTCATTGAAACATCTGTGAACTCATGTGGAAGCAAGTCATCCTCGTTCGAGGGACCGCCCATGATGATGTCATATTTATACTGAACAGTTACTTTTTACTTTATTTTCTAACTATTTTTAGGTAGGTTTGCAAGGTTAGATCGACACAAATAGTGTTAGAAAAGGTGCAAAAAATCAGAAAAAGAACAGTTCAGAAAGGTTTAATTACCTTCAGAAAATTTCTGTTATCATAAACAGATTTTTTTGAAAATGCAGGCCAGTTCAGTAGTGGATGGTTCACAAATAATTAAACTGCTTCTCTCCCAGGAGTTTCTAAGGTTTTTGCTGGTGGTTCCATGCGTTCTTGAACTATCAGTATAAGGCAAGCATATGAAACTAAATTCAATCTGATCGGTAACTTAAGCAAGGCATAGTTTCAGAAAATGGGGTCGGCCATTTAGGACTGAGATGAGGAGAGATTTCTTCACAGAGGGTTGCGAATCTTTGGAATTCTCTGCCCCAGAGGGCTGTGGATGCAGAGTCATTGAGTATATTCAAGGCTGAGATCACTGGATTTTTGGGGCTCAATTTTCCCCATTGATTTGCGCCATTTTTTTGGCCTAAGTTTAAAAAATACAAGTTTCCCCAGTCAATGTGTGCCAGCGTAAATCAATTAGTTACGATTTTTTTAGGTTCGTTTTGTTTTTGCGTCACAGGGGGCGTAACCTGATGTCTGCGCCAGTTTTTCTCCGTTATGTATGTTTGGCCCTCCAAAAATTCTTCTAGGTCAGCGTATGTGACCATTCCTGAAAAACCTTCTGGTGAGTTAAGAAAAACCAGCGCACATTGAAAAATCGCGCAAAAAGCCGCCATTGTTTTTATGCGAAGTTTTGGAGGAATGAAGATCCAAGCTACAACTAGGGATGTGTGCACCATTTCTCAACATGCAACACATGTCTGCATTTGGCAGATAACTGTTGCACTGTATGCCCAGAGGAATGACTACATAAAGTTCCCCATGACTACCCAGCAATGCATGACAGGGCTGTAAGCTTCTCCAGGATTGCTGGCTTCCTCAAGATACAGGGCTGCATTGATTGTACCCACATCGCCTTGTGAGCATCTTGGGGAGGATTCCGAGATGTACAGGAACAGAAAAGGCTTAATGTGCAGCTCCTGTGTGACGCCATGCATCGCATCATGTCAATTGATGCAAGATACCTTGGGAGCACCCATGATGCATTCATCCTGCGTGAGAGCATTATATCTGCCATGTTTCAGCAGCAGCCAGAATGGCAGAGCTGGCTACTGGGAGACAAAGGGTACGGCCTCGTGTAACCCAGACGGAAACTGACCGGGAATACAACATGTCGCATACTGCGATGCGCAGCATCATAGAGAGGACCATTGGCATCTTGAGACAGTGTTTCCGATGCCTGGACCATTCCGGAGACTACTTGCAATACTCCCCTGAGATTGTCGGTCAGTTCACTGTTGTGTGCTGCGTGCTGCATGCTGCATAACTTAGCCATCATGAGGCAGCAGGAGCTGGTAGTAGAAGACCCACCTGAGGTGAGAGTGGCTGATGATGATGAGGAAGATGCAGATGACGAGCAGGATGAGGACGAGGAAGCCATGCAACTACCTGAATCTGGAGCATGATGGCAGAGGAGGGCGGCGGGTTGTCATGACCCTTTAATGATTGCTCGAGCTTTGCTGCCTGAAGGCTCAGCGGCAACTATTCCAAATGGACCATGTTTACTGTTTGGACCTGTTCCGTAATGTTGTGTTGTGTTAATGGAACAAATGATGGAAATGATTCTTGTTTATTTCAAAAGTTGTGTTAATAATGGAACAAATAATGTAAATGATTCAGTTATAATTTAAAATCTATTTTATTCAAAAGTTTAACAAATATTTGTTTGTACTTAAATTAACTTTAATAAACATATTATTGTATCAAACTGTAAAGTTTTCACTGAAGATCATTTACAAACTCTAAGATCACTTAAAAACTTTATCACTTACTAATTTTTAAACTTGTAAATTTACATAACTTACAAAAAAATTCTAATTTGAGAACAGTTACAACAGTAACAACAATTGTAATAATAACAACAGCAGCTGCAAAGAAATGCTGCACCCACCCATCTCTCCTCCACCTTATTCTAAGACCGCCTGCTGCACTTGGTCTTGATGACTCCACCCCTGCCTGCAGGCGGTGGTGCAGTGTTTCTCGGGTTGGTACCAAGCTTATTCTTTCGAACATCTCGGGTAATGTGCACTTCTTGATATGGGGGGGCGGGGGGGGGAAAGAGAGGGAGGTGGTAATGTGGAAGACCCAGCTTGGGAGGCAGTTGATTCTGTCAATGGGCATGGGGTCTGGGCGTATTCCCTTATTGCAGCAGCTAACTCTAAAATTCCCTCCCTCATGTGCCCTGACAGTGTGTCAACTACCTGCAACATTCCCTCCCTCATGTTCACTGACAGCGCATCAGCTACCTGTGACATTCCCTCCCTCATTTGCACCAACATTGTTTCAGCTGACAGATATTCCCTCCCTCATGTTCCCGGACAACGTTCCCATTTCTCGTGAGAGTGTTGTTGCTTCTCCCGACAGTCCCGATACCTCATCACTCACCCCACTGATGGTGTCCAGGAGTGATCGCATAAGGTCAGTGCTCTCCGCACTCATTGCCATCAACTGAACCATGTCTGTTAGATCCTGCATCTCAGGAGAGCGCTGTCGAGCTCTCCTTCCCCTCCTCACCCTGGGTGTGGCTCGGAGCATCCTAATGGGACCCGCAGCCTGAGACGGTGGGGCCCTGGGTGTGCCTCACTGCACCCCACCACTGGGACCTGCAGCCTCGGACGGTGGGGCCCTGGGTGTGCCTCGCTGCACCCCACCACTGGGACCTGCAGCCTCGGACGGTGGGAAACCATGGAACGTCCCATCAACACTCAAACCACTACTCAGGGAACGGGCTAACACCTCAATGGGTGGCATCTGCACCTCCTCCAAAGTGAGTACAGCAGTGGGGGCTTCATCCTTCCCCTCCCCCTCCCCCTCCCCCTGCCCCTCCCACTCCCCTATGCTCTTGGTCTGAAAGGTGGGATTGGAAGATGTTCTCCTCTTCAGGCTCGTCCCCATCTAAATCTTCTTCTGCATCGTCAGGGTTGGCCTCAAGTTCTGCAAAACATAACAGAACAAAGGGTTAGCAGCAGAGGAGGGGGCAGGGTGGGTGGCATGAGTAGGCTCACACAGCGCAGGCAGCAGGCTGATTTGAAGGACCACGATGAATGATTGCTCATTGCATCAACCGACGTGTAGCTGACGGAGACATCCCCATGAACCGAAGCATAGCTAGCTCACGCAGTACTTAACATTTAGCAAAGCCAGACTGTGGAATTTGCAGGACTTACCCTCTCCCTCGAGTGTGGGCCCAGTTTGTGCAGCGGTGGTTGCTTTTCTCCAGGCAGGACCCATCAAAGCAGCAACCCTCTCTCCCAAGGGTGTCAATGGGTGCAGATTTGCCAGGCCGCCTCCTGTTTGAGTTCTTTCTCGTTTGTTGTGTGCCACTTTCCTTTGCAAAGATGAAAATATAACTTTTTAGAGAGGGTGTCTTTCTGCCGGATGGGACCACAGCTGGTCACATTTACAATTGCAATTCCATTGAAAAATTAAAATATTACTTACACTAACTACTTGGCCAAGGTCCTGCCACTTCTTTTTGCACTGGCCTCCAGACCTCGGGGTGGTCACCATTGCCCATTAATCTTCTGCAAGTTGGTTCCAGCGTTTCTTCATTTCTTTTGGTGAAACTTTTATGTGACCTCTGCTGGTGTCCAGCTCGTGCCATCTGGCCTCACTCACAGTAACTAGTGCCTCCACTTCATCCTGTAGGAAATTCTTGGTCCTGGCGCCACATTGCATATTGTATTGCTGCTCTGATTTTTCCAATGAGAATTGAAGTTCTCACTCACAGCTGCTTCTTTAAAAATGGCTGATTGCAGACCAGGAGCTGTACTGCGCATGCACACTCATAGGACTCACGTCAAAAACGTCCCTTTTCTTTTCGTGCAAGCACAGAAGGGGCGGTATCATTTTTTTAGCGCAGACATTAGGCTCCAACCCCTGAGGCTACAGGACAAGCTGCGTGGCGCCAATTTCAAAAAATAGAACGGGGAAACATGTCACGTTTATTTTTGGAGCAGTTGTGGCCTACAAAAGCGGGCGTAACTTTGGCAATATGCCAAAAAACTGCTTGGGGAAAATTGGGCCCTTGGACTCGAGGGGAATCAGCGAAATGAGGATCAGGCGGGAAATTGGAGTTGAGTTGGAAGATCAGTCATAATCTTATTGAGTGTCGGAGCAGGGCTGTACGGCCTACTCCTGCTCCTATTTCTTATGTTTTTATGTTTTTTTTAAATTCCCTCAGTAGAACACAGTTTTAAACTTGGTGAAATTGTTGCTATGATTTACATTATAAAATAGCAAATTAACTTTTTCACTATCACCAATCTATTTTACATCTCTGGAAAGCGAACAGTATTAACATGCATTTCAAATTGGATGGAACTTTTTCATTTTGTTTTCACAGTCAAGGAAATTGAATATTGATGAACTTCACACTCTTTTCCCAGAGCACGGTGTTAAAATTATGTTGTGGTGTCAAATCCTTAAAGCAAAGCTGCGCGGTACATTTCTACTTGCAGCATAGTTTAAGATAAATGAAAAGTTCAACTCTCTGAACTCATTCAAGAGAATATGAATAAAGATTACTTCTAATTAAAGCTTTTTAAAAGGTAGCTAATCTTTGCCTGCCAGGTCTCTGCATTTTCAGTGGAAAACAATTGAACACACTGGAAGGGAAAAGAAGCAAATTATCCTTACTCAGTTCTTTTTTGTTTTTGTCTTTGTGCCATTTGCTGAATCTTAATTGCTGCTTGAAGGTAGCCCTAGTGAAGTTTCTGCTGCCTATTCAAAAGAGAAAAGAAATCAGGTGATTATTCACTGCAAAATTATTCTGTACCATTGACTAGTAATGCTGCCTCATAATCATAACATGGCACAAAGCTCAGCCTGAGGCAATGGTTTTCGTCAATTACATTGCACCTCTGAAACACACCAATGTTATTTTCCATTAAGAGGAGATTTTGGGGACCAAAATTCATTTAAGGACCAATTTAGAAACTATATAAAACAAGATGATGCAGTGATAGTGATGCAGAGAAAACCCACCACTTCCACAATTAATGTTGCCCCCCAGTTAAAATTACCTGGCTTTATATAAGGAGATTATTAACCTGCTGACAGCCACTGTTGACCAATAAATAAATTATGCCGTTGATTCAAATGTTTGTAATGTTTTCAAACGTATTGTAAAATCCATCATATAGTGGAAAGGATAATGTGATCTTGACCTAACGTGATTATTCTGTTGTTCCAACAACTATATATTATTACAAATCTTGTGTAGGGTATGTGCTTCCTATTCACATAGTTCCTGTTGTCACATTCTTTGCTCAGGCTTTTCTCTCCGCATTTACCATTTTAAATTGCTATTCCCATTTAATTTTATATCATTATGTAGGTCATGGATAATCCGACTTTTTATTTTCATACCTACCATCTCCTTAAACTCTTCTCCCCCACCTCTTCCACCTTCACCTCAAACACCATCTCCTTACTAAAAGTTTCAGAGTGGCATTGGAAGTGCTGGTCATAAGTCACTTTAGCCTTCTCAATAAAAAAAAAACAGCATTTGTGTGTGAAACAAAACAAAGGAAAATAAACACATGAATATTAAGAGTTTAGTAAATATTTCTACATGAACAGAAATGCTGATATTTCCAGAAAGTCGGTCGAGGTGTGTCGTGAATTGCAGAACAAGTTGTAGGAAATCTAGAGAGAAACAAATGTGCAGATCCACCAATCTGAACTGCTCTGGACAACTTGCATTGTAAGCATTGTGACAGAAATAGACAGTTTCTTAAACGATAAGGGAATAAGGAGTTATGGAGTGCGGGCAGGGAAGTGGACCTGAGTCCATGATCAGATCAGCCATGATCGTATTAAATGGCGGAGCAGACTCGAGGGGCCATATTGCCTTCTTCTGCTCCTATTTCTTATGTTCTTAGTTTTCAATGTAAAATAGCACCTGTGTTAAAAAAAAAAAAAATCAAAATCACTTGATTTAGAATATACAACTATTACATTCATCATGTGTATCTGCTTTCACTTTAACAAGCACAAAGCATACTCTGATAGTTAATTTCGCTCAAAAAAGGCATCTTCATGTTAACTATAGGGATGTAAACTTCTACAATGGGCCAGAATTTGCGGTCAGTGGCAAAGTGATGGTGATTGCTGTTAACCTCAAAGAAAGCTACTCACAAAGATCTTGCGATCTCTGTGGCAAAAACTAGTTTCTCGACAATTTGATTGCAGCACTGTGAAAAAGGGACCCCCAATGTCGATCAGTAGTGAGGTCATCAAGCTGTCTAAGCAGCCAATCACGTTGAAGAATTCTTACTGACAGCAACCCAGGAAATAAAAGGTACTGATTATCAATTCACTTTAAAACATTTTTATTTTTTACAGAGAGTGAAATAAAGATTGGGGCATACACATGAGGTTAAGGTAGAAGCTGAAATGTCAAAAACTTAAAAAAATATATTTTTTATTATTTTTAAAATCTGGTAATTTTTACCATGAGAAACTTGACATTCTGCAAATATAAAACTAATTTTTCAGGGCCAGAACTGTTCATCAGCAGTCAATACATAGCTCATACCCTCAGTTACACATATTACATCAAGGCTTAACTTTTTATGGGGTGTTTAACAGTGATATTAGAGCGGAAAAGCTTACGTTTTCATCAGTTCAACTGATGTCACTGATTGCCAGCTATAGAGTGGATCCACAGCGCAGCCTGGTTCAGAGCAGAGAATGACTGACCGCAACTTCAGCTGTGCATGTGCTAAATCCTGAAGTTACAGTCAGTTTCAGAAGGGTAATGTCGGCGAGTGGGGTAATGACGGCAAACACCGACAGTTTCACCATCATTACCACCACAGAATCTGGGCTATTATTTGCACGATGTAATGGTTTCAATGGTTAATGAAGTGTGTGGGGAAATGTTTTCTTACAGCATGAATACAATGCAACACATCATTAAACCTTTTTTTTCCCCCTTTTTAGTGATTGAGAAAGTCAAATAGGGCATGCAAGACTCAACAGGGACCAAAAACATCTGAACAGCTATCAAAAAAACAAAGTTAGGAGAAGTCATTCACAGTGATTGGAAATAGGGGCCCTGAATTTGCGGCCCCTGCGGGCGTGTACGAGGGTGCACATGCCCTTAGGGGCCCCGCAAGTTCCATGTTTGGGTATACAAAGCGCATATGCCTAAATCCGGAACTTGTGATCTATCAAGAATCCTCTTAACAGATCACACACATCCGAAGGTAAAAGGCCTCTGCGGGCAGAGAGTTGGGCTATTTGGCCAAGTTCTGTCAAGTGAATGCCCTTGAAATTCTTATCAGTGTAAGAATTTTAAAGGAGAGAAAAACATTTTTTTCAATAATTTAAACATTTAAAATCCCATTAAATAGGGTAAGTTTATAATCATAGAAAATAGGTGCAGTAGTAGGTCATTCGGCCCTTTGAGTCTGCACCACCATTCAATATGATCATGGCTGATCCTCTATCTCAACACTATATTCCCGATTTTTCCCCATACTCCTTGATGTCTTTTGAAAGTTTCTATAAATCTATCCATCTCCCTCAAATATATTCAGTGACTTGGCCTCCACAGCCTTCTGTGGTAAAGAATTCCACAGGTTCACCATCTGAGTGAAAAAATTTCTCCTCATCTCGATCCTAAATTTCCTACCCCGTATCCTGAGACTGTGACCCCTTGTTCTAGACTTCCCAGCCAGGGGAAACATCCTCCCCGCATCCAGTCTGTCCAACCCAGTCAGAATTTTATACGTTTCAATGAGATCCCCTCTCATTCTTCTAAACTCTAGTGAATACAGGCCTAGTCGACCCAATCTCTCCTCATACAACAGTCCTGCCATCCCAGGAATCAGTCTGGTGAACCTTCGCTGCACTCCCTCTATGGGACCTTTTAAAATATGTAAATTTATTTTTCAAAAAATTAAATTTTGGTTTTAAATAATTAATTATATTTCATATTGATTAATTTTAAATGTGTGATTAAAAATATATATATTTTAAGTGCTTGCGCTCTTTGGTGGTATTCCTATTCATATTTATAGGGGCTAGACTTTCGGCACATCATCGCCCATTTAGCACCCATGTAAGCGCTGAGATTCAGGCTATCGTCCATTTTTGATAAAAAATGGAAACTAGCGCTCGATTATAGCCCATTTATCGCCGGTGCAACTTTGGGCATACTGCATCGTCCAGCCTATTTAAAAAAATTAAAATATGACATCATCCTCATGCAAGGCTGAGACTACTGGTTATAATGGAAACTAACGCCCGATTATAGAAACGTTGGGCCCAAGTTTCCACATGATTTGCGCCTGATTTTTAGGAGCAACTGGTGGAAAACGGACTATCTTAGAAATCGCAATTCTCCACATTTTTTTTTCTGCAGTTCTAGTCAGGTAGAACAGTTCTACTTTGGAACAGAATTGTTTCTTCAAAAGGGGGCGTGTCCGGCCACTGACGCCTGATTTCAAAGTTTCCACAGTGAAAACGTACTCCAAACTAAGTTAGAATGGAGCAAGTGAAGATTTTTGTAGAACTGAAAAAACCTGTTCTACACATTAAAAAATCAGGCGCAGGTTACAAATTAGGCGTCCAGAACGAGGTGGGGGGGAAGGGAACTCATTAAATTCTACAATAAATCCTTATTTATACTTCTACAAATATTATACAAATAAATCCAACCTGAATAAACATTTATAAGCAAAGAAAAGATTAAATAAACCATCTTCCTACCTGTGTGAAAGTGCTTCAGGCACGGAGAATGCTGCAGGTGTTTGTTCCCGCGGGGGGGGAGGGGGAGGCGCCCGTTCGTTCCCGCGGGGAGGGGGAAGGAGACAGTGAGAAGGCTGCAGAAAGCCTCAGTGCTGATGTGCTGATGGCAATGTGCTTTTATTAAAAAATGTTCAAAAATTAAACAGCTACAAAGAACTACAAAAATGGCCGAGTGCCAATGTTTCCTTCACACTGTGCGTGCGCGAATGCTCCAACGCGCACGCGCAGCGTTGCCGGCAGGAAAAAAACTAATTTAAATAGTACCCGCCCCCTCCCACTTACAAAATCGGCGCGAGTGTAGGCTCCGCCCCCCTGGGCGCCGCGCCAGGCAGACAAGGAGCTGCAGAACGCTCCAGAATTGCGAGTTTTTTTTTTAGGCGCCGTTTTAGGCGCGATAAATGGGCGCCCAGCTCAGAGGGGCGCCCGTTTTTTATCGTGTGGAAACTTGGGCCCATAGAAACATAGAAAATAGGTGCAGGAGTAGGCCATTCAGCCCTTCGACCCTGCACCGCCATTCAATGAGTTCATGGCTGAGTTTATCGCCCAGATTATTACCGAGCGCTATTTTCGGCATTTCGCCCATAATTCACCCAAATGATCGCTGGCCCAAAAAGACACTGCAGAAAAGCTGCAATCACCTGACCTTAACTCACCACTACAGACACCATTTTGTAACTCAGAGGATCTTTAATAAAAGGCTGCTTGAATTGCTTGTCAGGAGAAACAATTTGTGAGTGATTTTAAGGGTGTTTTTGTGTCTTGCCAATCATCTAATCACATTTGTATTTGTTGAGAACAAATTAAGGGCATTTATAGTGGTGTGGCCTGTAATTTCTCAACCAGTATTGATGACTAATCACATGCTGCAGATGAGAGATGGGAGAAGGTTTATTGAAGAGCATTATGTGTCCAATCAAAGAGGTGGCAGACTGCTGAGGAGGAGGAGACCTTATACCCGACGCACTTACAGGGATAAGCAATCATACCTGGACTTGTCCAATAACACGTGCCTTAGAAGGCTGTCATTCCAAAAGGCGGTCATCAGTGAGATATGCCAGCTAATTAAGTGAGATCTGCAGCTTACCAGCATCAGCAGGACCGCACTGCCCGTTGAGGTTAAGGTTACTGCGGCACTTTCCTTCTACGCATCGGGCTCCTTTCAGGCCTCAGCTGGCGACATTTGCTGTATCTGTCAGTATGCCACACATTGCTGCATTCGACAGGTGACTGAAGCCCTTTACGTACGCAGGATGGACTTTATAAACTTCCCTATGATCAGGGAGGCACAGACTGAGAGGGCTTTGGGTTTCTTGAGAATAGCAGACTTCCCCAAGGTGCAGGGAGCAATAAACAGTATACACATCGCCCTGCGAGCATCTTTACAGGATGTAGAGGTGTTTCGGAACCGAAAGGGATTCCACTCCCTGAATGTACAGCACGTTGTCGACCACAAGCAAATAATCATGGCAGTAAATGCACATTTTCCAGGGAGCATCCATGATGCGCACATCTTGCATCAGAGCACTGTCTCTGACCTGTTTAAGAGGCAGCCACAAGGTCACGGTTGGATTCTGGGGGATAAAGGATATGGCCTTGCCAGCTCATGAACCCCTGCGTAAGCCCCAGACAGAAGCCGAGAAGCACCACAACGAAAGCCACATAGCTACACGCAATATCGTCGAAAAGACAGTTGGAGTTCTGAAGTGTTTCAGATGCCTGGACCACTCAGGAGGCAACCTACAATACCACCCTGAGCAGGTCGCTCAGTTCATTGTGGTGTGCTTATAACATCTACGTTCAGAGAAAATATTTAATAAGATCATGGTTAGGAACTAATGCTTGACACCTAACATCTCATGTACAATCTCCAGGAAAGGCCCCATCCACGGGCCATGCCATTCGCCGTCTGAGGGGAGGAAGGCAGTTTATTTGAATTGATGGAGGTCTCCGGGGGGTGGGGGGTGGAATCAGGACCGCTGGTGAGCTCAGCAATGACAGGACTGTAATGGGACGGGGCACCGTGTCCATGGGCTGTGCTCGGAGACCTCCGTGTGGCCGGAGCTAATGTCTCAAAGTGTCCCAGGGCAGACAGTGAACCATGGCAGCTCTCCCCCAGTCCAGGCTGGGTCACTGTGTGACTGAAAGCAGCCGGAAAGACTTCACACAGTCTGGGTAAAGGAGACTGGACCCCTCAGTGCTCAGTCGTGCCCCATCCAATAATGTAACCAAAAAGGAAACGGTGCCCAAGTTAAAGACTTGCTCACAGCACACAAGAATTCTACTTCTAAACTAAAGTGGTAGAAATGCCAAATGTTTGCGGTCTGTCTGTTTCCATTCCTTTAAATAAAAATAATTAATAATGTTGATTAAATGTAAGGCATCTCAGCAAAATTAGACTAAAAGGGCGCAGGTTCCAACCCCAGTCCAAATCTTAGCAGGGAAGCTACCCAAGATTACCCAGTTTAATTACAATCTGGCAGATTAATGAGTCAGTGCATCATTACAATTTAAAATGTAATAATTGAATACTTACTCTTGCTGATGCAACCAGACTGTTCCACCGCTTGCGGCACTGGTCTGCCTCACGTCTATCGTGGGCCACCGATGAGACTACGGTGGCGATATCGCTCCATATTTTTTGATATGTGCGGGAGGGAGGTTTCCCACATCCACCCCGGGTTAATTGGCCCCACTGATTTTCTACCTCATTAACTAGGGTCTCATTGGCCTCATCATAGTAGGCTTTCGCCCTCCTTCTCCCCGACAGCTCCTGCTGCATACTACTATCGCTCGACATTTTTCACCCTCCACAGATTCTCAGCTTCCTTCTCTCTCTCCCTCTCTTTCAGTCTTCTGAGCATGTGCAGATGAGCCCTGAACTCTCGAATCGTGGGAAAAGTTATTTGCTAAAAAAAACGTGAATGTGCAGAATGGCCATTGCTATGGATGCCAGCCTTGCATGACTGGATACATCGCTAAGGCCCATTTCACATCGGTAAGGCTATCGCCCAAATGAAAAAGGCAAAACTAGTGGTTTTTAAAATGGCCGATATTCCAGCGATCCTGAAAAATAAAAAAAGCACTAAGGCTGGATATATTACCCATTTTTGGGTGATAGCGATCATAGTGGAAAGTCTAGCCCATAGTGAGTTCCGGAACTCAACAACAACAACAACAACTTGTATTTATATAGCACCTTTAATGTAGTAAAATCGCTTCACAGGAGTATTTTAAGACAAAACAAATACATTTGATGCCGAGCCACATAAGAAGAAATTATGACAGATGACCAAAGGTTGGGTGGTCAGCAGTTTAGTGGGAATAGGTTCGAGGGAGCAGAAAGTGGGTCTGATGGGCAAGATGAGTGCGGAGAGGTCAAGAGGGGAGATCAGAGAGAAACTGGAGAGAGATGTGAGTTCAGGGCTAGTGCAGGGGGGAACCTCAGAGGAAGTGGGCTAGGGGAAGGAAGGGAACTGGCAGAGGCAGCTGATCAGATGGTCTCAATCTTTGAGACAAAGAAGTCCATGAGCTCTTCGCACTTGTTATTGGAGGTACGTATGGTGGAGACAGGGGAGAGGGGTTTAAGAAGATGGTTAGCAATAGAGAATAGTAGCCGGTGGTTATCTTTGCATTCCAGAATGATCCTGGAATAGTGAGCAATTTTGGCAGACAGGAGTAGGACCCGATAATGATTTATGTGGTCCAGCCAGATCTGGCGGTGAATGGCTAAACCAGTTGTCCGCCACATCCGTTCAATTCTGCGCCCCTTGGACTTGAGGGAGTGACAATAAGGGCCGTACCAGGGGAACGGCCAGGGTGAGAGAGTAAAAGTTTTAATAGGGACTAGAGCATCAAAGGTGGTGTTGAGGGTGTGATTGAGCAGATTGGTGGTTGAGGAAATGTCATGGTAAATGGAGGGCCAATAGCTGGACAGTTTAGAGTTGATAAGTGCCGTTGTAAGAGAGTTGGGAGAGAGTTCTTTTCGGGGCGGACACAGAAGGAAGTAGATTTGGGTGGGGGAAGGAGATGTGGGTGGAGAGCGATACAGGAAATGGTCAAAGATGGCCTTATCTGCAATTGACAAGGTAGGAATAGCGGGGCCACGAGAGATGGCAAGGTCAAGGGGATGGTCGTGAATATGGGTTGGGGAGTTCACATGGAGGGAGAGATTAAGGGAGGATAGAAGGGTAGTGAACTCAGAGGAGAGAGAACATGAATTGAATTGGAGGTTGAAATCACAGAGGATGAAAAGCCGCTCGGTGCAGAGGCTGGGGGAGGAAAGCAGTGAGGATATCTCGGTGATAAAACTTTTATGGTACTTGGGTGGGTTGTAGAGAACGAGAATTTTAAATGAGAGGTGAGGAATAATGTGAGATGTTCAAAGGAGGAGAAAGTGCCGGAGGAGTAGTGGGAGAGACTGAAGTATGATTTGGTGATGAGAGCCACACCGCCACCACGACAGTCTGTGCGGAGCAAGTGGTGGAAGGTATAGCCAGGCGGGGAGGCTTCGTTTAAAGCTAAGGTGTCATCACCCCTCAGCCAAGTTTCCGTCAGGGCCATGATGTTGATGCAATCATCCACGATAAACTCATGGATGGCAAGGGCCTTGTTCACAAGCGAACGGACATTCTGGGGGGAGATGCGGAGAGGGTCGGTGATGGCTGATCCACTGCCAGCATCTACAGGGTCTGCGCTTGGAGGGATGAGTTGGACGGGGAGGAGTTTGGCAAGGTTAGCCCTCCCCGCGGGCAAGCTGGGCGGCAAGGTTGGTGAGAGAGTAGGATGGGACAGCTGGGGTTGCTACTTGTGAGGAGACAGCGACGAGTGCCATGGTGGGCCCTCCGGAGAATGCCAAGTGAGGCACAGAGGGAAGCTATAGGCTTATCTATGAGGGACTCGAGCCTGGGACGGCGGCAGGAGAGTAGGAAGGTCGAAGAGTAATGTAGAGTTGGGGTAGGGATTTGGGAGAACAGAGTGTCCGAGAGAGGAGAGATGAAAGGCAGCATGACGACAGGAGAGACTGGTCAGGGAGGGATCGAGAGAAAAGAAAAAACGGGAGAAAGAAGTGGAAATAGAAGTGAATGGCTTGGGTCTGAAGCGGCAGCCAAAATGCGCACGCAAATGGATACAGGGAAAAGCTCAAGTTACATAGGCCTGGTTATGTAGCAATTATAGGGATGCATATTTCCTGGTAGTAACAGTGAATAGGTTGGTGACAGTAGTAAGGAGTCCAGAGTTAATTCACCAAAAGTATGAATGGGAATCCCACTACTCTGATTGGTTGGGCCGGCCCACATGATCCCAGGGACGCTGACGAAACGCTTAAGTCCCTGGGATACATGGGCCTCTACGCAGACCTTCGCATAGAGGCCCAGGACCATAAGTCTCCAAACCTCCCGGACCACCAGGTAAATTCATAGAAATTTTTCGGGTCGGAGGCATCCGCCTGCGGGAAGCCTCCGACTGCAATTTTGGGGGCCAGGATCTTCAGGCTAGTAGATAGTTTAGATACTGCGGATTCTGGAAATCTGAAATAAAAACAGAAAATGCTGGAAATACTCAGCAGGACAGGCAGCATCTGTGGAGAGAGAAACAGAGTTAAAGTTTTAGGTCGATGACCCTTCATCAGAACCCTGATAGTGTAGATAAGTTTATTTATGGGATTGGAAAGAAATAACAGCTGTACAACTATTGTGAAACTTGGAAAGTTAAATGACCATCAAAAATCAACCCATAATAAAAAGAAAACCTCAAGGATGGCATCAATTAAAGAAAAGATAGTTTTGTACTTGTTTCCTGCAGTTTATAAAATTCCATTCTTGTGTAAAAATGACTGAAATGTAAATTAAACAGATCTAGAAAGGCAGTACCTCTAAGAGGTGAACTGGTATCACAACACTGCAGTTTTTAAAGATGTGTAGCCAGCATATTAGAGGTTACTGCTTGCTTTGCTGCGAGGATAGATCCAGCATACTGACCTCTTTAAAGTCAAAACAGAAAACGCTGGAAATCTCAGCAGGTCAGGCAGCATCTGTGCAGAGAAAAAGAGTTAACGTTTCAGGTCGATGACCCTTCGTCAGAACTGGAAAAGTCCATTTGAGTTTCCAGCATCCGCAGTATTTTGCTTTTGTATTATTGATCTCTTTAAAGTCCTTTGTTTACATTGTTTTCTCTGGTGACAGGAAGTTGTCATGGAAACATTTTGTCAGGCTTTAATATAATAAATATTTTAAATAATAATCTGCAAATCAGTTTTGACTGGTCTTGGTTTATTGATTATGAGGAAGGATTTGATGCGAAAAAAGTCTTTGGACTAAACTTTTAAAAAAAAAGTTAAAAATGTAAAATAAGAGCTAGCTCAGTTTCAAGAAACAGTGAGACCTGAAACTTCCGTCTCTGGGAGCTTCCCACAGTCAAACATACACAACATGTCACTATTATGTTAACACTTTTTCTATTTATTTTCAGTTCTAATTGGGGTTTAGTTCTTTATTATGTTAACACAAAGGTAAATTTCAAATACAAATTTACAAAAGTCGGAACTGTTGTGTATGGAGAAAGAGTCAGACTGAACACTGTGAGCTCAAAGTAAAGTGTGACCTTAGTTTTTTATTGCAGGTCTCCAGAGTGCCTCTCCAACCTGTGAGGCCTCCTTAAATACCTGTGCTCCCAAGGGTTTATGAGATCCCTTGGGACTCCAGGGGATGAGCCCTCTGGTGGCTGTACAGAATAAATACAAGTTTACATACATAACAACACTCCCCGCCCCTCCCCCCCCCCCCCCAAAGTCAATAGTGTAACTATTTACAATGTGAGTCGATCTGGGGCCCTTGCCCTGATTCATTGTCTCGGTGTGAAAGCTGGTATTGTTGAATCATTTATTGGGCCCTCGCTGGGCTGCTGTGCAGCTGGCCTTGCTGGGCTGCCTTGTGTGTTGGGTCCTGCTGAGCTGCTGTGGATTATGGGTTCTGCTTCGTAGTCAACCATGGTGCCAGTTGCCACTGGTGTGTGTATTGGGGGATCAAAAAAGGTAGGGTCCAAGGTGGGTTGCTCAGGATCGTCCGTAAATCTGAGTTTGATTTGGTCCAAGTGTTTCCGGTGAATGAGTCCATTTGAAAGTTTGACCCGAAACACCCTGCTCCCGTCTTTGACCACGACAGTGCCGGAAAGCCACTTGGGACCTTGTCCATAATTTAATACAGGATCATTGATTTCAATCTCGCATGACATATTTGCGCTATCATGGTTTGCACTTTGTTGAAGCCGCCTGCTCTCTATCTGTTCATGTAGATCAGGGTGAACTAACGAGAGCCTTGTCTTAAGTGCTCTTTTCATGAGCAGTTCAGCAGGTGGGATCCCAGTGAGCGAGTGGGGTCTCATGCGGTAGCTAAGCAGAACTCAGGATAGGTGAGTCTGCAGTGAGCCTTCAGTTACCCTCTTCAAGCCTTGCTTGATGGTTTGCACTGCCCTCTCTGCCTGACCATTGGACGCTGGTTTAAACGGGGCAGATGTAACATGGTTGATCCCATTACGGGTCATAAATTCCTTGAACTCAGCACTGGTAAAACATGGCCCGTTGTCGCTCACCAGGACATCAGGTAAGCCATGTGTGGCAAACATGGCCTGCAGGCTTTCAGTGGTGGCAGCGGACGTGCTAACCGACATTATCTCAGATTCAATCCACTTGGAATACACGTCTACAACCACAAGGAACATTTTACCCAAGAACGGGCCTGCATAGTCGACATGTACCCTAGACCACGCTTTGGAGGGCCAAGAACTTAGCGGCGCCTCCCTGGGTACATTGCTTAACTGCGAGCATGGATTACATCTGTGAACGCAGGACTCTCAATCCGTATCGATACCGGGCCACCACATGTGGGATCTGGCTATCGCCTTCATCATCACGATGCCTGGATGCGTACTGTGGAGGTAATTGATGAAGGTGTCTCTGCCCTTCTTGGGGACCACTATTCAATTGCCCCACAGAAGTCAGTCTGCTTGTATAGACATTTCATCTTTGCACCGCTGGAACGGCTTTATGTCTTCCTGCATTTCCACTGGGACACTGGACGAGCTCCCGTGAAGCACACAGCTTTTGACTAGAGATAATAAGGGGTCCTGGCTTGTCCAGGTTTTGATCTGCTGGGCAGTGACGGGTGATTGCTCACACTCAAATGCTTCCATAACCATGACTAGATCTGCAGGCTGTGCCGTTTCCACCCCCGTGGTGGGCAATGGCAGCCTACTGAGAGCATCGGCACAGTTTTCCGTGCCTGACCTGTGGCGGATGACGTACTTGTATGCGGACAACGTGAACGCCCATCTCTGGTATGCGTTGGTATTTATCTCTTTACTCTCCATAAACAGGCTTATAAGTGGCTTATGGTCGATTTCCAATTCGAATTTTAGCCCAAACAGGTATTGATGCATTTTCTTTACCCCATAGACACACGCTAACGCTTCTTTCTCAATCATGCTGTAGGCTCTCTCAGCCTTAGACAGACTCCTGGATGCATAAGCAACCGGTTGCAGTTTCCCAAAATCATTAGCTTGTTGCAATACACACCCGACGCCATATGACGACGCATCACATGCTAGTACCAAACGCTTACATGGATCATACAACACAAGCAATTTGTTTGAGCATAACAATTTTCTCACTTTTACAAAGGCATTTTCTTGGCTTTTGCCCCAAAACCATTCGTCCCCTTTCCGTAGTAAGACATGTAGTGGTTCTAACAGTGTGCTGAGACCCGGTAAGAAGTTACCAAAGTAGTTCAGGAGTCCTAGAAACGACCGCAGCTCCATCACGTTCTGTGGCCTCGGTGCGTTCTCGATTGGACCCGCCTTCACGTTGGTGGGCCTGATGGTGTCCGCCGCAATCCTCCTTCCCAAGAACTCCACTTCAGGCGCCAGGAAAACGCACTTTGAGCATTTTAACCTGAGCCCCACGCGGTTGAGTCGACTAAAAACCTCCTCCAGGTTCTGCAGGTGCTCGACTGTGTTCCGACCTGTGACCAAGATGTCGTCCTGGAAGACCACGGTGTGCGGGACCGACTTCAGTAAACTTTCTATGTTTCTCTGGAATATCGCCACCGCTGATCGGATTCCAAACGGGCATCTGTTATAAACAAAAAGACCTTTGTGCGTGTTGATGCAGGTGAGGGCCTTCGATGATTCCTCCAGTTCCTGCGTCATGTAGGCTGAAGTCAGATCCAGCTTCGTGAATGGCTCTCCTCCCGCCAGCGTTGCAAGAGGTCGCCGGCCTTTGATAGTGGGTATTGGTCCTGCAGAGAGAAACGATTGATAGTTACTTTGTAATCGCCACAGATTCTGACGGTGCCGTCTCCCTTGAGGACTGGGACGATAGGACTCACCCACTCGTTGAACTTGATCAGTGAAATGATGCCCTCTCTTTGCAGCCGGTCGAGCTTGATATCTACCCTTTCTCTCATCATGTACGGTCCTGCTCTCGCGTTGTGATGGATGGGTCGTGCCCCCGGAATTAGGTGGATCTGCACTTTTGCTCCTTGCAATTTCCCGATGCCTGGTTCGAACAGCGAAGGAAATTTATTTAAGACCTGGGCACACGAAGTGTTGTCAGCGGGCGATAGCGCTCGGACACCATCCTAGTTCCAGCGTATCTTTCCCAGCCAGCTCCTGCCAAGCAGAGTGGGACCATCGCCCGGTACCACCCAATGTGGTAGCTTGTGCACCGCTCCATCGTAGGAAACCTTTTCGGTAGCTCTGCTGATTACAGGAATCAGTTCTTTTGTGTAAGTTCTTAGTTTCGTGCGAACTGGAGCTAAGACTGGCCTTGAGGCCTTGTTGCACCACAGTCTTTCGAAAGTCTTTATGCCCATGATGGACTGGCTCGCGCCTGTGTCCAGCTCCATTGACACCGGGAGCCCATTTAGTTCAACATTCAGCATTATCGGGGGACAATTCGTGGTGAATGTGTGCACCCCATGTACCTCTGCCTCCTCGGTTTGAGGCTCTGGTTCGTCGTGATCCTCTGTGGATCTGTCCTCCTCTGCAACATGGTGGTTTGCAGGTTTAACAGGATTTGCAGCTTGCCTGCACACTTGTTGGAGGTGTCCCATTGTTCCACAGCCCTTACAAATGTACCCTTTGAATCGGCACGAATGTAAACGATGATCACCCCCGCAGCGCCAACAAGGTGTTAATGGCCTTGCATTCATCACCCTTGATGGTGGACTCTGAGACATTTGCGGATGTGCAGCTGCAAGTATGTGTGACCTGCCCTGTACGTTAAGATTCGAAAACAACATCACTTTGTTCACAGTACTTGTAGCAGCACTTGTGTGCTGAGAGATTTGCTTAGCATTGTCATTGGTGGCAATAAATGGCTAGGCTATTGCTATGGCCTTACTCAAGGTTGGGGTCTCTACAGTCAAAAGTTTGCGAAGTATAGTTTCATGGCCAATGCCAAGTACGAAAATGTCTCTGAGCATGTGCTCCAAATATCCTTCAAATTCTCAATGTCCTGCAAGATGTCTTAGCTCGCCACTTCCTGGCCTTCAGACCTTTTATAGGTGTAGAATTGGTACCTCGCCATCAGAACGCTTTCCTTCGGGTTCAAATGCTCTTGGACCAGTGTGCACAAATCGTCGTACGATTTCTCTGTGGGTTTCGCTGGAGTGAGCAGATTCTTCATGAGGCCATACGTTGGTGCCCCACAGACGGTGAGGAGGATCGCCCTTCGTTTGGCAGTGTTCTCTTCTCTTCCCCATCTAGCTCGTTGGCTATGAAGTATTGGTCAAGTCACTCCACAAAAGTTTCCCAATCATCTCCCTCTGAGAATTTCTCCAGGATGCCAACTTTAGGTGCGCTATCTCTATTTCGTCGCCAGTTGTTATGTATGGAGAAAGAGTCAGACTGAACACTGTGAGCTCAAAGTAAAATGTGACCTTAGTCTTTTATTGCAGGTCTCTAGAGTGCCTCTCCAACCTGTGAAGCCTCCTTAAATACCTGTGCTCCCAAGGAATATGGGATCCCTTGGGACTCCAGGGGATGAGCCCTCTGGTGGCTGTACAGAGTAAATACAAGTTTACATATATAACAGGAAAACATAGAAACATAGAAAATAGGTGCAGGAGTAGGCCATTCGGCCCTTCTAGCCTGCACCGCCATTCAATGAGTTCATGGCTGAACATTCAACTTCAGTACCCCATTCCTGCTTTCTCGCCATACCCCTTGATCCCCCTAGTAGTAAGGACCTCATCTAACTCCTTTTTGAATGTATTTAGTGAATTGGCCTCAACAACTTTCTGTGGTAGAGAATTCCACAGGTTCACCACTCTCTGGGTGAAGAAGTTCCTCTGCATCTCGGTCCTAAATGGCTTACCCCTTATCCTTAGACTGTGACCTCTGGTTCTGGACTTCCCCAACATTGGGAACATTCTTCCTGCATCTAACCTGTCTAACCCCGTCAGAATTTTAAATGTTTCTATGAGGTCCCCTCTCATTCTTCTGAACTCCAGTGAATACAAGCCCAATTGATCCAGTCTTTCTTGATAGGTCAGTCCCGCCATCCCGGGAATCAGTCTGGTGAACCTTCGCTGCACTCCCTCAATCGCAAGAATGTCCTTCCTCAGGTTAGGAGACCAAAACTGTACACAATACTCCAGGTGTGGCCTCACCAATGCCCTGTACAACTGTAGCAACACCTCCCTGCCCCTGTACTCAAATCCCCTTGCTATGAAGGCCAACATGCCATTTGCTTTCTTAACCGCCTGCTGCACCTGCATGCCAACCTTCAATGACTGATGTACCATGACACCCAGGAACAATGTATTGTCATAACAGTTTCTCAGTAAATCTAATGAGCTGCTGAATTATATTTCCCTGAGGAACGGACCTTAAGTGTACAAAAACCCGTCAGTTCAATAAGCATAAGGAAAGTTAAGAAATCCTGCCACAATGGGAAGTTGCACTATATTCTTGACATTTTCTGAAGCAAAGAACTCCATATTTTGCTGTAAATATTACACACACAAGAAATGCAAATGTAATATAGTATTTGTAGTAACAACAGAAGAACTTTTTAACCTAAAGTGACAATTGCTTCCTGGCAATAAGTAATTGAATTCTTTCTTACCAACCAGAAATTTGAGGTTGTGGGTCAAATTGACTTAAATCAATCAATGGCTCATGGGTGTCAGATCAGTTCTTGAATAAGTTGTTGGATGGAGTGGGTTGTGAAAAGCCAGAGAAAATGTTTTTTCCGAACTCATCCTGCTACATTGTTGTCAATTTCCTATATTTAGTACAGAAACTCCACATTTTTAAAAGGTATCGACCCAGAATTTGCGGTCGAAGGCTTCCAACCGCAAAAATCTCTACGAAAGTACCCGGTGTTCCTGAGATCCTGGGCCGTTTGGTCTTGGGGCTCTACGCGAAGGCCTTTGTAGAGGCACATGTATCTCAGGTGTGTATGGGTTTCGTACACATCACTGGGATCACGTGGGCCAGCCCAACCTATCAGAGTAGAGATATCCCCATTCATACTTTGTGAGTTCCATATATAGGGAACCATCATAAGTATGAATGGGAATAACCCCAAAAACACTGAAAGTAACTTAAAAAAAACACATATTTCAAATGAATAAAAATGGAATTTAATGAATTATTTAAAACAAAAATGTAATTAAAAATTGTTTTAAACATATATTAAAGGGTCTAAAAATAAACTTACCTTATTTAACAGGATTTTAAATGTTTAAATTATTTGTTTTAATATATTTTTCTGTTCTTTAAAAGTCTTACGCTGATAAAAGCAGGCCTTACACCTGCTTTTTTTAGTTTTAAGAATTTGAAGGACATTCGCTGTGCAGGAGCAGGGGAAATAGCCCAACTCTTGGCCTGCGGAGGCCCTTTAGTTTCGGATGCGGTGGATCTGTCAAGGGATTTCATGACAGGTCACAAATTTTGGGTTTAGGCGCATGCGCTTCGCATACCTAAACCCGGAACTTGTGGGGACCCCACGGGCGCAAGCGCACCTCATACGCGCCCATGGGGAGCGTGATTTCAGGCCCATCGGTTTTTCTGGAGTTTTGCTGGCATTGCAGTGTAATATCAGTGTAATATCCCATTGCATATGTGGGAGAAGGTTCGCAGTGTATGACTCACAAAAAGGTGATCAGAGGGCCTAAGAGGGATCTAGAGAAAAGCATAGCTACAAAAGCTTCTTAAGAGAGAATAATCCTTTCAGTGCTACAATAGCAAGGGGACCGTTGAAAAAGAGGTGAGAATATTAAAATATGAAGTAAGCTTCAAACTGAGGATAGGCACAAGATGGTTAATGTTCGTAATGGTTTCTTCCTCAAAGTATTCACAAGGGAAGACATAAACAACATGCCCACCCGCAAAAAAGTGTACTGAAGTATAATTGAATTCTACAATATAAATGAAATGGAAGCTTAAGAGAAGCTGAAAGAGCTTAAAACAGTCCCCAGGGTTAAATTCTATTTATCTCTGAGTGTTCAGAGGCTAGCAAGGAGATTTGCGAGACACTGACATTCATTATGAGATAGTTAATGACCGCTGGGAAAATACCAGTAAATTGGAAACAAACAAACGCGGTGCCAATATTCAAAGAGGGAAATTAAACAAACACAGCAACTACAGAAACATTAGTCTTACTTCAATCCATGTAACATAATGGAATCAATTATCAAGAGTAAAATTGGATATTATCTGTACAATCACATCTTAGTAAACAGCAATCAACACAGGGAAGATCCTGCCTGACTGAACTCCATGATTTTTTTTGAGGAATTAACAACTCAAGTTGACTGTGGTAAACCCTACAATGCTTGTATGTAAGACTTCCAAAAGATATTTGAAAGATGATCAATTAAGCTGTGGAGATGCAGGGCAAAGATAAGAAACTGGCTGAACAGTAAAATAACAATGGATATTGGTTAGAATGGGAGGGGGAGAAATTCAGTTTGGGGCGCTAACTTTGAAAATTTATCGGCAGGCGCAAACGAATCCTAAATTCCTCTAAATTGGGCAGTAACGCCCCAAGAAGGAAGGGGGTAGGTAAATGAGGCACTAATGACCTCAGTGAGGCACTGCAGGGGTGCTAATAGCAGAGCGCTATCCAATTTCAGGTGATTTGTATTCAGCAGTCATCCTTTAATCCTTCACACTGATTCATTCCAGCTCTTAAAGGGGAGGTTATATCAAGCTCTACCTGCTCATTTTCACCAGTGCTGCATTTCAGGGGGAGCTGAGAGCAAGTGGTAGAAGTTTCTGGGGTGGCTGCTGCAAATCCAGCTGGAAGGGAGAGAGCACAGCCATTTAATGAGGTGGCCTTGGAGGCATTGGTGGAGAGAAGGAGGGATGCGCTCTTCTCCACAACTGGAAGGGGGCCATTGCCACAGGTCTTCAGGGCCATGTGGAGGTAAGTGGCACAGGAGGTGTTGGCCAGCACTGTAGTGGATTGAACTCTCACACAGTGCCGGATGAAGTTCAACTCCCTCAGTCGGGTGGTCAAGGTGAGCACATGATTCCACACCTCCTACATACCAGCCTCTGACCCTCTGTCTGCACACCGCACAAACCACCACTCCCCGACCACTCACCCACCAAACATGTGCAGCTACTCAAACTCACATCCTCACCTCACGCCTTGCCTACATTCACAGCTATACAATGACGACGGGCATATCTCCCACATACATAGCTGGACTCTTATACAAATTCCTTTCTTTTGCGGGCCAAGGTGGCACATAATAGAAGGAGGAGCAGAGGACTGGCAGGGATGAACCTCAGCTGCAGGAGATGTCTGACCTGGAGCAGCGAGTGCCGCGGCTCATTGGCCCGCAGGGGTTGGGTGCTGTGGCCGTCGGCGAAGTCGACCCCGCTGGGTATCTTTATCCCCTCTGTTTTTCTCATCCCACTTCCCCCTCACACCAGAAGGCTCTATCACCGTCCAGCTCCTGATACTGTCTGCATTCCTTGCTCCTGCGCTGGGTAATGCCCCGGGGACGAGCGGGCTGCAGCAAGGCCGAGGGGAAAAGGTAGCTCGGGAGCAAGCTCCCCGGAGGGAGAGTTCGCGTGAGTTCTGCTGCACAAGAGTTATATGAGGACCTCGGTGGGGAGGCATTCACAAGAAGGATGATGGCCGTGCACTCCGAGATAGGTGCAATGGCAAGGGTGTCCGAGGGCGTCTTGGCAATGGTAAGGAGTGTGGAGGTGTCCGCCTCCAACATTGTACAGAGCTCTGCGCGCACCGTGGAGACCATCATTTCCATTCTGCAGACTACGGTGAATTCACAGAGAGACCGTGCGGATCCAGACCTCTTGACGCGTGTCCTTGGCGATGTGGCAGCTTCCATTGCAGCACAGATGAGGGCAATGCAATGTCTTAGTGCTGTAATGCAGACAGTGGTTGGTGGCATGGAAGTTCAGCCTGCTCTCGTGCAGTCTCAGTTGGATGCCACGCATCTGACTACTGCCATCACTGCTGGGTCCACCACAGTTCACTGGGATCTAGCAGATTGGTGGGGATTCTGAGATGCTGCTCTGGGGGAGTAGCAGTGGGTCAGTGGAGCAGGAACCTGCTGTCCTCTCTCAGGATTACAGCATTCCTGAGCCCTCCACTGCCACTCCGCCATTGCACTTGTTGCTGCCCATCATCCAGCCAGCCCAGACTGCCACTGCCCATCCTGAGGTGGTACAGTCTACAGCCGGGCCTTCCAGGCCTAGAGCTGGTCGAGGGCATCCTGCAAGGCTATCTGTAGTCTCTGACCCCAACACTCAGCAGCCTTCCACCAGCCCTGCTGCAGCCGCAGGGGATACACTGTGAAGGAGCTCTAGAATAGGTAAAGCCAGTGTTAAGAGGGGATATAAGATATTGCACAAAGATGATTCTTAAATATAATTGTTGCTTATGATAGTGTTAAATGTTATGAGGTAAATTTTTATTGGAATGTTGCATATTTGGTGGTGTCTCTCATTTCAGTTGTGGGGCTGTGGTATGGAAGGGCGGGGAATGGATGTGCTGATGGGGACGTGCAGAGCAACTGGGAAGTGGGCTGGAAATCACTGGAACCGAAGTCTGATGAGGTGGTTGCTGACCGCCCTCGCAGAATGGCAATTGAGTAGCTTCCTCCTCCGTCGCTGCTGTTGCTGCTCCTGCTTGTCCTCCTCATCCTCCTCCTGAGGTGGTGGAGCTATGTCTGCTGGCAATGGCTGCGCCCGCATGATGGCCAGGTTGTGCAGCATGCAGCAGTCGACGACGAAAAGGGACACCTGCTCAGCCGAACACTTCAGGACTCTTCCCGAGCGGTCAAGGTAACGCAACCATTGTTTGAGCACTCCGATAGTCTGCTCAATGATGTTTCTGGTGGCAGCATGGCTCTCATTATACGAGTGCTGGGCACGAGTGTTGGGGTTGCGGAGGGGAGTCATGAGGCAGGTGGAGAGCGGATAGCCCTTGTCTCCGAGCTCTGTGACCATGTCCCTGCTGAAGCGCAGCCTTCGAACACACTGTTCCTTAGTGAAATTAACATAGGAGAACTGCTGCTGGAATACCCTGGGAGGGTAAGTTCTCCTGTTGATAGCACTGTTGGGCCTCCTCCCACTGTCCACTTTTTGCTGTCTTTCTCTCTGCCTAAGTTGCCTCTGACGGTGACGTCAGAACAGGAGGTCGAGTGCCAATACAGCCCCCATGAAAGGATATGTGTTGGACTTTCAAATCTGCCCTCTATGAAAATCATGAATGTTTAACAGCCAGAAAACTCCTTCAACTAAAAATCTCTGAAATCTGTCAAAAAGCCTGTCTATGTGGAAAAGACTAGAAAATCAAGTCCGTTGTACCCCTTAGTGGACGGAATCTGCATTGTGACTCTGGGAGAAGCTCTTCAGCCACAGGGAGAAGACGATTGAAGAGGATTCATGCGATGACTTTCCCAGTAGCCGACAGCAGGGAGATTCTTCTGTAGTTACCGCAGTTGGACTTGTCCCCTTTTTCGAAGATGGTCGCGGTTGCGGCGTCTCTTGGGATCTCCTGCCGTGCTCTCCTGCTTCCGGATGGGAGAGATGAGGTCATGCATTCCTGCCGGTGGTGCTTTACCTCCGTGCTTTGGTGCCTCGGCGGGGATTCCGTCTGCTCCTGGGGCCTTGTTGTTCTTGAGCTGACGGGTGGCCTTCTCTACCTTGTGCAGAGCTGAGGTGGTCGCTGGTGGCTTGCTCGTGCCGAGGGCGGGGTCTCGGTTGGGGGGGTCTTCGAGGTGTTCCTTCCGGCGGGCACTGGCTACCTCGGTGTCCTTGGTGGGTGCCTCTCCGTTCTTGGCTAGCAGTGGGGTGGGACCTTGGGGGCCTTGAATTTCACCGCGTGACAACTACAAGAGAAATGCAGGGAGCAGCATCAGCCCTTGTACATGGCCTTCTTTGACCTCACAAAAGCCTTTGACACTGTGAACCATTAGGGACTATGGAGCGTCCTCCTCCATTTCAGCTTCCCCCGTCACCATCCTCCGCCTGCTCCACGATGACATGCAAGTCGTGATCCTGAGCAACATATCCACCACAGACCCAATCCATGTCCAGACCGGGATCAAGCAGGGCTGCATCTCTTTTTGATCTTCCTTGTTGCAATGCTTCGTCTCAATCTCAGCAAGCTCCTCGCTGGAATGGAACTAAACTATAGAACCAATGGAAACCTGTTCAATCTTCACCGCATCCAGGCTAGATCCAAGGTCGTCTCATCCTCTGTCATCGAACTACAGTACGCGGACGGCACTTGTGTCTGCGCAGACTCAGAGGCCGAACTCCAAGCCATCGTTAACACCTTCACCGAGGCATTCGAAAGCATGGGCCATACACTAAACATCCGTAAGACAAAGGTCCTCCACTAACTTGACCCCGCCACACAGCACTGCCCCCTGGTCATCCAAATCCACAGCGCGGCCTTGGATAACGTGGACCATTTTCCATAACTCGGAGCAGCAAGGGCAGACATTGATGACGAGGTCCAACACCACCTCCAGTGTGCCAGCGCAGCCTTCGGTCACCTGAGGAAGAGAGTGTTTGAAGACCAGGACCTCAAATCTGGCACCAAGATTATGGTCTACAGGGCACACCCGCCATCCTATATGGCTCAGAGAAGTGCCATATAGGATGGCGCCATATAGGATGCAGCAGACATTTCAAAGCGCTGGAGAAGTACCACCAGCGCTGCCTCCGCAAGATACTGCAAATCCACTGGGAGGATGGACACACCAAGTTAGTGTTCTCACCGAAGCCAACATCCTGAGCATTGAAGCATGGACCATATTCGACCAGCTCGGTTGGGCGGGCTACATCGTCCGCATGCCCGACACGAGCCTCGCTAACCAAGTGCTCTACTCCGAGCTCCGACACGGCAAGTGAGCCCCAGGTGGGCAGAGGAAACATTTCAAGGATCCCCTCAAAGCCTCCTTGATAAAGTACAACATCCCCACCAGAACCTGAGAATCCCTGGCCCAACACTGCCCAAAGTGGAGGAAGGGCATCCGGGAGGGCGCTGAGCACCGCGAGTCTTGTCGCCAAGAGCATGCTGAAATCAAGCGCAGACAGTGGAAGGAGCGTTGGCAAACCAGGCTCCCCACCTACCCTTTCCTTCAACCACTGTCTGCCCCACCTGTGGCAGAGACTGTAATTCCCACATTGGACTATACAGCCACCTGAGAACTCACTTTTAGAGTGGAAGCAAGTCTTTCTCGATTTCGAGGGACTGCCTATGATGATGATGATTACCTACAGATGTGAAAGGAGTTAAAAGTTGGGATTATTCCATTTATTCTGGTGAGCCAGATAGTCTTGTTACAAGTAGAGTACCAGTAACAAATCTTATATCAGATGTACCACGAACAAGTCAAAGAGAAAGTCAGAATTTAAGTCATAGTCCGAGTCAGGCAGACAAACAGGGGCAGATTTTCATCGACGCCCGCAGCCACCGACGTTCCGCCGGAAATGGCCGTTTTCTGGGCGATTCCTCTGGAACCGCCCATCTCCTGTCGAAGTTCTGCCCAGTGGGCTCTTGGTGTGCAAGGGTTCCGCCCACGTCACGACATCCCGCCCGCCCATGCCGGATGTATGTTGAAAGGTCAAAATTCACGGGAACCCCCCAGTGTTTGGGCTCATTGGAAAGGAAATTTAACTTGGGACTATCTACTGGAAAGTTTGAAATCCTAAAGTGCTTATGGAAGAAACTACGAACTTTAATCAAATTTTGGACTTTTACAAGACAAATTCAAGTCTGTGGGCAGGCCTAAGGAACTAAAGAAGCCCACTTGATCATTGGAGCTGTTTGGGTGTTGGGACTAAGGTAAATTGTCTGGAGAAATGGATATTCGAAAACCCTTCTCCACAAGAGGCATTTACATTACAGCAATAACTCAGAGATGGCCAGCCATCAAACTAAACCGAGAAAAGCCATCTTCAACATGAATAAAAACAAAAGGGCCCACTACAGCCTGTATGCGAAAACCAAGCACGAAAGGACATTGCGATTACCAAGCTAATATTTCCATCAGGAAACAGATTTAGAAGAGTGACCCACCCAAGACATATTAACTTTTACCGAGTCCGCCAAAATATTACGAAAAAACGCCAAATTTAAACAAAGAATTTTGGACTGATTTCGCACGAAGATTAGGACAACTCAAACCATATAACTGGCCCCCTGTTTTAACAGAGGGTATGCCATACAACCAAGGGTATGCCATACTATGCCTGGTACCATACTACGCTTATGTCATCAAGAAGGGGGAGAAACCAACGCGACAGTTGTAAACTAACTTCTCCAGCCTCGAAGTCCTGAAGGAAGGAAGAACATCACCATCGCGGCAGCAACCGGCCACAGCCAACGTGGTACCACCGAAAAACCACCGCGATCGACCAAGCTCAAAACAAAACTCCAACAGAAAGAAACCGAAGAATCGAAAGTTTCCACTCTACAATCTAAGTCCTGACTACCAACAGGTGAAAACATTCCCTAAAGAGACTTTGAAAACATTACCTAAAGAGAGTTCAAACTGTCACAGGATGGGAGAGTGGAGAGCACCAGTTCAAACTGTCACAGGAGCATCCAGTCGTGCCCCGGTAACTGCCCCCAAAGGAAGTGGAGTGTGGGAAATTGCACTCCGCTTCCATTGAGGGGTGGTAAGGCCAATTCTGCGGCAGGAGCAGGACTTCCACGCTGGGGGCTAAAATTCCCGGCCCCAGAAGGTTACCGCCCCCAAGATGGGAGCCTGTGCGGGAAGGCAGAGGGAAGACGGGGGCGGGGAATGTAGGGGAGAGTGGTGGAGGTAGGGGGGCGGAGATACCCAGGGCGGGGGACAGGAGGGGCCACATTGCAGCAGAGGTCTGGGGGGGGCGAAGTGTGTTGGAGGGCCGGGCCTGGGGGCTCTGTGCGGGGAATGTTCAGAGTGGGGTGGACGGATTGACTGCGCAGATGGCGATTGGTGGATGTGGTGTGGTTGGCGTTGCGGGGGCGTGGCTCCGGGGTGGCCGGGGCTGGGGGCTCGACATCCGGGAGTGTTCAGCATTTGGGATGGGACGAGACGGGTTGGGTGCGGGGGGAGTGTTCCCGGTGTTGGGTGGGTCCGGAGCCGGGGGTGGGGGCACACTCTTGGGATGGGGGGTAGGCTGTTTGGGGCTGGGATTGGGAGAGACTTCTTCACTCAGGGAGTTGTTGGCCTGTGGGGTTCCCTGCCGGGAGTTGTTGATGCCAGTTCATTGGATGTGTTCGGGAGGTAGTTGGATGTGGTCCTTGCGGCTGGGGCGGGTCGGGGGTTGTGGAGGGGGCGTGGGGGGGAGGTGCTGGGGTGGGTGATCAGCCATGATCTTGTTGAATGGCGGTGCAGGCTCGAAGGGCCGAATGGCCTACGCCTGCACCTATTTTCTATGTTTCTATGGCAGATACACCTGTTCCTCACCTGTCAAAGGTCAGCCACCATCACTGGCAATAAATCTCAGACTTGCCAGCGAGATCCTGAGAATGAATCTTTTAAAATTGTTTGTCTAATATAGTCTCTCTCATGCAATATCAATTCGAGACCAACAAAATAGTATGTTGAAATTCGCAAAACTGTTTACTTAAATGAGACTTTTATAAGGAATTCATGAAGCACTATTTACTGGTGATTCAATTTGTAAAATAAGAACATAATAAGAATTAGGAACAGGAGTAGGCCATCTAGCCCCTCGAGCCTGCTCCGCCATTCAACAAGATCATGGCTGATCTGGCCGTGGACTCAGCTCCACTTACCCGCCCGCTCCCCATAACCCTTAATTCCTTTATTGGTTAAAAATCTATCTATCTGTGACTTGAATACATTCAATGAGCTAGCCTCAACTGCCTCCTTGGGCAGAGAATTCCACAGATTCACAACCCTCTGGGAGAATAAATTCCTTCTCAACTCGGTTTTAAATTGGCTCCCCCGTATTTTGAGGCTGTGCCCCCTAGTTCTAGTCTCCCCTACCAGTGGAAACAACCTCTCTGTCTCTATCTTGTCTATCCCTTTCATTATTTTAAATGTTTCGATAAGATCACCCCTCATGCATTAACTTTGCCTTGTTTGTTGCAGTCAATTTGAAATTATTTAATTTACGCATGAGTTGGGTAAACCCAGCATAAATCCATTCTCAATTAATAATACACATTATTTGATATCCATTTTATGGCATAGAGCAGGCCAGTTAGTGGGCACCTTATAGAATTGAAAAGTAGGGAAGTTATGCTAAACTTGTATCGAACCTTGGTTAGACCACGGTTAGAGTACTGCGTACAGTTTTGGCCGCCATATTATAAAAAGGATATAAGAACATAAGAAATAGGAGCATGAGTACACCATATGGGCCCTCGAGCCTGTTCCGCCATTTAATACAATCATGGCTGATCCAATCATAGACTCAGGTCCACTTCCCCACCTGCTCCCCATAAACCCTTATTCCCTTATCGGTTAAGAAACTGTCTATTTCTGTCTTAAATTTATTCAATGTTGCAGCTTCCACAGCTCTCTGAGGCAGCGAATTCCACAGATCCACAACCCTCTGAGAGAAGAAATTTCTCCTCATCTCATTTTTAAATGAGCGGCCTCTTACTCTAAGATTATGCCCTCTAGTTCTAGTCTCCTCCATCGGTGGAAACATCCTCTCTGCATCCACCTTGTCAAGCCCCCTCATAATCTTAAACGTTTCGATAAGATCACCTCTCATTCTTCTGAATTCCAATGAGTAGCGGTCCAACCTACTCAACCTTTCCTCATCTGCGGAATCAAC
This sequence comes from Pristiophorus japonicus, assembly GCF_044704955.1. Taxonomy (NCBI): domain Eukaryota; kingdom Metazoa; phylum Chordata; class Chondrichthyes; family Pristiophoridae; genus Pristiophorus; species Pristiophorus japonicus. The sequence goes on from NC_091989.1 coordinate 152,837,093, forward strand.
CTAGTGAACCTTCTCTGAACTACCTCCAAAGCAAGTATATCCTTTCATAAATATGGAAACCAAAACTGCACGCAGTATTCTAGGTGTGGCCTCACCAAAACCCTGTACAACTGTAGCAAGACTTCCCTGCTTTTATACTCCATCCCCTTTGCAATAAAGGCCAAGATTCCATTGGTCTTCCTGATCACTTGCTGTACCTGCATACTATTCTTTTGTGTTTCATGCACAAGTACCCCAGGTCCCGCTGTGCTGCAGCATTTTGCAATCTTTCTCCATTTAAATAATAACTTACTCTTTGATTTTTCTTCCAAAGTTCATGACCTCACACTTTCCAACATTATACTCAGTCTGCCAAATAAAGAGGCACTGGAGAGGGCGCAGAGAAGATTTACAAAGATGATACCAGAAATGCGAAGGTTTATATATCAGGAAAGGATGAACAAGTTGGGTCTCTTTTGTCTTGAAAAAAGAAGGCTGAGGTCTTAAAAATTATGAATATTATTGATAGAGTGGCTACAGAGAGAATGTTTCCACTCGTGGAGAAGAACATAACTAGAGGCCATCAATATAAGATAGTCACCAAGAAATCCAATAGGGAATTCAGAAGAAAATGTTTTACTCAAAGAGTGATGTGAATATGGAACTCGCTACCACAGGAAGTGGTTGAACCAAATAGTATAGGTGGCATTTAAGGGGAGGCTAGACAAGCATATGAGGGAGAAGGGAATAGAGGGTTATGCTGATAGATTTAGATGACGAAAGATGGGAGGAGGCTCGAAAGGAGCATAAACGGGGGCGTGGACTGGTTGGGCCGAATGGCCTGTTTCTGTGCCGTGTATCCTACGTAACCTTGTTGATATGAATACCTGTTAAAGGAACAAGTTTTTGAAGGTAGTATCCATTCCAGAGCTCATAGGTCAATAAGCAGAAAAAATAAAATTGTGGATCAATACAAATCCTACACAAATTATACAAGCATTTACCCCCCATTTTCTCTCCTCCTCTCTCTTGTGGGCAGTGACTCCAGTGGCATGTGTAGGCCAAGATAGGATGGGTAATTTTTTGATGCCATACCTATGGGACAATGTACAGTAGACACCTCACAGCACTGGAGAAGTACCACCAACGCTGCCTCCGCAAAATTCAGCAAATTTATTGGCAGGATAGGTGAACCAATTGCAGCGTTCTCTCTCAAGCCAACATCCCCAGCATCGACACGTTGACCACGCTTGATCAGCTCCAATGGATGGGCCACATTGTCCACATGATTCTAGACTCCCGAAACAAGCGCTCTACTCCGAGCTCCGTCACGGCAAGCGAGTCCCAGGAGGACAGAGAAAACGCTTCAAGGGCACCCTCAAAGCCTGCTTGAAAAAATGTAACATCCCCACCGACTCTTGGGAATCCCTTGCCCAAGACCGCTCAAAATGGAGGAGAAGCATCGAGAAAGTGCCGAACACCTCGAGTCTCTTCGTCGGGAGCAAGCAGAAATGAAGTACAAACTACGGAAGGAGCGTACGACAAGCACCCCATCCACCTGTCCCTTCGATCATCACCTGCCCCACCTGTAACAGAGACTGTAGGTCCTGCATTAGTCTCATCAGTCACCTTAGAACTTATCTTAGTGTGGAAGCAATACACCCTCGACTCTGGGGGACTGCCTAAGAAGAAGAAGAGAAGACCCCCATTGGGGACCTGTGATCACACGGATCAAGATTCAGAGAATCAGGGTCACACTGTTGTAGACGTGTCTCCGACCCATGCTTCCTGTCAGCGTGGATCACTGCTGGGAGCACAGCGTCACGACATTACTTCCTGAGAGTATTCAGTCATGTTGAGCATCACGGGAGAGCCCAATCCTGTGCTCAGCGAGAGTACACTATCCAGTAGGAGTTGCTGGACAGTGGGCAGGAGCAGGAGATCTGGTTGATTTTCTGCCTCCCTAGCCCAGACATACAAAATCATGCTTTAGACCACCACCTGGTTTGTGTAGCACAGCAACATGTTCCCATTACCAGCTAAGCCACCAGGAGGAGCTTACATAACTATCTCTACCTGTATGCTTCTGGTGACATTAAACCATAGTATTAGTTCCTATCATCATGTGTTTAATACAAGAACTTATCTGGATTATGTTTACTTTTATGAGTATTTTGAGAATTCTAAGCAATTACTAACATTACTAATAAAGGCAGTTAATTGAACAGCAGCATGCTTCAAGCATTAGTACGTAATGAAATTGTTGTTTCTATTGAAGTAAACATCACTGACAATCAATAACTAGACAACTTTCAAAATTGTTTTGCGGTCATTAAGTCGATATGTAAAAATAATTTAAATGTGATCATTTCTTCAGGAAGAAGTATCCTGTACGAAGCCAGCTCTGAGTATATTCCATTTAACTATCTCTTATAAACAGAGGTGGCTTATGCAAATTCTGTCACACATTAGGTATGTTCCAACAGCATCGAAAGGCAGCACAATTTCTTAAAACCTCTCACTCCCAAAATTAGGTTAAGTAATCTTTGAGGATTTTTTTTTGTAAATGAAGCAATATTTTCCTTCGTTTTTATCAGTTTTATTTTGTTTACAGTTTCTGCTTTCACTGAAGCAAAGGGGAAGGGAAAAAAAACCAATAATACAACAGTACTGGAAGAAATCCACAGCCTTTGGCAGATACCAGGCGTACAATATAAATAAATGTTAGCCTTCAAACTGTTAAAGCGATGCAAACAACCACCACCTAATTTAAAATTACATAAAATTAGTGCTTCATAGAGCTCTTCAGGGCAGCCAGCTGTTGCAACACACACTGGCAACTGCAAAGAAAACCTGTAATTAAGTTTGATGTTAAATTAAATCTGTGATTTTGCTACAGCTTCCAATATAAACCAGCTAGAATTTCAGTCAAGCATAAAGTGCAATTAAAGTATGTCCTTAAGGTGGTTGATGGTGTTTGGGGGGAGGGGGGCGGTTTGCGTGATGCTGGATGCACCCTCAAATAAGGTGAATTCAATCAGATGGACTCTACTTAGAATCAACAAATCATACTGCACAGAAGGAGGTAATTCGAATCATCGTGCCTGTGCCAGCTCTTTGAAAGAGCGATCCAATTAGTCCCACATCCCTGCGCTTGCTCCATAGTCCTGCAAATCTCTCCTTTTCAACTATATAGCCAATTCCCTTTTGAAAGTTCCTATTGAATCTGCTTCCGCCTCCCTTTCAGACAGTGCATTCTAGATCCTAACGGCTCGCTTTGTAAAATAATTTCTCCTGATCTCTCCTGTGAGTTTTTTGCCAATTATCTTAAATGTGTGTCCTCTGGTTATTGACCTTTCTGCCACTATTAGCTGAAAGATAATTTAATTGTCTGGTTTATCTGGATTGACCATATCCCCGTTGTCCTCAGCAGAATGTTAGTCTACCTGCATAGGATAGCTTCAGACCGAATATAAAGCTCTGAATAAAAGTCTCTGAACAGAGCTATGATTAGTAAAGAGACAGGGTTGATTTTCCTGGCACTCTCTGCACCAGCACTGGGGTGGCATAGTACAGTCTGAGTGCAGTGCTGAGGGAGCTCTGCACTGTCGGAGGTGCCGTCTTTCAGATGAGACGTTAAACCGAGGCCCCGTCTACTCTCTCAAGTGGATGTAAAAGATCCCATGGCATTATTTCAAAGAAAAGCAGGTGAGTTACCCCGGTGTCCTGGCCAATATTTACTCCTCAATCAACATAACAAAAAAAAACAGATTATCTGGTCCTTATCACATTGCTGTTTGTGGGAGCTTGCTTGTACGCAAATTGGCTGCTGCGTTTCCTACATTACAACAGTGACTGCACTCCAAAAGTACTTCATTGTCTGTAAAGTGCTTTGAGATGTCCAGTGGTCGTGAAAGGCGCTATATAAATGCAAGTCTTTATTTTACTCACCGCCTGTCTGGGCCAAGCTGAAGAACAGCCCTCAGAAGTCCTACAGGCCTGACAATTGTCCAGAAAGGTTGTTTTAATATAAAAATGCCCACTCATCTTTGGGCCTGATTTGGCTTGTTGCCAGTCCCCATCAGGACCCCCAGTTTGAGGGGGGTCGCAATGCAAGCCCCCATGTCAGTTTTGTGGGGCACACCTGCGTCTGGGTACAGTAATTTGAGACAGGCTCCTTTGTGCCTCAATTACTTCGGACATGTGCGAATTAGAGGCACAGGCCATGTTTCACTCCTTGGAGGAACCCCCCCCTGGAAATCCCAGGGCAATGTAACAGGGGCAGAGATCAGGTCAAATGGCACCTCCATCCTCTTTCTCTTAGCCTTTTCACCTTGAAAATGGCCGTTCCCCGGGGGCAAGGTAAGGGCAATCTGTGTCGAGTGCTGCTAATCTCTTTTTAAAAGTAGGTATTGTCTTGGAATTATATTATAATATTAAATGCGCTACACAGGTCTCACGTTTCATTGAGTACTCATTTTAAGTACCTGCAGTACCTGTGATATGTATTTTCAGTGTTAAAGGAAGAGAGAAGCAGAAGAGGTCAGAGAGGGGAGCAACAAGAATTATGGGGAGAGAAGAGAGAGACTGAATCAGAAGGGGAGAGATAGAGATAACGAGAAACACAAAAACATCACACACAAGTAAGAACATCTGAAATCGTCGGCAATGCTACAGGAGATTGACTAGTCACAAACTTTTCTGACATCAAAGTTGCAAGTTACGCCAACACCTTTAAATTAAAAAAGGCAGGTTATTGATGGTTTAGAAAGTTAAGGTTTTCAGCTTTGAAGTTTCAGTTGTTTGAAACAGCAAAGTTTTGAAGCCCTGACCAACATTTTGACCAACAGAATGGGGAGATTTCTGCTGGGGGGAGATCAGAGTCAAGGAAATGAGGTCAGATGTAGACTAGAACAGGAATGCCAAGACCGAAGTTGAGCCTTTGAACTTCAGCCAAAGAGATTACGTTTGGAGCTTGACAGCGCCGCTGACTTCCGAGTAAAGATGACAGGAACAGCATTTTACGAGATACTTATAAACAGAAATATGCAATAACATGATTTGTGGCTAAAGGAAACAAGAAATTTAGTTCTACTTTTATCCTCGTTGACAAAAATACAATCATTTTAATCAACAATGATCGTCCTCTTCACTTTAGCCAATGAAATGCCGCACCTCTCCTCCAGCATAAATGTTCCCAGTAACCAACATAGTAGTAGTGAAAACAACATTTTCAGAACAGACTGCTCCTGGAACTGAGCCAGATGGAAAGATTTCGGAAAGGTCAACAACGGCTCTTAAGTTCTTCTTTCACAGAAATATCTTTACATTTATAGTCAGCTTGAAGGTATATTCATGCTAAAATGATATAAGAACATAATAAGAACATAAGAAATAGGAGCAGGATTAGGACATTTGGCCCATCAAGCCTGCTCCGCCATTCAATAAGACCGTGGCTGATCTGATCTTGGGCTCAGCTCCACTTTCCTGTGTAAAGTCCTGTCCCCTCAGTACAGATTCACACGAGGCATGTAGTGAAGTCAAGGTCACTCTGGACCTGCACCTTTATTTCACAGCTCTGGAATGCTGCACTTGCCTGAGACCTGTCCTGATATACCTGTCTCTTGCAAGTGCACCCCTGGTGGTAAGGTATGCTGGTGGTTACTGGTCATATCTTATTACAGTCATGTATAGCATGTTAGGATACAGTTATATATCATAATGTAAGATACATGACACCCTGCCTGCTCCCCATAACCCTTACCGGTCAAAAATCTGTCTATCTCCAATTTAACTATATTCAATGACCCAGCCTCCGCAGCTCTCTGGGGTAGGAAATTCCACAGATTTATGACCCTCTGAGAGAAGAAATTCCTGCTCATCTCAGTTCTAAATGGGTGACCCCCTATTCTGAAACTATGCCCCCTAATTCTAGATTCCCCCATGAGCGGAAACATCCTCTCTGCATCTACCTTGTCGAGCCCCCTCAGTATCTTATATGTTTCAATAAGATCACCTCTCATTCTTCTGAACTCCAATGAGTATACGCCCAACCTGCTCAACCTTTCTTCATAAGTCAACCCCTTCATCTCAGGAATCAACCCACTGAACCTTCTCTGAACTGCCTTCAATGCAAGTATATCCCTCCTTAAATAAGGAGACCAAACTGTACGCAGTACTCTAGGTGTGGCCTCACCAATGCCCCTGTACAGTTGTAACAGGACTTCCCTGCTTTAATACTCCATCCCCTTTGCATTAAAGGCCAACATTCCATTTGCCTTCCTGATTACTTGCTGTACCTGCATAACTTTTTGTGTTTCATGCACAAGGACCTACAGATCCTTCTGTACTGCAACATTTTGTAATTATTCTTCATTTAAATTATAATTAGCTTTTTTAATTTTCCTGCCAAAGTGAATAACCTCACATTTTCCCACATTATACTCCATCTGCCAAATGTTTGTCCACTCACTTAGCCTGTCTATTTTCCTTTGCAGATTTTTTGTGTCTTCCTCACAACTTGCTTTCCCACCCATCAGCAAACTTGGCTACATTACACTTGGTCCCTTCATCCAAGTCATTACTAAAGATTGTAAGTAGTTGAGGCCCCAGTACTGATACCTGTGGCACCCCACTAGTTACTGTTTGCCAACCGGAAAATGACCCATTTATCCCGACTCTCTGTTTTCTGTTAGTTAGCCAATCCTCTGCCCATGCTAATCTATTACGCCCAACCCCGTGAACTTTTATCATGTGCAGTAACCTTTGAAGAGATTGCAAAGTCTCTGTTTAAAGAATGGACTCAGTCAAGAATATTTTGTGGACTTTATGGGGTTTTTTTTCTCTGAGGGTACTTTCTCTGTGATGGGGTCACCCTGTGCAGATACGTGAAAAGACTGGTTTGTTAAAACTCCAGAGACTTCATGGCAGTTGGCTGTGACAAAGAACTGTCGTCATCCAGAATGTACGGTTCGCCTTAGCAAAAGGAAAGGGGCTCAGATATCTGAGGCATGCATAAACTATTGGAAAACCACTCTAATATGCAAAGGCACTTCTCACCTCCATCTCAGAAGAGAAGCAGAACAATGGACCCACTAGCCTGGCCAGACCAAGAGGGGTCAGTTCTTCCACATACAAAAGCCAAGAGATGTCCCAAACCCAGGGCCATCAGTCCAATACACATGGGTCTGATGGCCCATCACCGACTAAGCACCGGAGTACTTAGAAGCAAAAGGATTTCAAAGATTGGCGGGAGAGGTAAGGGCAGCAGGACACCTTTAAAGATAGACTCTTTTCCACCATTCTCTAGCGTTCTGGAGCGTTCTCCAGCGTTCGAGCGTTCTCCCTCTCTCTCTCTCTCTCTCTCTCCACCAAGACCGACGTGACAAGAAGAAGGACCAGCTGAGCGATCGAGACCAACTGGTAAGCATGGTCGCGAGTGTTCCAAGCCGGTAACCAGAGAACCAGGCGAGCTGTGTGGGGCGCAAAGGGCTCAGAGTTTTTTTGGAAGTGAAGCTTTTTCGGGCTATTCTGGGGAGGGAGCTTCATGCGACTGGGTAATTCACTGGAAAGGGGGAGTTAGACTCCACCATAGCAACAAGGAAATTACTGCATGTCACCGGTCCTCAGTGTTATATGTTGTTTTAACCTGGATCTTATTCTCCACCGAGACAGTGATTTAGTTTAGTAGTGCATGTTTTAGCCAGTGTATGTTACACCAAATAAATAAGTGTGATTTTTCACTGAAGTATTCCTGTCCATGACTTATTCCATTTACACTCTGAATAATAATCCCCGGGTATAGAATTCTCGTAAGGCGGGGGTGATTTGAACCGTCCATCTAGCCATTGGGCTAGGATCAAAACTGCTTACACCTTTTATGTGGCACCTTATCGAATGCCTTCTGGAAATCCAAATATACCACATCCACTGGTTCCCCCTTATCCACCCTACTTGTTACATCCTCAAAGAACTCCAGCAAATTTGTCAAACATGATTTCCCTTTCATAAAACCATACTGACTCTGCTTGACTGTATTATGCTTTTCTAAATGTCCTGCTACTGCTTCCTTAATAATGGACTCTAGTATTTTCCCAATGACAGATGTTAGGCTAACTGGGCTATAGTTTCCTGCTTTTTGTCTACTTCCTTTTTTAAATAGGGGCGTTACATTTGCGATTTTCCAATATGCTGGGACCGCCCCAGAATCCAGGGAATTTTGGTAGATTACAACCAATGCATCCACTATCTCTGCAGCCACTTCTTTTAGGACCCTAGAGTGCAAGTCATCAGGTCCAGGGGACTTGTTCACCTTTAATCCCATTATTTTATGAGTACTTTTACATTAGTGATAATCATTGTTTTAAGTTCTTCCTTCCCTATAGCCACTTGATTATCCATTATCGGAATGTTTTTCGTGTCTTCTACCATGAAGACCGATACAAAATATTTGTACAAAGTCCCTGTTCCCCATTATTAATTCCCCAGTCTTATCCTCAAGGGGATCAATGTTTACTTTAGCTACTCTCTTCCTTGTACATATACCTAATATACCTGTAGAAACTCTTACTATCTGTTTTTATATTTCTTGCTAGTTTACTCTCATAATCTATCTTCCCTCTCTATTATTTTTTTAGTCATCCTTTGCTGGTTTAAAAAAAATTCCCAATTCCCTGGCCTCCCGCTGTATGCCATTGTTTTCAATTTGATACCATCCTTTACTTCCTTAGTTAGCCACGGATGATTCTCCCTTCTCTTAAAGTCTTTCCTTCTCACTGGAATATATTTTTGTTGAGAGTTATGAAATATCACATTAAATGTCTGCCACTGCTTATCAACCGTCTTACACTTTAATCTATTTTCCCAGTCCACTTTAGCCAACTCTGCTTCCATACCTTTGTAATCGCCTTTATTTAGAATCAGGATACTGGTTTGAGATCTGACTATCTCATCCTCCAACTGAATTTGAAATTCAACCATGCTATGATCACTTTTTCCTATAGGATCCTTTACTATGAGATCATTTATTAATTCTGTCTACTACACAGAACCAGATCTAAGATAGCCTGTTAAGACATTGAGGGCTCAAGTCTTGGTGACACCCTGGAGTACACTCCATCTGTTGGGGACAAGTCTGATGCGGAAGAGGAAGAGGAGGACACTGCTGACAGCACCACATCACTGCTTCCACTCACACGCGCCAGCTCAGATACTGGGAGTACGCGGTCCGATCTAGTTCAGATGGCAGAGGGGTCTGCACTGGATGTTGCACCGGGGCCTAGCGGGCTGCAGTGTGGTGACGGGCAGAGGGAACCTCAGGTGCGAGCTCTCCAGGGGGGCGAGTCCACACCAGAGTGCTGCTGAAGAGGACTCAGACAAGCCCATCGATGTTGGGGCTTACAAAAGAAGGGTGGAAGCCATGTATTCCCAGCAGCGGCAAGGGTGCCGGAGAGGCTGTCGGAAGTGGTGAGGAGTGTGGAGGAGTCCGCCTCCCACATTGTCAATAGCTCTGCGTCCTCCATGGAGCCCATCATTGCCAGTGTGCAGGCGATGGTGGACTCCCAGAGAGACCATACGGATCCAGCTGTGCGGCCGCAACTCGCAGGTGATGTGTCAGCTGCGATTCAGCACAGGCGCAAGTGAACAAGCATATCAGTGCTGGTTTGGAGAGGATGGCCGCAGCCCTGGAAGCTCAGAATGCTCTTATGCATTCAGTGCAACAGGCCGCTGAGCGTCTAAGTGCTGTCATATCTGGTGGCTTTAAGACTATGGCTGCTCTCATGCAGTCTCAACTCAATGCCACCTGATACCTAAGTGTTGCCTTCGCGGCTGGGTCCAACACGGGCCACGAGGGACCTTCCGGTGTGGCACCACAGCACCAACCTGAGCTCCCTGAAATTGGTGGTGGTGGTAATGTGCTGCCCCCGATGAGTGACTCAGGCTCCTCGGACCAGAAAACGAATGATGCGCTCCCTCAGGATCGCAGCATTCCTGGCCCCAAACCTGTCACTCCGCCAGTGCCTCCATGCAAGGCCTCATCATTTAGAAATTATCTAAATCGAGCAGCAATGTGACGGGTCTGCATTCCCTTACAGTGTTGGAATGGCGACGACGTCTCCTGGGTGGCTGGCAACGTGCATCCTGGTCTTTCTCCTCCTCCTGCTGCTGTGCCTCCTCCTGAAGTGCTACTGCTGGATCGATCTCCAGCAGCTGTCTCCTCATGTGAGCCAACTTATGCAGCATGCAGCAGATGACCACGAAGATGGAGACCCATTCAGGCGAGTACTGCATTGCGCCACCAGAGCGGTCCAGGCAACGGAACCTCTGTTTGAGGATCCCGGTGCAGTGCTCGATGATGCACCTGGTTGTAGAATGAACGTCGTTGTAGGCATGCTCGGCCGCAGTCCAGGGGCTCTGAAGGGGAGTCAGCAGCCAAGTAGACAGGGGATAGCCTTTGTCTCCAAACAGTCATCCACAATCCTGGTTTGGCCCGGTGAATACAGCGGGCACAGTGCTCTGACGCAGGATGAAGGAATCGTGGCTGCTGCCTGGATACCTGGCATCAACTGCCAGGATCCTACGCTGGTGATCGCACACCAGCTGGACATTCAGGGAGTGGAATCCATTTCTGTTCATGAATATCTCCGGATGGTTTTGTGGCGCCCTCAGTGCGACGTGTGTGCAGTCGATGGCCTCCTGCACCCTGGGGAACCCTGCAATCCCAACAAATCCGGCCTGCCGCTCCACCTGCTTCTCCCTGGTCATCGGGAATGAGATATATTTCAGTCTTCTCTTATAGAGAGCAACGGTTATCTGCCGGATGGAGCGATGGGCAGAGAATTGTGATATATTCGAATGTCTGCAGTTGCAGACTGGAAAGAGCCAGTAGCGTAAAAGTTGAGAGCTATGGTCACTTTTGTCTCAACGCTGAGAGCTGTCCTCAGCCTTGTGTGAGGCTCCAGATCTGGCTGCAGGACATTGCATAGTTCCCTCAGGATGTCCTTCCTAAATTGGAGCCTTTGCACACATTGCTCATCGCTGAGCTCCAGGAAGGAAAACTGACGTCGGTACACCCTTGCACGGTAGGGCCTCCTTACCCCAGGTCTGTGTAGGCCTCCTCCAATGGCAGCTGGCTGATCGCCTTTTCCCTGTTCCTGTTGATGCTCTTCAGCCTCTGCAGGCTGAAGCTGGCAAGCCTCCTTGCCCACTATCTGGTGCGGGGGAGGGCGGCAGCATACCTGACCCTCCTCCTCACACCATCTCCCTCCTGGCCAAGCTCTCTGTGTTCAGGTCTGTGGCCATCTCCAGGCCCTTCTCCCATGTTGGGCAGCCATGGTTGCTGCCTCCCTTGCCCACTGCCTCTGGATCCATTGCTGATGGCGCCACCTTCTCCTGCTTGCCTCCCTGCCTCTCACAATGTGGACAAGGTGTTCCCCTGCCAACACTGAGCCCATTGTCTGCAGACTCAACCCTCACTAGGAAGCCTCTGTGGAACAGAGAATGACACCCACAGGCCACAAGTAATCACTGAGAGTGAAAAACTTTTCCAAACTCTCCAAAAGTTCTCAGAAGTCCGCTGCAGTTTTGCAACTCCCAACAAAGAACTCCGCTAAATTTTGGTCGAAAAAAACCCGATCCCTCCTAACCTCCGTTCTCCTCTGCTGCCGGTCTCGAGCAGCCCAGCAAAGTGCTCCGACTCAAAAAAGCTGGCGGGGGCACTGCCAGGAGACAGGCAGGCATTTTTGTAGTGAATATAGATGCCGGGTGGAGTGGCAGCGGAGCGCACTCTGATTGCGTCACCACGGCCGTAAGCCCCATACCGCCGCGGAAGTCAGGGGAGCGGGGGTGCCCCAAAAACTCCCGCTCTAAATATCGGTCGTTACAGGCCTTATCCGGACCCTGAGTCACGGCCCCAATGTGCCTATTTTATTTTAACCGTCCATTTGTTTCTACAAGATGCTTGCTGCACATCTGCCAATTCAAATTTTTAGCAGCTCACGGTGGTGTACAAATGTCCTTGAAACATTCCTCTTATCAACAAACACTGCTACTGAAAGAATAGAAAATAATAAGTGGCACCCTTGGAGAAATTTAACATTTCAATTTGGGGTTTCCTTTACATTTTATTGAATCATTGTTATTATTTACTTTAGCCCTTAAGAAGTAGTTTGCTATTGTGGTTGTTTGTATTGGTTATTGAATAATATCCTTGCAATAAACCTACTTATTTGAATACATATTTATTGCAGCCTGCTGTACCAAAAAACTTCCCTTGCTGCATGGTTAGTGTCGCAGCTTTGATAAAAACCTCGATATATATATACGCCCCCTTTACCTGCCTCCCCACCCCAATGATGGGCGAGAAGGTTGGGAGATGAGTCAAAAATAATGAAATGGCGAATACATCCCCAACCCACTGCATTTTCACAGCAGCAGATTTTCTGGCATTAAGTGTCTCGCCATGCAGAGGTGGGACACTTCATTAACATATTTAAATCAGGCTCCCACAGTGCAATTGAGAGCCTGACTTAAATTCAACAGTTCCCACACGGGCTTCCCAGACCTCGGATAACCCGTCAGGGAAAGGTTCAGCCTCAGACAATTGCCAGGGAGAGGGATGGAGTCGGTGGCTAGGGAACGAGTTTTTGGCAGGGACCGAAGTCAGTATCTTTGGTCTTGCCCATATTTAGTTAGAGGAAATTTCTGCTCACATATCTATGTATTTGCTGCATATATATTGATATATTATTGAAAGCTTTGTGTCCAGCACACACTTCCTGTTTATCACACTTACTCCCTGCAATGCTTTTGCCATTCCAGGCTGTCACACCTGGGTATTATTTTCAACTCTAATTTACGTTTAATTTTCAATCCTCTTAACTTTGTTGCTGGTGCTTCTCCAAGGCCCATTTCCGAAGTACATTCCTCTCGGTGGAGCTGCCGTAAGGAGCCAGATATTTTTCCATTCACTGCGCCTTGTGGAGACAAACGAAGTAAGGTTCCACTGTGCACCCATACACTAAAGCAGCAACCAGCAGAAGGAGAGGCAGCTACCGTTTGATCACATTGATGCCTTCCCCAAGGTACACTCACTGAGCCCAAATTTCACCCTACGATTTTTTTGCCGCGCTTACCTGAGGTGCGCCGACTTTCTGCTCCCAAAACGGCGTCGAAAATGTAGCGCCGTATTCTCCCCGCTCCTTGGACCATCCTAGGCCTTGGCGTGGCGTGGCATGGCAAAAAGCAGTGGGGGCGGAGCTAGGGCCGACATGCGCAGTGGAGTTTGCGCGCATGCGCATTAGCTCATTGCCCTCCCAGCGCATCCTGGCTCCGGACCTGATGCTCGCCGCCCCTATCCCTGGCCGAAGGGACGACCCAATGCTCACCGACCCTATCCCTGGCCGAGTGGCCGGCCGCTGCCTTCCCGCGCTGAGGGCTATAAGAAATTGGTTGGTGCGGGGAGACTTTTGATCGGGTTGGGGGCAAGAGTTTTGATCAGGGGGCGGGAGGGAGGAGAATGGAAACATTGCTAGGCTTAATTTGTTTTAGGGAGATCCCTATACAGGTAAAAAAGTGATTGTGAAGGAGACCTGTAAAAATGTGCAAAGTAATGAGTGACATGAAAAAAGCCCTGTACATGTAAATAGCTGCGTGCGTTGTTTAAACTACTGTGATTGTGTGTTTGCAGAGCTCCTTTATTTTCTTTTAATCTTTCTTTAAAACTTTGTAAGTCTTGGTGCTTTAGGTGCAGGTCTTCTCCACTTCCTTCTAATTTTTATTTGTTATTGAATGCTTTTTGTGCTTTGTTTAGTGCTTTGTAAGTCTTGGTGCTTTAGAATGTACTAACCTGCACTGATTTCTTAATTCTCTGTAAGGTTTTTCTGTGCGGCGGGCGTACGTGGCTGGAAACACCCCCTTTTGAAAAAAAACTAAACTAAAAACAATCCTAATTTAACTCACTTACACTGGCGCAAATTACATGTGCAGAATGGGGATTTTTAAGATACTCCAGAAAAATCAAGTTGCTCCAAAAAAACAGAGCAACTCCTGGGGAAATTTAGGCCCACTGTATGCACGTACCTGTTTGTACACCTACCAATAAGTCTACGGCATAAATAAGAACAGTTATTAAACTTTTAATATACAATGCCAACCTCGCCAGAAAATAATGTTCATCAGTACATGTTTAAAGAGTATGTTTGATGCTTTCATTCTAAGGCAGTCAAGCATGACTCAGTTCTGTGAAAGTGATGGGAGGGTAGATGACTGGTTCCTCGGAGGCTGTGCGATGCAATTACTGCTGATGACTCTGTACAACCCCAAAACTCCAACTGAGAACAGCAATGATAAAAAAGGGAATAGATATTTGGTTGTTGAAGCAACATTTCATATCATTGGACAGTTGGTGAAGTGGGGCCTTACAGAAGCTCAGTATAATTATAACCGTATTCTGCACAATCCAGCCATGGACGAGGCTTCACCATGGATTAGGATGAGGAACAGCAGCAGCAAGCCATGGAAGACTTATACAAGCTTTCTGGTGGTTGAGAATGAGTACAAGCATTAATGGGGAATGTTTTCCTCACAATGAAAGAACACACAGGATTAAATGGGTTTATTTAGCCACATCACGGGGACAAGAGCAATATTGAAGGTGTTTATTTAGCTTTGCTGGGAGGAAGAGGCAAAAACCTTTATGGATAGGCCAGGTACACGGACAAGCAGGCAGTGATGGAACATTGCAGTCGCACTGAAGGTGAAGATTTAGAGAAGATGCAACTGCACTATTGATAAGGCTTTCAATATGAAAATAGAAGATTGCGTCGTTAAAATAAGAATTCCTGAGAAAGTGCTATAGAAAAGAGCACTACAATGAAAGTCAATTGTATGCCTAATATCTGTAGTACTAATGGTATTGCCTTTAAACCTGATGATTACACACAGAGAAAGTCATATAATAGCACAAAATAATTAGGCTGGCTGATTTGTGTGTGTAAATTTGCCATTGACACTGTTATGAGACTAAACTCGATTATCTGAAGAGTCACTGGAGCATATTCAAATTCACAGAGCTTATTGCAACTAGAAAAACAACCTCATTTGCATATATTACCTTTCATACAATTAGGTGGACCTGCACATAATCTACCAGCATTACCAATCTGATGGTGAAGATTTGTTTGCAAAAGACCTCTGACTGTATAATAAAAGTTGTATTGAAATGTATATTCCACAAAAAATGACAAAAATCATTTTCATTTAAATATACAAGTGAGAGTATATTAGGCACATATTTCATGTATTAATTCCAAAGAAAACATGTAATTTAAACAAAATGAATTACCCATTTAAATGTCAGGATTATTTCCTATCTGGCTTATTGTTTTCCCCCTTCCTGTAGTTGGCAGTGGAGCAATTCACACCATCAACTTCTTCATAGCCTATCACCACCGTTTTATGACTAGCTGACAAGATGTGAGAATTTGTTCTTCCCCGTTACTTAGTGAAATCTCAGATCCAGTCGTCTGCTCAGAACCCATGGCGCTCCCTTGACAAATGGACGTCAATGTCGGGCAGTGCTTGGGTGTAGACCAGTGACCTTCCATTTGGAATCAAACTGCTCTCCCACTTGCCCTGCCAGCCAGCAGGCAGATCAACCTCGAATGGCAGGATGGATTGCAATGCAAAGTTACAATACAAATATTTTAAGAAGTTTTGTTAAATCTATAATTCTACCAAATATTCTTCTGGTTAGTGCAGTTTAGCACACGTTGTTTAAATTGCATGAAGAATTCCACAGATTTCCTTATCCGTTCAAGCAAGGAACATAAGAACATAAGAAATAGGAGCAGGAGTGGGCCACCTGCTCTGCAATTTAATAAGATCATGGCTGATCTGATCATGGACTCAGCTCCACTACCATGCCCATAACCCTTTATTCCCTTATCGCTCAAAATTCTGTCTATCTCTGCCTTAAATATACTCAATGACCCAGCCTCCACAGCTCTCTGGGAAGAGAATTCCATAGATTCACAACCCTCTGAGAGAAGAAATTCCTCCTCATCTCAGTTTTAAATGGGCAGCCCCTTATTCTGAGACCTTGGGCTCAAATTTCCCCAAGAGTTTCCCCGTTCTTTTTTGGAGTAAGTAGCTTTTTTTGGAGTAACTTAAAAATCGCAAATTTCCCCATTTAACTTGCTCCAGTGTAAGTCAGTTAATTAGTTTTTTTTCTAGTTTAGTTTGTTCTCTCCAAAAGGGGCGTGACTAGCCACTTACACCTCTTCTGGCCATAGAAGCAAATTTGGCCAGCTGGAAGTTCTTCCAGACTAACTTAGGCCAGTGTATGTGGCCACTTTTGTAGGCACAGAAAAACCTTACTTACATTTAAGAAATCAGTGCAGGTAGCCAGAGATGGGCGGGGTGGGGGGAAGGTGAGTTAGAGGATTCTAAAGCAATGAAGACCTTCACAACATCAGCACAACATTACAACATCTTCAGCACAACAGCTACACAACATCATCAAAAATAAATGAAAGATAAATCAGCTACTAAAAATAGAGCAGTCATACCTTGCCGACTGCAGAACGCCCCTATAGTCATGCGTGCCTCCCGCTAGGGCTAGGGGCGGCAGGCACACATGACTGTAGGGGTTGTCATGTATCCTACATGGCTACTGTTGGTACTATCACAAGGTGTGCAACCAGAGGGCACAGCAGTGGGAGACTTGTAGGTTACCTGTACAGGTGTGCCTGGCCTAGTATAAAAAATATAGGTGTGATCCTCACTCTGGAGTTAACAAATAAAGAACTAAGGTCACTACAGTTCAAGTATAACACATTGCCTCGAGGAGTTATTATTAGAGCATCCAAGGACATAACAATTGGCGACGAGATTACGGAATTTCACGTGAAAATAGCTACCCTTGGCACATTGCAGCAGTTTACCGATGGTGATGATTGGGACGCCTTTATGGAGAGGCTCGACAATTTCTTCACAGCAAACGACCTGGCAGGAGCCGACCTGCTAACCAGTTGTGGGCCCACCGTCTATGGCCTCATCAGGGACTTGCTGGCACCAGCGAAGACAACGACCAAGACATACGAGGAGCTCGTAACCCTGATCCATCAGCAACTCAAGCCCAAGGAGAGCATCCTCACAGCCAGTCACCGGTTCTACACCCACTGACGGCCCGAAGGCGAGGAAATCGCGAAATATGTCGCAGACCTCAGGAGGCTGGCGGCACCATGTAATTTCGGCAACCACCTCACCGAAGCGCTGCGGGACATTTTTGTCATTGGAATCGACCATGAGGACCTTCTTCATAAGCTACTGTCGGCGGATACCACAGTCACACTGTCGAAGGCCATCTCTGTGAGCCAGGCATTCACGACCTCGACCTGCGGTTCTAGGCAGATGATTCACCCTCAGGACTCAAACTTGGCAGAGTGGCGCCATTTAGAGGCTGGACTGTAGAGCGTGAACCCTCTCAGGGGATAGAGAACAGGCCCCCAAGTCCCTTAACTCAGAGTCTGCCGAGGGGGGCTAATCAAGTAGCTCCATGCTGGCATTGTGGAGGGAATCACAGGGCTCACCAGTGCCACTTTAAAGACTATGTTTGCAAAGGCTGCAGCACAAAGGGCCACCTCTAGCGAATGTGTAAGAGAAATATGACTCACTGTGTCGATGAAGAGTCTGCAGATCGCCATGAATCCAGCGCAGATTATGAAATGATAGGCAGAGAGGCAGCTCAGCCCCACAATGAGGTATATAGCCTGTTTACCTGCGCCACCGAGTGTTCCCCGCTGAAGATGGAAGTCGAGATAGATAGCGTTCCAGTCTTCATGGAAGTGTAAACAGGGGCGAGCCAGTCAGTACAATCAAAAAGCCTTTGAGAGGCTATGGGACAATCAAGCTGAACGATCCAAGTTGGTCCCGGTTCAGGCAAAACTGCACACATACACCGATGAAATTATCCCAGTCATTGGTAGTGCACATGTAAAGGTACTCCATGATGGCGCGGTGCACAAGTTACCTTTGTGGATTGTTTCAGGTGATGGACCAACGCTGCTCGGCAGAAGGTGGATGGAGAAGATCCATGAGAAGTGGGAAGACATCAACCCTCCAGCGATCGACGTCCTCCGCGTTCGGAGGCACAGCAAGCACTCACTTGAGGGTGGACCCGACACCAGAGAGCAGACCAGCACAGCACCCAAGGCACAGACTGCTCAGCATGACTGCGTGGAGATGATCCAGCTAAGACGACCCGAACGCGACTTCCAGGCTCCAGGGGTAGGACTCCGGAGGAAGAAAATCGGATCCAAATGCGACTTCCCAGCTTCGGTGGCAGAACCCGGGGAGAACAGGATCACCGCAGTCGACATCGTGGATGGAGGAAAGATGACGCTCAGGCCATGAGGTGCAGCGCTGATGGAGCAACACGTGGCACCAAACGGAGAGGAAGATTGGGGTAAAGCAAGCAAGGCTCTCTTAAAGGAGGCCTGCAGCCACTACAATTAAAGGGACAGTTCCATACACTCAAGCAATGTAATAGCAACTGTAAGTTAGAGACAAAATGTGTAACTGAAGATCAGAGTTGTGTACATGCAATAAGCAAGGAAAAGTCACGCGATCATGCAAAATGTGTAATTGATGATCAGAGTTGCGTACATGCAACCAACGAGGAAAAGTCACGCGATCGCGATCGGAACTACAGAATATCCATCATAAGTAATGAAAAGTTGTGTGATGTAGGATTTCAACTGCACGCAGCCAATGCAGCGGGCAGACACCCACGGGAGACACAGGTCCAGCGAGCTACCCAGTGCTGTAGCCTGCATCCCGGGGACCAGAGTTATGCACCATGGAGTGTGGCCACAAGCAGCCAACACACAAAAGCAGAGCGAGCGACCTCAGCAAGGCAATGGCACCGGTATCGATACCCTGCTCCTGATCGGCTCCACCTCTCAGGCACCCAATGGCACCAAGCCTGAAAGAGCAAACTGTGCTCAGGCGCAGTCCCCAAACCCCATCGCCACCAAGGCCATATCCGGAAACAAAGGGTCACCCACTACAGTCCCCCAAAGGGAACCAGGAACAGCAAGGATCCCAAACCAAACAACGCCCAGGCCAGCGAGTCAGCAGTTCCCTGTACACTGCTAGACGACAGCTCCTCAGTGAGCAGCTATAACCCAGAGTTCAAAGAAAGGACAGAGAGGTCACAGGGATCTGTGAACCTGCCCGATGCTAGGAACCATGGCAACAGCCCCAAGAGCAGGCAACTCGAGCCAACCGGGTTCCCACTGCCAACACTGGGCACCGCGCCACCACCAGACTGCAAGGACACCATCCAGCAGTTCTGGAACTAGTTTGTCCTTACGCACTGGTCACTGCATCAATACTGTAGCTCATCAGTCTAACGTACTTGCCTCACAATGGAACCACAAATGTAATGCAACCTTGTTTTTCTGAACTTGAATGTGTTTGAAAGCAATGAGCCTTCGGCATAATCTATATGTTGGGGGTGGGGGGGGGGGGGAGAGAATGGAGTGGTCAGGAACGCCGCAAACAGCAACTACCAGCACTCTACTGCACCAACCACTCACCCAAGATTGAAACTGATGAGTTCATAATAAAGGATGAAACTGAGTACTGTGTACAATGAGCAAGTGTGACCTTAGTTCCTTTAATAAGATTTCAGAGTGCAGGTACCTCGTGGATGACCTGCTTATATACCGTGCTAAGGAATGCTGGGATCCCTTGGGACTCCAACAGGTAGGCCCTCTGGTGGTAGTGTAATACAGGTTACAAGGGTTTAAATACATAACATCACTCCCCCGTGAAGTCAAAAGTACACTTACTTACAAGATGAGACGATCTGGGGCTTTTCGCTCCTTTGTCGATCGTTTCGGTACAAATGCGGGTGTGGGTAAGTTGGTTAGTTCTTCACTGGGCTGTTGAGCAGCCGGCCTTGCCGGGCTGGTGGGGATGGTGAGTTCAGCTTCGTGGTCAACCATGATGTCAGTTGCCACTTATGTATGTGTTGGAGGGTCAAAGTTGGTGGTGGCTTCTTCATGTTGTTCTTAACTGTTGGTGAACCGCAATTTCATTTGGTCCAAATGTTTTCTGCACGTTAGTCCATTGGCCAATTTGTCCTGAAACACCCTACTCCCCTCTTTAGCTATGACCGTGCCAGCGAGCCATTTGGGACCATGTCCATAATTGAGTACAAACACAGGGTCCTTGACCTCAATATCGCGTGACAAGTTTGTGTGGTCATAGTACACATTTTGTTGATGCCGCCTGCCCTCCACATGATCATGGAGATCAGGGTGGACAAAAGAGAGCCTTGTTTTGAGCACCTTTTCTTGAGCAGCTCGGCTTAGGGAACTCCGGTGAGTGAGTGGGGTCTGGTGCGGTAGCTGAGCAGCCCTCTGGATAGTCGGGTCTGCAGGGAGCCTTCCGAGACATGCGTTTCAGGCTTTGCTTGATGGTCTGAATTGCCTGTTCTGCCTGGCCGTTGAATGCGGGTTTGAACGGGGCAGATTTGATGTGCTTGATCCCATTGCGGGTCATGAATTCCTTGAATTCAGCACTGGTGAGAAACGGCCCATTGTCGCTGACTAGGACATCAGGCAGGCCGTGCATGGCAAACATGGCTCGTAGTGGTCGTGGACGTGCTTGCAGACATTATCACACATTCAATCCATTTTGAGTAAGCATCCACAACAACCAAAAACATTTTGCCTAGAAATGGGCCCGCATAGTCCACGTGGATCCTCGACCACAGTTTGGAGGGCCATGACCACAAACTTAGCGGTGCCTCTCTGGGTGCATTGCTCAGCTGAGAGCAAGTGTTGCACTGGCCACACCGTGGATCTTGATGACTGGGGGGGCAGGGCTGTGTGGCGAGGACAGGCTGGCGGAGGATCTTTGTCTGACTGATGTTTAACATAAGGCCCATGCTTTTGTACGCCTCAGTAAATACGTCAACTATGTCCTGGAGTTCAGCCTCTGTATGTGCGCTGATGCAGGCGTCGTCCACGTACTGTAGCTCGACGACAGAGGTTGGGGTGGTCTTGGACCTGGCCTGGAGACGGCGAAGGTTGAACATGTTCCCACTGGTTCTGTAATTTAGTTCCACTCCAGCGGGGAGCTTGTCAACTGTGAGGTGGAGCATGGCAGCGAGGAAGATTGAGAAGAGGGTTGGGGCGATGACGCAGCCCTGCTTGACCCCGGTCCAGATGTGGATTGGATCTGTGATGGATCCGTTAGTAAGAATCACGGCCTGCATGTCGTCGTGGAGCAGGCGGAGGATGGTGGCGTACTTTTGGGAGCACCCAAAACGGAGGAGGATGCTCCATAGACCATCTCAGTTGATAGTGTCACAGGCCTTTGTAAGGTCAAAGAAGGCCATGTATAAGGGCTGTGCTGTTCCCTGCATTTTCCCTGCAACTGTCGCGCTGCAAAAATCATGTCCGTTGTGCCCTGTAGGGGACGAAATCCGCACTGCGACTCCGGGAGGAGCTCTTTGGCCACAGGGAGAAGACGGTTGAGGAGGACTCTAGTGACAACTTTCCCAGTGGCTGATAACAGGGAGATTCCTCTGCAGTTGCCGCAGTTGGACTTGTCCCCTTTTTTAAAGATGGTCACGATTGTCATGTATGTACATGCTCTTTGTAGCCACCAGATGGTGTCATTGTTGGAGGCCAGTGAGCAGCACGCACATTGTGCTGCTCTGGTATAAAAGGCCAGCCATTTTGTGAGTCAGGCACTTTGGGCCAAAATAAAGCAGAAGCAAGGTTGTAACTTGCTTAGTTAAACAGTACTCAATTTGAACCTTTATTGCATACATAATAACGATCGCTGCCTCTCTGAGATCTCGCGGCATGCTCTCCTCCCTCCAGACGAGAGAGATGAGGTCATGTATTCGTGCCAGTAGTGCCTCTCCGCCATACTTCAGTGCCTCAGCAGGGACTCCATCCGCTCCCGTAGCCTTGTTGATCTAAAGCTGTTTTATGGCTTTTTCTACCTCGTGCAGTGTTGGGGTTTTACTGAAGTGGTGGTGGGTAGCATTGCGGGATGAGTCGAGAACTCTCAAGTCAAAGGCAGTGTCTCGATTGAGGAGATCTTTGACGTGCTCCTTCCAGCGGGCTCTGACTGACTCGGTGTCCTTGTTGAGTGTTTCCCTGTTCTTGGCCAGCAGTGGGGTGGCACTTTGGGTATTTGGTCCGTAGGTGGCCTTGACTGCGATGAAGAATCCTCGCACATCATGGCTGTCGGCCATCTGCCGTATCTCCTGTGCTTTCTCCATCCAGCACCTGTTCTTTAGGTCCTGAGTTTTTTGTTGGACCTCAGCCTTGAGCCACCTGTAATGCTGCTTTGCTGCTCCCGAGTTGGGTTGTTGTTTAAGGCTCAGAAATGCCCTGTGTTTGCGATCTTTTAGCTCTTGAATCTCCTGATCATTCTCATCAAACCAATCCTGGTGTTTCCTTGTTGAGTGACCGAGCGTCTCTTTGCAGGCACTGATTATGGAGGCCTGGAGGGCAGACCAAGCGCTGTGGTCATTCTGCGTCTCAGGGTCATCAAGGCACGACAGGTTAGCTGTGAGGCACTGGCAGTATAGGGCTCTCTTAGCTGGGTCTTTAAGTGTTCCGGCATGAACATTGGTGATTGTGGTAGCTTGCTGAGCTTAAATTAGCTGCTACATTTTCTACATTACAATGACTACATTTCAAAAAATGACTTCATTGGTTGTAAAGCACTTTGGGATGTCTGGTGATCATGAAAGGTGCTATATAATTGCAAGTCTTTATCTTATCCTGGGAGTGTCCTTGAGCCATGCTCCCATTCCAATGAAAGGAAAATCACATGGCTTCTATAATTGGCCTGCCTGATTGTCTTCTCTATGCTCGAACCAGGCGATGCTCAATGCCCAGGCAGTAAAGACGAAAACCTTCCCCTGTAAGTGTAAAGTTCACATAATTATTGTTTTCATCTGCAACGAGACTTGTTAAAGCTGCAACAAATAATTTTAGAACTTATCACGCATACGAGATAACACATCAGCTGACAGTGTGAACTTAGTTTGATCTAACAGATTGCCAAAATTATATTGAAATTGCTGTTGGTGCACTATTTTGGTATTTTCATCATCATCATCATCATTGGCAATCCCTCAGGATCGAGGAAGACTTGCTTCCACTCTTAGCATGAGTTCTGAGGTGGCTGTACAGTCCAATACGAGAGTCACAGTCTCTGTCACAGGTAGGACAAATAGTTGTTGAGGGAAGGAGTGGGTGGGACTGGTTTGCCACACGCTAATATGGCAGGGGGATGGGAACCAATGCAGGGAGACAGAGGGAAACAAAATGGAGACAGAAGCAAAAGACAGAAAGGAGATGAGTAAAAGTGGAGGGCAGAGAAACCCAAGGCAAAAAACAAAAAGGGCCACTGTACAGCAAAATTCTAAAGGGTCATTGTGTAATAAAAAGGCAAGCCTGAAAGCTCGGTGCCTCAATGCAAGGAGTATTCGGAACCCAGGAGAGGGCTCTGAGCTAGTTAGAGTGGGTGAGAGCTCAGATGAACAGGACACCAAGAAAGAATACAAAAGGCAGCAGGCAACAGAACAGAGTAGCACTGGGGTAAGTATAAACCACAAGGTGATAGGAAGGGACAATATGTATGAATATAAAGGGGCTGCAGGAGGGGTCAAAACTAAAAATTATGGTTTAAAAACTAGTATTAAAACACTCTACCTAAACGCACGCAGCATTCGAAATAAAGTAAATGAGTTGACGACACAAATCATTACAAATGGGTATGATTTGGTGGCCATTACAGAAATGTGGTTGCAGGGTGGCCAAGACTGGGAATTAAACATACAGGGGTATCTGACAATTCGGAAAGATAGACAAGAAGGGAAAGGAGGTGGGGTAGCTCTGTTAATAAAGGATGATATCAGGGCAGTTGTGAGAGACGATATTGACTCTAATGAACAAAATGTTGAATCATTGTGGGTGGAGATTAGAGATAGTAAGAGGAAAAAGTCACTGGTGGGTGTAGTTTATAGGCCCCCAAATAATAACTTCATGGCGGGGCAGACAATAATCAAGGGAATAATGGAGGCATGTGAAAAAGGAACGGCAGTAATCATGGGGGATTTTAACCTGCATATCGATTGGTCAAATCAAATCGCACGGGGTAGCCTTGATGAGGAATTCATAGAATGCATACGGGATTGTTTCTCAGAACAGTATGTTACAGAACCTACAAGCGAGCAAGCGATCTTAGATCTGGTCCTGTGCAATGAGACAGGAATAATAAACGATCTCCAAGTAAAAGATCCTCTCGGAATGAGTGATCACGGTATGGTTGAATTTGTAATACAGATTGAGGGTGAGGAAGTAGTGTCTCAAACGAGCGTACTATGCTTAAACAAAGGGGACTACAGTGGGATGAGGGCAGAGTTGGCTAAAGTAGACTGGGAACACAGACTAAACGGTGGCACAATTGAGGAACAGTGGAGGACTTTTAAGGAGCTCTTTCATAGTGCTCAACAAAAATATATTCCAGTGAAAAAGAAGGGCGGTAAGAGAAGGGATAACCAGCCGTGGATAACCAAGGAAATAAAGGAGGGTATCAAATTAAAAACCAATGTGTATAAGGTGGCCAAGGTTAGTGGGAAAATAGAAGATTGGGAACATTTTAAATGACAGTAAAGAATGTCTAAGAAAGCAATAAAGAAAGGAAAGATAGATTACGAAAGAAACTTGCGCAAAACATAAAAACAGATAGTAAAAGCTTTTAGCGATATATAAAATGGAAAAGAGTGACTCAAGTAAATGTTGGTCCCTTAGAAGATGAGAAGGGGGACTTAATAATGGGAAATGTGGAAATGGCTGAGACCTTAAACAATTATTTTGCTTCGGTCTTCACAGTGGAAGTCACAAAAACCATGCCAGAAATTGCTGGTCACGGGAATGTGAGAAGGGAGGACCTTGAGATAATCACTATCACAAGGGGGGTAGCGCTGGACAGGCTAATGGGACTCAAGGTAGACAAGTCCCCTGGTCCTGATGAAATGCATCCCAGGGTATTAAAAGAGATGGCGGAAGTTATAGCAGATGCATTCGTTATAATCTACCAAAATTCTCTGGACTCTGGGGAGGTACCAGCGGATTGGAAAGCAGCTAATGTAACGCCTCTGTTTAAAAAAGGGGGCAGACAAAAGGCTGGTAACTATAGGCCGGTTAGTTTAACATCTGTAGTGGGGAATATGCTTGAAGCTATCATTAAGGAAGAAATAGCGGGACATCGAGATAGGAATAATGCAATCAAGCAGTCGCAACATGGATTCATGAAGGGGAAATCATGTTTAACTAATTTACTGGAATTCTTTGAGGATATAACGAGCATGGTGGATAGAGGTGTACCGATGGATGTGGTGGTGTATTTAGATTTTCCAAAGGCATTCGATAAGGTGCCACACAAAAGGTTACTGCAGAAGATAAAGGTACGCGGAGTCAGAGGAAATGTATTAGCATGGATCGAGAATTGGCTGGCTAACAGAAAGCAGAGAGTCGGGATAAATGGGCCCTTTTCAGGCTGGAAATTGGTGGTTAGTGGTGTGCCACAGGGATCGGTGCTGGGACCACAACTGTTTACAATATACATAGATGACCTGGAAGAGGGGACAGAGTGTAGTGTAACAAAATTTGCAGAGGACACAAAGATTAGTGAGAAAGCGGGTTGTGTAGAGGACACAGAGAGGCTGCAAAGAGATTTAGATAGGTTAAGCGAATGGGCTAAGGTTTGGCAGATGGAATACAATGTCGGAAAATGTGAGGTCATCCACCTTGGACAAAAAACAGTAAAAGGGAATATTATTTGAATGGGGAGAAATTACAACATGCTGCGGTGCAGAGGGACCTGGGGGTCCTTGTGCATGAATCCCAAAAAGTTAGTTTGCAGGTGCAGCAGGTAATCAGGAAGGCGAATGGAATGTTGGCCTTCATTGCGAGAGGGATGGAGTACAAAAGCAGGGAGGTCCTGCTGCAACTGTATAAGGTATTGGTGAGGCCGCACCTGGAGTACTGCATGCAGTTTTGGTCACCTTACTTAAGGAAGGATATACTAGCTTTGGAGGGGGTACAGAGACGATTCATTAGGCTGATTCTGGAGATAAGGGGGTTGGTTACCTTATGATGATAGATTGAGTAGACTGGGTCTTTACTCGTTGGAGTTCAGGAAGATGAGGGGTGATCTTATAGAAACATTTAAAATAATGAAAGGGATAGACAAGATAGAGGCAGAGAGGTTGTTTCCACTGGTAGGGGAGACTAGAACTAGGGGGCACAGCCTCAAAATACGGGGGAGCCAATTTAAAACCGAGTTGAGAAGGAATTTCTTCTCCCAGAGGGTTGTGAATCTGTGGAATTCTCTGCCCAAGGAAGCAGTTGAGGCTAGCTCATTGAATGTATTCAAATCACAGATAGATAGATTTTTAACCAATAAGGGAATTAAGGGTTACGGGGAGCGGGCGGGTAAGTGGAGCTGAGTCCACGACCAGATCAGCCATGATCTTGTTGAATGGCGGAGCAGGCTCAAGGGGCTAGATGGCCTACTCCTGTTCCTAATTCTTATGTTCTTATGTTCTTATGATGCCAGGCCACCACACATAGGATTTAGCTGTGGTTTTCATTATTACAATGCCCGAGTAGGTGCTGTGCAGTTCACAAACGAAAATATCTCTGCATTTCTTGGGCAAGACCACACGATTGCCCCACAACACAGTCCGCCTGCAGGGACATTTCGTCTTTGCGCCTGTGGAATGGCTTAATTACCTCCTGCATTTCCGCTCGGACGTTGGACCAGCTCCCATGGAGGACACAGTTTTTTTTAACCAAGGACAGTAAAGGATCCTGGCTGGTCCAGGTCCTGATCTGGCAGGTTGTAACGGGGAATTTTTCGTTTTCGAATGCATCCATTACCATGAGCAAGTCTGCTTGCTGTGCCATTTCCATCCCGGTGGTGGGCAATGGCAGCCGACTGAGAGCATCTGCGCAGTTCTCTGTGCCCGGTCTGTGGCGGATTACATAGTTGTATGCCGACAGCGTGAACGCCCATCTTTGGATGCGGGCAGAGGCATTGGTGTTAATCCCTTTGCTCTCGGAGAACAGCGATTTGAGCGGCTTGTGGTCAGTTTCAAGCTCAAACTTGAGGCCAAATAAGTACTGGTGCATTTTCTTTACCCTGTAAACGCACGCCAGTGCCTCTTTTTTAATCATGCTGTAGGTCCTTTCAGCCTTGGACAAACTCCTGGATGCATAAGTGACCGGTTGCAAAATCCCCGATTCGTTAGCCTTTTGTAACACACACCCGACCCCGTATGACGACACATCGCACGCTAGCACTAATCTTTTACAAGGGTTATACAGGCCAAGCAGTGTGTTTGAACACAACAGATTTCTGACTTTTTTAAAGGCGGTCTCTTGTGAATTCCCCCATACCCAGTCATCTCCCTTGCGCAGTAGCGCATGTAGGGGTTCTAGCAGGGTGCTTAACCCAGGTGGGAAATTACCGAAATAGTAAAGGAGTCCTAGGAACGACCACAGTTCCGTCCCATTCTGTGGTCTCGGCGTGTTCTTGGCGTCAGTGGGCCTGATGCAGTCTGCTGCGATTCTTCTTCCCAAGAACTCGACCTCCTGCGCCAGGAAAACACACTTCGAGCATTTCAATCTGAGCCCCACGCGATCCAACCGACGAAGAACTTCTTCCAGATTGTTCAAGTACTCCATGGTGTCCCGACCCGTAACCAATATGTCGTTCTGGAAAATCACGGTGCGAGGAACCGAATTTAGCAGGCTCTCCATGTTCCGTTGAAAGATTGCTGCAGTCGACCAAATCCCGAATGGGCATCTGTCATAGATGAACAGGCATTTGTGCAGTTGATGCAGGTAAGGCCTTTCGAAGACTCCTCCAGCTCCTGCATCACGTAGGTTGAGGTCAGGTCCAGCTTAGTGAACGTCTTCCCTCCAGTCAGGGTCGCAAATAGGTCGTCTGCCTTGGGTAGCGGTTATTGGTTCTGCAGTGAAAAACGGTTAATCGTTACTGTTATATATGTGAACTTGTATTTACTCTGTATAGCCACCAGAGGGCTCATTCCCCAGAGTCCCAAGGGATCCCATAATCCCTTGGGAGCACAGGTATTTAAGATGGCTTCACAGGTTGGAAAGGCAATCTGGAGACCTGCAATAAAAGACTAAGATCAGACTTTACTTTGAGCTCACAGTTTTCAGTCTGACTCTTTCTCCATACATAACAACTGGTGACGAGATACAGATAGCGAACCCAAAAGTGCAGAGAACAGTGGGCATCCTGGAGAAATTTTCGGAGGGAGATAATTGGGAAACTTTTGTGGAATAACTTGACCAATACTTTGTGGCCAATGAGCTAGATGGGGAAGAGAACGCTGCCAAACGTAGAGCGATCCTCCTCACCGTCTGTGGGGCACCAACGTATGGCCTCATGAAAAATCTGCTCACTCCAGCGAAACCCACGGAGAAATCGTACGATGATTTGTGCACACTGGTCCGCGAGCATTTGAACCCGAAGGAAACCGTTCTGATTGCGAGATACCGGTTCTACACTTACAAAAGGTCTGAAGGCCAGGAAGTGTCGAGTTATGTCGCCGAGCTGAGACGCCTTGCAGGACATTGCGAATTTGAAGGACATTTGGAGCACATGCTCAGAGACTTTTTCGTACTTGGCATTGGCCACAAAACCATACTTCGCAAGCTTTTGACTGCAGAGACCCCAACCTTGAGTAAGGCCATAGCGATAGCCCAGGCGTTCATTGCCACCAGTGACAATACTAAGCAAATCTCTTAGCACACAAGTGCTGCTACAAGTACTGTGAACAAAGTGATGTTGTTTTCAAATCGTAACGTACAGGGCAGGTCACACATACCTGCGCTACACGTCCGCAGATGTCTCAGAGACCACCATCAAGGGTGATGAATGCAAGGCCATTAACACCATGTTGGCGCTGCGGGGGTGATCATCGTTTCCATTCATGCCAATTCAAAGGATACGTTTGCAAGAGCTGTGGAACAATGGGACACCTCCAACGAGTGTGCAGGTGAGCTGCTAAGCCTGTTAAACCTGCAAACCACCACGTTGCAGAGGAGGACAGATCCATGGAGGATCACTACGAACCAGAGCCTCAGATAGAGGAGGCAGAGGTACATGGGATGCACACATTCACCATGAATTGTCCCCTGATAATGCTGAATTTTGAACTAAGTGGACTCCCAGTGAGTGTCAATGGAGCTGGACACGGGCGCGAGCCAGTCCATCATGGGCAAAAAGACTTTCGAAAGGTTGTGGTGCAGCAAGGTCTCAAGGCCAGTCTTAACTCCAGTTTGCATGAGACTAAGAACTTACACTAAAGAACTGATTCCTATAATCAACAGTGCTACCGTAAAGGTCTCCTATGATGGAGCGGTGCACAAGCTACCACTCTGGGTGATACCGGGCGATGGTCCCACGCTGCTCGGCAGACGCTGGCTGGGAAAGATACGCTGGAACTGGGACAATATCCGAGCACTATCGCCTGCTGATGACACTTCATGTGCCCAGGTCTTAAACAAATTTCCTTCGCTGTTCGAACCAGGCATTGGGAAATTCCAAGAAGCAAAAGTGCAGATCCACCTAATTCCGGGGGCGCGACCCATCCATCACAAGGCGAGAGCAGTACCGCACATGATGAAAGAAAGGGTAGAGATTGAGCTAGACCGGCTGCAACGAGAGGACATCATCCCTACCATCGGCCCGCTCCAGAGATGGGCGCTCACGTTGTCCGCATACAACTACGCCATCAGCCACAGGCCAGGCGCAGAAAACTGTGACGATGCTCTCAATAAGTTGCTATTGCCCACCAAGGGGGTGAAAATGGCGCAGCACGCAGATCTAGCCATGGTTATGGAAGCATTTGAGAGTGAGCACTGCCTGGCAGATCAAAACCTGGACAAGCCAGGACCCCTTATTATCTGTAGTCAAAAGCTGTGTGCTTCACGGGAGCTGGTCCAGTGTCCAGTGGAAATGCAGGAAGAGATAAAACCATTCCAGCGGCGCAAAGATGAAATGTCTATACAAGCAGACTGCCTTCTGTGGGGCAATCGAGTATTGGTCCCCAAGAAGGGCAGAGACACCTTCATCAATGACCTCCACAGTACCCACCCAGGCATTGTAATGATGAAAGCGATAGCAAGATCCCACGTGTGGTGGCCCAATATAGATGT
Organism: Pristiophorus japonicus; assembly: GCF_044704955.1. Classification (NCBI taxonomy): domain Eukaryota; kingdom Metazoa; phylum Chordata; class Chondrichthyes; family Pristiophoridae; genus Pristiophorus; species Pristiophorus japonicus. Next base: position 152,867,371 of record NC_091989.1, read on the forward strand.
GGACTTCGAGTCCTGCGTTCACAGATGTAATCCATGCTCGCAGTTAAGCTATGTACCCAGGGAGGCGCCACTAAGTTTATGGTCTTGGCCCTCCAAACCGTGGTCTAGGATACACGTCGACTATGCAGGCCTGTTCTTGGGTAAAATGTTCCTTGTGGTTGTAGACGCGCACTCCAAGTGGATTGAATGTGAGATAATGTCGGCTAGTACGTCCGCCACCATCACTGAAAACCTGCGAACCATGTTTGCCACACGCGGCTTACCCGATGTCCTGGTGAGCGACAACGGGCCATGTTTTACCAGTGCTGAGTTCAAAGAATTCATGACCCGTAACGGGATCAAACATGTCACATCTGCCCCGTTTAAACCACTGTCCAATGGTCAGGCAGAGAGAGCAGTGCAAACTATCAAGCAAGGCTTGAAGAGGGTAACTGAAGGCTCACTGCAGACTCGTCTATCCTGAGTCCTGCTTAGCTACTGCACGAGACCACACTCACTCACTGGGATTCCACCTGCTGAACTGCTCATGAAAAGAGCACTTAAGACAAGGCTCTCGTTGGTTCACCCTGATCTACATGAACAGGTAGAGAGCAGGCGGCTTCAACAAAGTGCATACCATGATAGTGCAAATGTGTCACGTGAGATTAAAGTCAATGATCCTGTATTTGTATTAAATTATGGACAAGGTCCCAAGTGGCTTCCCGGCACCATCGTGGCCAAAGAGGGGAGCAGGGTGTTTCGGGTCAAACTTTCAAATGGACTCATTCACCGGAAACACTTGGACCAAATCAAACTCAGATTCACGGACTACCCTGAGCAACCCACCTTGGACCCTACCTTTTTTGATCCCCCAACACACACACCAGTGGCAACCGACACCACGGTTGACCACGAAGCAGAACCCATCATCCACAGCAGCCCTGCAGGGCCCAACACACCAAGCAACCCAGCAAAGCCAGTTGCACATCAGCCCAGCGAGGGCCTAACAAATGATTCAACAACACCAGCTTTGACACCGAGACAATTAACCAGGGCAAGAAGGGCCCCAGATCGACTCACATTGTAAATAGTTACACTATTGACTTTGCAGGGGTATGTTGTTATATATGTGGACTTGTATTTATCTGTACAGCCACCAGAGGGCTCACCCCTTGGAGTCCCAAGGGATCCCATAATCCCTTGGGAGCACAGGTATTTAAGAAGGCTTCACAGGTTGGAGAGGCACTCTGGAGACCTGCAATAAAAGACTACGGTCACACTTTACTTTGAACTCACAGTGTTCAGTCTGACTCTTTCTCCATACACAACAGTAACTTTATAGTCCCCACAAATTCTGACCATGTCGTCCTCTTTAAGTACCGGGAGAATCGGATTAGCCCACTCGTTGAATTCCACCGGCGCGATAATGCCTTCTCGCTGCAGTCTGTCCAGCTCAATTTCCACTTTCTCACACATCATATATGGTACTGCCCGTGCCTTGTGGTGGATGGTCATGTACCGGGAACTAAATGGATCTGCACTTTCGCCCCTGAGAAGCTTCCAATGCCTGGCTCGAACAACGATGGAAACCTGCTCAGAACCTGGGCACATGAGGAGTAATCGACAGAGGAAAGCGTTCGGATGTCGTCCTAGTTCCAGCGGATTTTTCCCATCCAGCTTCTGCCAAACAATGTGGGGCCATCCCCTGGCACAATCCACAGTGGGAGTTCATGTACTGTTCCATCATAGGAGACTTTGACTTCTGCACTGCCAATTACAGGGATTAGTTCCTTGGTGTAAGTCCTTAGTTTGGTGTGAATGGGGCTGAGCTTGGGCCTGTGGGCCTTTTTGCCCCACAGCCTGTCGAAGGCCTTTTTACTCATTATGGACTGACTCGCACCCATGTCCAGTACCACAGATACTGGAACACCGTTCAGTTCGACTTTCAACATTATTGGTGGACATTTCGTGGTGAATTTATGTACCCCGTACACTTCTGCCTCCTCGGTACTAGTCTCCAATTCAGCCTAATCCACAGTGGATCGATCTTCCTCTGCAACGTGGTGGTTTGCAGGGTTTGCAGCTCGCCTGCACATTCGGTGGAGCTGTCCCATTGTTCTGCAACCGTTGCACGCATAGTGCTTGAAGCGGCATTGATGGGGCCGATGATCACCTCCACAATGCCAACAAGGTGTTAACTGCCTTGCATTAACAATTGATGGCGGACTCTGAGTCATCTGAGCAGCAGCCGTCGTGTACATTCTGCCATGTATATTCCTGCTCGAAAACGACGTTACTTTGTACACAGTACTGGCTGAAACTACTTTAATGCCTGGGCTATCGTTATGGCTTTACTTAGATTCGGAGTTTCAACAGTCAACAGTTTGCGAAGGATTACCTCATGGCCAATGCCCAGTACAAAAAAGTCTCTAAGCATTTGTTCTAGGAATCCCTCAAATTCGCAATGTCCTGCGAGGCGCCTTAGTTCGGTGACATAGCTCACCTCCTGGCCCTCTGACCGTTGACACGTGTAGAACCGATATCTCGCCACCAAAGCACTTTCCTTAGGATTTAGGTGCTCTTGGACCAGCGTACACAATTCTTCATAGGATTTAGCTGTTGGTTTTACGGGAGCTAGGAGATTCTGCATGGCAGATGCAGTATAATGTGGATAAATGTGAGGTTATCCACTTTGGTGGCAAAAACACGAAGACAAAATATTATCTGAATAGCGGCAGATTAGGAAAAGGGGAGTTGCAACGAGATCTGGGTGTCATGATACATCAGTCATTGAAGATTGGCATGCAGGTACAGCAGGCAGTGAAGAAGGCAAATGGCATGTTGGCCTTCATAGCTAGGGGATTTGAGGATAGTAGCAGGGAGGTTTTGCTGCAGCTGTACAGGGCCTTGGTGAGGCCTCACCTGGAATATTTCGGTCTCCTAATCTGAGGAAGGACATTCTTGCTATTGAGGGAGTGCAGTGAAGGTTCACCAGACTGATTCCCGGGATGGCAGGACTGACATATGAGCAGAGACTGGATCGACTGGGCCAGTATTCACTGGAGTTTAGAAGAATGAGAGGGGATCTCATAGAAACATATAACATTCTGATGGGACTGGACAGGTTAGATGCAGGAAGAATGATCCCGATGTTGGGGGAGCCCAGAACCAGGAGTCACAGTCTAAGGATAAGGGGTAAGCCATTTAGGACCGAGATGAGGAGAAACTTCTTCAGTCAGAGAGTTGTTAACCTGTGGAATTCTCTACCGCAGAGAGTTGTTGATGCCAGTTCGTTAGATATATTCAAGAGGGAGTTAGATATGGCCCTTATGGCTAAAGGGATCAAGGGGTATGGAGAGAAAGCAGGAAAGGGGTACTGAGGTGAATGATCAGCCATGAACTTATTGTGTAGTGGTGCAGGCTCGAAAGGCCAAATGGCCTACTCCTGCACCTATTTTCTATGTTTCTATGTTTCATGAGGCCATATGGTGTTGCCCCACAGACAGTTAAGATGATTGCCCTTTGTTTGGCAGCATTCTCGTCCTCTTCCAGCTCGTTGGCCACGAAGTATTGGTCGACTCTCCACGAAGGCCTCCCAATCGTCCCCTTCTGAGAACTTCTCCAGGATACCAACTGTTCTTTGCATTTTCGCGCGGTTGTTCGTTAATTGATGAGTTCATAATAAAGGATGAAACTGAGTACTGTGTACAATGAGCAAGTGTGACCTTAGCTCCTTTTAATAAGACACCAGAGTGCAGGCACCTTGTGGATGGCCTGCTTATATACTGTGCTCCCAAGGGATGCTGGGATCCCTTGGGACTCCAACAGGTAGGCCCTCTGGTGGTAGTATAATACAGGTTACAAGGGGTTAAATACATAACAGAAATTACCTGTCAAGGGTCAATCAGATAGAGCCCAGATAGATCTAATCTCAGAGCACAATCAATGCAAAGGCGATTTGCACTAAAAGCTTAAGGGGCAGATCGGAGGAGGTGGTGCAGGAGTCCGTGGAGGCCAGCTGGTGCAGGGAGAGAAGGCAAAAAAGAAGTAGAAAGAAATAGAAGGGTGACATCACAGCCAAGGGAGTAAGTGATTGGCTGGTGATTGGTGAGTAGTTTTTCTTTTTCTTTTCCTTCATCAGTAGGTAATCTTTATCATTGTTGTTGCCAAATTAAGTTAATCTAGGGGTTAAGTCATGGCAGGAGAGCTCGAACACGTGTCATGCTCCTCTTGTGCTATGTGGGAGCTCAGGGACGCTTCCAGTGTCCCTGACGACTACATATGCTGGAAGTGTGTCCTGACAAACCGCATTGTGGCACTGGAGCTGTGGGTGGATTCACTCTGGAGCATCCGCGATGCTGAGGTTGCACGTTTAGTGAGTTGGTCATACCGCAAGTAAAGGTTACACAGCCAGATAGGGAATGGGTGACCAGCAGGAAGAGCATTGGAAGGAAGGTAGTGCAGGGGTCCCCTGCGGTCATCCCCCTCCAAAACAGATACACCATTTTGGGTACTGTTGGGGGGGGGGGATGACTCATCAGGAGAGGGCAGCAGCAGCCAAGTCCATGGTACCGTGCGTGGCTCTGCTGCACAGGAGGGCAGGGAAAAGAGTGGGAGAGCCATAGTGGTAGGGGATTCTATTGTAAGGTGAATAGATAGACGTTTCTGCGGCTGCAATCGAGACTCCAGGATGGTATGTTGCCTCCTCGGTGCAAGGGTCAAAGATGTCTCAGAGTGGGTGCAGGACATTTTGGAGGGGGAGGGTGAACAGCCAGTTGTCGTGGTGCATAGAGGTACCAACGATATAGGTAAAAAACGGGATGAGGTCCTACAAGCTGATTTTAGGGAACTAGGAGTTAAATTAAAAAGTAGGACCTCAAAGGTACCAGTGCCACGTGCTAGTCAGAGTAGGAATTGCAGGATAGCTCAAATGAATACGTGGCTTGAGGAGTGGTGCAGAAGGGAGAGATTCAAATTCCTGGGACATTGGAACCGGTTCTGGTGGAGGTGGGACCAGTACAAACCAGATAGTTTGCACTTGGGCAGGACTGGAACCAACGTCCTAGGGGGAGTGTTTGCTAATGCTGTTGGGGAGGGGTTAAATTAATATGGCAGGAAGATGGGAACCGATAAAGGGAGACATAGGGAAGTAGAGTGGAGCCAAAGCAAAAGATAGAAAGAAGAAAAGTAAAAGTGGAGGGCAGAGAAATCCAAGGCAAAAATCAAAAAGGGCCACATTACAGCAAAATTCTAAAGGGGCAAAGTGTGTTAAAAAGACAAGCCTGAAGGCTCTGTGACTCAATGCGAGGAATATATGCAATAAGGTGGATGAATTAACTGCGCAGGCAGCAATTAACGAATATGATATAATTGGCATCACGGAGACATGGCTCCAGGATGACCAAGGCTGGGAACTCAACATCCAGAGGTATGCAACATTCAGGAAGGATAGACTGAAAGGAAAAGGAGGTGGGGTAGCATTGCTGGTTAAAGAGGAAATTAACGCAATAGTAAGGAAGGACATTTACCTGGATGATGTGGAATTGGTATGGGTGGAGCTGCGGAATACCAAAGGGCAGAAAACGCTAGTGGGAGTTGTGTACCAAACAGTAGAAGTGAGGTTGGGGACAGCATCAAACAAGAAATTAGGGATGTGTGCAATAAAGGTACAGCAGTTATCATGGGCGACTTTAATCTACGAATAGATTGGGCAAACCAAACTGGTAGCAATACAATGGAGGAGCATTTCCTGGAGTGTATTAGGGATGGTTTTCTAGACCAATATATCGAGGAACGAACTAGAGGGCTAGCCATCCTAGACTGGGTGATGTGTAATGAGAAAGGACTAATTAGCAATCTTGTTGTGCGAAGCCCCTTGTGGAAGAGTGACCATAATATGGTAGAATTCTTTATTAAGATGGAGATTGACACTGTTAATTCAGAGACTAGGGTCCTGAACTTGGGGAAAGGTAACTTCGCTGGTATGAGACGTAAATTGGCTAGAATAGACTGGCGAATGATACTTAAAGGGTTGACGGTGGATAGACAATGGCAAACATTTAAAGATCACATGGATGAACTACAACAATTGTACATCCCTGTCTGGAGTAAAAATAAAATGGGGAAGGTGGCTCAACCGTGGCAACAAGGGAAATTAAGGATAGTGTTAAACCCAAGGAAGAGGTATATAAATTGGCCAGAAAAAGCAGCAAACCTGAGGACTGGGAGAAATTTAGAATTCAGCAGAGGAAGACAAAGGGCTTAATTAGGAGGGGGAAAATAGAGTATGAGAGGAAGCTTGCTGGGAACATAAAAACTGACTGCAAAAGCTTCTATAGATATGTGCAGAGAAAAAGATTAGTGAAGACAAACGTAAGTCCCTTGCAGTTAGATTCAGGTGAATTTATAATGGGGAACAAAGAAATGGCAGATCAGTTGAACAAATATTTTGGTTCTGTCTTCACGAAAGAAGACACAAATAACCTTCCAGAAATACTAGGGGACCGAGGGTCTAGTGAGAAGGAGGAACTGAAGGAAATCCTTACTAGGCGGGAAATTGTATTAGGGAAATTGATGGGATTGAAGGCCGATAAATCCCCGGGGCCTGATAGTCTGCAGCCCAGAGTGCTTAAGGAAGTGGCCCTAGAAATAATGGATGTATTGCTGTATTGGTGATCTATCGACTCTGGATCTGTTCATATGGACTGGAGGGTAGCTAGTGTAACACCACTTTTTAAAAAAGGAGGGAGAGAGAAAACGGGTAATTATAGATCGGTTAGCCTGCCATCAGTAGTGGGGAAAATGTTGACATCAATTATTAAGGATGAAATAGCAGTGCATTTGGAAAGCAGTGACAGGATCAGTCCAAGTCAACATGGATTTATGAAGGGGAAATCATGCTTGACAAATCTTCTGGAATTCTTTGAGGATGTAACTAGTAGTGTGGACAAGGGAGAACCAGTGGATGTGGTGTACTTGGACTTTCAAAAGGCTTTTGATAATGTCCCGCACAAGAGATTGGTGTGCAAAATTAAAGCACATGGTATTGGGGGTAATGTACTGACGTGGATAGAGAACTGGTTGGCAGACAGGAAGCAGAGAGTCGGGATAAACGGTCCTTTTCAGAATGGCAGGCAGTGACTATTGGGGTGCCGCAGGGCTCAGTGCTGGGACCCCAGCTATTTACAATATACATCAATGATTTAGATAAAGGAATTGAGTGTAATATCTCCAAGTTTGCAGATGACACTAAACTGGGTGGCTATGTGAGCTGTGAGGAGGATGCTAAGAGGCTGCAGAGTGACTTGGACAGGTTAGATGAGTGGGCAAATGCATTGCAGATGCAGTATAATGTGGATAAATGTGAGGTTATCCACTTTGGTGGCAAAAACATGAAGGCAGAATATTATCTGAATGGTGGCAGATTAGGAAAAGGGAAGGTGCAACGAGACCTGGGTGTCATGGTACATCAGTCATTGAAAGTTGACATGCAAGTACAGCAGGCGGTGAAGAAGCCAAATGGTATGTTGGCCTTCATAGCTAGGGGATTTGAGTATAGGAGCAGGGAGGTCTTACTTCAGTTGTACAGGGCCTTGTTGAGGCCTCACCTGGAATATTGTGTTCAGTTTTGGTCTCCTAATCTGAGGAAGGAAATTCTTGCTGTTGAGGGAGTGCAGCAAAGGTTCACCAGACTGATTCCCAGGATGGCAGGACTGACACACGAGGAGAGACTGGATCGACTGGGCCTGTATTCACTGGAGTTTAGAAGGATGAGAGGGAATCTCATAGAAACATATAAAATTCTGACGGGACTGGACAGGTTAGATGCAGGAAGAATGTTCCCGATGTTGGGAAGTCCAGAACCAGGGGACACAGTCTAAGGATAAGAGGTAAGCCATTTAGGACTGAGATGAGGAGAAACTTCTTCACTCAGAGAGTTGTAAACCTGTGGAATTTTCTACCGCAGAGAGTTGTTGATGCCAGTTCATTGGATATATTCAAGAGGGAGTCAGATATGGCCCTTATGGCTAAACGGATTAAGGGATATGGAGAGAAAGCAGGAAAGGGGAACTGAGGTGAATGATTAACCATGATCTTATTGAATGGAGGAGGTGCAGGCTCGAAGGGCCGAATGGCCTACTCCTGCACCTATTTTCTATGTTTCTATGTTTCTATCCTGCATGGCTACTGTTCGTACTATCACAAGGTGTGCCACCAGAGGGCATAGTAGTGGGAGACTTGTAGGTTACCTGTACAGGTGTGCCTGGCCTGGTATAAAAGGCAGGCCACCAGGTGTGATCCTCACTCTGGAGTTAACAAATAAAAGACTAAGGTCACTACAGTTCAAGTACAACACATTGCCTCGTGGAGTCATTAGTAGAGCATCTAAGGGCATAACAATAATCTTATACGTTTCGATAAGATCACCTCTCATTCTTCTGAATTCCAATGAGTAGAGGCTCAACCTACTCAAAATTTCCTCATAAGTCAACCCCTTCATCGACGGAATCAACCTTGTGAACCTTCTCTGAACTGCCTCGAAAGTAAGTATATCCTTTCGTAAATATGGAAACCAAAACTGCATGCAGTATTCTAGGTATGGCCTCATCAATACCTTATATAGTTGTAGCAAGACTTCCCTGCTTTTATACTCTATCCCCTTTGCAATAAAGGCCAAGATTTCATTGGCCTTCCTGATCACTTGCTGTACCTGCATACTATCCTTTTGTGTTTCATGCACAAGTACCCCCAGGTCCCGTTGTACTGCAGCACTTTGCAATCTTTCTCCATTTAAATAATAACTTGCTGTTTGATGTTTTTTGCCAAAGTGCATGACATCACACTTTCCAACATTATACTCCATCTGCCAAATTTTTGCCCACTCACTTAGCCTGTCTATGTCCTTTTGCAGATTTTTTTGTGTCCTCCTCACACTGAGGAGCAATGTGCTATGCGCCTCCACTTTACCAAGGAGGCTATCAATGAGCTAAGTCATCTGCTGCAGCACCAACTTGTGTGTCAAACCAGGACATGAACAGCATTGCCCGTGGCTGTCAAGGTCACCGTGTCCCTTAGCATTTATATCATGAGATTGTTCTAGGCTGTAGCAGGTGACTTCACCAACATCGGCCAGATTTCTGCTCAACCTTGTATCTGGGAGATGAGCGAGGCTCTCCACATGAAGAGGAACAGCTACATTACTTCCTCAATGGTGTGAGTGAAGCAGGACAAGAGATCAATAGATCAACCCATGTGGTTCACTAATGTCCTTTAGGGAAGTAAATTTGCCGTTTTTACCTGGTCTGGCCTATCTGTGACCCCAGACCATAGCAATGAGGTTGACTCTTAATGGCCCTCTGAAATGGTTGAGCAAGTCACTGAGTTGCACCAAACCACTGCAAAGAAGTATCAGGGACTGCAGCAGTTCAAGGGCAATTAGGGATGGGCAATAAATGCTGGCCTTGGCAGCGACACCCAAATCCAGTGAACGAATAAAAAAAAACATATTGCCTTGCATGCCCACCTCTTGCGGAAGACCATGAGCGTAGCGGTAGACATCTCCAGGGACACCCTGGCACGAGCGTAGCCGTGCTTGATGCAATTGAATACTTGATCCTGATTATCACTAAACCATATTATTGATTAGATGTTTTGAAAATCAGATAATAGGAGCCGAGCATTTCTAACACCCACAGCTGCATTATAAATTGTACATGACCGTGCAATTAAGCACTGAATTGGAGAGAGAGGAAAAAAAATGGCAGGGGAGTTTGAAGCTGTAAAGAATGCTGATTGTAAACATGTTTGAAAAAAAATGATTGTTCCAGAAGAGCAGTCAATGAAGCTTGATCTGTACCTCATTCACTCATATCCTGTTATTGCAAATGTCTTAATTACAATTGTTAAATGACCAGTCCTTCATTACACAACAAAGCAACCATTGGAATCTAAATCCATTTTGTAATCATTACATCTCATCCATTAGACTGAGGTATAAGCAAAACATCCATAAGAATATTGTGAGCAATCTTCTTGATATTGAATAGATTTTTTTAAATTCAGTAATCTAATTTTGCTGATGATGCCAAAATGGGTGGGAAAGCAAATTGTGAGGAGGACACAAAAAATCTTCAAAGGAATATAGACAGGCTAAGTGAGTGGGTAAAAATTTGGCAGAAGGAGTATAATGTGGGAAAATGTGAGGTTATCCACTTTGGCAGAAAAAATAGAAAAGCAAATTATAATTTAAATGGAGAAAAATTGCAAAGTGCTGCAGTACAGAGGGACCTGGGGGTCCTTGTGCATGAAACACAAAAAGTTAGTATGCAGGTACAGCAAGTAATCAGGAAGGCAAATAGAATGTTGGCCTTTATTGCAAGGGGGATAGAGTATAAAAGCAGAGAAGTCCAGCTATAACTGTACAGGGTATTGGTGAGGCCACACCTGGAGAACTGCGTACAGTTTTGATCTCCGTATTTAAGGAAAGATATACTTGCATTGGAGGCTGTTCAGAGAAGGTTCACTAGGTTGATTCCGGAGATGAGGGGGTTGATTATGAAGATAGGTTGAGTAGGTTGGGCTCATTGGAGTTTAGCAGAATGAGAGGTGATCTTATTGAAACATATAAGATAATGAGGGAGCTAGACAAGGTGGATGCAGAGAGGGTATTTCCACTCATAGGGGAAACTAAAACTAGGTGACATAGTCTCAGAATAAGGGCCTGCCCATTTAAAACTGAGATGAGGAGGAATTTCTTCTCTCTGAGAGTTGTAAATCTATGGAATTCTCCCCCAGAGAGCTGTGGAGGCTGGGTCATTGAATATATTTAAGGTGGAGAGAGACAGATTTTTGAGCGATAAGGGAATAAAGGGTTATGGGGAGAGGACAGGGAAATGGAGCTGAGCCCATGATCAGATCAGCCATGATCTTTTTAAATGGCCTACTCCTGCTCCTATTTCTTATGTTCTTATTTGCATAATGTGTTTAAGTTCAAGTGCTGGGTCTAATTTCCCCATTCTGCTCAGTGCCTGAACTGACTCCGTGAATGCTCTGAAAATACTATATTTTAATGACTTGTCACAGTTTTTGTCTAAATTCTATCTTTGTTACTAATTGGTACTCTATGTATAAATATATGTTAAAGAAAATACTTGAAGAAGGAGCTAAATTGGAGACTGGTGGTAAGCAGCAAAGCTAATAACATTTACATTCTTGGTTAATATTTAGAGGCAAAAGGTCAGCCAGTAATCAATTCATCCGAGCTCTATAAAAAATTCAAGTATGTGACTGTACTTTTCTCTAAGTTTAATGGATCAAGGGGCTGAATGGCCTAACCCTGTTTCTATGGTCCTGTGCTCCAAATCACAACTAATGAGATTTTCAAGAGGTACAGCATCTGGATAGAAAGCAATTGAGTACAGATTTTAACATTCTTGGGAAGGGGCTTGCACATCTCATCTGCAATGTTTCTAAAAAGAAACTACAAATGCTTGAAATTTGAAGTCAAAACAGAAAATGCTGAGACAGAAGGACATTGTCCAAAATGCAAAACTCCCTTTTTCTCCCTACAGATGCCAATGTAGCAGGCAAAGGGTTGATAGGCATGTATAGTGGTACAGACAGTGTTGATTAGGCAAAGCATTTTGTTCAAGAGGCCACTACAATGTGCTCAAGATAATAGGAGGGTTCACGCAGGGGCACAGTTGCCGAGTTAAGTTAAAGTCCTTTAAATCAATCGTTGACACATCAATCTCCCATGTGCAACGAAGGTTCACCAGACTGATTCCTGGGATGGGGGGGAGATTGTCCTATGAGGAGAGATTGAGTAGACTAGGTCTATGGACCCGAACTTGGTGGAAGCCAAGTTCCACCCAATTGCCGCCCAAAGGACCACTGAGAGACCTGATGGTACTTTGGGCGGGAGTTTTGTCCTAGAATGACTGCCCGGCGACAAAAAAATGACTTACGCCGCGAATCTGGGTGGCAGCAGGCGGGAACTCCTAATCTCGGCGCCAAATGCGATCCTTGGTAACGTGCCACCAAGGATTGAGTCGGGCCCAGGGAGGGGGAGAACACAAAAAAATAAAAATGTATACATAAAAACCCACTGGAAAACTTTCAGGGGACCCCATCCACCTGAATCGCTGTTAAAAAAAAATAAGTTTACGAACCTTTTTTTGCAGGTCTTCATACTTACCGTTGAGGTTAGACCTGCCTCCATGTGACGGCCCTTTCCCCCGCTGCCGCCGACTCCTGCCCAGACCAAACTGGCAGCTCGGTGGGCGGGAGGACACTTACGTCAGTTGTGCGCTAGCGGATGTCAGTGTTCCTCCCCGCCAGCGGGAGGCCTCCACGAAACTGGCACCAAGGCGAGACCACCCAGAAAACGCAGCGGCAGTCAGCGGCAAGTCCACCAAGTTCGGGGCCTGTATTCTCTGGAGTTTAGGGGAATGAGAGGTGATCGCATTGAAATATACTAAAATTCTTACAGGGCCTGACAGGGTAGATGCACGGAGGATGTTACCCCTGGCTGGGGAGTCTAGAACCAGGGGTCACAGTCTCAGAATAAGAGGTCGGCCATTTAGGACTGAGATGAGGAGAAATTCCTTCACTCAGAGGGTGGTGAACCTTCGGAATTCTTTATCCCAGAGGGCTGTGGAAGCTCAGTCATTGAATATATTCAAGCCAGAGATCGATAGATTTTTGAATATTAAGGAAATCAAGGGATATGGGGAGAGTGCAGGAAAGAGGAGTTGAGGTACAGGATCAGCCATGATCTCATTGAATGGTGGAGCAGGCTCGAGGAGCTGAATGGCATATTCCTGCTCCTAATTCTTATATTCCCTGCCTGCATTTAAAAGGTAACTATTTTTTATTTTTCATCTGCCAAGGTTCCTGATCCTCTTGGTGCATGGTTCTGGATGATGATGTGTAGTATAGAGCAGACACAGCTAATTTTCAATACCTTCCCTCACCTCCAACCCAATCAAAGGATAGAATCTCTGCTTCAGCATGGAAATTGTATGTTCTACCAGAATTTGGATGGAGGCTTGAGTTTTCTTGTATCTGCATCACCCATTTGAAAGGTTCTTAAAGTGGTTATTGCTGGCACTTTCAAATAATTCTGGACAGGTGTAAAATGAAGGCAAAGTGACTGCTGCTGGAGTACTTCACATTTACTTGCATATTTCTGTTCCTATGATCTGACACCACCTACATTTATATAGGAGAGAGATTTCTTGATGACCACAAGTACGGCATCAAGAAGGTCCAGAACTTTTGGCAACTTTTCACTTATAAAAGTTATGCTCTCTCGCATTGTCTCGCATTATAAATATGTGAAGAGAAAAAGATTAGTGAAGACAAACGTAGGTCCCTTACAGTCGGATTCAGGTGAATTTATAATGGGGAACAAAGAAATGGCAGACCAATTGAACAAATACTTCAGTTCTGTCTTCACGAAGGAAGACACAAATAACCTTCCGATTGTACTAGGGGACAATAGGTCTAGTGAGAAGGAGGAACTGAAGGTTATCCTTATTAGGTGGGAAATTGTGTTAGGGAAATTGATGGGATTGAAGGCCGATAAATTCCCGGGGCCTGATAGTCTGCATACCAGAGTACTTAAGGAAGTGGCCATAGAAATAGTGGATGCATTGGTGATCATTTTCCAACAGTCTATCGATTCTGGATCAGTTTCTATGGACTGGAGGGTAGCTAATGTAACACCACTTTTTAAAAAAGGAGGGAGAGAGAAAACAGTTAATTATAGACCGGTTAGCCTGACATCAGTAGTGGGGAAAATGTTGGAATCAATCATTAAGGGTGAAATAGCAGCGCATTTGGAAAGCAGTGACAGGATCGGACTAAGTCAGCATGGATTTATGAAAGGGAAATCATGCTTGACGAATCTTCTGGAATTTTTTGAGGATGTAACTAGCAGAGTGGACAAGGGAGAACCAGCGGATGTGGTGCATTTGGACTTTCAAAGGGCTTTTGACAAGGTCCCGCACAAGAGATTGGTGTGCAAAATCAAAGCGCATGGTATTGGGGGTAATGTACTGACATGGATAGAGAACTGGTTGGCAGACAGGAAGCAGAGAGTCAGGATAAACGGGTCCTTTTCAGAATGGCAGGCAGTAACTAGTGGAGTGCCGCAGGGCTCAGTGCTGGGACCCCAGCTCTTTACAATATACATTAACGATTTAGATGAAGGAATTGAGTGTAATATCTCCAAGTTTGCGGATGACACTAAACTGGGTGGAGGTGTGAGCTGTGAGGAAGACGCTAAGAGGCTGCAGGGTGACTTGGACAGGTTAGGTGAGTGGGCAAATGCAAGGCAGATGCAGTATAATGTGGATAAATGTGAGATTATCCATTTTGGGGGCAAAAACACGAAGGTAGAATATTATCTGGATGGCGGCAGATTAGGAAAAGGGGAGGTGCAACAAGACCTGGGTGTCATGGTTCATCAGTCACTGAAAGAGGGCATGCAGGTACAGCAGGCAGTGAAGAAGGCAAATGGCATGTTGGCCTTCATAGTGAGGGGATTTGAGTATAGGAGCAGGGAGGTCTTACTACAGTTGTACAGGCCCTTAGTGAGGCTCACCTGGAATATTGTGTACAGTTTTGGTCACCTAATCAGAGGAAGGGCGTTCTTGCTATTGAGAGAGTGCAGCGAAGGTTCACCAGACTGATTCCAGGGATGGCTGGACTGTCATATGAGGAGAGACTGGATCAACTGGGCCTTTATTCACTGGAGTTTAGAAGGATGAGAGGGGATCTCATAGAAACATATAAGATTTTGATGGGTTTGGACAGGTTAGATGCGGGAAGAATGTTCCCGATGTTGGGGAAGTCCAGAACCAGGGGACATAGTCTTAGGATAAGAGGTAGGCCATTTAGGACTGAGATGAGGAGAAACTTCTTCACTCAAAAAGTTGTTAACCTGTGGAATTCCCTGCGCAGAGAGTTGTTGATGCTAGTTCATTGGATATATTCAAGAGGGAGTTAGATATGGCCCTTATGGCTAAAGGGAATCAAGGGGTATGGAGAGAAAGGGGTACTGAGGGAATGATCAGCCATGATCTTATTGAATGGCGGTGCAGGCTTGAAGGGCTGAATGGCCTACTCCTGCACCTATTTTCTATGTTTCTATGTTTCTATGTTTCCTCCCAGTCTTGAGGAAAGTAACGTGCCTCCCTTGGTAAACACGTTTACGCTTTGATGACTGAAGACTGATGTGGTGCCTGTTAACAGTGGTGGCTTTGAAGAGACCGACCACGCAATAATTTAATGCTGTGGTAATCTTCCTAACCACAGGCGGTCTGTCTGTGTGACAGCTCTCGTCAAAAGGGTAGGCTCAAGGAGACAGCAGAACTCCTAGACAAAAAATGTTAGATATTGAAGACAGGTCTCTTCCGACATGTCCAAGTAAGTGTGCCTCGATCTGAAGACCTAAAGATTGGCAGGGTGCGGGGGTGGGGGGGCAGCGCAGAGGAGATGGTAATTTGACCTAATCTGCCTGGCGAGAATGGGAAGTAAAATCGGACAGCTGATCCTGTCAGCTTCTTGTTGGGTGAGTTTGGTTAATATTACCTGTTATGTCTCAAATAAAGCAATGTGACTGAGTACCGTAGACTTGAGTAAGTGTGACCTTAGTCTCTTTATTCTGACTCCAGTGTGCTGGCACAGCATGGGAGACCTGCTTATATACAGTGCTCCCAAGGGATGCTGGGATCCTTTGGGACACCAACAGCTGCACCCTCTGATGGTGGTAGAATGCTGGTTACAAGGTGTTGCATACATAACATCACTCCCCACCCCCCGCCCCCAAAGTCAATAGTACACTTATTTACAGGGTGAGATGATCTGGGGCTTTCCGCTCCCTAGTTGATCATCTCGGTACAAACACAGGTGTAGGTGAGTTGGTTGGGCCTTCGCTGGGCTGCTGCGCAGCTGGCCTTGCTGGGCTGCTGGGGATGATGAGTTCAGCTTCGTGGTCGACTGTGATATCGGTTGCCACTTGTGTGTGTATCGGAGGATCGAAGTTGGTGGTGTCTTCTTCAGGTTGCTCATGTGAATTGCAGTTTGGTTTGGTCCAAATGCTTTCTGCAAGTTAGTCCATTTGCAAGTTTGACCTCAAACACACTACTCCCTTCTTTGGTTAAGACAGTGCCAGCAAGCCATTTGGGACCATGTCCATAGTTGAGTACAAATACAGGGTCATTGACTTCAATATCACGCGATCATGGTACATGCTTTGTTGATGCCGCCTGCCCTCGACATGATCATGGAGATCAGGGTGGACTAAAGAGAGCATTGTTTTGAGTGCCCTATTCATGAGCAGTTCGGCAGGGGGAACCCCAGTGAGCGAATGGGGTCTTGTGCGGTAGCTGACCAGGACTCGGGACAGGCGGGTCTGCAGGGAGCCTTCCGACACGCGTTTCAAGCTTTGCTTGATGGTTTGGACTGCCCGTTCTGCCTGGCCGTTAGATGCGGGCTTGATCGGGGCAGATGTGATGTGCTTGATCCCATTGCGGGTCATGAATTTCTTGAATTCAGCGCTGTTGAAGCACGGCCCATTGTCGCTGACAAGGACATCAGGCAGGCCGTGCGTGGCAAACATGGCTCGTAGGCTTTCGATGGTGGCAGTGGACGTGCTTACAGATATTATTACACATTCAATCCATTTTGAATAAGCATCCACAACAACCAAAAACATTTTGCCAAGAAATGGACCAGCGAAGCCAACATGGATCCTAGACCACAGTTTGTAGGGCCATGACCACAAACTTATCGGTGCCCCCCTGGGTGCATTGCTCAGTTGAGAGCAAGTGTTGCATTGGCGCATGCAAGACTCCAAATCTGAGTCGATGCCGGGCCACCACACATGGGATCTGGCTATAGTTTTCATCATTACTATGCATGGGTGGGTACTGTGTAGGTCGCGTATGAACATTTCCCTGCCTTTCGTAGGCAAAGCCATGCGATTACCCCACAAAAGACAGTCCGCCTGTATGGACATTTCGTCTTTGCGCAGCTGGAACGGCTTGATCTCTTTATGCATCTCCGCTAGGACGCTGGACCAGCTCCCATGGAGGACACAGTTTTTTACAAGGGACAGTAAAGGATCCTGGCTGGTCCAGGTCTTGATCTGGCGGGCCGTAGCGGGTGACTTTTTGTTTTCAAATGCATCCATCACCAAAAGCTAGTCTGCAGGCTGTGCTATTTCCACCCCAGTGGTGGGCAATGGTAGCCGACTGAGAGCATCAGTGCAGTTTTCTGTGCCTGCCTGTGGCGAATTACATAGTTATATGCAGACAGCGTGAGCGCCCATCTTTGGATGCGAGCAGAGGCATTGGTATTAATATCTTTGCTCTCTGAGAATAGCGATATGAGCGGCTTATGGTCAGTTTCTAACTCGAACTTAAGCCCAAACAGATACTGATGCTTTTTTTTCACTCCGTAAACGCAGCCAGAGCTTCTTTTTCAATCATGCTGTCGGCCCTTTCGGCCTTGGACAAACACCTGGACGCATAAGCGAGTGGCTGCAATGTTCCCGATTCATTTGCTTGTTGTAACACACACCAGACCCCATACGAAGACGTATCGCAAGCTAGCACTAAACGTTTACATGGGTCATACAGAACAAGCAGTTTGTTGGAACATAACAGATTTCTGGCTTTCTCAAAAGCAGTCTCTTGTGATTTCCCCCATACCCAGTCATCTCCCTTGCGTAACAACACATATAGAGATTCTAGCAAGGTGCTTAAACCGGGTAGGAAATTACCAAAATACTTGAGGAGCCCCAGGAATGATTGCAGCTCCATCACGTTCTGTGGTCTCGGCGCGTACTTGATGGCTTCCGTCTTGGTGTCAGTGAGTCTGATGCTGTCTGCCGCGATTCTTCTCCCTAAGAACTCGACCTCTGGCGCCAGGAAAACACACTTCGAGCGTTTCAACCTGAGTCCCACACGATCTAGCTGACTTAGAACCTCTTCCAGGTTCTGCAAGTGATCGATGGTATCCCGACCTGTGATCAATATGTCGTCCTGGAAAACCACGGTGCGCGGAACTGACTAGCAGATTCTCCATGTTCCTTTGAAAAATAGCCGTGGCCGATCGAATCCCAAACGGGCATCTATTGTGGATGAACAGACCTTTGTACGTGTTGATGCAGGTGAGGCCTTTCGAAGATTCCGCCAGCTCCTGCGTCATGTAGGCCGAGGTCAGGTCCAACTTGGTGAACGTCTTCCCTCCTGCCAGCGTCGCGAATAGGTCGGCTGCCTTGGGTAACGGGTGATATATCCTTACTATACAGTATAAATGCACACGAGGCCCATGCTTGAGAGAAGGTCAGTCTGTGACCTGTCCTTTATTCCTTAGCGCTCAAGTGATGAAGGTGAGTGGAGCTTCCCCTTTTATACTTGAAGGTCCAGGTTAGGAATGTCTCCCACCTAGTGGTCATTGTTCTCACAGTGTACAACTTAGGTCAGATTATACATGGGTTACAATGCTGGTTGAATACATGACATCACCTCCCCCCCAAAGTCTTATTAGGATCACAGGTTGAGTCTCTCTGGTGGTTTACACTCCCTTGTAGAGCGCCTGAGTTGGGGCTCCGGTTGTTGGGTACTGGCTTGAGTGTCTGCTGTTTGCGGTGCCTCAGGCCTGTCCAGACTGCCCACAGTGATTGGGCTCTCCTCCATTTGGTTCCGGTGTTCGGTCACCTGTGGTGGAGTGAACTCTACATCGTGTTCTTCCTCTGCTTCTTCTATGGGGTTGCTGAACCTCCTTTTTGCTTGATCCACGTGTTTGCGGCAGATTTGTCCTTTGGTAAGTTTAACTACCAGAATCCTATTTCCCTCTTTGGCAATCACAGTGCCTGTGAGCTATTTGGGCCCTGCAGCATAGTTGAGGACAAAAACAGGATCATTTACATTAATACATCGTGCCCTCGCATTCCTGTCATGGTAGTCATATTGTGGCTGGCGCCTGCTCTCGACAATTTCTTTCATGGTGGGGTGTATAAGGGATAACCGGGTTTTGAGCGTCCTTTTCATTAGCAGCTCTGGGGGTGGAACCCCTGTGAGCGAGTGTGGTCGGGATCTATAGGCCAACAGGAGGCGTGATAAGTGAGTTTGTAGGGAACCCCCTTGGATTCTGAGCATCCCCTGTTTGATTATCTGCACTGCTTGTTCTGCCTGGCCGTTTGAGGCCGGCTTGAACGGTGCCGTTCTGACATGGTGAATTCCATTGCCTGCCATGAAGTCCTAGAATTCAGTGCTTGTGAAGCACGGGCCATTGTCGCTGACCAAGACGTCCGGTAGGCTGTGGGCAGCGAACATTGCCCGTAGACTTTCTACCGTGGCAGAGGCTGTGCTTGAATTTAAAATGACACACTCGATCCATTTGGAGTAGGCGTCTACTACAAGCAAAAACATTTTTCCCATGAAAGGATCTGCATAGTCCACATGAATGCGTGACCAAGGCTTGGCGGGCCATGGCCAGGGGCTAAGGGAGGCTTCCCTGGGCGCATTACCCAGCTGGGCACACTGGTTGCACCTGCGAACACAAAGTTCCAGATCTGCGTCTATGCCTGGCCACCAAACGTGTGACCTGGCAATTGCCTTCTTCATGACAATGCCCGGGTGCTCATTGTGGAGTTCTCTGATGAACACCTCTCTGCCCATCTGGGGCATGACTACGCGGTTTCCCCACAATCGGCCTGAATCGAGAGTTCATCCCTGCGCCTGTGAAATGGTTTAAATTCCTCAGGGCATGCCCCTGTACGTGGCTGCCCAGTCCCCATTCAGGACACATTTCTTGACTGGAGACAATAGCAGGTCTCTATTTGTCCAGACTTTAATCTGACGGGCTGTTACGGGTGAGCCTTCGCTTCCGAAAGCTTCAACAGCCATGACCATCTCAGCAGCATGCTCGGTAGCCCCCTCAGTGGTGGCTAGTGGGAGCCTAATGAGTGCATCGGTGCAGTTTTCGGTGCCCGGTCTATGCCGAATTGTATAGTCATAGGCGGCTACCGTGAGTGCCCACCTCTGTATGCGGGCCGATGCGTTTGCATTTATGGCCTTGTTGTCGGCCAAAAGGGACGTTAGGGGTTTGTGATCTGTCTCCAGCTCAAATTTCCTGCCAAACAGGTACTGGTGCATTTTCTTTACAGCATATACACATGCGAGCACCTACTTTTCTACTATCCCGTAACCCCTTTCTGCCTGGACCGGGAAGGGCTGCGACTGAAAAAGGCGAAGTGCGTCTTCCGAGCTCCAGAGGTAGAATTCCTGGGGATGAGGGTAGCAGCAGACGGGATCAGCCCTACTGCGTCCAAGACGGAAGCGATCCAGAGAGCACCCAGACCCCGTAACACGACGGAGCTGCGTTCGTTCCTGGGGCTCCTGAACTATTTTGGTAACTTTCTTCTCAAATTGAGCACGCTGCTAGAGCACGCTCCTGGAGGCTTAAGCTACCGGCTGTAACTGACCCTTGACATTGACATGTTGCAACACACACCCGACACCAAAGGACGACGCATCGCACGTTAACACAAGTTTCTTACATGGGTCGTATAGTGTTATCAGAGTGTTGGAACATAACAAATTGTGTGCTCTATTAAAAGCCCTTTCCTGGCTGTCCCCTCAGACCCATTCGCGACCTTTGCGTAGGAGCACATGTAGCGGCTCTAGCAGCGTGCTCAATTTGGGAAGAAAGTTACCAAAATAGTTCAGGAGCCCCAGGAACGAACGCAGCTCCGTCGTGTTACGGCGTCTGGGTGCTCTCTGGATCGCTTCCATCTTGGACACAGTAGGGCTGATCCCGTCTGCTGCTACCCTCATCCCCAGGAATTCTACCTCTGCAGCTAGGAAGACGCACTTCGCCTTTTTCAGTCGCAGCCCTACCCGGTCCAGTCCACGTAGCACCTCCTCCAGGTTGTGGAGGTGTTCTTCAGTATTGTAATCCGTGATGAGGATGTCGTCCTGAAAAACCACCGTCCCTGGAATCGACTTGAGGAGGCTTTTCATATTTCGTTGGAAGATCGCGGCAGCCAAGCGAATCCCAAACGGACATCTGTTGTACTCAAACAACCCCTTGTGTGTCGTGATGGTGGTCAGCTTCTTCGACTCACTCGCCAGCTCCTGGGTCATGTAAGCTGAGGTCAGGTCCAATTTTGAAAAAAGTTTGCCACCGGATAGCGTCGCAAAGAGGTCCTCCACTCTCGGTAGCGGGTACTGGTCTTGGAATGACACCCGATTGATGGTGGCCTTGTAATCACCACATATCCTGACCGACCCATCCGCCTTGAGCACTGGCACGATCGGGCTTGCCCAGTCACTGAATTCGACTGGCGAGATGATGCCTTCCCTCAGCAGGCGGTCCAATTCGCCTTCTATCTTTTCCCGCATCACGTACGGCACCGCTCTGGCCTTGTGGTGTACTGGCCTGGCGTCCGGGTTTATGTGAATCACTACTTTGGCCCCCATGAAAGTGCCGATGCCGGGTTGAAATAATGAGTCAAATTTGTCCAGGATCTGTGAGCATGATATTCGCTCCACAGAAGAAATTGCATTGACATCGCCCCATTTCCAGTTCATGACAGCAAGCCAGTAGTGCGGGACCGTCCCCTGGGACAATCTAGAGTGGCAACCTGTTCTCCGAATCTTTGTGGGTCACGACTACCGTGGCGCTGCCTAGCACCGGAATGATCTGCTTTGTGTAAGTTCGTAGCTGCGCATCAATCGGCGATAATTTTGGCCTCCTGGCCTTGGACGCGCACAACTTTTCGAACTGTTTGATACCCATCAGGGACTGGCTGGACCCCGTGTCTAGCTCCATTGATACTGGGATGCCATTGAGGTGCACTTTCATCATTATCGGTGGCGTCCTGGTGTAGGAACTGTATACGTGCTCCACATGAACTCGCTGAACTTCAGCTTCCAGCGATTTCCACCAGCGTTCACTTCTGCAATTTCTGCAGGTATTTTGCTCACCTCTGCAAACTCCGGCTGAGTGTATGCCTCCATGCCTCCAACATGAGCTGTTGTTTGAAACAAAAGGTCCCTTGCCAGTCGATCGTCCCTGACTACCCCGTGACCATCCTTGAATGCGGCATTAACAGGTGTTGATGGCCCCATTACTGGCCGCATTGTCCCTTGCAATGGCGTGAATCGCCGTTCAGCTTGCCATTGTCTTCGTTGAACTCCCCTTCTGGGTTCGACTACATGTTGGGGCATGCCTGACTGCCCTTGTCTGCTTGGAGAACTGTGTGCTGCTTTAACAATGTTGAATCTCTGTCCCAACCATTCCTTAACACAGTACCTCTCATCTGTTCTGCTAGTGGCCATGCTCGCGTGGTTTAAATCCCAGTTTATCATCGCCATTGATAGGTCCTTACTATACAGTATAAATGCACACGAGGCCCATGCTTGAGAGAAGGTCAGTCTGTGACCTGTCCTTTATTCCTTAGCACTCAAGTGATGAAGGTGGGTGGAGCTTCCCCTTTTATACCTGAGCGTCCAGGTTAGGAGTGTCTCCCACCTAGTGGTCATTGTTCTCACAAGTACAACTTAGGTCAGATTATACATGGGTTACAATGCTGGTTGAATACATGACAACGGGTACTGGTCCTGTAGCGAAAAATGGTTAATCATTACTTTATAGTCCCCCAAATTCTGACCGTGCCATCGACCTTGAGAACCGGAACAATCGGACTGGCCCACTCATTGAACTTAACTAGTGTGATAATGCCCTCTCGTTGCAGCCTGTCCAGCTCGATCTCCACTTTCTTTCGCGTCATGTATGGCACCGCACGTGCCTTGTGGTGGATGGGTCATGTAATGGGAACCAAATGGATCTGCACCTTCGCCCCAGAGAAATTTCTGATGCTGGCTCAAACAACAACGGGATCTTGCTCAAAACCTGGGCACATGAGTCGTCGTCGACAGACGAAAGCGCTCGGATGTATTCCCAATTCCAGCGGATTTTTCCAAGCCAGCTTCTGCCGAATAATGTGGGGCCATCTCCTGGTACAATCCATAATGGTAGTTCGTGCACTGTTCCATCATAGGAGACTTTTACTGCTGCACTGCCAATTACAGGGATCAGCTCTTTAGTGTAAGTTCTCAGCTTGGTATGAATAGGGCTCAGCTTGGGCCTTTGTGCCTTTTTGCACCACAGCCTCTCGAAGGCCTTTTTGCTCATGATAGACTGACTCGCAACCGTGTCCAATTCCATGGATACTGGAATTCCATTCAGTTCAACTTTTAACATGAACGGTGGACATTTCGTGGTGAAGGTGTATACCCTGTACACTTCTGCCTCCTCGGTTCAAGTCTCTAGTTCAGTTTGATCTGCCATGGATCGGTCTTCCTCTGAAACGTGGTGGTTTGCAGGGTTTGCAGCTCGTTTGCACATTCGTTGGAGGTGTCCCATTGTTCCACAGCCTTTGCACGCATAGTGTTTAAAGCGGCATTGATGGGCTCGATGATTACCTCCGCAGAGCCAACAAGGTTGTTAACTGCCTCGCATTCACACTTGATGACGGACTCTGAGTCATCTGAGTTCGTGCAGCTGCAGGCGTGTACATTCTGCCATATGCATTCCTGCCTGAAAACGATGTTACTTTGTGTACAGTACTTGCAAATGCATCTTTATGCTGCAAAATTTGTTTGGTGTTATCGCTGGTGGACCTAAATGCCTGGGCTATCGTTATGGCTTTGCTCAGGTTCGGTGTTTCAACAGTCAATAGTTTGCGAAGGATAACCTCATGGCCAATGCCAAGCACAAAAAAGTCTCTTAGCATTTGCTCCAGGAATCCACCGAATTCGCACTGTCCTGCAAGGCGCCTTAATTCGGCGACGTAGCTCGCCACTTCCTGGCCTTCAGACCGTTGACATGTGTAAAATCGATACCTTGCCATCAGAACGCTCTCGTTCGGATTTAGGTGCTCCAGGACCAGCATATACAGTACTTTATACGACTTGGTTGCTGGTTTCACCGGAGCAAGAAGATTCTTCATGAGGCCATAGGTTGTTACCCCGCAAACATTGAGGAGGATCGCCCTTCATTTGGCAGCTTTCTTATTCCCTTGCAGCTCGTTGGCCACGAAGTATTAGTCGAGCCACTCCACGAAGGCTTCCCAAGCGTCATCTTCTGAGAATTTCTCCAGGCTACCAACAGTTCTCTGCATTTTTGCGTGATGGTTCGTTAACTATTACTCGTCGTCAGTTGTTAGGTCTCAAATAAAGTGTAAAGTCCTGACCCTGCAGTACAGACTTACATGAGGCACATGCTGAAGTTAAGGTCACTCTGGACCTGCACCTTTATTTCATATCTCTTGAGTGCCTCACTTGCCTGAGACCTGCCTTTATATACCTGTGTGGAACAGATATGCAGAGTCTCCTGCAAGTGCACCCCTGGTGGTAAAGTATGCTTGTGGTTACAGGTCATCTGTAGTTACAGTCATGTATAGCATGGTAAGATACAGTTATATACAGTAGTGTGAGATACATAACATAAAGCAATGTGACTGAGTACTGTAGACTTGAGTAAGTGTGACCTTAGTCTCTTTATTCTGACTCCAGAGTGCCGGCACAGCATGCGAGGCCTGCTTATATGCAGTGCTCCCAAGGGATGCTGGGATCCCTTGGGACTCCAACAGATGCGCCCTCTGGTGGCGGTAGAATGCTGGTTACAAGGTGTTGCATACATAACATTACCCACTTGGATTCTGAGACGAAGCTGATTAGAAGCCAGACATCGGAGGTGCAATTGCTCTGCTTGAACTCCTCCTCCTCCTGCAAATCCAGCATTGGCAATGGAATGTCTGATGGAGTTCCCATACTGGGCACTGTGCTTGCTGTTAATGAAGGAGCAGCTATCAGCAATAGTGCTGTGGGGGAAGGTATCTGTGGAAGGAGTCTGGCAATTGTAAAAATGTAGCTGCCGCACCATCAGCACCAAATGCAGAAATAGAAATGTTCCAAGCCAAAATAACCAGAACATTAAACACACCTAAACAGTCAAACACAGCTTTTAAAGAAAGAAAGAAAGATTTGCATTTATATAGTACCTTTCACGACCATCGGACATTTCAAAGCACTTTTCAGCCAGTGAAGTATTTTGAAGTATAGTCGCTGTTGTATTGTTTTAAGCAGATAAGCCACACTGAAAGAGTTAACAGTTGAAAAAGATCATTGATTTAGGCCTGGGATCAATTTATATCAGTATGCTTAAAATGAAGAGGTCTAATGAGCAATGATCCCTCACTGTGCCCGCATGCAGCCGTGCAGCAATCTGCAAGGTCCCGTGCAGGTCATTCACAAGATTTGACTTTGGAAATGCCGAGCATTGAAAGAAACGGCCGCCCAGAACAAAATGCAACTTTAGGGAACATTGCTAATCAGGCTGCTGCACACTTTGTAAACCTCCAAAGTTTGCTAAATTTGCTGCCTGCTGAAGTTGGTGTCCCATTGACTTTTTAAGCAATGAACTTTTGTGATCTTAGTATTGGAAGTGAGTCTTTTTCTTCAAAAATATCTGGGTGCTTTGATAATGAGAAGATAAGAAGATCTACATGGAGATTTTGCTATTCAAGTGTTATATATAAATTCTGGATGGTGTGTGATAGTAATTAACAAAACTGTAATTTAATCCAGGACATTAAAGGCCATGAGAGTGAAGCTTTCCTTTTTGCTCCATATATATGGAAACTAGAATCAGGCATATCCACTGACGCCCTGAGTTGCTCCAGTAAATCACTGAGAACTGGCAATTAAACATTGGCCTATCCAGTCAGCAAGCCCCTTAGCTCACTCAATAAAGCCTTTTGTAAGTGATTCAATTTATTTTCTTGCTGGGGTGAATAAATTATATTTTTTATAAGAATAAGGTCTTTTTTTAATAAGAATAAAGAAAGAATAGGGCCTCTTAGAGACCATAAAGGTACCGTGTGTGGAGCAGAAGATGTGGGTATGGTTCTTAATGAATACTTTGTGTCTGTTTTCACAAAAGAGAGGGATGATGCAGACATTACAATCAGGGAGGAGGAGTATGAAATATTAGATGAAATAAACATAGAGAGAGACAAAGTATTAAGGGATTTAGCATCTTTGAAAGTGGATAAATCCTCAGGCCCACATTAAGTGTATCCCAGGCTACTAAGAGAAACAAGAGAGGAAATAGCATTTTCATCTCCTCTCTCACTACAGGTGCAGTGCCGGAGGACTGGAGGACTGCTAATGTTGTACCTTTGTTTAAAAAGGAAGAAAGGGATAGATCAAGTAATTACAGGCCAGTTATCCTAACTGCGGTGATGGGAAAATTATTGGAAAAATTCTGAGGGACAGAATACATCTTTATTTAGAAAGACACGGATTAATCAAGGACAGTCAGCATGGATTTGCTAAGGGAAGGTCATGTCTGACTAACTTGATTGAATTTTTTGAGGAGGTAACAAGGAGGGTCGATGAGGGTGGTGCGTTTGATGTAGTGTATATGGATTTTAGCAAGGCTTTTGATAAAGTCCCACATGGAAGACTGGTCACGAAAGTAAAAGCCCATGGGATCCAAGGCAAAGTGGCAAGTTGGATCCAAAATTGGCTCAGAGGCAGGAAGCAAAGGGTAATGGTTGATGGGTGATTTTGTGACTGGAAGGCAGTTTCCAGTGGGGTTCTGCAGGGCTTAGTACTAGGTCCCTTGCTTTTTGTGATCTACATCAATAATTTACTCTTGAATGTAGGGGGAATGATTAAGAAGTTTGCAGATGATACAAAAATTGGCCATGTGGTTGATAATGAAGAAGAAAGCTGCAAACTGCAGGAAGATATCAATGAACTGGTCAGGTGGGCAGAACGGTGGCAAATGGAATTCAATCCGGAGAAGTGTGAGATAATGCATTTGGGGAGGGCTAACAAGGCAAGGGAATATACATTAAATGGTAAGACACTGAGAAGTGTAGAGGAACAAAGGAACCTTGGAGTGCATGTCCACAGATCCCTGAAGGTAGCAGGACAGGCAGATAGGGCTCAAGTTTCGGCCTGAGTTGCTCCTATTTTTTTTGAGCAACTAATTTAGAATGGAGTATCTTAGAAATTGCAATTCTCGGCATTTAGTTTGCTCCGGTTCTAGTGAGTTAGAATAGTTTCATTGTAGAACAGATTTTTTTTCAAAAGGGGGTGTGTTCAGCCATTTACGCCTGTTTTGCAAGTTTAGGCAGCGAAAACTTACTCCAAACTAACTTAGAATGGTGTAACTGTAAATTTTTGAATGCTCAGAAAAACCTTGCCTACATTTAGAAAATCAGGAGTAGGGAACGAGAGATGGGGACGGGGGGTGGGGGGGGAGGGAAGTTTACAAACATTAAACACTTCACTTTTACAAATAAAGAGCCATCATCAATAATAAATGATAAATACATCAATAAATCAATAAAATCAAAAAAACTTAAAAAATAAAAAATAAAAAAATAAAAAATCAATCAATAAATAAAGAATTTACTTTCTATTCACCGACTGCAGCACCGGGAGCCCTCCAACAGCGTGCTGGGACGAGGCCCCCCCAGTGTGTCTCTCTCTCTGTCAGTGTCTCTCTCTGTGTTTCAGACAGCGAGGGGGAGGGAGGACGGGGAGAAGGGGGGGGAACGAGGGGGAGAGGAGGGGGGAGGGGGAAGGGAGACGGGAGGGGGAGAGGGGGAGAGGAGGGGGGAGGGAAAGAGGGAGGGGTATGGGGAGGGAGGGGAGGAGAGGAGGGGGAGAAGAGGGGGAGAAGGGGGGAGGGAGGGGGAAGGAGAGAAGGGGAGAGGAGGGGGAGGAAGAGGGGGAGAGGAGGGGGCAGAGGAGGGAGGAGGGAGCGGGGGGGAAAGAGGAAGGCTGAACGGGCCACGCCAAAGATTTCAGGTGGGGCGGGCGGGCCCCGCCGGGGACGTAGAAGCCGGGTCAGGCCGCCGAAGACTTCGGGTGGGTCCCGCCCCCAGCAAGATGCCAGGCAGGCGGGCGGGCCCTGCCGACGACAATGTGAAGGGGGGGAGAGGAGGGGGGAGAGCGGGAGCTAAACGGGAGGGAGGGAGGGGGGGGGAGTGGGAGCTAAACGGGAGGGAGGGAAGGAGGCCCGAGTCCGATCTTCACACTGGCAGCCCATTCGGCCAGGGCTATGGGCGGCGTGCTTCGGGCCACTCCCACACAGTCTCAGGAGCCTGGAGCTACTACACATGCACGCACACTCTAATGCGCATGTGCAGAGGTCCTGGCACTGTTTTCAGCGCCGGGACCTGGCCCCGCCCTCCACGCGTTCTGCTGCGTTGTGCCAAGGGCCTGGATCGACCGGACGGAGGGGAGAATACTAAGGTAAATAATAGGCGTCATTTCTGTTCTAAAAAGTCGGCGCACCAAACGGAGATGCGCCGTTCTAACCCTGGGGGCAAACTTGGGCGTAGAAGGTGGTTAAGAAGTCATATGGAATACTTGCCTTTATTAGCCATGGCATAGAATATAAGAGCAGGGAGGTTATGCTTGAACTATATAAAACACTAGTGAGGCCACAGCTGGAGTACTGTGTGCAGTTCTGGTCAGCACATTACAGGAAGGATGTGGTTGCACTAGAGAGGTTACAGAGAAGATTTAAGAGGATGTTGCCTGAACTGGAGAATTTTAGCTATGAGGACAGATTGGATAGGCTGGGGTTGTTTTCTTTGGAATAGAGGAGGCTGAGGGGAGACCTTATTGAGGTGTATAAAATTATGAGGGGCCGAGATAGAGTGGATATGAAGGATCTATTCCCCTTAGCAGAGGGGTCAACAACCAGGGGGCATAGATTTAAAGTAATTGGTCGGAGGTTTAGAGGGGATTTGAGGGGAATTTCTTTCACCCAGTGGGTGGAGGCAGAAACCCTCACCACATTTAAAAAGTAATTGGATATGCACTTGAAGTGCCATAACCTACAAGGCTATGGATCAAGAGCTGGAAAGTGGGATTAGTCTGGATAGCTCTTTGTTGACTGGCACAGACACGATGGGCTGAATGACCTCCTTCCGTGCTGTAAATTTCTATGATTCTATGAAGGTCATTCTTGAAGTTTAAAGTTGGTATTAGCTTTGCAGATTTGATGCATTTTATACTATATTTCAAATTTGACAGCTTTTCATTTACATGGTGTATTTCACTTACATTAAGGATTCCTCCTATTGCAGCTTTATCAAAACTAAGTACAAAATCTTTCAATTGAAAGCCTTGGTAAAGCTATGACAATGAAGATGTTTTAAATAAATAAAACAATGTGAAACTAATGGGTTTGATGTCAACTGTGCATGACTGCTTCTGTGGAGGAAGAGAATCCACATATCTAAAGACTGTAGAGAGAAATTTTGATGTGAAAAGCACTAAAATAATTCCAACCCATAGGCTTTTGATTTTGACAGCAGTTACTGAAAACCTAGCTCACACTGCTAGTGTGCAGGAAGAAATAACATAATGCCATTATAAATTAATACCTGAATAAAAGGAACAACATTGATAATGAAAGATTAGACAGTATCCAACGCAATAGAAAATGTCCACCTGTTTGCCTAGTAGCCCTTCAAGGATAGGGAGGAAGAGGCCATGGAGGGATTTGAAAACAAGGATACATCTGGACTGACCTGACCTGACCTAGTCAATGATTGGAACAAAATGAGAGAAATGAAGGTCTTCTGATTACCTTTAGGAACCACTCGTAAGATCGATCATGTGCCACATGCCGACTGAGGCTTTGGCTTAAATTAGGCGCAAACCCTGTTTACACACATGAATGGCGTTTCTGGTAAACTTCTGCCAACGTTACAGAGCAAGAGAAGTCTCATGGAGATTTGCAATGTTGGATCATGCCAGTTGCTCGAGGTCTTGTGCCTGACCTTGTGATGCCTGCTCGCAGAGTATGATGCGCCACTTAAGTATCTTGTAATATTAACTCTGTTGGAAAGTGTCTTTGGAGACAGTCACTTTTCTGTTGCTGTAGGACTGGAATAGTAGCTTGCGAGTCCTGCCAGTGGGCCTTGCCTCAGAGCATGTTGCAGCCCTTGTACCAATCTTTGAAAACACCAACACAGCAACATACTTCGCGAGAAATGCAGTTGCTGGGCTTGCAGCAATAGTGTGGGATGAGCTAGAGGGCAACGGTAAGAAGAAGGACGGTTTTGTAGCAGAAGGGGAACAGGATCCTGCTGGTTGTCATGAAGAGCTCAATGTACTTTGAGAAATAAAGCAATAAGGTGATACAGGTGAGCTGTGCCACGCTCCTATTGCTGTTCAATAGGAAATGGAATTACTGACCATAGAAACATAGAAAATAGGTGCAGGAGTAGGCCATTCGGCCCTTCTAGCCTGCACCGCCATTCAATGAGTTCATGGCTGAACATGCAACTTCAGTACCCCATTCCTGCTTTCTCGCCATATCCCTTGATCCCCTAGTAGTAAGGACTTCATCTAACTCCTTTTTGAATATATTTAGTGAATTGGCCTCAACAACTTTCTGTGGTAGAGAATTCCACAGGTTCACCACTCTCTGGGTGAAGAAGTTTCTCCTCATCTCGGTCCTAAATGGCTTACCCCTTATCCTTAGACTGTGACCCCTGGTTCTGGACTTCCCCAACATTGGGAACATTCTTCCTGCATCTAATCTGTCTAAACCCATCAGAATTTTAAACGTTTCTATGACGTCCCCTCTCATTCTTCTGAACTCCAGTGAATACAAGCCCAGTTGATCCAGTCTTTCTTGATAGGTCAGTCCCGCCATCCCGGGAATCAGTCTGGTGAACCTTTGCTGCACTCCCTCAATAGCAAGAATGTCCTTCCTCAGGCTAGGAGACCAAAACTGTACACAATACTCCAGGTGTGGCCTCACCAAGGCCCTGTACAACTGTAGCAACACCTCCCTGCCCCTGTACTCAAATCCCCTCGATATGAAGGCCAACATGCCATTTGCTTTCTTAACCGACTGCTGTACCTGCATGCCAACCTTCAATGACTGATGTACCATGACACCCAGGTCTCGTTGCACCTCCCCTTTTCCTAATCTGTCACCATTCAGATAATAGTCTGTCTCTGTTTTTACCACCAAAGTGGATAACCACATTATACTTCATCTGCCATGCATTTGCCCACTCACCTAACCTATCCAAGTCACTCTGCAGTCTCATAGCATCCTCCTCGCAGCTCACACTGCCACCCAACTTAGTGTCATCCGCAAATTTGGAGATACTACATTTAATCCCCTCGTCTAAATTATTAATGTACAGTGTAAACAGCTGGGGCCCCAGCACAGAACCTTGCGGTACCCCACTAGTCACTGCCTGCCATTCTGAAAAGTACCCATTTATTCCTACTCTTTGCTTCCTGTCTGACAACCAGTTCTCAATCCACGTCAGCACACTACCCCCAATCCCATGTGCTTTAACTTTGCACATTAATCTCTTGTGTGGGACCTTGTCGAAAGCCTTCTGAAAGTCCAAATATACCACATCAACTGGTTCTCCCTTGTCCACTCTACTGGAAACATCCTCAAAAAATTCCAGAAGATTTGTCAAGCATGATTTCCCTTTCACAAATCCATGCTGACTTGGACCTATCATGTCACCTCTTTCCAAATGACCAATGCATAAGTCAATTATTTCATAAATATGCAGGCAGCATGTTATTGGCTAGGTCAGGTCAGGTCAGTCCAGATGTTTCCTTGTTTTCAAATCCCTCCATGACCTTGTCCCTCCCTATCTCTGCAACCTCCTCCAGCGCTACCACCCTCCAAGATATCTGCACTCCTCCAACTCTTGCGTATCCCCGATTTTAATCGCTTCACCAGTGCCTTCAGCTGCCTAAGTCTTAACCTCTGGAATTCCCTCCCTAAACCTCTCTGCCTCTCTACTGCTCTTTCCTCCTTTAAAATGGTTCTTAAAACCTACATCTTTGACCAAGCATTTGGTTATCTGCCCAAAGATCTCCTTATGTGTCTCGGTGTCAAATTTGGTTTGTTAACGCTCCTGTGAAGTGCTTTGGGACGGTTGACTATGTTAAAGGCGCTATATAAATGGAGGTTGTTGTTGTTGTCGTTGCTGCCAGTTTAGCTGAAGTCACTTTGCATACTTAGCTATTAATACAGTTTTGTCATTAAAACACTCCAGTAGGTTTATAAAATATGACCTGCTTTGTGAATCAATATTAGCCTTTGTTAATCATTTGGAATCTTGAAAAATGAGTTATTAGCTCACTTAGGAAGAATGTGGGTGGCAGTTGATAGATGGTGACACTCCTGTGGGAGTAGCCATCAATGCTCTCTTATGCAAATGTGATACTTAGCAGACAAATCTGAAACTGGAAAGTAGTGCTTAGGATAGACAATGTGGAGCAGCTATAGGGGCCCGAAATTGGTCGACATGCCACCCACTACTGCCCGTGTACCACCCAAAAAATGCGATTTTGGTCAAAAAACACCTACATATCACCATCATACTGCTTGGTGGAATATTCATCATTGACATACTGCCGTGCAGGACCACCTAAAAAGTCCGCTTTTCATCGTATACTGCTGACATACCACCGAAGTTGCATACCGTCCTGGAAAAGGTGGTTTTACATGAGGTTAAGTGGATGGGAATGGGCGGAGTGCACGGAGCCACCATTTTGGAAATTGGGAACTGTCAGCTAAAGCAGCAGTTCTGTATTTCTGAGGTGAACAATGACTTTACAGTGCGATTTAGAGTGCAAAAGGTGTTTTTATTGGTACAGAGTAACACTGGGGGTGCCTTGCTGCACACCACTTGGTCCTGCAGAATCAGAGGCGCCATGGGGGAATCCCCTGAATACAGATGCCATGGAGGAGGATGTTCCAGCTGGCCTACATGGAGCTGGTGTATCCTCCTCCGTCTCCACTCTGACCTCCACCTCCAGTAGCTCCAGGTTCAGCGGCTCTCTCTCTTCGTCTTCATCTTCCTCATCTCTTCCAGTGGTGAAGTCGGAAGAGGGCTGGATGACGCCAGAGGTGGAGGCAATGGGTCTCTCTGTGTCGGTGTGGTCTGAATCATCAGAACCTGCAAGTACAAAACAACATTTAAAAATGCTTTGCACCAGGGGAGGGGTCAGCATTACATGAGTACGTAGTACAGTGACTTAGCACAGTCTTACTTAAATATTCACCACTGCTGCAGTACTGCATTACATATCATGGGCGACTTTAATCTACATATAGATTGGGCTAACCAAACTGGTAGTAATACGGTGGAGGAGGATTTCCTGGAGTGTATAAGGGATGGTTTTCTAGACCAATATGTCGAGGAACCAACTCGAGGGCTGGCCATCCTAAACTGGGTGATGTGTAATGAGAAAGGACTAATTAGTAATCTTGTTGTGCGAGGCCTCTTGGGGAAGAGTGACCATAATATGGTAGAATTCTTTATTAAGATGGAGAGTGACACAATTAATTCAGAGACTAGGGTCCTGAACTTAAGGAAAGGTAACTTTGATGGTATGAGTCGTGAATTGGCTAGAATAGACTGGCAAATGATACTTAAAGGATTTTCAATGGCAAACATTTAAAGATCACATGGATGAACTTCAACAATTGTACATCCCTGTCTGGAGTAAAAATAAAATGGGGAAGGTGGCTCAACCGTGGCTAACAAGGGAAATTAAGGATAGTGTTAAATCCAAGAGGCATATAAATTGACCAGGAAAAGCAGCAAACCTGAGGACTGGGAGAAATTTAGAATTCAGCAGAGGAGGACAAAGGGTTTAATTAGGAGGGGGGAAATAGAGTATGAGAGGAAGCTTGCCGGGAACATAAAAACTGACTGCAAAAGCATCTATAGATATGTGAAGAGAAAAAGATTTGTGAAAACAAACGTAGGTCCCTTGCAGTCAGATTCAGGTGAATTTATAATGGGGAACAAAGAAATGGCAGACCAGTTGAACAAATACTTTGGTTCTGTCTTCACAAAGGAAGACACAAATAACCTTCCGGAAATACTAGGGGACCAAGGGTCTAGTGAGAAGGAGGAACTGAAGGAAGTCCTTACTAGGCGGGAAATTGTGTTAGGGAAATTGATGGGATTGAAGGCCGATAAATCTCCGGGGCCTGATAGTCTGCATCCCAGAGTACTTAAGGAAGTGGCCATAGAAATAGTGGATGCATTGGTGATCATTTTCCAACAGTCTATCGACTCTGGATCAATTCCTATGGACTGGAGGGTAGCTCATGTAACACCACTTTTTTTAAAAAGGAGGGAGAGAGAAAACGGGTAATTATAGATTGGTTAGCCTGTCATTAGTAGTGGGGAAAATGTTGGAATCAATTATTAAGGATGAACTAGCAGCGCATTTGGAAAGCAGTGACAGGATCGGTCCAAGTCAGCATGGATTTATGAAAGGGAAATCATGCTTGACAAATCTTCTAGAATTTTTTGAGGATGTAACTAGTAGAGTGGACAAGGGAGAACCAGTGGATGTGGTATATTTGGACTTTCAGAAGGCTTTCGACAAGGTCCCACACAAGAGATTGGTGTGCAAAATTAAAGCACATGGTATTGGGGGTAATGTACTGACGTGGATAGAGAACTGGTTGGCAGACAGGAAGCAGAGAGTCGGGATAAACAGGTCCTTTTCAGAATACAGGCAGTGACTAATGGGGTGCCGCAGGGCTCAGTGTTGGGACCCCAGCTCTTTACAATATACATTAATGATTTAGATGAAGGAATTGAGTGTAATATCGCCAAGTTTGCAGATGACACTAAACAGGATGGCAGTGTGAGCTGTGAGGAGGATGCTAAGAGGCTGCAGGGTGACTTGGACAGGTTATGGGAGTGGGCAAATGCATGGCAGATGCAGTATAATGTGGATAAATGTGAGGTTTCCACTTTGAGGGCAAAAACACGAAGGCAGAATATTATTTGAATGGCGGCAGATTAGGAAAAGGGGAGGTGCAATGAGACCTGGGTGTCATGGTACATCAGTCATTGAAAGTTGACATACAGGTGCAGCAGGCGGTGAAGAAGGCAAATGGTATGTTGGCCTTCATAGCTAGGGGATTTGAGTATAGGAGCAGGGAGGTCTTATTGCAGTTGTACAGGGCCTTGGTGAGACCTCACCTGGAATATTGTGTTCTGTTTTGGTCTCCTAATCTGAGGAAGGGCGTTCTTGCTATTGAAGGTTTACCAGACTGATTCCTGGGATGGCAGGACTGACATATGAGGAGAGACTGGATCGACTGGGCCTGTATTCACTGGAGTTTAGAAGGATGAGAGGGGATCTCATAGATACATATAAAATTCTGATGGGACTGGACAGGTTAGATGCAGGAAGAATGTTCCCGATGTTGGAGAAATCCAGAACCAGAGGACACAGTCTAAGGATAAGGGGTAAGCCATTAAGGACTGAGATGAGGAGAAACTTCTTCACTCAGAGAGTTGTTAACCTGTGGAATCTCCTACCGCAGAGAGTTGTTGATGCCAGTTCATTGGATATATTCAAGAGGGAGTTAGATATGGCCCTTACTGCTAAAGGGATCAAGGGGTATGGAGAGAAAGCAGGAAAAGGGGTACTGAGGTGAATGATCAGCCATGATCTTATTGAATGGTGGTGCGGGTTCGAAGGGCCGAATGGCCTTCTCCTGCACCTATTTTCTATGTTTCTATGTTTCTATATCGCAGACAGACAATACATGCCCCAACATTGCAAAACATCACATGAGGCCAACATTACAGTTATAGTTACATTACATGACAGGACAGCAACACCGACCGGGGATTGTATTCAACTTACCATCCTGTGTGAGTGGGTCAGCTCCAATGCCGGTGGTGGCACGTTGGCTATCCCCGACCAGGGACAGGGCACGGATCTCGATTTCAGTCAAAGGCTCCTGGGTTGTTGGGCTGATCAGCTGATAGTACAGATGTCGTCTTCTGCAGAAAGTGAAGTAAATGAAAGTAAAAATCTTCAATCCAATTAACATCACAGACACACAGGGCCACAAACACACATTAAAACACTGCGTTGATCCTCTTGTCATTGTCCAAAAGCACGAATACTTTGCCGTAACTTTAAGATAAATAAAATCATCCGTGTGACACTGAACCTATACTTACATGGTACATGGCACATGGGGGGTGCATAAATAAAATCATTACTTACCCTTGCGAGCCTCGCCAGGTCGTTCCACCTCTTCTTACGGCACCTTTCCCCCGTGCGTACCATGGTACTTTTGGAGGGCACAGCCTCCCCGATCTCGTCCCATATCCTATTGTACTCCTTTACATGGGGTTTCCACAACCACCGTTCATTAGGTGGCAGTACCACTCTGTGATATTCTCGAGAAGGGCAGGTAACTCTGTCTCGTCGAAGGCAGCGCCCTCAACCTCCCGTCCTTTTCGACTTTCCTGCCCTTTGACTTTTTTTTACCATTTCCATAATATTTCTGTTATGATTTTTGCTTTGTAAAAATGTCTTCTTATTCTTCAAACTGTAGAATTACTAGTTATGAATATTTTTTCATTCTGCAATGTGTTTTTAAAGTTATCATCATCATAATCATTATCATCATCATAGACAGTCCCTCGGAATCGAGGAAGACTTGCTTCCACTCCTGAAGTGAGTTCTTTGGTGGCTGAACAGTCCAATACAAGAGCCACAGTCCCCGTCACAGGTGGGACAGTCATTGAGGGAAAGGGTGGGTGGGACTGGTTTGCCGCACACTCTTTCCGCTGTCTGCGTTTGATTTCTGCATGCTCTCGGCGTTGAGACTCGAGGTGCTCAGCACCCGCTCGGATGTACTTCCTCCAATTAGGGCGGTCTTGGGACAGATATTCCCAGGTGTCAGTGGGGATGTCGCACTTTATCTGGGAGGCTTTGAGGGTATCCTTGTAACGTTTCCGCTGCCCACCTTTGGCTCGTTTGCCGTGAAGGAGCTCCGAGTAGAGCACTTGCTTTGGGAGTCTCGTGTCTGGCATGCGAACTATGTGGCCTGCCCAGCGGAGCTGATCGAGTGTGGTCAGTGCTTCAATGCTGGACAAGGACGTTGATGTTGGTGCGCCTGTCCTCCCAGGGGATTTGTAGGATCTGCTCGTAAAGTAACTGCCCGTCGACTAGCTTGCTGCTCCTTCTCAGCCTCTCTCCCTCCTCTTCAACTCACTGCGCATGCATGGGTGACCCCTGACCCCCGAAATCATAGGTAAAACGCTTCTGTAAAAAAAACGGGGGAAAAAAATTGCACGTGCGCAGTTCAGTGCCGCACCCATCCATTGAAGAGAAAGTCGATCTGGATTGACTATTAGTTTACATACCACCCACTGCAGACCACTGACATATCGCCGGAAAAAAATCGACCAATTTTGTCCTCTTCGGTCTCGGTGGTATGCCGGCGGTTTGACCAATTGCATTGACCAATTTCGGGCCCACTGTATCCTTTGGTTGGTTCACTTAACATTTTAGCTCAACAAGGTAAATTCTGAACTAATGTGAAACAGCACGTTTAAAATGGCTGAAGTCCAAACCTTCAGAATCTTTCCTCTCAATAAAGGTAATTGAGGTAGATCTTGACTTTGTGCGACAGTGTGAAATGGGTGATGGCCAGCCGGCAGCCTGCTTTACATCTCTTTATTTCATTTCCTTGCAATTTCTCTTGGTGCTCAGAACTATTTACTATGTATTGTGTATGCAAGCACTCTCTAGTAATGACTCCATGAGGTAAGGTTGTACTACTTGAACTGTAGCGACCTTAGTCCTTTATTGCAGCTCCAAGAGTGAGGACACCGGTCCGGAGGCCATCATCACTCCGACCGATTTGGACTTGCTTCATCTATCTTCTACCCAGCAGCGTTGGACCATCAACGGCAATGATCCACAAGGGGAGCTTGTACATTGCGCCACCATGGGACACCTGGATGTCCATGCTACCAACGACTGGGATGGTGCCTTTTGTGTAGGTGAGCAGCTTTGCCTGGGATTGTGGACATTTTCGGTCGTTTGGTGGGATTGTCACAGAGTTTCTCAAAGGCCGTCTGATTCATCAACGACTGGCTCACCCCTGTGTCGATCTCCATCGAGACTGGAACCCCGTTGATTTCCACTTCCATTTCCCATGGGGAACTCTCGGTGGAGCAGGTATATATTCCGTACTCCTCTTCCAGGGGCTGAGCAGCTTCGTCTTCAACAGCGCTGGAGCCCAGGTGATTGGCCAACTCTTCAGCGACTCGGTGAGTAAAACTCTTCCTACACATTCGCTGAAGGTGACCTTTAGTGTTGCAGCCATAGTCTTTGTATCGGCACTGGTGGGCCCTGTGGTTTCCTCCACAGCGCCAGCCCCATGTGGCGGACTCAGGTTTGCGAGACTTGGGGCAGCATTCATGCCTCTGAAAGTCGCCATTCTGTTCACTGTACTCGTCGGGTTAGAGTCCTGGGTGTGGGTCATCATCTGTTTGGAGTCGCAGTCAGAAATCATGAAGGCCTGGCTCATTCTGATTGCCTTCTGCAGGGTGACCGTAGTGTCCGCAGAGAGCAGTTTATGGAGGAGGCCCTCGTGACTGATTCCAATAAGGAAGATGTCCCTTCGTGCTTTGATAAGGTGGTCGCCAAAATCACACAGTGCAGCCAATCTTCTCAGATCTGCAGCATATTTAGCAATTTCTTGGCCTTCAGGATGCCGGTGGGTGTAGAACCGGTGGCTGCCTGTGAGGATGCTCTCTTTACGTTTAAGTTGTTCTTGTATCAAAGTTACGAGCTCCGCATAGGACTTGGTTGTCTTCTTCGCTGGGGCTAGCAGGTCCCTGACGTGGCCATGGATAGTGGGCCCACAACTGCTGAGCAGCATGGCTCTGCACATGTTCGCTAGCGAGATTGAAGAGTCCTCTGCCGGGTTGTTCATGATGAAAAAGTGTTCTAGCCTTTCCACAAAGGCATCCCAATCTTCCCAATCGGTGAATTGTTGGAAGTTGCTTCGGTTAGACATGTTGTGCATGGAAATTCGTAACCTCATCACCAGTTATTATGTATGCAAGCACTCTAGTAATGACTCCACGAGGTAAGGTTGTAGTACTTGAACTGTAGTGGCCGTAGTCCTTTATTGCAGCTCCAAGAGTGAGGACATCAAGAGGTGAGCTCCCTATTATACTTGGTTACCTGAAGTGTACAGGTGACCCTTAGGTCTCCAGCAGCAGTACCCTCTGGTGTACAGGTATAGTGTATACAGGGTGAAGGTACATTGAGATGTCTAGTGTTACAGTACATATATTAACATGCATACATAACACTATGCGTCCTATTTTAGTATCAATTGAAATTTTGGGACACCCGTCCCTCCATCCCTGTATCCAAATGATTGACGTACACAGTGAACAGAAGCAGCCCAGAACCAAATCCTGTGGGACATCACTAATCACTTCCAATTATTGCTCTTGACTCTGAGAAGAAGAAAGAAAGACTTGCATTTATATAGCACCTTTCACAACCTGAGGATGTCCCAAAGCGTTTTACAGCCAAAGAAGTACATTTGAGGTGTGGTAAAACACGGCAGCCAGTTTGCCTAAAAGTAAGGTCCTAAAAACAGCAATGCATTAATGACCAGACAATCTGTTCAAGACATAAATATTGGACAGGACACTGGGGAAAACATGCCTGCTCTTATGCGGTTTCCTCTAGCCTAGCCAGTTTTTAATCCAATTTATCACCCTTCCTCTAACTACATACCCTTTAATCTTCTCCAATAGTCTGATGTACCATGCCGAAGGCTTTCTGAAAGCCCATCTACACCACATTCACTACATTTCTGTCATCTATCACTTCTGTTAGCTCCTCAAAGAACTATATCGGGCAGGTAATGCTATCAGCTAAAATCCTACCATGTTTGCCTCTATTGTCTACAGGTCCTGGCAGAAGTGGTGCTCACAACTGCTTTGAAAGCCAGTTTCCTAATGGCAACTTCTGAATTCTTCAAAAAAAAATTATCTTTCTGTTCATCCTTTGTCGCAACAACTGGTCCCATAATGTTGTGGTGAGCTGTCGCTCCGAAATTCCTGCCCACGTGCTGAGGCGGGTGCCCAGTAACATTGAAAATGGTGTGGGCATCTATCTCCCGCTCCCCCCTTGGACTTTCAGTCAGACCAGGGTTTCAGCAGACTAGCGACTGGAAGTCTTACTCTGCCACACTGCTAGTGGCAGAGTGAAGGCTCAGTAATTTCAGACCAGTTCTTTTTAACGTGATTTTCTATTTTGTTACACAAAACACACGGAGGACTTCTTCCTCCCAGAAAGATGTCAGATGGTCTCGGTAGGCCAAAAGAAATGTTAGAAAGAGGTGTAAATGCTGAGCCATTCTCAGCTGTTAGCGTTCATATGCAGATAATTACATGACATATTCAAATTGTGAATTGCCAATCTTGAATCATATGCCTCTCTATAACTGGGACCTCCGGGAAGGAAACCAATCTTGCAGAGTCTGATTGGCTAGAAACATAGAAACATAGAAACATAGAAAATAGGTGCAGGAGCAGGCCATTCAGCCCTTCTAGCCTGCACCGCCATTCAATGAGTTCATGGCTGAACATGAAACTTCAGTACCCCCTTCCTGCTTTCTCGCCATAACCCTTGATCCCCCGAGTAGTAAGGACTTCATCTAACTCCCTTTTGAATATATTTAGTGAATTGGCCTCAACTACTTTCTGTGGTAGAGAATTCCACAGGTTCACCACTCTCTGGGTGAAGAAGTTTCTCCTCATCTCGGTCCTAAATGGCTTACCCCTTATCCTCAGACTGTGACCCCTGGTTCTGGACTTCCCCAACATTGGGAACATTCTTCCTGCATCTAACCTGTCTAAACCCGTCAGGATTTTAAACGTTTCTATGAGGTCCCCTCTCATTCTTCTGAACTCCAGTGAATACAAGCCCAGTTGATCCAGTCTTTCTTGATAGGTCAGTCCCGCCATCCCGGGAATCAGTCTGGTGAATCTTCGCTGCACTCCCTCAATAGCAAGAATGTCCTTCCTCAAGTTAGGAGACGAAAAACTGTACACAATACTCCAGGTGTGGCCTCACCAAGGCCCTGTACAACTGTAGCAACACCTCCCTGCCCCTGTATTCAAATCCCCTCGCTATGAAGGCCAACATTCCATTTGCTTTCTTAACCGCCTGCTGTACCTGCATGCTAACCTTCAATGACTGATGTACCATGACACCCAGGTCTCGTTGCACCTTCCCTTTTCCTAATCTGTCACCATTCAGATAATAGTCTGTCTCTCTGTTTTTACCACCAAAGTGGATAACTTCACATTTATCCACATTATACTTCATCTGCCATGCATTTGCCCACTCACCTAACCTATCCAAGTCACTCTGCAGCCTAATAGCATCCTCCTCGCAGCTCACACTGCCACCCAACTTAGTGTCATCCGCAAATTTGGAGATACTGCATTTAATCCCCTCGTCTAAATCATTAATGTACAATGTAAACAGCTGGGGCCCCAGCACAGAACCTTGCGGCACCCCACTAGTCACTGCCTGCCATTCTGAAAAGTACCCGTTTACTCCTACTCTTTACTTCCTGTCTGACAACCAGTTCTCAATCCACGTCAGCACACTACCCCCAATCCCATGTGCTTTAACTTTGCACATTAATCTCTTGTGTGGGACCTTGTCGAAAGCCTTCTGAAAGTCCAAATATACCACATCAACTGGTTCTCCTTTGTCCACTTTACTGGAAACATCTTCAAAAAATTCCAGAAGATTTGTCAAGCATGATTTCCCTTTCACAAATCCATGCTGACTTGGACCTATCATGTCACCATTTTCCAGATGCACTGCTATGACATCCTTAATAATTGATTCCATCATTTTACCCACTACTGAGGTCAGGCTGACCGGTCTATAATTCCCTGTTTTCTCTCTCCCTCCTTTTTTAAAAAGTGGGGTTACATTGGCTACCCTCCACTCCATAGGAACTGATCCAGAGTAAATGGAATGTTGGAAAATGACTGTCAATGCATCCGCTATTTCCAAGGCCACCTCCTTAAGTACTCTGGGATGCAGTCCATCAGGCCCTGGGGATTTATCGGCCTTCAATTCCATCAATTTCCCCAACACAATTTTCCGACTAATAAAGATTTCCCTCAGTTCCCCCTCCTTACTAGACCCTCTGACCCCTTTTATATCAGGAAGGTTGTTTGTATCCTCCTTAGTGAATACCGAACCAAAGTACTTGTTCAATTGGTCTGCCATTTCTTTGTTCCCCGTTATGACTTCCCCTGATTCTGACTGCAGG
Source organism: Pristiophorus japonicus (assembly GCF_044704955.1). Taxonomy (NCBI): domain Eukaryota; kingdom Metazoa; phylum Chordata; class Chondrichthyes; family Pristiophoridae; genus Pristiophorus; species Pristiophorus japonicus. The sequence continues at coordinate 152,909,623 of NC_091989.1, forward strand.
GGACCTACGTTTGTCTTTACTAACCTTTTTCTCTTTACATACCTATAGAAACTTTTGCAATCCGCCTTAATGTTCCCTGCAAGCTTCTTCTCGTACTCCATTTTCCCTGCCCTAATCAAACCCTTTGTCCTCCTCTGCTGAGTTCTAAATTTCTCCCAGTCCCCAGGTTCGCTGCTATTTCTGGCCAATTTGTATGCCACTTCCTTGGCTTTAATACTATTCCTGATTTCCCTAGATAGCCACGGTTGAGCCACCTTCCCTTTTTTATTTTTACGCCAGACAGGAATGTACAATTGTTGTAATTCATCCATGCGGTCTCTAAATGTCTGCCATTGCCCATCCACAATCAACCCCCTAAGTATCATTCGCCAATCTATCCTAGCCAATTCACGCCTCATACCTTCAAAGTTACCCTTCTTTAAGTTCTGGACCATGGTCTCTGAATTTACTGTTTCATTCTCCATCCTAATGCAGAATTCCACCATATTATGGTCACTCTTCCCCAAGGGGCCTCGCACAATGAGATTGCTAATTAATCCTCTCTCATTACACAACACCCAGTCTAAGATGGCCTCCCCCCTAGTTGGTTCCTCAACATATTGGTCTAGAAAACCATCCCTTATGCACTCCAGGAAATCCTCCTCCACCGTATTGCTTTCAGTTTGGCTAGCCCAATCTATGTGCATATTAAAGTCACCCATTATAACTGCTGAACCTTTATTGCATGCACCCCTAATTTCCTGTTTGATGCCCTCCCCAACATCCCTATTACTGTTTGGAGGTCTGTACACAACTCCTACTAACGTTTTTTGCCCTTTGGTGTTCTGCAGCTCTACCCATATAGATTCCACATCATCCAAGCTAATGTCTTTCCTAACTATTGCATTAATCTCCTCTTTAACCAGCAATGCTACCCCACCTCCTTTTCCTTTTATTCTATCCTTCCTGAATGTTGAATACCCCTGAATGTTGAGTTCCCAGCCCTGATCATCCTGGAGCCACGTCTCCGTAATCCCAATCACATCATATTTGTTAACATCTATTTGCACAATTAATTCATCCACCTTATTGCGGATACTCCTTGCATTAAGACACAAAGCCTTCAGGCTTGTTTTTTTAACACCCTTTGTCCTTTTAGAATTTTGCTGTACAGTGGCCCTTTTTGTTCTTTGCCTTGGGTTTCTCTGCCCTCCACTTTTCCTCATCTCCTTTCTGTCTTTTGCTTTTGCCTCCTTTTTGTTTCCCTCTGTCTCCCTGCATTGGTTCCCATCCCCCTGCCATTTAGTTTAAATCCTCCCCAACAGCACTAGCAAACACTCCCCCTAGGACGTTGGTTCCAGTCCTGCCCAGGTGCAGACCGTCCGGTTTGTACTGGTCCCACCTCCCCCAGAACCGGTCCCAATGCCCCAGGAATTAGAATCCCTCCCTGCTGCACCACTGTTCAAGCCAAGTATTCATCTGCGCTATCCTGCGATTCCTACTCTGACTATCATGTGGCACTGGTAGCAATCCAGAGATTACTACTTTTGAGGTCCTACTTTTTAATTTAGCTCCTAGCTCCTTAAATTCGTTTCGTAGGACCTCATCCCTTTTTTTACCTATGTCGTTGGTACCAATGTGCACCACGACAACTGGCTGTTCTCCCTTCCATTTCAGAATGTCCTGCACCCGCTCCGAGACATCCTTGACCCTTGCACCAGGGAGGCAACATACCATCCTGGAGTCTCGGTCGCGGCCGCAGAAACGCCTATCTATTCCCCTCACCATTGAATCCCCTATCACTATTGCTGTCCCACTCTTTTTCTTGCCCTCCTGTGCAGCAGAGCCAGCCACGGTGCCATGAACTTGGCTGCTGCTGCCCTCCCCTGATGAGTCATTCCCCTCAACAGTACTCAAAACGGTGTATCTGTTTTGCAGGGGGATGACCACAGGAGACCCCTGCACTACCTTCCTTGCACTACTCTTCCTGCTGGTCTTCCATTCCCTATCTGGCTGTGGACCCTTTCCCTGCGGTAAGACCAACTCACTACACGTGATACTCACGTCATTCTCAGCATCGTGGATGCTCCAGAGTGAATCCACCCTCAGCTCCAATTCCGTAACGCGGACCGTCAGGAGCTTGAGGTGGACACACTTCCCGCACACGTAGTCGTCGGAGACACCGGAAGTGTCCCTGAATTCCCACATGGTACAGGAGGAGCATAACACCCGACTGAGCTCTCCTGCCATGACTGAACCCTTAGATACACTTAAATTGGCAACAACAATGTTAAAAGTTACTGACTAATATAAGAAGAAAAAGAAAAACTACTCACCAATCACCAGCCAATCACTTACCCCCTAGGCTGTGACGTCACCTTTCTTTCTTTCTTTGCTTTCTCCCTGTAGCTGCACCGGTACGCCTCTCGCCGACCCCGGACTCTCGCTGCTCCGAGCTCCCGCCTCCTCGACTGACTGTTCGAACTGCTCGGCTCCCGCTGGCCTTTATAGGCCTCTCGCCGACCCCGGACTCGCGCTGCTCCGAGCTCCCGCCTCCTCGACTGACAGAACAGTCTACTGCAATGCCAAACTATGCTAGAACTCAACTTTTTTTTAACTTCTGAATTTTAGTCTCTCTTGCTGAATTATCTTTTCAGTAAAATATTGAGCTTATCGAAGTGAGGCATGTTAGTGCAAAAGAATGGGACACTTTACCACCAATTGGCAACATCAAGCAATCCCACATCAGGTACAACATTGGCAAGTGCAGACTAAAACTTCTTCTACTCTAGTGGCATTTGCAGATAATCTTTTTCCATGCATGCATGCTCATACAAATACAGTTGAGTCGACTGAAACTCACATGGGGTAGATTTGAACTTGGAGCAGGTTTCCTGTAAGAAACTGCTCCGGTGAATACATTTCCTGCCCACCAGACGCAACAGGAGGCGACGGCCAATTTGCCGACGGGCCTCATTTAAATGCCACCAGTCCACTTCCCACCCGGAACAGGTTGGAACAGAGTGCAGAGCACAAAGCAATTTTTTTGACTTGCACGCTGGGCCTATTCATCCTTCCCACCAGCTGCTGACTTGCTTCAGACTGGCAGGAATGCCACCAGCTTGCCCGCTCAGGCCCTGGTTAAAATGCCAGTTGTCATAAAGGTCTCTCTGTACTTTGGGCACTCTGAACGTCGGACATAATAGACATCCATTTGCATAAACTCAAGAGTCTCCTGCCTGCTTTAGGCGGGTGCCTGCAGGTTAATTTGGAGACGGCGGAAAAGGGCTACGTTCCGAGCAGATAAATAACGTAATTGTTTTTAACTGCCCACCCGACTGTTTGACGCGAGTGTTAAAATTGATCCCACATAGGATTCTTACGGCTGGTATAGAGCAAAGGCTTCCATCTATCAATGTGGGCTAGATTCAGCCCTCGGTCCCAGAGGTGAAAGACGAATCTTCTAACCCACTGCAACACCATGATTCTCTTCATCTAAGTTTTCTTAAAATACTTACTTGAGAAATAGTCTGTGGTAGAGGTTGTTTTCCTTGAGTGTATGTCAGACATCCAATATATCATTGCGAGTAATGGTAGGATTGGAATCTAAAATAGCCCTGTCTACAATACTGACTTGGGAAAAGTGTCAATGAGCTAGACTAAAGTTTTTTGTGAAGTTGTCTGTTGTTCAGCACCAAGTGTTATTGAGCACTGTACTAAACAAGACTTGTACACAGGCGTTGCAACTCACCTGCTCATCATTACACATGTACACAGCATTATTCTTACTGAGATTAGGGTAGAGATTAGGGTAGACATTGAGGAGACACAAAAATTAAACATGACATTACTTTGTTATTTTTAAGATTGAGGTGAGCTATATTAATATGGTGGAGACCAGCGGCAGGTCGGGGCCATAAAAGGAGCGGCGTGGAGGCCTCGGGGAGCAGCGTGGAGGTTACTCCAGGAACAGCGCGAGCTGGTGCAGGAGGGTGATGGCAGCGAAGAGTGGCGTCATCGAGATCCAGGTCGGTGATTGGAGTGTGGGCAGACACAGCAGGAGCGAGGTCGGGGCTGTCATGTTTGTAACCTTCACATAACTGTAACCAATATGTAACAACACTGTACACTGTATACAACTGTGAAATACACACCTTGACCACAGGGGGTGAACTTGTGGGAGACACTCTTTACCTGGTCAGCCAGGTACTTAAAGGGAGGTTCCACGCAGGCTCAGCACTCCTTGGTCCGGGGAATAAAGGTGCACGTCATGAGTGACCTTGTCTGCAGTATATGCCTCGTGTGAATATGTTCTAGAGTTGAGAACTCTACATCTGGCGATGAGACATGGGAATCACTGAACCACAAGGATGGCCACCGGTAACACAGAGTAACATTACTGTGTGGGTGAGGACTGGGACAATTTTGTGGAGCGACTCCAGCAGACCTTTGTCACAAAGGACTGGCTGGGAGTGGAAGCGGCTGACAAGTGGAGGGCGCATCTACTGACAAGCTGCGGGACAAAAACGTACGCGCTGATGAAAGACCTGCTTGCACCTCTCAAGCCGGCCGACAAGTCCTTCGAAGAGCTCAGCCAGCTGATCAGCGAACATCTGAAACCGGCGAACAGCGTACACATGGCCTGGCACCGGTTCTACACACACAGGCGTCGGGAAGGGCAAAACATCTCGGACTTCGTTGCAGACCTGAGGCGCTTGGCCAGCTTCTGTAAGTTCACAGGCGCCTTCAGGGGGGAGATGTTAAGGGATTTTTTCATTGAGGGCATTAGTCATGCCAGTATTTTCAGGAAGCTTATTGAGGACAAGGACTTGACTTTGGAAAGGGCAGCTTTGATAGCTCAGACCTTCTTGGCGGGGGAAGAGGAGACCAAGATAATTTACGCAAGCAGCACTGGTTTTAACGTTGCGATGAACCAGGGAGTTAATGCTGTAAAAGTGATACAGAATCCCGCAGGCAGGCAAGGACAATTCGACATCGCCCAGGCAGGTAGACAAGGGCAATTCGACACTGTCCAGTCAGCAACAGGCTCTAGGGTGGGACAGCAACAGAGACAATGGCAGGAGGATCGGCAGTTCACGCCATCAAGAGGAACAGTGCGTCCCTTGATGGGACAATTGACACCCACCACCAGAATGTTTAGAAACAACCAAGGGGACAATCAGAGAGGAATGCCTGGTAACAGCCCCTTTGTGAACAACAATCTCAGCCAATGCTGGAGATGCGGGGGTAGACATACTGCTAAAAGCTGCAAGTTCCAGCAGTTCACCTACAGGAATTGTAATGCCAGAGGACATTTGGCTAGAATGTGCAAAAAGGCTGCAGCGAGGCTAATTTATGAAACAGAGGAATCAGACGAGGGGTCTGCAATGCAGGATGATGCCTGGGGCCAAGCCATGGATGCTGAGGTTCAGAGGGTTCATGTGGCTGACGTCCGCAGCTCATACACTAAAACACCACCCATGATAATGAAAGTTTTATTGAATGGCATCCCGGCGCACATGGAGCTGGATACGGGAGCCAGCCAGTCCCTTATGAGCGTCCAACAATTTGAGAGACTATGACCACACAGAGCTAGCAGGCCCAAACTGGAACGCATTGACACGCAGCTACGCACGTACACCAAAGAAATCATCCCAGTTCTGGGCAGCGCAAACCTGGTGGTAACACACAATGGATCACAGAACCGCCTGCCACTCTGGATTGTTCCGGGAAATGGCCCTGCGCTTTTGGGAAGGAGCTGGTGAGCCGAGATGAACTGGAAATGGGGAGATGTGCATACCATTTCGTCTGTGGAGCCAAGTTCATGCTCGCAGGTCCTACAAAAATTCGAGTCACTGTTTCAACCCAGTGTCGGAACATTCAAGGGCACCAAAGTAGTGATATACATCACCCAGGATGCCAGACCAGTGCACCACAAAGCCAGAGCAGTGCCGTATGTGATGCGTGAGAAAATTGAGAGTGAATTGGACAGGCTGCTCAAAGAGGGCATAATTTCATCCGTTGAATTCAGTGACTGGGCAAGTCCCATCGTTCCTGTCCTTAAAGCGGATGACTCGGTCAGGATCTGCGGCGACTACAAAGCCACCATCAACCGAGTGTTGCTGCAGGACCAATACCCGCTCCCGAGAGCGGAGGACCTTTTTGCCACATTGGCAGGTGGCAAGCTGTTCACTAAGTTGGACCTCACTTCGGCCTACATGACTCAGGAACTGGCTGAAGAATCCAAGCTTCTGACCACCATCACGACGCACAAGGGACTATTCATGTACAACAGGTGTCCGTTTGGCATTCGTTCAGCGGCCGCAATCTTCCAGAGGAACATGGAAAGCTTTCTCAAATCCAGTCCTGGAACAATCGTATTCCAAGACGACATCCTAATAACGGGTCGAGGTGCTACGCCGACTGGACCGGGTAGGTCTGCGGCTGAAAAAGGCCAAGTGTGTGTTTTTGACCCCAGAGGTTGAGTTTTTGGGCAGGAGGGTTGCCGCAGATGGGATCCGGCCCACTGAATCAAAAACTGAGGCGATTCGCCGGGCGCCCAGGCCCGGAAACACGTCGGAGTTGCGATCATTCCTGGGACTTTTGAACTATTTTGGGAACTTCCTTCCTAACTTAAGCACATTGTTGGAGCAGTTACATGTGCTCCTGCGTAAGGGTTGTGACTGGTTCTGGGGGGACTGTCAGGAACGGGCTTTCAACAGGGCGCGGAACCTGCTTTGTTCTAACAAACTGTTGACTTTGTATGACCCCTGTAAAAAACTAGTTTTAACATGCGATGCATCATCATACGGGGTTGGGTGTGTGTTGCAGCAGGGAAACAACGACGGCCGACTACAACCGGTGGCTTATGCCTCCAGGTCGCTCTCCCAGGCAGAGCGTGGGTACGGCATGGTTGAAAAGGAAGCACTCGCTTGCGTTTACGGTGTGAAAAAGATGCACCAGTATCTTTTCAGCAGACCGTTCGAGTTAGAAACGGACCACAAGCCGTTAACATCCCTGTTGTCCGACAGCAAGGCTGTCAATGCCAATGCGTCAGCTCGCATACAGCAATGGCTCTCACGCTGGCTGCATATGACTACACCATATGGCACCAGCCAGGCACTGGAAATTACGCTGACGCGCTCAGCAGGCTACCGAGGGGGTAGCGGACCAAAGCGCTGAGATGGTCATGGCCGTTGAGGTTTTTGACACCATAGGCTCCCCCATCACAGTCCGCCAGATCAAACTTTGGACCAACAGGGACCCCCTCCTATCCATGATAAAGAAATGTGTCCTGACTGGGGATTGGGTGCCCGCACATGGGGCATGCCCTGAGGAGGTCAGACCGTTCCACAGATGGATGGATGAGCTCTCCATCCAAGCTGACTGCCTGCTATGGGGCAGCCGAGTGGTCATGCCCCAGAAAGGAAGGGAAGCATTCATCAGGGAACTCCACAGCAAGCACCCTGGCATTGTGTTAATGAAGGCTATTACCTGGTCACATGTATGGTGGCCGGTGATTGACTCAGACCTGGAACACTGGATTCACAGGCGCACGACGTGTGCCCAGCTGGGCAATGCCCGCTCAGCCCGTGGCCCTGGCCCACCTCGTGGACTATGCGGGGCCATTCATGGGAAAAATGTTCTTGATTGTAGTCGATGCATACTCGAAATGGATCGAGTGCATCATGTTAAACTCGTGCACGACATCCATCACCGTGGAGAGTCTGCGCACGGTTTTCGCGACCCATGGCTTGCCGGACATTCTGGGCAGCGCCAATGGCCAGTGTTTCACCAGCCATGAATTCCAGGAGTTTATGTCGGGTAATGGCATTAAACACGTCCGGACGGCAGCGTTCAAGCTGACTTCAAATGGCCAGGCAGAATGTGCAGTCCAAGTCATAAAACAAGGCATGCTCCGTATCCAGGGACCCTCTCTTCAGTACCACCTATCGCGCCTCCTGCTGGCCTATAGGTCCCGCTCGCACTCGCTCACGGGAGTCCCGTCAGCGGAACTCCTCATGAAACGCACGCTCAAAATGCGGCTGTCCCTCATTCACCCTGGCAGACATTGTTGGGGGCAAGCGGCAGTCCCAAACCGAGTGCCATGATCGAAACTCAAGGGGGAGGTGTATAGAAATGGATGACCCAGTATTTGTGCTTAACCATGCACTAGGACCCAAGTGGCTTGAGGGCACCATAATTGGTAAAGAGGGAAATAGGGTCATAGTGGTCAGACTAAACAATGGGCCGATATGCCGCAAACACCTGGACCAGGTAAAGAAAAGGTTCAGCATGGACACTGAGGGACCTGAAATAGACCATGGGATGTCAACCACACCACTGCCAGTAAACGAACAACAAGGACAGTCAACAGCATGCGCAGTCCCTGCGGCCAGCCCGGACAGGCCGAAACCAACTCAGGCCACAGAGACGCATGCCACAGCTCAACCACCAGAGCCACAACTGCGGCGCTCCACAAGAGAGCGTCGACCGCCTGAAAGACTCAATTTTTGACCCAAAGACATTGGGGGGGGGGAGGTGATATCATGTTTGTAACCTTCACATAACTGTAACCAATATGTAACAACACTGTACACTGTATACAACTGTGAAATGCACACCTTGACCACAGGGGGTGAACTTGTGGGAGATACTCCTTACCTGGTCAGCCAGGTACTTAAAGGGAGGTTCCACGCAGGGTCAGCACTCCTTGGTCTGGGGAATAAAGGTGCAGGTCATGAGTGACCTTGTCTGCAGTATATGCCTCGTGTGGATATGTTCTAGAGTTGAGAACTCTACAGGGGCCAAGGAGCGGCGAGAGACTGTAGAGGGATGTGATCGGGGCCCAGGAGAAACATGAGTTCGGGGCCACTTTACGGTCAGGGATAAATTTGTGTGCACCTTTGGAAGTGACTTAGTGAGTTTCAGTGAATGGTCAGACATAACATTACCTTCAGCAATGACAGTGTGAAAGGAATGGCTTGGTCATTGTAGGGATGCTTTATGGTGTTGCTGTAGGTGGTGCCGACCTGGCACAGCATGTGGCTGCCATATGGGTGTAATGCAAAAAGTTAAGTAAATCTGGCCATCCCTGGCCTCCCAGGCAGCAATGTGCTGGGGTGCTGGTGAGATCTGGACTGCAGCTTCCTCCTCCTCCTCCTCATCTCCAGCTGATGCTCCTCCTCCTCCTCTGAAGAGGCTGTGTGCTCAGAGCCTTGCTCCTCACGCAGTGTTAATCCTCGCTGCTGTGCTATGTTGTGCTGGGCGCAACAGGCCATGATGATTCTAGAGACCCTGGCTGATGCATACTGAAGAGCTCCTCCAGATCTGTCAACGCATCTGAAGAGCATTTTCAGCATACCTATTGTCTGTTCTATGACACATCTGGTGGAAATGTGGCTCTCATTATATCTCTCCTGGGCCTCAGTACTTAGGCTTCTGAAGGGTATCATGAGCCACGTGGATAGTCCTTGTTGCCCAGGAGCCAACTGGAAAGTCTGTTTGGAGGAGCGAAGAGCTGAGGGAGGATGGACTGGCGCAGGATAAAAGAGTTATAACAGCTGCCAAGGAATTTTGCGCACACATCCATGATGATCTTACTATGGTTACAGACAAGCAGCACATAGAGGGAGTGGAAGCCCTTGCAGTTGACAAAGACTGAGGTGCCCTGATGACCACATGTGTGCAGTCGATGATGCCTTGTACCCATGGGAAGCCAGCCAGAGCAGCAAAGCCAATACCCACTCAGTAACACTGGCTTCATCAGTGGCAAAGTTGATATCATTGGCTGACTTGTCAACAGGGCATCGGTGACCAGTGTGATGCATCTGTTCATGGCCAACTGCGAGATGCAGCAAATGTCTGGAAGGAGCGTGAGACAAAGAAGTTGAGGGCGCTGATGACTTTGACAGCCACTGACAAGGCATGTTCACACGCTCCTCTGGGCTGCAGGTCTTTGTCTAGCAATGTCTACATGTCGCTCTGTCATGTTGAGGAAGCTCATCCTCTGCTTGTATACCATATAGGGAGTATTGCCTCTGGTATGGTGCAGCTCTGCGCTGATGTCCTCTGTCCTGTGTAACATCAGTTGGTTGAGGAGAAGGTTGTGGTTGGTGGCTGCTGATATGTCTGGGGCTGCTGGTGTTGGGGCAGATCGTGGTCAGATTCTGAGGACCAAAGTGAAACAGTATAAATGGCACCCATGCTGAGACAATAGATGGCAGGTCAAGTAGAGATGACAGAAGCAATCTGTCAATAGTATGATAGGTTCCACTAATGAGAGGTGACACTGGATGCCGACGTTGCTGGAAACACTTGCAACCTCTAGAAAGCTAAATCTGTGTGGACAATGCAGCCAGCAACAGCATCTGCCTGTGAAAGTGACCAGCTGTGAGGTTGGACTTTTTATTGTACTTTTCACGCTGTGCACTAATGAGCTGGATCAATGACCACTCACTGTCCGCCTCAGGTTCTCAGACATGGTTCCCAAGCTGCGTGATTCCTGTGCTCATCCAGGGAAATTTGAATGGTAGGGTGAAAAAAGCGCTTAAGGGTCTGACAAATACCTAATAATGATTAAAAATTAGCGTGCCGGATTCTGCCGTTCGGGTCGCTGCTGCGTCAGCAAATGCGCCCGAGGGAAAGGCACGTGGGGGTACGATCCCAACCCCCTGCAAGATTTTTCACATTTCCCACCCGACCCATCTCCAATCACGCCAGCACGGGCCCCAGAAAATTCCGGCCATTGGGATGGATTTTCAGCTTTTTGCAATTTCCCCCGTCTTCAGGCGCAAATCGTGGGCGAAAGCAAAATTTTAGTGCTGGGTTAGCGTTAGCGCCAGAGCGCGCAACTTTTGCCAAATGAAAGTTCACAACCTGCTGAGGGGAGTATTGCAGGCAACTTCCAGAGTGGTCCAGGCATCAGAAGTGCTGCTTGAGCATACCAATTGTCTGTTTGACGATATTGCGTGTGGCTGCATGGCTCTCATTATAGCGATGCTCGGCTTCTGTCTGAGGGTTCCGGAGGGGAGGCATGAACCAGGTGGCAAGTCCGTTACCTTTGTCCCCCAGCATCCAGCTCTGGCCTTGTGGTTGACGCTGGAACAGGCCTGAGACACTGATCTCATGAAAGCATCATGGATGCTCCCTGGATACTGGGCATTGACTTCCATGATATGCTGAGTATGGTCGCAGATGATCTGTACGTTCATGGAGTAAAATCCCTTTCGGTTTCGGTAAAACTCAGCATTCTGTAAAGGTGCTCGCAGGGCGATGTGTGTACAGTCAAGGGCACTCTGACCCTTGGGGAAGCCAGAAAATCGTCCAAAACCTACAGCCCTCTCATTTTGGGCCTCCTTGGTCATTGGCAAGTTTATGAAGTGTATCCTGCATGCGTACATTTCAGTAGTCACCTGGCGAATGCAGCAATATGTAGCGTGCTGCGAGATGGAGCATACGTACCCTGCTGATGCCTGAAAGGAGCCGGAGGCATAGAAGGCAAGTGCCATAGTCACCTTCACCTCGACGGGTAGTGCAGTCCTGGTGCTGCTGGTAGGCTGTAGGTCTGCCATTATGAGCTGGTATATCTCTGTCACACTTCTTTTCGGAAGCGCTGCCTTCTAACGCACTGTGCTTCAGAGAGCTGAAGGTATGAGCGATGTTCCCTGTAAACTCGTTGGGGGTAGGACCTCCTCCCCATAAGTCTGCGACCTCTTCGATTATTTGAAAATGATCAATGAGCCTTCTTCCAGCTCGAAGCCGTATAAATAGGTCAGCCAGGAATAATGGCTGACATAGTATAGCCCTATCTTTTAAAATATCCTAAATGTCCTTTAAAACAAACAATAAACTCACATAAATTTCACAATGAAAAGAATGCAGTCACGCTGCATTCTTCTCCCAATTTTAATTGCTCAGAACTCCGACATTCTCCTCCGTTAGTGCTTGGTGCGCCCGGGGTGCAACTGCTTTTTGCTGGCGGGTTGCCGGGTGAACGCTAAATCGGGCGATATGCTCGAAAGTTCCGCCTGGGGCGCTAGCGCAGCAATGCATGATGATTTACATCATCCAAACGGTGAAAACAGTGGAGGGGCGCTAAGTCTTAGTGCCACCACAAAACCATTGGCCAAAATTCTGCCCGGGCATGAAATCTTGTGCGCCTCGTTTCATGTCAAAAAATATATTTTTTGTGCCCCACCCGGGTGCTAAACAGGGTGCATATTAGCCGAAAACCCAGCCCATTGTCTTTACCACAAATTCTATACCCTTGCCATTGATTCCATCCCCCTTACCGATCATTGTCTCGGGTTGAACCAGACTGTTCACAACCACAGTGTCCTATTTGACCCTGAGCTGTGTTTCTAACCCCATATCCTCTCCATCACAAAGACCGCCTACTGCCACTTCCATAACATGGCCCATTATCTGCCACACCTCAGCCAATCTACTCCTGAAACCGTCATTCATGTTCCTGTCTTCCCATGACTCCACTGCTCCATTGCTTTCCTAATCGCCTTCCCAATCTCCACCCTCCGTATCCTTCAGCTGATCCGACCTTTCACTATAAACTGGCCGAGACTTCCCGTGGAGACTCCCAGGTGTGGAGGCCGTCAGCTCCAACTGGCTTCTCGCCCGGGAGTTAAAATCAATCTCAGAATGTCTGTTTTATGGCAATTATGTATCAAAACAAGCTGGACCATTCTTTATCAGTGAACCTGTTTTTAACCCTCTATATAAATTGGCAGCAAGAAAGCAGCCAATAATATGATAAATTATAGACAACGTTCCTTCATTTTTTCCACAGAGTCCGTAACACATTGTGAAAAAAGCATTGTGCTGTACCGTACTGGAACTAGCACTATTTTTGCTAGCTCTGATTCTGTCACCACACTTCTTTTCAATGCATTCCTCGATTAGATTGAAAAGTTGAAGTCATCATTATTATTATCATTTTAATTTCTGATGTTGAATGATTTATGAGAAATCATTGGGATAATTCCTAGGCTTTAAAAATTGTTGTTCAGCACTTATTTCTAAATATTGCTCAAAGAAGCAGTTTCTTGACTCATTGTAGCTCATCTCTGTAAACACAAGTGTGAACACTCGAGAAGCACTTTGGTGTTCCAGGTTCCATAAATAGCTGTGATTATCTTCTACGAGTGCTCAATAGCCTGTACAAAGCTGGCACATCACTCTGGGCAGATTTAATGACATTTTCAGATAAAGTTATTAATCTCCAGTAGGAATACTGGGGGGGGGGGGGGGCGGGTTAATTAGTTTCATTGAATTCAGTGGAGGCACTTCTTGAAATCCTGTAGTTAATTGTGAAAATGAAGGCAAGTATTAAATAGATTTATGATTCCAAAAATGTGTTTTTAGATGTGAAGTTAACCCATGAAGAACTGTGCTTTAACTAATCAGACTGCTACTTTAGTTTGGTTTATTTACAATGCACTGCGATTGACATGTTGCATTATGTTTTAATAAATGTCTCCAAATTCTATGTGACTATTAGGCCCCGATTTTCCTTACCTCGGCGGGTCTGTGGCGGGTGATGCCGGTGGCAGGTCCTGACCCTGCTGCTGGTTCCATCCCACTGTGTAAAAAGACTTTCTGTTGATTGTGCTTGTTAAGCCCGCCCAGCGCATTACCTGGCCCAATTAGTGTGCCTGGTGACATCATTTCATGATGCGTCATCAGCCGGTTTCCTTAAAGGGAGCATGGCCACATTTGACTTGATATTTGTGCTGTCAGTGTTCTACAGCATTTGAAGCATTGCAAATACTGACAAGCACTGCACAGAGGTGGACGGCTGCACCCAGGCTCTCTCATGACTCCGTCCAGATGCTTATGGAGGGAGTCACGGCACGCAGGGAGTTTCTCTTCCCTTCCAACGGGCGGAACACACCGCCCCAGCAGATCAACACAGCCTGGTTGCACATTGTAGAGGAGGGCACCAGCAGGGATGTGGTCAGAAGGACCTGGGTGCAGAGCAGCAAACCTTTCAATGATCTCAGTAGATCACAAAACATTAGTACAAAGCCACACTCAACCTCATCCTGCTGTGCCCCTCCACATCCCCATCACTCTGCCTTCCCTACCCTACTCCTGCCCATCCTTACTCACACAAACTTACCTTGCACCTCCACCCATACCTCTCTATATTGTCACATCCCCATCTCACTAGCCACCTCTCTCGCTCACCTGCATACCAACTAACAGCACATAGGGTAGGCAGTTGGCTGTTTTATGCACTGTTCATGTAAAGTTTCTGTTAATGTGGTGTCAAACATTGAAACCTTTATTTTCTTTGCGTGCTCGGACAGACTGGTGCGCACCTTTGGAAGTGGCTTAGGGAGATGCAGTGAATGGTAAGACGTAATGGTACCCCAACAATGGTCATGAGTGTGAAAGGAATGGCTTGTACATTGTAGGGATGCTTTATGGTGTTGATGTGGTGTGGTGCCAACCTGGCACATCTTGTGGCAGCCAGGGTGTACAAGCGTCAAGTAAAGTAAATCTGGCCATGGCGAGGCCATCCCTGGCCTCCCGGACAGTAATGTGATTGGGTGCTGATGCCGTATGTCCTGTGCAGCATTAGTTGATTGCGGAGAAGTTTGATGTTGTTGTTGATGCTGCTGCTGTGCCTGGTGCTGCTGGTGTTGGAGATGATTATGGTGGGATTCTGAGGACCAAGGTGAGAGAGTATAAAGAGCACGCATGTTGATGGAATAGATGGCACGTGAAGTAGAGATAACAGAGGCATTCTGCCAATGGTGAGAGTTCTTCCAATGAGGTGAGAGTGGTTGGAGAGTGCAAAGTGGAAAGCCTGCAGAATGTGTACTGGAAATGAACTGAGAAACAGCTTCTGCCTGAGGAAAATGAATTATCAGTCAGGTGGGAGCTTTTATTGTACAGCTGAAGCTGTCAAGTAATCAGCTGGAGCAATGGCCACTGAACTCCCGCCTCAGCTTGACAGCCGTGTCTGCGCACAGCGGCGATCCCATGGTCATGAAGTTAAAAACAAAAGATGAGTGTAAAAAAGACTGTTCGGCACCCGGCAATTAGATGCTAGTTATTTTAATTATGTCCCCCGTTGCTGCTGATCGGGTCTGCTCAGCGTTGACAGACCCTGCATTGGGAAAGGCGCGTGGCGGCGGGTTCACAGCGGGGTACCAACCCACTGTGGAAAAAAAACTTTCCCGACCCACCTTCTAAACCCCTGGAAAATTACGGCTTTAGAAGTTTCAGAAATAAATTCACGATGCATTTCGTTCTTCAAGTATAATTTTTGAATCTTATATAGCAAGCGAACCATCTCAACCCACTGAGCAGATAAACCATAATACTTGGAAAGTAAAGTCACGTCAGTTGATTTTTAATAAAATGTTATTTACTCAGTAATAACTCACTGAGGCCGAGCCAACTTTGAAGCTGTGACTGAAGTGAATTAATTCTCTTACACTGTCAGAAGCAATGGGTGGGATTTTTCTTAAAAATGTCATGGCGGCCAGAAGTGTATTGGGATGGAGCTTCCACGTGGCAGTCCGATCCTACCATATCTCTGGCCCATTCTGTGGGTCAAATTCAATTTTACATGCAGAGCATGAGGGTTTCAGGAGTAGATTGGCTGAGGTGGGGCAGATAATGGGCCATGTTATGGAGATGGCGGTAGGCGCTCTTTGTGATGGAGAGGATATGGGATTAGAAACACAGCTCAGGGTCAAATAGGACACTGTGGTTGTGAACAGTCTGGTTCAACCCAAGACAATGATCGGTGAGGAGGATGGAATCAGTGGCAAGGGTACAGAATTTGTGGTAAAGACAATGGGCTGCGTTTTCGGCTAATTTGCACAAGGAGTCCATCACTATCGGGGCGACAAAATCATGCAAGGCACTCCTTGCAGCACCTGAAGTAGACAGGGCCTGTCTTACAAAGGGCAGAAACCACCAACTGTTCTTCTCCTCATGTTTGAATGGGCTCTACACAAACCCAGCAACATTGCACTTGGAGTGTTTGGAGAGCCGGAAGTGACGATCTCCTACCTTGTAGCCCGTCCTCCTGCATCCCACCACACAATGCCTTTACCCCCTCCTTTCTTCTGAATCAACAGTATAGAGGTGGGAATGAAGAGAAATCAGACGAAATCCCAAGCATTCTTGCCATCGTTTACATGCGGCAGATAATATGGCTGACATTAGTGGCAGTGGGAGGGGAGGAGAGGAAAATAGCAGCCAATTTGGGAGGTGGAGATTCAGAGAAAGGCCTCCTGACCCTCTTTTCCTCTGAGCAATGCTACATGACTGATGAAAATCCAGACCATTAATCTTCGCAGATATTACCACCAATTATGTTATCAGCTGTGGCTCAGTGGGTAGCACACTCACTTCTGAGTCAAAAGGTTGTGGGTTCTTGAGCACATAAATCTAGGCTGACACTCCAGTGCAATGCTGAGGGAATGCTGCACTGTCCAAGGTGCCATCTCTCAGATGAGACATTAAACTGAGGCCCCATCTACTCTCTCAGGTGGACATAAAAGATTTCATGGCACTATTTCAAAGAAGAGCAGTGGAGTTATATTTATCCCTCAATCAACATAACAAAACAGATTATCTGGTCATTATCACATTGCTGTCTGTGGGAGCTTGCTGTGCGTAAATTGGTTGCTGCATTTCCCACATTACAACAGTGACTGCACTCCAAAATGTACTTCATTGGCTGTAAAGCGCTTTGAGACATCGGTGGTTGTGAAAGGCGCTATATAAATGCAAGTGTTTCTTTTTTCTTTTTTCTTGAGATGCCTTATTTAAAGAATTAACTGTGAGTCCCTGCAGAAAAGACAGAGAAAACTCAAATAGATATTTATTTGTGATTTAATTTTTTTTTAAACATTCCTCGATAATGAAATTCCTTTAATGATGTGGGGATGAGTAAACTTGTGCAGGAGTTTCTTGTATGTCATCTGAAACTGACAATGTCAAACATATAGTTTGATTTTCCCAGGTCCTGCCTATGGCACAAGGCCTAACTGGCAGGAGCTGGAACATTTAATGCTCCACCTCATGTGAGCAATCTGTGCGGTGCCTAATTTTACAACAGAGGAATTAGGAACCAAAAAGATCCAACACCAAATGTTTCAATTTCAGGCAATGCTTTGCCCATATCATCAACTTTCCCTTATAAACTGGGAGTCCTGGGATTTGACATGCTCAGCTTGACAAGCTGGCTTCCTAAAGGATTACGCTCATTTTAATTGTTGCTGAAAATCTTTGGCCCAGAACTCCTGAGTTCCTGATAGCCAAGGATGCTGAGCCTGTCGGAAATGCTGGGGGTCAGCTGCTTTGCATAATACTGGGTGGGCCATGGCTGTGAGTCGCTGCAGAAAATTCAAAATGGTGGCGGAGCAAAGGCTTATTCCTTTTAAAGTGGTCAGAGGCTTTGATAAAACATCTCACAATAGTAACCGCAAAATGAGAAAAAAGGGAAACATCAAATTTATCTGAGGCTAATGATGTTTTGCCATCGGAAATAAGATTTCTCAATGGACTAATACCATTGTTGCAATATCTGGGAAGAAGCCATCAAATAAAGCAGGACAGGTCACATGACAGTGATTGCTTCTTGGTGAAGCCAAGGAACCCTTTACAGTATCAGAAGAAGTTTAATGACCTCACAAGGTCAGCAAAGTAGGTACACTATCTTTTAAATAACAGGAAAGCTCACTGTAGCACAGATAGGCAAATGGATATCGTTTGTTCAATATTCATCAATGCACCTTGTTCCTTGCCTCAGAAGCACTACAACCTTGCATCACACAAAGCCATGGGCCAGACCAAACCCATTTTTGCCAAATTCAGAAAATTCAAGCTTAGATGTTTGTCTGGTCCTACTGCTATTACCATGACATTACCACATGGCTGCATATTCATAAATCTTTGCAGGTGACTGCAGGACAAGTTGATAGGAACATAAGAAATAAAAGCAGGAGTAGGCCATTCAATAAGATCATGGCTGATCTGATCATGGACTCAACTCCACTTCCCCATCCGCTCCCCATAACCTTTGACTCCCTTTTCTTTCAAAAACCTGTCTATTTCCACCTTAAATATATTCAATGACTCAGCCTCCACTGCTCTCTGGAGTAGAGAATTCCAAAGATTCCCGACCCTTTTGAGAAGAAATTCTTCCTCATTTCCATTTTAAATGGGCGACCCCTTATTCTGAAACTATGCCCCCTAGCTCTAGATTCCCCCACAAGGGGAAACATCCTCTCTTCATCTACCCTGTCAAGCCCCCTCAGAATTTTGTATGTTTCAATAAGATCACCTCTCATTCTTCTAAACTCCAAAGAGTATAGGCCCAACCTGCTCAACCTTCCTTCATGAGACAATCCCTTCATCTCAGGAATCAACCTCGTGAACCTTCTCTGAACTGCCTCCAATGCAAGTATATCCCTCCTTAAATACGGAGACCAGAACTGCACGCAGTACTCCAGGTATGGTCTCACCTACACCCTGTACAGTTGTAGCAAGACTTCCCTAATTTTATACTCCATCCCCCTTGTAATAAAGGCCAACATTTCATTTGCCTTCCTAATTACTTGCTGCACTTGCATGCTAACTTTTTGTGTTTCATGTACAAGGACCTCTAGGTCCCTCTGTACCGCAGCATTTTGTAATCTCTCCCCACTTAAATAATAATTTGCTTTTTATTTTTCCTACTAAAGTGGTTAACTCCTCCCCAACAGCACTAGCAAACACTCCCCCTAGGACATTGGTTCCGGTTCTGCCCAAGTGGGAGAGCGATAGTGACAGGGGATTCAATTGTAAGGGGAATAGGTAGGCGTTTCTGCGGCCGCAACCGAGACTCCAGGATGGTATGTTGCCTCCCTGGTGCAAAGGTCAAGGATGTCTCGGAATGGGTGCAGGACATTCTGAAGAGGGAGGGTGAACAGCCAGTTGTCGTGGTGCATATAGGTACCAACGATATAGGTAAAAAACTGGATGAGGTCCTATGAGACGAATTTAGGGAGCTAGGAACTAAATTAAAAAGTAGGACCTCAAAAGTAGTAATCTCAGGATTGCTACCAGTGCCACGTGCTAGTCAAAGTAGGAATTGCAGGATAGCTCAGCTGAATACGTGGCTTGAGGTGTGGTGCAGAAGGGAGGGATTCAAATTCCTGGGGCATTGGAACCAATTCTGGGGGAGGTGGGACCAGTACAAACTGGACGTCTGCACCTGGGCAGGACCGGAACCAATGTCCTAGGGGGAGTGTTTGCTAGTGCTGTTGCGGAGGAGTTAAACTAATATGGCAGGGGGATGGGAACCTATGCAGGGAGGCAGAGGGAAATAAAAGGGAGACAGAGGCAAAAGATAGAAAGGAGAAGAGTAAAAATGGAGGGCAGAGAAACCCAAGGCAAAAAACAAAAAGGGCCACATTGCAGCAAAATTCTAAAGGGGCAAAGTGTGTTAAAAAGACAAGCCTGAAGGCTCTATGCCTCAATGCGAGGAGTATTCGGAATAAGGTGGACGAATTAACTGCGCAGATAGCAGTTAATGGATATGATGTAATTGGCATCACAGAGACATGGCTCCAGGGTGACCAAGGTTGGGAACTCTACATCCAGGGGTATTCAACATTTAGGAAAGATAGACAGAAAGGAAAAGGAGGCGGGGTGGCGTTGCTGGTTAAAGAGGAAATGAATGCATTAGTCAGGAAGGGCATTGACTTGGATGATGTGGAATCAGTATGGGTGGAGCTACAGAATACCAAAGGGCAGAAAATGCTGGTGGGAGTTGTGTACAGACCATCAAACAGTAATAGTGAGGTTGGGACAGCATCAAACAAGAAATAAGGGATGCGTGCAATAAAGGTACAGCAGTTATCATGGGCGACTTTAATTTGCATATAGATTGGGCTAACCAAACTGGTAGCAATGCGGTGGAGGAGGATTTCCTGGAGTGTATTAGGGATGGTTTTCTTGACCAATCTGTCGAGAAACCAACCAGAGAGCTGGTCATCCTAGACTGGGTGATGTGTAATGAGAAGGGACTAATTAACAATCTTGTGCGAGGCCCCTTGGGAAGAGTGACCAAAATATGGTACAATTCTTTATTAAGATGGAGAGTGACACAGTTAATTCAGAAACTAAGGTCCTGAACTTAAGTAAAGCTAACTTCGACGGCATGGGGCGTGAATTGGCTAAAATAGACTGGCAAAGGATACTTAAAGGGTTGACGGTGGATAGGCAATGACAAACATTTATAGATCACATGGGTGAGCTTCAACAAGTGTACATCCCTGTCTGGAGTAAAAACAAAACAGGGAAGGTGGCTCAACCGTGGCTAACAAGGGTAATTAAGGATAGTGCTAGATCCAAGGAAGAGGCATATAAATTGGCCAGAAAAAGCACCAAACCTGAGAACTGGGAGAAATTTAGAATTCAGCAGAGGAGGACAAATGGTTTAATTAGGAGGGGGAAAGTAGAGTACGAGAGGAAGCTTGCCGGGAACATAAAAACTGACTGCAAAAGCTTCTATAGATATGTGAAGAGAAAAAGTTTAGTGAAGACAAACGTAGGTCCCATGCAGTCGGACTCAGGTGAAATTATAATGGGGAACAAAAAAATGGCAGATCAATTGAACAAATACTTTGGTTCTGTCTTCACAAAGGAAGACACAAATAACCTTCCGGAGGTACTAGGGGTCCGAGGGTCTAGTGAGAAGGAGGAACTGAAGGATATCCTTATTAGGCGGGAAATTGTGTTGGGGAAATTGATGGGATTGAAGGCTGATAAATCCCTGGGGCATGATTGTCTGCATCCCAGAGTACTTAGAGAAGTGGCCCTAGAAATAGTGGATGCATTAGTGATCATTTTCCAACAGTCGAACGACTCTGGAGCAGTTCCAATGGACTGGAGGGTAGCTAATGTAACACCACTTTTTAAAAAAGGAGGGAGAGAGAAAACAGGTAATTATAGATCGGTTAGCCTGACATCAGTAATGGGGAAAATGTTGGAATCAATTATTAAGGATGAAATAGTAGCGCATATGAAATAGTAGAGCAGTGACAGGATCGGTCCAAGTTTGCATGGATTTATGAAAGGGAAATCATGCTTGACGAATCTTCTGGAATTTTTTGAGGATGTAACTAGTAGAGTGGACAAGGGAGAACCAGAGGATGTGGTGTATTTGGACTTTCAAAAGGCCTTTGACAAGGTCCCACATAAGAGATTGGTGTGCAAAATCAAAGCACATGGTATTGGAGGTAATGTACTGGCGTGGATAGAGAATTGGTTGGCAGACAGGAAGCAGAGAGTCGGGATAAACGGGACCTTTTCGGAACGGGAGGCAGTGACTAGTGGAGTGCCACAGGGATCAGTGCTGGGACCCCAGCTCTTTACAATATATATTAATGATTTGGATGAAGGAATTGAGTGTAATATCTCCAAGTTTGCAGATGACACTAAACTGCGTGTCGGTGTGAGCTGCGAGGAGGATGCTAAGAGGCTGCAGGGTGATTTGGACAGGTTAGGTGAGTGGGCAAATGCATGGCAGATGCAGTATAATGTGGATAAATGTGAGGTTATCCACTTTGGTGGCAAAAACACGAAGGCAGAATATTATCTGAATAGCAGCAGATTAGGAAAAGGGGAGGTGCAACGAGACCTGGGTGTCGTGGTTCATCAGTCATTGAAAGTTGGCATGCAGGTGCAGTAGGTGGTGAAGAAGGCAAATGGCATGTTGGCCTTCATTGCTAGGGGATTTGAGTATAGGAGCAGGGAGGTCTTACTGCAGTTGTACAGGGCCTTGGTGAGGCCTCACCTGGAATATTGTGTTCAGTTTTGGCCTCCTAATCTGAGGAAGGACGTTCTTGCTATAGAGGGAGTGCAGCGAAGGTTCACCAGACTGATTCCCGGGATGGCTGGACTGACATATGAGGAGAGACTGGATCAACTGGGCCTTTATACACTGGAGTTTAGAAGGATGAGAGGGGATCTCATAGAAACGTATAAGATTCTGACGGGACGGGACAGGTTAGATGCGGGTTGAATGTTCCCGATGTTGGGGAAGTCCAGAACCAGGGGACACAGTCTTAGGATAAGGCGTAGGCCATTTAGGACTGAGATGAGGAGAAACTTCTTCACGCAGAGAGTTGTTGATGCCAGTTCATTGGATATATTCAAGAGGGAGTTAGATATGGCCCTTACGGCTGAAGGGATCAAGGGGTATGGAGAGAAAGCAGGAAAGGGGTACTGAGGGAATGATCAGCCATGATCTTATTGAATGGTGGTGCAGGCTCGAAGGGCCGAATGGCCTACTCCTGCACCTATTTTCTATGTTTCTATGTTTTTCCCACATGCTTTTCTACCTATCTTTGTACCATCAGCAAATTTGGCTACAATAAACTTGATCACTTCATCTAAGTCATTAATATAGATTGTAAATAGTTGAAGTCTCAGCACTGATCCCTGTGGCACCCCATTAGTTGCAGTTTGCCAGCCTGAAAATGACTCATTTATTCCAACTCTCTACTTTCTGTTAGTTAGCCAAGCCACTATCCGTGCTAATATATTACCCCCAACCCGGTAATGCTGTTGTCTTGTGCAGTAACCTTTTATGTGGCACCTTATCGAATGCCTTCTGGAAATCCAAATACACGACATCTACTGATTCCCCTTTATCCACCCTGCCAACCATGCTGATAAGGTGGTTGAGAAAGTGTATGGAATACTTGGTTTTGTAAATAGGGGCATTAAATACAAAAACAAGGAAGTCAGATTAAACCTTTACAAATCTCTGGTTAGACCTCAGCTGGAGTATTTTGCACAATGTTGGGCAGCACATTTTAGGAAGTATGTCAAGACCCTGGAGAGGTTACAGAGGAGGTTTACCAGGATGACACCGTGAATGAGGGAGTTCATTTATATGGAGATATTGGAGAAGCTGGGATTGTTCTCCTTAGAGCAGAGAAGGTTAAGAGGAGACTTAATCGAGGTATTCAAAGAGAACAAGTAGGGAGAAACTATTTCCTCTGACAATTGGGATGGTAACCAAAGTTCATAGGGCTGGATTTTTGTCATTTTTTTCAATCATTTACCACTCATTTACTACCCATTTACTGCCCATTTACCACCAAAAATACCATCGGTGGTAAATTCATCGTAGATTACCACCAATTTCATAATTTAGCACCGAAATACCACCGGTGTTAAATTCATCAGTGATTTACCACCAGTAAAAAAATACCATCAATCTTATTTTTTTCATTTTTATGACATCATTAAGTGTGCAACACCGAAATACCACTGAAAATTACCACCAGAGGTGAATTCATCAATACCACCATTTTTACTACTGGCCTAAATTACCACCGAGAAAAGTGCGCTCTTATCTGCTCTTATCTGATCGAATCCACTGCTAAAGACGCCATTTTAAAAAGTGGAGCTGCAGTCCAGTCCTCATGAGAGAAGGCCGAGTGTTACATAGACATCTTAGTGAGTTCAGAGTTAGATTTTAAGGTTATTTGAGGCATTTAGTGGATTATTTGAGTAAATTGGAGGACATTTTAAGGATATTTAAGAAATTTGGAGGGCAATTTGAGAACATTTGCAGGACATTTAAAGGAATGGGGCCTAAAATATCTCTGCCAATATTGCTGACTACTAATATGATGCAAAATAGAGCTGGAAGAAGGTCTATTCAAGAGCATATCCCTACAGCGTCCCCATGTCCCCACAGAGCCCTAATGTCCCACGTCCCTATTCCCCATGTCCGCATTCTCCATGTCTCATGTCCCCATGTCCCGTGTCCCGTGTCCCATGTCCCCATGTCCCCACCTCCCATGTCCCCATGTCCCGTGTCCCCATGTCCCGTGTCCCCATCACCCATGTCCCCATGTCCTGTGTCCCCTGTCCCGTGTCCCCATGCCCCATGTCCCATGTCCCCCGTGTTCCATGTCCCCTGTCCCCATGTCCCCATGTCCCTCGTGTCCCATGTTCCCATGTCCCATGTCCAATGTCCCATGTTTTCATGTCCCATTCCCATGTCCCCATGCCTCGTGTCCCCATGTCCCATGTCCCCATGTCCCATGTCCCATGTCCCCGTGTCCCATGTCCCAAGTCCCCTGTCCCAATGTCCCCGTGTCCCATGTCCCAATGTCCCCTGTCCCATGTCGCCTGTTCCAATGTCCCCATGTCCCCATGTTCCCATGTCCCGTGTCCCATGTCCCCATGTCCCATGTCCCCATGTCTCCGTGTCCCATGTCCCAATGTCCCCTGTCCCATGTCCCCTGTCCCCATGTCCCCTGTCCCATGTCCCCATGTCCCGTGTCCCCATGTCCCATGTCCCATGTTCCCATGTCCCAATGTCCTATGTCCCATGTCCCAAGTCCCATGTCCCCATGTCCCCTGTCCCATGTCCCCATGTCCCCTGTCCCAATGTCCCCATGTCCCCATGCCCCATGTCCCCTGTCCCAATGTCCCCATGTCCCATGTCCCCATGTCCCATGTCCCCGTGTCCCATGTCCCAATGTCCCATGTCCCATGTCCAATGTTCCCATGTCCAATGTTCCCATGTCCCATGCCCCAATGTCCTATGTCCCATGTCCCAATGTCCCCATGTCCCATGTCCCCATGTCCCCTGTCCCATGTCCCCTGTCCCATGTCCCCATGCCCCGTGTCCCCAGTCCCATGTCCCATGTCCCATGTCCCCGTGTCCCATGTCCCAATGTCCCAAGTCCCCTGTCCCCATGTCCCAATGTCTCCGTGTCCCATGTCCCAATGTCCCCTGTCCCATGTCCCCTGTCCCAAGTCCCCTGTCCCCATGTCCCAATGTCCCCATGTCCCCATGTCCCCTGTCCCAATGTCTCCATGTCCCCATGTCCCCTGTCCCATGTCCCCATGTCCCCTGTCCCATGTCCTAATGTCCCGTGTCCCAATGTCCCATGTCCCATGTCCCGATGTCCCGTGTCCCATGTCCCAATGTCCCATGTCCAATGTCCACGTGTCCCCGTGTCCCATGTCCCCATGTCCCCATGTCCCAATGTCCCCTGTCCCATTTCCCCATGCCCCATGTCCCCTGTCCCAATGTCCCCTGTCCCAATGTCCCCTGTCCCATGTCCCCATGTCCCATGTCCCCGTGTTCCATGTCCCAATGTCCCATGTCCCATGTCCAATGTCCCCTGTCCCAATGTCCCCTGTCCCATGTCCCCATGTCCCATGTCCCCGTGTTCCATGTCCCAATGTCCCATGTCCCATGTCCAATGTTCCCATGTCCAATGTTCCCATGTCCCATGTCCTATGTCCCATGTCCCAATGTCCCCATGTCCCCATGTCCCCTGTTCCATGTCCCCTGTCCCATGTCCCCTGTCCCAATGTCCCAATGTCCCCTGTCCCATGTCCCCTGTCCCATGTCCCATGTCCCAATGTTCCCATGTCCCCGTGTCCCATGTCCCAATGTCCCCATGTCCCCATGCCCCGTGTCCCCATGTCTCCATGTCCCATGTCCCAATGTCCCCGTGTCCCAATGTCCCCGTGTCCCATGTCCCCATGCCCCATGTCCAATGTCCCCGTGTCCCGTGTCCAATGTCCCCATGTCCCATGTCCCAATGTCCCATGTCCCCGTGTCCCATGTCCCATGTCCCCATGTCCCATGTCCCATGTCCCAATGTCCCCATGTCCCAATGTCCCCGTGTCCCATGTCCCATGTCCCAATGTCCCCGTGTCCCATGTCCCAATGTCCCATGTCCCCATGTCTCCAGTCCCCATGTCCCCATGTCCCATGTCCCCATGTCCCCATGTCCCAATGTCCCCGTGTCCCATGTCCCAATGTCCCTGTGTCCCATGTCCCCATGCCCCATGTCCCATGTCCCAATGTCCCCCGTGT
Source organism: Pristiophorus japonicus (assembly GCF_044704955.1). NCBI lineage: Eukaryota > Metazoa > Chordata > Chondrichthyes > Pristiophoridae > Pristiophorus > Pristiophorus japonicus. The sequence continues at coordinate 152,935,490 of NC_091989.1, forward strand.
CCCGTGTCCCATGTCCCAATGTCCCCGTGTCCCATGTCCCCATGCCCCATGCCCCATGTCCCTGTGTCCCATGTCCCAATGTCCCCGTGCCCCATGTCCCCATGTCCCAATGTCCCATGTCCCATGTCCCCATGTCCCCATGCCTCGTGTCCCATGTCCCATGTCCCCATGTCCCAATGTCCCCATGTCCCCATGTCCCATGTCCCCATGTCCCATGTCCCCGTGTCCCATGTCCCAGTGTCCCATGTCCCCATGCCCCATGTCCCATGTCCCAATGTCCCAATGTCCCCGTGTCCCATGTCCCCATGCCCCATGTCCTATGTCCCCATGTCCCATGTCCCATGTCCCAATGTCCCCATGTCCCGTGTCCCATGTCCCAATGTCCCCGTGTCCCATGTCACCATGCCCCATGTCCTATGTCCCCATGTCCCATGCCCCATGTCCCCATGCCCCATGTCTCCATGTCCCATGTCCCATGTCCCATGTCCCATGTCCCCGTGTCCCATGTCCCAATGTCCCAAGTCCCCTGTCCCCATGTCCCAATGTCTCCGTGTCCCATGTCCCAATGTCCCCTGTCCCATGTCCCCTGTCCCAATGTCTCCATGTCCCCATGTCCCCTGTCCCATGTCCCCATGTCCCGTGTCCCATGTCCCCATGTCCCATGTCCCATGTCCCCATGTCTCCGTGTCCCATGTCCCAATGTCCCCTGTCCCATGTCCCCTGTCCCAATGTCCCCATGTCCCCTGTCCCCTGTCCCGTGTCCCATGTCCCCATGTCCCATGTCCCATGTCCCCATGTCCTGTGTCCCATGTCCCCATGTCCCATGTCCCCATGTCCCGTGTCCCATGTCCCAATGTCCCATGTCCAATGTCCACGTGTCCCCGTGTCCCATGTCCCCATGTCCCAATGTCCCATGTTCCCGTGTACCATGTCCCATGTCCCGTGTCCCCGTGTCCCATGTCCCATGTCCCAATGTCCCCTGTCCCATTTCCCCATGCCCCATGTCCCCTGTCCCAATGTCCCATGTCCCCGTGTCCCATGTCCCCGTGTCCAATGTTCCCATGTCCAATGTTCCCATGTCCCAATGTCCTATGTCCCAATGTCCCATGTCCCCATGTCCCCTGTCCCATGTCCCCTGTCCCATGTCCCCTGTCCCAATGTCCCCTGTCCCATTTCCCATGCCCCATGTCCCCTGTCCCATGTCCCCTGTCCCAATGTCTCCATGTCTCCATGTCCCCATGTCCCCTGTCCCATGTCCCCTGTCCCATGTCCCCTGTCCCAATGTCCCCATGTCCCATGTCCCAATGTCCCATGTCCAATGTCCAATGTCCCCCTGTCCCGTGTCCCCTGTCCCCGTGTTTCCGTGTCCCCGTGTCCCATGTCCCATGTCACAATGTCCCATGTCCCCATGTCCCCATGTCCCGTGTCCCCATGTCCCCATGTCCCATGTCCCCTGTCCCAATGTCTCCATGTCTCCATGTCCCCATGTCCCCTGTCCCATGTCCCCATGTCCCCTGTCCCATGTCCTAATGTCCCGTGTCCCATGTCCCAATGTCCCATGTCCCATGTCCCGATGTCCCGTGTCCCATGTCCCAATGTCCCATGTCCAATGTCCACGTGTCCCCGTGTCCCCATGTCCCCATGTCCCCATGTCCCCTGTCCCAATGTCTCCATGTCCCCATGTCCCCTGTCCCATGTCCCCATGTCCCCTGTCCCATGTCCTAATGTCCCGTGTCCCATGTCCCAATGTCCTATGTCCCATGTCCCGATGTCCCATGTCCCATGTCCCAAGTCCCATGTCCACATGTCCTGTGTCCCCGTGTCCCATGTCCCCGTGTCCCCGTGTCCGCATATCCCCATGTCCCCATGTCCCCATGTCCCCATGTCCCATGTCCCCATGTCCCATGTCCAATGTCCAATGTCCCCATGTCCCGTGTCCCCTGTCCCCGTGTTTCCGTGTCCCCGTGTCCCATGTCCCATGTCCCATGTCTCAATGTCCCGTGTCCCCATGTCCCCATGTCCCATGTCCCCTGTCCCAAAGTCTCCATGTCCCCATGTCCCCTGTCCCATGTCCCCATGTCCCCTGTCCCATGTCCTAATGTCCCGTGTCCCATGTCCCAATGTCCAATGTCCCGTGTCCCAATGTCCCATGTCCAATGTCCACGTGTCCCCGTGTCCCATGTCCCCATGTCCCAATGTCCCATGTCCCTGTGTCCCATGTCCCATGTCCCAATGTCCCCTGTCCCATTTCCCCATGCCCCGTGTCCCCTGTCCCAATGTCCCCTGTCCCATGTCCCCATGTCCCATGTCCCCGTGTTCCATGTCCCAATGTCCCATGTCCCATGTCCAATGTTCCCATGTCCAATGTTCCCATGTCCCATGTCCAAATGTCCTATGTCCCATGTCCCAATGTCCCCATGTCCCATGTCCCCATGTCCCCTGTCCCATGTCCCCTGTCCCATGTCCCCATGCCCCGTGTCCCCAGTCCCATGTCCCATGTCCCCGTGTCCCATGTCCCAATGTCCCAAGTCCCCTGTTCCCATGTCCCAATGTCTCCGTGTCCCATGTCCCAATGTCCCCTGTCCCATGTCCCCTGTCCCAAGTCCCCTGTTCCCATGTCCCAATGTCCCCATGTCCCCATGTCCCATGTCCCCTGTCCCAATGTCTCCATGTCCCCATGTCCCCTGTCCCATGTCCCCTGTCCCATGTCCTAATGTCCCGTGTCCCAATGTCCCATGTCCCATGTCCCGATGTCCCGTGTCCCATGTCCCAATGTCCCATGTCCAATGTCCACGTGTCCCCATGTCCCCATGTCCCAATGTCCCATGTCCCTGTGTCCCATGTCCCGTGTCCCATGTCCCAATGTCCTCGTGTCCCGGGTCCCATGTCCCCATGTCCCATGTCCCAATGTCCCATGTCCCAATGTCCCATGTCCCATGTCCCATGTCCCATGTCCAATGTCCAATGTCCCATGTCCCATGTCCCCATGTCCCCATGTCCCCATGTCCCCATGTCCCATATCCCCATGTCCCAATGTCCAATGTCCCCGTGTCCCATGTCCCAATGTCCCATGTCCCCATGTCTCCAGTCCCCATGTCCCCATGTCCCATGTCCCCATGTCCCATGTCCCAATGTCCCCGTGTCCCATGTCCCAATGTCCCTGTGTCCCATGTCCCAATGTCCCCGTGTCCCATGTCCCCATGCCCCATGTCCCATGTCCCAATGTGTCCCGTGTCCCATGTCCCAATGTCCCCGTGTCCCATGTCCCCATGCCCCATGTCCCCATGTCCCATGTCCCAATGTCCCCGTGTCCCGTGTCCCCGTGTCCCCATGTCCCATGTCCCAATGTCCATGTCCCAATGTCCCATGTCCCATGTCCCAATGTCCCTGTGTCCCATGTCCCCATGCCTCATGTCCCAATCTCCCCGTGTCCCATGTCCCAATGTCCCTGTGTCCCATGTCCCATGTCCCATGTCCCAATGTCCCCATGTCCCATGTCCCAATGTCCTCTGTCCCAATGTCTCCGTGTCCCGTGTCCCCGTGTCCCATGTCCCCATGTCCCGTGTCCCATGTCCCCATGTCCCATGTCCCTATGTCCCGTGTCCCATGTTCCCGTGTACCATGTCCCATGTCCCGTGTCCCCGTGTCCCATGTCCCATGTCCCAATGTCCCCTGTCCCATTTCCCCATGCCCCATGTCCCCTGTCCCAATGTCCCATGTCCCCGTGTCCCATGTCCCCGTGTCCAATGTTCCCATGTCCAATGTTCCCATGTCCCAATGTCCTATGTCCCAATGTCCCATGTCCCCATGTCCCCTATCCCATGTCCCCTGTCCCATGTCCCCTGTCCCAATGTCCCCTGTCCCATTTCCCATGCCCCATGTCCCCTGTCCCAATGTCCCCTGTCCCATGTCCCCATGTTCCATGTCCCAATGTCCCATGTCCCATGTCCAATGTCCCCTGTCCCAATGTCCCCTGTCCCATGTCCCCATGTCCCATGTCCCCGTGTTCCATGTCCCAATGTCCCATGTCCCATGTCCAATGTTCCCATGTCCCATGTCCCAATGTCCTATGTCCCATGTCCCAATGTCCCCTGTCCCATGTCCCCTGTCCCAATGTCCCCATGTCCCATGTCCCAATGTCCCATGTCCAATGTCCAATGTCCCCCTGTCCCGTGTCCCCTGTCCCCGTGTTTCCGTGTCCCCGTGTCCCATGTCCCATGTCACAATGTCCCATGTCCCCATGTCCCCATGTCCCGTGTCCCCATGTCCCCATGTCCCATGTCCCCTGTCCCAATGTCTCCATGTCTCCATGTCCCCATGTCCCCTGTCCCATGTCCCCATGTCCCCTGTCCCATGTCCTAATGTCCCGTGTCCCATGTCCCAATGTCCCATGTCCCATGTCCCGATGTCCCGTGTCCCATGTCCCAATGTCCCATGTCCAATGTCCACGTGTCCCCGTGTCCCCATGTCCCCATGTCCCCATGTCCCCTGTCCCAATGTCTCCATGTCCCCATGTCCCCTGTCCCACGTCCCCATGTCCCCTGTCCCATGTCCTAATGTCCCGTGTCCCATGTCCCAATGTCCCATGTTCCATGTCCCGATGTCCCATGTCCCATGTCCCAAGTCCCATGTCTACATGTCCTGTGTCCCCGTGTCCCATGTCCCCGTGTCCCCGTGTCCGCATATCCCCATGTCCCCATGTCCCCATGTCCCCATGTCCCATGTCCCATGTCCCCATGTCTCCGTGTCCCATGTCCCAATGTCCCCTGTCCCATGTCCCCTGTCCCAATGTCCCCATGTCCCCTGTCCCCTGTCCCGTGTCCCATGTCCCCATGTCCCATGTCCCATGTCCCCATGTCCTGTGTCCCATGTCCCCATGTCCCATGTCCCCATGTCCCGTGTCCCATGTCCCAATGTCCCATGTCCAATGTCCACGTGTCCCCGTGTCCCATGTCCCCATGTCCCAATGTCCCATGTTCCCGTGTACCATGTCCCATGTCCCGTGTCCCCGTGTCCCATGTCCCATGTCCCAATGTCCCCTGTCCCATTTCCCCATGCCCCATGTCCCCTGTCCCAATGTCCCATGTCCCCGTGTCCCATGTCCCCGTGTCCAATGTTCCCATGTCCAATGTTCCCATGTCCCAATGTCCTATGTCCCAATGTCCCATGTCCCCATGTCCCCTGTCCCATGTCCCCTGTCCCATGTCCCCTGTCCCAATGTCCCCTGTCCCATTTCCCATGCCCCATGTCCCCTGTCCCATGTCCCCTGTCCCAATGTCTCCATGTCTCCATGTCCCCATGTCCCCTGTCCCATGTCCCCTGTCCCATGTCCCCTGTCCCAATGTCCCCATGTCCCATGTCCCAATGTCCCATGTCCAATGTCCAATGTCCCCCTGTCCCGTGTCCCCTGTTTCCGTGTCCCCGTGTCCCATGTCCCATGTCACAATGTCCCATGTCCCCATGTCCCCATGTCCCGTGTCCCCATGTCCCCATGTCCCATGTCCCCTGTCCCAATGTCTCCATGTCTCCATGTCCCCATGTCCCCTGTCCCATGTCCCCATGTCCCCTGTCCCATGTCCTAATGTCCCGTGTCCCATGTCCCAATGTCCCATGTCCCATGTCCCGATGTCCCGTGTCCCATGTCCCAATGTCCCATGTCCAATGTCCACATGTCCCCGTGTCCCCATGTCCCCATGTCCCCATGTCCCCTGTCCCAATGTCTCCATGTCCCCATGTCCCCTGTCCCATGTCCCCATGTCCCCTGTCCCATGTCCTAATGTCCCGTGTCCCATGTCCCAATGTCCTATGTCCCATGTCCCGATGTCCCATGTCCCATGTCCCAAGTCCCATGTCCACATGTCCTGTGTCCCCGTGTCCCATGTCCCCGTGTCCCCGTGTCCGCATATCCCCATGTCCCCATGTCCCCATGTCCCCATGTCCCATGTCCCCATGTCCCATGTCCAATGTCCAATGTCCCCATGTCCCGTGTCCCCTGTCCCCGTGTTTCCGTGTCCCCGTGTCCCATGTCCCATGTCCCATGTCTCAATGTCCCGTGTCCCCATGTCCCCATGTCCCATGTCCCCTGTCCCAAAGTCTCCATGTCCCCATGTCCCCTGTCCCATGTCCCCATGTCCCCTGTCCCATGTCCTAATGTCCCGTGTCCCATGTCCCAATGTCCAATGTCCCGTGTCCCAATGTCCCATGTCCAATGTCCACGTGTCCCCGTGTCCCATGTCCCCATGTCCCAATGTCCCATGTCCCTGTGTCCCATGTCCCATGTCCCAATGTCCCCTGTCCCATTTCCCCATGCCCCATGTCCCCTGTCCCAATGTCCCCTGTCCCATGTCCCCATGTCCCATGTCCCCGTGTTCCATGTCCCAATGTCCCATGTCCCATGTCCAATGTTCCCATGTCCAATGTTCCCATGTCCCATGTCCAAATGTCCTATGTCCCATGTCCCAATGTCCCCATGTCCCATGTCCCCATGTCCCCTGTCCCAATGTCTCCATGTCTCCATGTCCCCATGTCCCCTGTCCCATGTCCCCATGTCCCCTGTCCCATGTCCTAATGTCCCGTGTCCCATGTCCCAATGTCCCATGTCCCGATGTCCCGTGTCCCATGTCCCAATGTCCCATGTCCAATGTCCACGTGTCCCCGTGTCCCCATGTCCCCATGTCCCCATGTCCCCTGTCCCAATGTCTCCATGTCCCCATGTCCCCTGTCCCATGTCCCCATGTCCCCTGTCCCATGTCCTAATGTCCCGTGTCCCATGTCCCAATGTCCTATGTCCCATGTCCCGATGTCCCATGTCCCATGTCCCAAGTCCCATGTCCACATGTCCTGTGTCCCCGTGTCCCATGTCCCCGTGTCCCCGTGTCCGCATATCCCCATGTCCCCATGTCCCCATGTCCCCATGTCCCATGTCCCCATGTCCCATGTCCAATGTCCAATGTCCCCATGTCCCGTGTCCCCTGTCCCCGTGTTTCCGTGTCCCCGTGTCCCATGTCCCATGTCCCATGTCTCAATGTCCCGTGTCCCCATGTCCCCATGTCCCATGTCCCCTGTCCCAAAGTCTCCATGTCCCCATGTCCCCTGTCCCATGTCCCCATGTCCCCTGTCCCATGTCCTAATGTCCCGTGTCCCATGTCCCAATGTCCAATGTCCCGTGTCCCAATGTCCCATGTCCAATGTCCACGTGTCCCCGTGTCCCATGTCCCCATGTCCCAATGTCCCATGTCCCTGTGTCCCATGTCCCATGTCCCAATGTCCCCTGTCCCATTTCCCCATGCCCCATGTCCCCTGTCCCAATGTCCCCTGTCCCATGTCCCCATGTCCCATGTCCCCGTGTTCCATGTCCCAATGTCCCATGTCCCATGTCCAATGTTCCCATGTCCAATGTTCCCATGTCCCATGTCCAAATGTCCTATGTCCCATGTCCCAATGTCCCCATGTCCCATGTCCCCATGTCCCCTGTCCCATGTCCCCTGTCCCATGTCCCATGCCCCGTGTCCCCAGTCCCATGTCCCATGTCCCCGTGTCCCATGTCCCAATGTCCCAAGTCCCCTGTCCCCATGTCCCAATGTCTCCGTGTCCCATGTCCCAATGTCCCCTGTCCCATGTCCCCTGTCCCAAGTCCCCTGTTCCCATGTCCCAATGTCCCCATGTCCCCATGTCCCATGTCCCCTGTCCCAATGTCTCCATGTCCCCATGTCCCCTGTCCCATGTCCCCTGTCCCATGTCCTAATGTCCCGTGTCCCAATGTCCCATGTCCCATGTCCCGATGTCCCGTGTCCCATGTCCCAATGTCCCATGTCCAATGTCCACGTGTCCCCATGTCCCCATGTCCCAATGTCCCATGTCCCTGTGTCCCATGTCCCATTGTCCCATGTCCCAATGTCCTCGTGTCCCGGGTCCCATGTCCCCATGTCCCATGTCCCAATGTCCCATGTCCCAATGTCCCATGTCCCATGTCCCATGTCCCATGTCCAATGTCCAATGTCCCATGTCCCCATGTCCCCATGTCCCATATCCCCATGTCCCAATGTCCCAATGTCCCCGTGTCCCATGTCCCAATGTCCCATGTCCCCATGTCTCCAGTCCCCATGTCCCCATGTCCCATGTCCCCATGTCCCATGTCCCAATGTCCCCGTGTCCCATGTCCCAATGTCCCTGTGTCCCATGTCCCAATGTCCCCGTGTCCCATGTCCCCATGCCCCATGTCCCATGTCCCAATGTGTCCCGTGTCCCATGTCCCAATGTCCCCGTGTCCCATGTCCCCATGCCCCATGTCCCCATGTCCCATGTCCCAATGTCCCCGTGTCCCGTGTCCCCGTGTCCCCATGTCCCATGTCCCAATGTCCATGTCCCAATGTCCCATGTCCCATGTCCCATGTCCCAATGTCCCTGTGTCCCATGTCCCCATGCCTCATGTCCCAATCTCCCCGTGTCCCATGTCCCAATGTCCCTGTGTCCCATGACCCATGTCCCATGTCCCAATGTCCCCATGTCCCATGTCCCAATGTCCTCTGTCCCAATGTCTCCGTGTCCCGTGTCCCCGTGTCCCATGTCCCCATGTCCCGTGTCCCATGTCCCCGTGTCCCATGTCCCTATGTCCCGTGTCCCATGTTCCCGTGTACCATGTCCCATGTCCCGTGTCCCCGTGTCCCATGTCCCATGTCCCAATGTCCCCTGTCCCATTTCCCCATGCCCCATGTCCCCTGTCCCAATGTCCCATGTCCCCGTGTCCCATGTCCCCGTGTCCAATGTTCCCATGTCCAATGTTCCCATGTCCCAATGTCCTATGTCCCAATGTCCCATGTCCCCATGTCCCCTATCCCATGTCCCCTGTCCCATGTCCCCTGTCCCAATGTCCCCTGTCCCATTTCCCATGCCCCATGTCCCCTGTCCCAATGTCCCCTGTCCCATGTCCCCATGTTCCATGTCCCAATGTCCCATGTCCCATGTCCAATGTCCCCTGTCCCAATGTCCCCTGTCCCATGTCCCCATGTCCCATGTCCCCGTGTTCCATGTCCCAATGTCCCATGTCCCATGTCCAATGTTCCCATGTCCCATGTCCCAATGTCCTATGTCCCATGTCCCAATGTCCCCATGTCCCCATGTCCCCTGTCCCATGTCCCCTGTCCCATGTCCCCTGTCCCAATGTCCCCATGTCCCATGTCCCAATGTCCCATGTCCAATGTCCAATGTCCCCCTGTCCCGTGTCCCCTGTCCCCGTGTTTCCGTGTCCCCGTGTCCCATGTCCCATGTCACAATGTCCCATGTCCCCATGTCCCCATGTCCCGTGTCCCCATGTCCCCATGTCCCATGTCCCCTGTCCCAATGTCTCCATGTCTCCATGTCCCCATGTCCCCTGTCCCATGTCCCCATGTCCCCTGTCCCATGTCCTAATGTCCCGTGTCCCATGTCCCAATGTCCCATGTCCCATGTCCCGATGTCCCGTGTCCCATGTCCCAATGTCCCATGTCCAATGTCCACGTGTCCCCGTGTCCCCATGTCCCCATGTCCCCATGTCCCCTGTCCCAATGTCTCCATGTCCCCATGTCCCCTGTCCCATGTCCCCATGTCCCCTGTCCCATGTCCTAATGTCCCGTGTCCCATGTCCCAATGTCCCATGTCCCATGTCCCGATGTCCCATGTCCCATGTCCCAAGTCCCATGTCCACATGTCCTGTGTCCCCGTGTCCCATGTCCCCGTGTCCCCGTGTCAGCATATCCCCATGTCCCCATGTCCCCATGTCCCCATGTCCCATGTCCCCATGTCCCATGTCCAATGTCCAATGTCCCCATGTCCCGTGTCCCCTGTCCCCGTGTTTCCGTGTCCCCGTGTCCCATGTCCCATGTCCCATGTCCCAATGTCCCGTGTCCCCATGTCCCCATGTCCCATGTCCCCTGTCCCAAAGTCTCCATGTCCCCATGTCCCCTGTCCCATGTCCCCATGTCCCCTGTCCCATGTCCTAATGTCCCGTGTCCCATGTCCCAATGTCCAATGTCCCGATGTCCCGTGTCCCAATGTCCCATGTCCAATGTCCACGTGTCCCCGTGTCCCATGTCCCCATTCCCAATGTCCCATGTCCCTGTGTCCCATGTCCCATGTCCCAATGTCCCCTGTCCCATTTCCCCATGCCCCATGTCCCCTGTCCCAATGTCCCCTGTCCCATGTCCCCATGTCCCATGTCCCCGTGTTCCATGTCCCAATGTCCCATGTCCCATGTCCAATGTTCCCATGTCCAATGTTCCCATGTCCCATGTCCAAATGTCCTATGTCCCATGTCCCAATGTCCCCATGTCCCATGTCCCCATGTCCCCTGTCCCATGTCCCCTGTCCCATGTCCCCATGCCCCGTGTCCCCAGTCCCATGTCCCATGTCCCCGTGTCCCATGTCCCAATGTCCCAAGTCCCCTGTCCCCATGTCCCAATGTCTCCGTGTCCCATGTCCCAATGTCCCCTGTCCCATGTCCCCTGTCCCAAGTCCCCTGTTCCCATGTCCCAATGTCCCCATGTCCCCATGTCCCATGTCCCCTGTCCCAATGTCTCCATGTCCCCATGTCCCCTGTCCCATGTCCCCTGTCCCATGTCCTAATGTCCCGTGTCCCAATGTCCCATGTCCCATGTCCCGATGTCCCGTGTCCCATGTCCCAATGTCCCATGTCCAATGTCCACGTGTCCCCATGTCCCCATGTCCCAATGTCCCATGTCCCTGTGTCCCATGTCCCGTGTCCCATGTCCCAATGTCCTCGTGTCCCGGGTCCCATGTCCCCATGTCCCATGTCCCAATGTCCCATGTCCCAATGTCCCATGTCCCATGTCCCATGTCCCATGTCCAATGTCCCATGTCCCCATGTCCCCATGTCCCATATCCCCATGTCCCAATGTCCCAATGTCCCCGTGTCCCATGTCCCAATGTCCCATGTCCCCATGTCTCCAGTCCCCATGTCCCCATGTCCCATGTCCCCATGTCCCATGTCCCAATGTCCCCGTGTCCCATGTCCCAATGTCCCTGTGTCCCATGTCCCAATGTCCCCGTGTCCCATGTCCCCATGCCCCATGTCCCATGTCCCAATGTGTCCCGTGTCCCATGTCCCAATGTCCCCGTGTCCCATGTCCCCATGCCCCATGTCCCCATGTCCCATGTCCCAATGTCCCCGTGTCCCGTGTCCCCGTGTCCCCATGTCCCATGTCCCAATGTCCATGTCCCAATGTCCCATGTCCCATGTCCCAATGTCCCTGTGTCCCATGTCCCCATGCCTCAAGTCCCAATCTGCCCGTGTCCCATGTCCCAATGTCCCTGTGTCCCATGTCCCATGTCCCATGTCCCATGTCCCAATGTCCCCATGTCCCATGTCCCAATGTCCTCTGTCCCAATGTCCCCGTGTCCCGTGTCCCCGTGTCCCCGTGTCCCCGTATCCCATGTCCCCATGTCCCATGTCCCAATGTCCCCGTGTCCAGTGTCCAGTGTCCCCATGTAACGTGTCCCCGCGTCCCCGTGTCCCCGTGTCCGCATATCCCCATGACCCCATGCCCCCATGACCCCATGTCCCAATGTCCCATGTCCCAATGTCCCATGTCCCATGTCCCAGTGTCCAATGTCCCATGTCCCCATGTCCCCATGTCCCATGTCCCCATGTCCCCTGTCCCATGTCCTAATGTCCCGTGTCCCATGTCCCAATGTCCCATGTCCCATGTCCCGATGTCCCGTGTCCCATGTCCCAATGTCCCATGTCCAATGTCCACGTGTCCCCGTGTCCCCATGTCCCCATGTCCCCATGTCCCCTGTCCCAATGTCTCCATGTCCCCATGTCCCCTGTCCCATGTCCCCATGTCCCCTGTCCCATGTCCTAATGTCCCGTGTCCCATGTCCCAATGTCCCATGTCCCATGTCCCGATGTCCCATGTCCCATGTCCCAAGTCCCATGTCCACATGTCCTGTGTCCCCGTGTCCCATGTCCCCGTGTCCCCGTGTCCGCATATCCCCATGTCCCCATGTCCCCATGTCCCCATGTCCCATGTCCCCATGTCCCATGTCCAATGTCCAATGTCCCCATGTCCCGTGTCCCCTGTCCCCGTGTTTCCGTGTCCCCGTGTCCCATGTCCCATGTCCCATGTCCCAATGTCCCGTGTCCCCATGTCCCCATGTCCCATGTCCCCTGTCCCAAAGTCTCCATGTCCCCATGTCCCCTGTCCCATGTCCCCATGTCCCCTGTCCCATGTCCTAATGTCCCGTGTCCCATGTCCCAATGTCCCATGTCCCATGTCCCGATGTCCCATGTCCCATGTCCCAAGTCCCATGTCCACATGTCCTGTGTCCCCGTGTCCCATGTCCCCGTGTCCCCGTGTCCGCATATCCCCATGTCCCCATGTCCCCATGTCCCCATGTCCCATGTCCCCATGTCCCATGTCCAATGTCCAATGTCCCCATGTCCCGTGTCCCCTGTCCCCGTGTTTCCGTGTCCCCGTGTCCCATGTCCCATGTCCCATGTCCCAATGTCCCGTGTCCCCATGTCCCCATGTCCCATGTCCCCTGTCCCAAAGTCTCCATGTCCCCATGTCCCCTGTCCCATGTCCCCATGTCCCCTGTCCCATGTCCTAATGTCCCGTGTCCCATGTCCCAATGTCCAATGTCCCGATGTCCCGTGTCCCAATGTCCCATGTCCAATGTCCACGTGTCCCCGTGTCCCATGTCCCCATGTCCCAATGTCCCATGTCCCTGTGTCCCATGTCCCATGTCCCAATGTCCCCTGTCCCATTTCCCCATGCCCCATGTCCCCTGTCCCAATGTCCCCTGTCCCATGTCCCCATGTCCCATGTCCCCGTGTTCCATGTCCCAATGTCCCATGTCCCATGTCCAATGTTCCCATGTCCAATGTTCCCATGTCCCATGTCCAAATGTCCTATGTCCCATGTCCCAATGTCCCCATGTCCCATGTCCCCATGTCCCCTGTCCCATGTCCCCTGTCCCATGTCCCCATGCCCCGTGTCCCCAGTCCCATGTCCCATGTCCCCGTGTCCCATGTCCCAATGTCCCAAGTCCCCTGTCCCCATGTCCCAATGTCTCCGTGTCCCATGTCCCAATGTCCCCTGTCCCATGTCCCCTGTCCCAAGTCCCCTGTACCCATGTCCCAATGTCCCCATGTCCCCATGTCCCATGTCCCCTGTCCCAATGTCTCCATGTCCCCATGTCCCCTGTCCCATGTCCCCTGTCCCATGTCCTAATGTCCCGTGTCCCAATGTCCCATGTCCCATGTCCCGATGTCCCGTGTCCCATGTCCCAATGTCCCATGTCCAATGTCCACGTGTCCCCATGTCCCCATGTCCCAATGTCCCATGTCCCTGTGTCCCATGTCCCGTGTCCCATGTCCCAATGTCCTCGTGTCCCGGGTCCCATGTCCCCATGTCCCATGTCCCAATGTCCCATGTCCCAATGTCCCATGTCCCATGTCCCATGTCCCATGTCCAATGTCCCATGTCCCCATGTCCCATATCCCCATGTCCCAATGTCCCAATGTCCCCGTGTCCCATGTCCCAATGTCCCATGTCCCCATGTCTCCAGTCCCCATGTCCCCATGTCCCATGTCCCCATGTCCCATGTCCCAATGTCCCCGTGTCCCATGTCCCAATGTCCCTGTGTCCCATGTCCCAATGTCCCCGTGTCCCATGTCCCCATGCCCCATGTCCCATGTCCCATGTCCCAATGTATCCCGTGTCCCATGTCCCAATGTCCCCGTGTCCCATGTCCCCATGCCCCATGTCCCCATGTCCCATGTCCCAATGTCCCCGTGTCCCGTGTCCCCGTGTCCCCATGTCCCATGTCCCAATGTCCATGTCCCAATGTCCCATGTCCCAATGTCCCTGTGTCCCATGTCCCCATGCCTCATGTCCCAATCTCCCCGTGTCCCATGTCCCAATGTCCCTGTGTCCCATGTCCCATGTCCCATGTCCCATGTCCCAATGTCCCCATGTCCCATGTCCCAATGTCCTCTGTCCCAATGTCCCCGTGTCCCGTGTCCCCATGTCCCCGTGTCTCCGTGTCCCCGTATCCCATGTCCCCATGTCCCATGTCCCAATGTCCCCGTGTCCAGTGTCCAGTGTCCCCATGTAACGTGTCCCCGCGTCCCCGTGTCCCCGTGTCCGCATATCCCCATGACCCCATGCCCCCATGACCCCATGTCCCAATGTCCCATGTCCCAATGTCCCATGTCCCATGTCCCAGTGTCCAATGTCCCATGTCCCCATGTCCCCATGTCCCATGTCCCCATGTCCGCATGTCCCCGTGTCCCCGTGACCCCGTGTCCCCATGTCCCAATGTCCCAATGTCCCCGTGTCCCATGTCCCCATGTCCCAATGTCCCATGTCCCAATGTCCCATGTCCCAATGTCCCCATGTCCCCATGTCCCCGTGTCCCCGTGTCCACATATCCCCATGACCCCATGTCCCCATGACCCCATGTCCCATGTCCCATGTCCAATGTCCCATGTCCCCATGTCCCAATGTCCAATGTCCCATGTCCCCATGTCCCCATGTCCCATGTCCCAATGTCCAATGTCCCATGTCCCATGTCCCCATGTCCCATGTCCTAATGTCCAATGTCCCATGTCCCATGTCCCATGTCCCAATGTCCTCTGTCCCAATGTCCCCATGTCCCCGTGTCCCCGTGTCCCATGTCCCAATGTCCCATGTCCCCATGTCTCCGTGTCCCCGTGTCCCATGTCCCATGTCCTAATGTCCAATGTCCCATGTCCCATGTCCCAATGTCCTCTGTCCCAATGTCCCCATGTCCCCGTGTCCCCGTGTCCCCGTGTCCCATGTCCCAATGTCCCATGTCCCCGTGTCTCCGTGTCCCCGTGTCCCAATGTCCCATGTCCCAATGTCCCGTGTCTCCGTGTCCCCATGTCCCATGTCCCAATGTCCCATGTCCCAATGTCCCATGTCCCCGTGTCTCCGTGTCCCCGTGTCCCCGTGTCCCATGTCCCAATGTCCCATGTCCCAATGTCCCATGTCCCAATGTCCCGTGTCCCCGTGTCTCCGTGTCCCCGTGTCCCCGTGTCCCATGTCCCAATGTCCCTTGTCCCAATGTCCCATGTCCCAATGTCCCGTGTCTCCGTGTCCCCGTGTCCCATGTCCCAATGTCCCGTGTCACAATGTCCCGTGTCCCCATGTCCCAATGTCCCGTGTCCCCGTGTCCCGTGTCCCCGTGTCCCTTGTCCCAATGCCCCGTGTCCCCGTGTCCCATGTCCCCATGTCCCAATGTCCCAATGTTCCAATGTCCCATGTCCCAATGTCCCGTGTCCCTGTGTCCCAATGTCCCATGTCCCGTGTCCCCGTGTCCCATGTCCCAATGTCCCATGTCCCCGTGTCCCCGTGTCTCATGTCCCATGTCCCAATGTCCGCATGTTCCAATGTCCCATCTCCCAATGTCCCATGTCCCAATGTCCCGTGCCCCCGTGTCTCCGTGTCCCCATGTCCCCGTGTCCCATGTCCCAATGTCCCCGTGTCCCATGTCCCAATGTCCCATGTCCCCGTGTCCCATGTCCCAATGTCCCGTGTCACAATGTCCCGTGTCCCCATGTCCCAATGTCCCGTGTCCCCGTGTCCCGTGTCCCCGTGTCCCATGTCCCAATGCCCCGTGTCCCCGTGTCCCATGTCCCCATGTCCCAATGTCCCAATGTTCCAATGTCCCATGTCCCAATGTCCCGTGTCCCTGTGTCCCAATGTCCCATGTCCCGTGTCCCCATGTCCCATGTCCCAATGTCCCATGTCCCCGTGTCCCCGTGTCTCATGTCCCATGTCCCAATGTCCCCATGTTCCAATGTCCTATCTCCCAATGTCCCATGTCCCAATGTCCCGTGCCCCCGTGTCTCCGTGTCCCCATGTCCCCGTGTCCCATGTCCCAATGTCCCCGTGTCCCATGTCCCAATGCCCCATGTCCCCGTGTCCCATGTCCCAATGTCCCGTGTCCCAATGTCCCCGTGTCCCTGTGTCCCATGTCCCATGTCCCCATGTTCCAATGTCCCAATGTCCCGTGTCCCAATGTCCCAATGTCCCATTTCCCAATGTCCCATGTCCCAATGTCCCATGTCCCATGTCCCCGTGTCCCCGTGACCCCGTGTCCCCGTGTCCCCGTGTCCGCATATCCCCATGTCCCCGTGTCCCCATGACCCCATGTCCCCATGTCCCAATGTCCCATGTCCCATGTCCCCATGTCCCCATGTCCCATGTCCCATGTCCCATGACCCCATGACCCCAATGTCCCCATGTCCCCATGTCCCATGTCCCATGACCCCATGACCCCAATGTCCCATGTCCCATGTCCCCATGAACCCATGTCCCCATGTCCCGTGTCCCCGTGTCCCATGTCCCATGTCCCATGTCCACATGTTCCAATGTCCCATCTCCCAATGTCCCAATGTCCCGTGTCCCCATGTCTCCATGTCCCCATGTCCCCGTGTCCCATGTCCCAATGTCCCGTGTCCCCGTGTCCCAATGTCCCATGTCCCCGTGTCCCCGTGTCCCATGTCCCAATGTCCCTTGTCCCGTGTCCCAATGTCCCCGTGTCCCCGTGTCCCTGTGTCCCATGGCCCATGTCCCAATGTCCCCATGTTCCAATGTTCCAATGTCCCGTCTCCCAATGTCCCAATGTCCCATTTCCCAATGTCCCAATGTCCCATGTCCCATGTCCCCGTGTCCCCGTGTCCCCGTGACCCCGTATCCCCGTGTCCCTGTGTCCCATGTCCCATGTCCCAATGTCCCCATGTTCCAATGTCCCATGTCCCATGTCCCATGTCCCAATGTCCCATGTCCCATGTCCCAATGTCCCCGTGTCCCCGTGTCCAGTGTCCAGTGTCCCCGTGTCCCCGCGTCCCCGTGTCCCCGTGTCCGCATATCCCCATGACCCCATGTCCCAATGTCCAATGGCCCAATGTCCCATGTCCCATGTCCCCATGTCCCCATGTCCCATGTCCCCATGTCCCCGTGACCCCGTGTTCCAATGTCCAATGTCCCCGTGTCCCCGTGTCCCATGTCCCATGTCCCAATGTCCCATGTCCCAATGTCCAATGTCCCCATGTCCCCGTGTCCCCTGTCTCCGTGTCCCCTGTCCCCGTGTCCCCGTGTCCCATGTCCCATGTCCCAATGTCCCATGTCCCAATGTCCCATGTCCGAATGTCCAATGTCCAATGTCCCAATGTCCAATGTCCCCATGTCCCGTGTCCCCGTGTCCCATGTCCCCGTGTCCCATGTCCCAGTGTCCCATGTCCCATGTCCCCATGTCCCAATGTCCCCATGTCCCCATGTCCCATGTCCCCATGTCCCCGTGTCCCATGTCCCAGTGTCCCATGTCCCCATGCCCCATGTCCCATGTCCCAATGTCCCCGTGTCCCGTGTCCCATGTCCCAATGTCCCCTTGTCCCATGTCCCCATGCCCCATGTCCTATGTCCCCATGTCCCATGTCCCATGTCCCAATGTCCCCATGTCCCGTGTCCCATGTCCCAATGTCCCCTGTCCCATGTCCCCTGTCCCAATGTCCCCATGTCCCCATGTCCCCTGTCCCATGTCCCCATGTCCCGTGTCCCATGTGCCCATGTCCCATGTCCCGTGTCCCATGTCCCCATGTCCCATGTCCCATGTCCCCATGTCCCGTGTCCCATGTCCCCATGTCCCATGTCCCCATGTCCCGTGTCCCATGTTCCCGTGTACCATGTCCCATGTCCCGTGTCCCCGTGTCCCATGTCCCATGTCCCAATGTCCCCTGTCCCATTTCCCCATGCCCCATGTCCCCTGTCCCAATGTCCCATGTCCCCGTGTCCCATGTCCCCGTGTCCAATGTTCCCATGTCCAATGTTCCCATGTCCCAATGTCCTATGTCCCAATGTCCCATGTCCCCATGTCCCCTGTCCCATGTCACCTGTCCCAATGTCCCCTGTCCCATTTCCCATGCCCCATGTCCCCGTCCCAATGTCCCCTGTCCCAATGTCCCCTGTCCCAATGTCCCCTGTCCCATGTCCCCATGTTCCATGTCCCAATGTCCCATGTCCCATGTCCAATGTCCCCTGTCCCAATGTCCCCTGTCCCATGTCCCCATGTCCCATGTCCCCGTGTTCCATGTCCCAATGTCCCATGTCCCATGTCCAATGTTCCCATGTCCCATGTCCCAATGTCCTATGTCCCATGTCCCAATGTCCCCATGTCCCCATGTCCCCTGTCCCATGTCCCCTGTCCCATGTCCCCTGTCCCAATGTCCCCATGTCCCCTGTCCCATGTCCCCTGTCCCATGTCCCATGTCCCCGTGTCCCATGTCCCAATGTTCCCATGTCCCCGTGTCCCATGTCCCAATGTCCCCATGTCCCATGCCCCGTGTCCCCATGTCCCAATGTCCCCGTGTCCCAATGTCCCAGTGTCCCATGTCCCCATGCCCCATGTCCCATGTCCCAATGTCCCCGTGTCCCGTGTCCCATGTCCCAATGTCCCCTTGTCCCATGTCCCCATGCCCCATGTCCTATGTCCCCATGTCCCATGTCCCATGTCCCAATGTCCCCATGTCCCGTGTCCCATGTCCCAATGTCCCCTGTCCCATGTCCCCTGTCCCAATGTCCCCATGTCCCCATGTCCCCTGTCCCATGTCCCCATGTCCCGTGTCCCATGTGCCCATGTCCCATGTCCCGTGTCCCATGTCCCCATGTCCCATGTCCCATGTCCCCATGTCCCGTGTCCCATGTCCCCAAGTCCCATGTCCCCATGTCCCATGTCCCATGTTCCCGTGTACCATGTCCCATGTCCCGTGTCCCCGTGTCCCATGTCCCATGTCCCAATGTCCCCTGTCCCATTTCCCCATGCCCCATGTCCCCTGTCCCAATGTCCCATGTCCCCGTGTCCCATGTCCCCGTGTCCAATGTTCCCATGTCCAATGTTCCCATGTCCCAATGTCCTATGTCCCAATGTCCCATGTCCCCATGTCCCCTGTCCCATGTCACCTGTCCCAATGTCCCCTGTCCCATTTCCCATGCCCCATGTCCCCGTCCCAATGTCCCCTGTCCCAATGTCCCCTGTCCCAATGTCCCCTGTCCCATGTCCCCATGTTCCATGTCCCAATGTCCCATGTCCCATGTCCAATGTCCCCTGTCCCAATGTCCCCTGTCCCATGTCCCCATGTCCCATGTCCCCGTGTTCCATGTCCCAATGTCCCATGTCCCATGTCCAATGTTCCCATGTCCCATGTCCCAATGTCCTATGTCCCATGTCCCAATGTCCCCATGTCCCCATGTCCCCTGTCCCATGTCCCCTGTCCCATGTCCCCTGTCCCAATGTCCCCATGTCCCCTGTCCCATGTCCCCTGTCCCATGTCCCATGTCCCCGTGTCCCATGTCCCAATGTTCCCATGTCCCCGTGTCCCATGTCCCAATGTCCCCATGTCCCCATGCCCCGTGTCCCCATGTCTCCATGTCCCATGTCCCAATGTCCCCGTGTCCCAATGTCCCCGTGTCCCGTGTCCAATGTCCCCATGTCCCATGTCCCAATGTCCCCATGTCCCAATGTCCCCGTGTCCCCATGTCCCAATGTCCCATGTCCAATGTCCAATGTCCCCGTGTCCCCATGACCCCGTGTCCCATGTCCCATGTCCCAATGTCCCATGTCCCAATGTCCCATGTCCAATGTCCCCATGTCCCCATGTCACCTGTCCCCGTGTCCCCATGTCCCCGTGTCCCATGTCCCATGTCCAATGTCCCATGACCCAATGTCCTCTGTCCCAATGTCCCCGTGTCCCGTGTCCCCGTGTCCCATGTCCCAATGTCCCATGTCCCAATGTCCCAATGTCCCATGTCCAATGTCCCCGTGTCCCCATGTCCCCGTGTCCCATGTCCCATGTCCTAATGTCCAATGTCCCATGTCCCATGTCCCAATGTCCTCTGTCCCAATGTCCCCATGTCCCCATGTCCCCGTGTCCCCGTGTCCCATGTCCCAA
This sequence comes from Pristiophorus japonicus, assembly GCF_044704955.1. Classification (NCBI taxonomy): domain Eukaryota; kingdom Metazoa; phylum Chordata; class Chondrichthyes; family Pristiophoridae; genus Pristiophorus; species Pristiophorus japonicus. The sequence goes on from NC_091989.1 coordinate 152,955,462, forward strand.
TGTCCCATGTCCCCGTGTCTCCGTGTCCCTGTGTCCCAATGTCCCATGTCCCAATGTCCCGTGTCTCCGTGTCCCCATGTCCCATGTCCCAATGTCCCATGTCCCAATGTCCCGTGTCCCAATGTCCCGTGTCCCCGTGTCTCCGTGTCCCCGTGTCCCCGTGTCCCATGTCCCAATGTCCCTTGTCCCAATGTCCCATGTCCCAATGTCCCGTGTCTCCGTGTCCCCGTGTCCCATGTCCCAATGTCCCGTGTCACAATGTCCCGTGTCCCCATGTCCCAATGTCCCGTGTCCCCGTGTCCCCGTGTCCCATGTCCCAATGCCCCGTGTCCCCGTGTCCCATGTCCCAATGTCCCAATGTTCCAATGTCCCATGTCCCAATGTCCCGTGTCCCTGTGTCCCAATGTCCCATGTCCCGTGTCCCCGTGTCCCATGTCCCAATGTCCCATGTCCCCGTGTCCCCGTGTCTCATGTCCCATGTCCCAATGTCCCCATGTTCCAATGTCCCATCTCCCAATGTCCCATGTCCCAATGTCCCGTGCCCCCGTGTCTCCGTGTCCCCATGTCCCCGTGTCCCATGTCCCAATGTCCCCGTGTCCCATGTCCCCGTGTCCCATGTCCCAATGTCCCGTGTCCCAATGTCCCCGTGTCCCTGTGTCCCATGTCCCATGTCCCCATGTTCCAATGTCCCAATGTCCCGTGTCCCAATGTCCCAATGTCCCATTTCCCAATGTCCCATGTCCCAATGTCCCATGTCCCATGTCCCCGTGTCCCCGTGACCCAGTGTCCCCGTGTCCCCGTGTCCGCATATCCCCATGTCCCCGTGTCCCCATGACCCCATGTCCCCATGTCCCAATGTCCCATGTCCCATGTCCCCATGTCCCATGTCCCCATGTCCCATGTCCCATGTCCCATGACCCCATGACCCCAATGTCCCCATGTCCCCATGTCCCATGTCCCATGACCCCATGACCCCAATGTCCCATGTCCCATGACCCCATGACCCCAATGTCCCCATGTCCCCATGTCCCATGTCCCATGACCCCATGACTCCAATGTCCCATGTCCCATGTCCCCATGTCCCCATGAACCCATGTCCCCATGTCCCGTGTCCCCGTGTCCCATGTCCCATGTCCCATGTCCACATGTTCCAATGTCCCATCTCCCAATGTCCCATGTCCCAATGTCCCGTGTCCCCGTGTCTCCATGTCCCCATGTCCCCGTGTCCCATGTCCCAATGTCCCGTGTCCCCGTGTCCCAATGTCCCATGTCCCCGTGTCCCCGTGTCTCATGTCCCAATGTCCCTTGTCCCGTGTCCCAATGTCCCCGTGTCCCCGTGTCCCTGTGTCCCATGTCCCATGTCCCAATGTCCCCATGTTCCAATGTTCCAATGTCCCGTGTCCCAATGTCCCAATGTCCCATTTCCCAATGTCCCAATGTCCCATGTCCCATGTCCCCGTGTCCCCGTGTCCCCGTGACCCCGTGTCCCCGTGTCCCTGTGTCCCATGTCCCATGTCCCAATGTCCCCATGTTCCAATGTCCCATGTCCCATGTCCCATGTCCCAATGTCCCATGTCCCATGTCCCAATGTCCCCGTGTCCCCGTGTCCAGTGTCCAGTGTCCCCGTGTCCCCGCGTCCCCGTGTCCCCGTGTCCGCATATCCCCATGACCCCATGTCCCAATGTCCAATGGCCCAATATCCCATGTCCCATGTCCCCATGTCCCCATGTCCCATGTCCCCATGTCCCATGTCCCCATGTCCCCGTGACCCCGTGTTCCAATGTCCAATGTCCCCGTGTCCCCGTGTCCCATGTCCCATGTCCCAATGTCCCATGTCCCAATGTCCAATGTCCCCATGTCCCCGTGTCCCCTGTCTCCGTGTCCCCTGTCCCCGTGTCCCCGTGTCCCATGTCCCATGTCCCAATGTCCCATGTCCCAATGTCCCATGTCCGAATGTCCAATGTCCAATGTCCCAATGTCCCCATGTCCCGTGTCCCCATGTCCCATGTCCCCGTGTCCCATGTCCCAATGTCCCCATGTCCCCATGTCCCATGTCCCCATGTCCCATGTCCCCGTGTCCCATGTCCCAGTGTCCCATGTCCCCATGCCCCATGTCCCATGTCCCAATGTCCCCGTGTCCCGTGTCCCATGTCCCAATGTCCCCTTGTCCCATGTCCTCATGCCCCATGTCCTATGTCCCCATGTCCCATGTCCCATGTCCCAATGTCCCCATGTCCCGTGTCCCATGTCCCAATGTCCCCTGTCCCATGTCCCCTGTCCCAATGTCCCCATGTCCCCATGTCCCCTGTCCCATGTCCCCATGTCCCGTGTCCCATGTGCCCATGTCCCATGTCCCATGTCCCCATGTCTCCGTGTCCCATGTCCCAATGTCCCCTGTCCCATGTCCCCTGTCCCAATGTCCCCATGTCCCCTGTCCCCTGTCCCGTGTCCCATGTCCCCATGTCCCATGTCCCCATGTCCCGTGTCCCAGGTCCCCATGTCCCATGTCCCCATGTCCCGTGTCCCATGTTCCCGTGTACCATGTCCCATGTCCCGTGTCCCATGTCCCATGTCCCAATGTCCCCTGTCCCATTTCCCCATGCCCCATGTCCCCTGTCCCAATGTCCCATGTCCCCGTGTCCCATGTCCCCGTGTCCAATGTTCCCATGTCCAATGTTCCCATGTCCCAATGTTCTATGTCCCAATGTCCCATGTCCCCATGTCCCCTGTCCCATGTCCCCTGTCCCATGTCCCCTGTCCCATTTCCCATGCCCCATGTCCCCTGTCCCAATGTCCCCTGTCCCAATGTCCCCTGTCCCAATGTCCCCTGTCCCATGTCCCCATGTTCCATGTCCCAATGTCCCATGTCCCATGTCCAATGTCCCCTGTCCCAATGTCCCCTGTCCCATGTCCCCATGTCCCATGTCCCCGTGTTCCATGTCCCAATGTCCCATGTCCCATGTCCAATGTTCCCATGTCCCATGTCCCAATGTCCTATGTCCCATGTCCCAATGTCCCCATGTCCCCATGTCCCCTGTCCCATGTCCCCTGTCCCATGTCCCCTGTCCCAATGTCCCCATGTCCCCTGCCCCATGTCCCCTGTCCCATGTCCCATGTCCCCGTGTCCCATGTCCCAATGTTCCCATGTCCCCGTGTCCCATGTCCCAATGTCCCCATGTCCCCATGCCCCGTGTCCCCATGTCTCCATGTCCCATGTCCCAATGTCCCATGTCCCATGTCCAATGTTCCCATGTCCCATGTCCCAATGTCCTATGTCCCATGTCCCAATGTCCCCATGTCCCCATGTCCCCTGTCCCATGTCCCCTGTCCCATGTCCCCTGTCCCAATGTCCCCATGTCCCCTGTCCCATGTCCCCTGTCCCATGTCCCATGTCCCCGTGTCCCATGTCCCAATGTTCCCATGTCCCCGTGTCCCATGTCCCAATGTCCCCATGTCCCCATGCCCCGTGTCCCCATGTCTCCATGTCCCATGTCCCAATGTCCCCGTGTCCCAATGTCCCCGTGTCCCATGTCCAATGTCCCCGTGTCCCAATGTCCCCATGTCCCATGTCCCAATGTCCCAATGTCCCCGTGTCTCCATGTCCCCATGTCCCCGTGTCCCATGTCCCAATGTCCCGTGTCCCCGTGTCCCAATGTCCCATGTCCCCGTGTCCCCGTGTCTCATGTCCCAATGTCCCTTGTCCCGTGTCCCAATGTCCCCGTGTCCCCGTGTCCCTGTGTCCCATGTCCCATGTCCCAATGTCCCCATGTTCCAATGTTCCAATGTCCCGTGTCCCAATGTCCCAATGTCCCATTTCCCAATGTCCCAATGTCCCATGTCCCATGTCCCCGTGTCCCCGTGTCCCCGTGACCCCGTGTCCCCGTGTCCCTGTGTCCCATGTCCCATGTCCCAATGTCCCCATGTTCCAATGTCCCATGTCCCATGTCCCATGTCCCAATGTCCCATGTCCCATGTCCCAATGTCCCCGTGTCCCCGTGTCCAGTGTCCAGTGTCCCCGTGTCCCCGCGTCCCCGTGTCCCCGTGTCCGCATATCCCCATGACCCCATGTCCCAATGTCCAATGGCCCAATATCCCATGTCCCATGTCCCCATGTCCCCATGTCCCATGTCCCCATGTCCCATGTCCCCATGTCCCCGTGACCCCGTGTTCCAATGTCCAATGTCCCCGTGTCCCCGTGTCCCATGTCCCATGTCCCAATGTCCCATGTCCCAATGTCCAATGTCCCCATGTCCCCGTGTCCCCTGTCTCCGTGTCCCCTGTCCCCGTGTCCCCGTGTCCCATGTCCCATGTCCCAATGTCCCATGTCCCAATGTCCCATGTCCGAATGTCCAATGTCCAATGTCCCAATGTCCCCATGTCCCGTGTCCCCATGTCCCATGTCCCCGTGTCCCATGTCCCAATGTCCCCATGTCCCCATGTCCCATGTCCCCATGTCCCATGTCCCCGTGTCCCATGTCCCAGTGTCCCATGTCCCCATGCCCCATGTCCCATGTCCCAATGTCCCCGTGTCCCGTGTCCCATGTCCCAATGTCCCCTTGTCCCATGTCCTCATGCCCCATGTCCTATGTCCCCATGTCCCATGTCCCATGTCCCAATGTCCCCATGTCCCGTGTCCCATGTCCCAATGTCCCCTGTCCCATGTCCCCTGTCCCAATGTCCCCATGTCCCCATGTCCCCTGTCCCATGTCCCCATGTCCCGTGTCCCATGTGCCCATGTCCCATGTCCCATGTCCCCATGTCTCCGTGTCCCATGTCCCAATGTCCCCTGTCCCATGTCCCCTGTCCCAATGTCCCCATGTCCCCTGTCCCCTGTCCCGTGTCCCATGTCCCCATGTCCCATGTCCCCATGTCCCGTGTCCCAGGTCCCCATGTCCCATGTCCCCATGTCCCGTGTCCCATGTTCCCGTGTACCATGTCCCATGTCCCGTGTCCCATGTCCCATGTCCCAATGTCCCCTGTCCCATTTCCCCATGCCCCATGTCCCCTGTCCCAATGTCCCATGTCCCCGTGTCCCATGTCCCCGTGTCCAATGTTCCCATGTCCAATGTTCCCATGTCCCAATGTTCTATGTCCCAATGTCCCATGTCCCCATGTCCCCTGTCCCATGTCCCCTGTCCCATGTCCCCTGTCCCATTTCCCATGCCCCATGTCCCCTGTCCCAATGTCCCCTGTCCCAATGTCCCCTGTCCCAATGTCCCCTGTCCCATGTCCCCATGTTCCATGTCCCAATGTCCCATGTCCCATGTCCAATGTCCCCTGTCCCAATGTCCCCTGTCCCATGTCCCCATGTCCCATGTCCCCGTGTTCCATGTCCCAATGTCCCATGTCCCATGTCCAATGTTCCCATGTCCCATGTCCCAATGTCCTATGTCCCATGTCCCAATGTCCCCATGTCCCCATGTCCCCTGTCCCATGTCCCCTGTCCCATGTCCCCTGTCCCAATGTCCCCATGTCCCCTGCCCCATGTCCCCTGTCCCATGTCCCATGTCCCCGTGTCCCATGTCCCAATGTTCCCATGTCCCCGTGTCCCATGTCCCAATGTCCCCATGTCCCCATGCCCCGTGTCCCCATGTCTCCATGTCCCATGTCCCAATGTCCCATGTCCCATGTCCAATGTTCCCATGTCCCATGTCCCAATGTCCTATGTCCCATGTCCCAATGTCCCCATGTCCCCATGTCCCCTGTCCCATGTCCCCTGTCCCATGTCCCCTGTCCCAATGTCCCCATGTCCCCTGTCCCATGTCCCCTGTCCCATGTCCCATGTCCCCGTGTCCCATGTCCCAATGTTCCCATGTCCCCGTGTCCCATGTCCCAATGTCCCCATGTCCCCATGCCCCGTGTCCCCATGTCTCCATGTCCCATGTCCCAATGTCCCCGTGTCCCAATGTCCCCGTGTCCCATGTCCAATGTCCCCGTGTCCCGTGTCCAATGTCCCCATGTCCCATGTCCCAATGTCCCCATGTCCCAATGTCCCCATGTCCCATGTCCCAATGTCCCAATGTCCCCGTGTCCCATGTCCCTATGTCCCATGTCCCCATGTCTCCAGTCCCCATGTCCCCATGTCCCATGTCCCCATGTCCCGTGTCCCCGTGTCCCCGTGTTCCCGTGTTCCATGTCCCATGTCCTATGTCCCATGTCCCATGTCCCAATGTCCCGTGTCCCCTGTCCCCGTGTTTCCGTGTCCCCGTGTCCCATGTCCCATGTCCCATGTCCCAATGTCCCATGTCCCCGTGTCCCCATGTCCCGTGTCCCCGTGTCCCATGTCCCATGTCCCAATGTCCCAATGTCCCGTGTCCCCTGTCCCCGTGTTTCCGTGTCCCATGTCCCATGTCCCATGTCCCAATGTCCCATGTCCCATGTCCCCATGTCCCGTGTCCCTGTGTCCCCGTGTCCCATGTCCCATGTCCCAAGTCCCATGTCCACATGTCCTGTGTCCCCGTGTCCCATGTCCCCGTGTCCCCGTGTCCGCATATCCCCATGTCCCCATGTCCCCATGTCCCATGTCCCAATGTCCCATGTCCAATGTCCAATGTCCCCCTGTCCCGTGTCCCCTGTCCCCGTGTTTCCATGTCCCCGTGTCCCATGTCCCATGTCCCAATGTCCCATGTCCCCATGTCCCCTGTCCCATGTCCTAATGTCCCGTGTCCCATGTCCCAATGTCCCATGTCCCATGTCCCGATGTCCCATGTCCCAAGTCCCATGTCCACATGTCCTGTGTCCCCGTGTCCCATGTCCCCGTGTCCCCGTGTCCGCATATCCCCATGTCCCCATGTCCCCATGTCCCCATGTCCCATGTCCCCATGTCCCATGTCCAATGTCCAATGTCCCCGTGTCCCGTGTCCCCTGTCCCCGTGTTTCCGTGTCCCCGTGTCCCATGTCCCATGTCCCATGTCCCAATGTCCCGTGTCCCCATGTCCCCATGTCCCATGTCCCCTGTCCCAATGTCTCCATGTCCCCATGTCCCCTGTCCCATGTCCCCATGTCCCCTGTCCCATGTCCTAATGTCCCGTGTCCCATGTCCCAATGTCCCATGTCCAATGTCCACGTGTCCCATGTCCCGATGTCCCCATGTCCCAATGTCCCATGTCCCTGTGTCCCATGTCCCATGTCCCGTGTCCCCGTGTCCCATGTCCCAATGTCCCCTGTCCCATTTCCCCATGCCCCATGTCCCCTGTCCCAATGTCCCCTGTCCCAATGTCCCCTGTCCCATGTCCCCATGTCCCATGTCCCCGTGTTCCATGTCCCAATGTCCCATGTCCCATGTCCAATGTTCCCCATGTCCAATGTTCCCATGTCCCATGTCCCAATGTCCTATGTCCCATGTCCCAATGTCCCCATGTCCCCATGTCCCCATGTCCCCTGTCCCATGTCCCCTGTCCAATGTCCCCATGTCCCCTGTCCCATGTCCCCTGTCCCATGTCCCATGTCCCCTGTCCCATGTCCCCGTGTCCCATGTCCCAATGTCCCATGTCCCAATGTTCCCATGTCCCAATGTCCCCATGTCCCCATGTCCCCATGCCCCATGTCCAATGTCCCCGTGTCCCATGTCCCAATGTCCCAATGTCCCCGTGTCCCATGTCCCAATGTCCCCGTGTCCCGTGCCCCATGTCCCCATGTCCCATGTCCCCATGTCCCAGTCCCAATGTCCCCATGTCCCAATGTCCCCGTGTCCCATGTCCCCATGTCCCAATGTCCCCGTGTCCCATGTCCCAATGTCCCATGTCCCCATGTCTCCAGTCCCCATGTCCCCATGTCCCATGTCCCCATGTCCCATGTCCCAATATCCCCGTGTCCCATGTCCCAATGTCCCTGTGTCCCATGTCCCAATATCCCCGTGTCCCATGTCCCAATGTCCCTGTGTCCCATGTCCCAATGTCCCCGTGTCCCATGTCCCCATGCCCCATGTCCCATGTCCCAATGTCCCCCGTGTCCCGTGTCCCATGTCCCAATGTCTCCGTGTCCCATGTCCCCATGCCCCATGTCCCATGTCCCCGTGTCCCATGTCCCAATGTCCCCGTGTCCCATGTCCCAATGTCCCATGTCCCATGTCCCCATGTCCCGTGTCCCATGTCCCAATGTCCCATGTCCAATGTCCACGTGTCCCCGTGTCCCATGTCCCAATGTCCCATGTCCCCGTGTACCATGTCCCATGTCCCGTGTCCCCGTGTCACATGTCCCATGTCCCAATGTCCCCTGTCCCATTTCCCCATGCCCCATGTCCCCTGTCCCAATGTCCCCATGTCCCATGTCCCCATGTCCCATGTCCCCGTGTCCCATGTCCCAATGTCCCATGTCCCATGTCCAATGTTCCCATGTCCAATGTTCCCATGTCCCAATGTCCTATGTCCCATGTCCCAATGTCCCATGTCCCCATGTCCCCTGTCCCATGTCCCCATGTCCCCTGTCCCAATGTCCCCATGTCCCCATGCCCCATGTCCCCTGTCCCAATGTCCCCATGTCCCATGTCCCCATGTCCCATGTCCCCGTGTCCCATGTCCAATGTCCCATGTCCAATGTTCCCATGTCCCCTGTCCCATGTCCCCTGTCCCATGTCCCATGTCCCCTGTCCCATGTCCCCGTGTCCCATGTCCCAATGTCCCATGTCCCAATGTTCCCATGTCCCAATGTCCCCATGTCCCCATGTCCCCATGCCCCATGTCCAATGTCCCCGTGTCCCGTGTCCCATGTCCCAATGTCCCCGTGTCCCATGTCCCAATGTCCCCGTGTCCCGTGTCCCATGTCCCCATGTCCCATGTCCCCATGTCCCAGTCCCAATGTCCCCATGTCCCAATGTCCCCGTGTCCCGTGTCCCATGTCCCCATGTCCCAATGTCCCCGTGTCCCATGTCCCAATGTCCCATGTCCCCATGTCTCCAGTCCCCATGTCCCCATGTCCCATGTCCCCATGTCCCATGTCCCAATATCCCCGTGTCCCATGTCCCAATGTCCCTGTGTCCCATGTCCCAATATCCCCGTGTCCCATGTCCCAATGTCCCTGTGTCCCATGTCCCAATGTCCCCGTGTCCCATGTCCCCATGCCCCATGTCCCATGTCCCAATGTCCCCCGTGTCCCGTGTCCCATGTCCCAATGTCTCCGTGTCCCATGTCCCCATGCCCCATGTCCCATGTCCCCGTGTCCCATGTCCCAATGTCCCCGTGTCCCATGTCCCAATGTCCCATGTCCCATGTCCCCATGTCCCGTGTCCCATGTCCCAATGTCCCATGTCCAATGTCCACGTGTCCCATGTCCCCATGTCCCAATGTCCCATGTCTCCGTGTACCATGTCCCATGTCCCGTGTCCCCGTGTCCCATGTCCCATGTCCCAATGTCCCCTGTCCCATTTCCCCATGCCCCATGTCCCCTGTCCCAATGTCCCCATGTCCCATGTCCCCATGTCCCATGTCCCCGTGTCCCATGTCCCAATGTCCCATGTCCCATGTCCAATGTTCCCATGTCCAATGTTCCCATGTCCCAATGTCCTATGTCCCATGTCCCAATGTCCCATGTCCCCATGTCCCCTGTCCCATGTCCCCATGTCCCCATGTCCCATGTCCCCATGTCCCATGTCCCCGTGTCCCATGTCCCAATGTCCAATGTCCCATGTCCAATGTTCCCATGTCCAATGTTCCCATGTCCCATGTCCCAATGTCCTATGTCCCATGTCCCAATGTCCCCATGTCCCATGTCCCCATGTCCCCTGTCCCATGTCCCCTGTCCCATGTCCCCATGCCCCGTGTCCCCAGTCCCATGTCCCATGTCCCATGTCCCCGTGTCCCATGTCCCAATGTCCCAAGTCCCCTGTCCCCATGTCCCAATGTCTCCGTGTCCCATGTCCCAATGTCCCCTGTCCCATGTCCCCTGTCCCAAGTCCCCTGTCCCCATGTCCCAATGTCCCCATGTCCCCATGTCCCCTGTCCCAATGTCTCCATGTCCCCATGTCCCCTGTCCCAGGTCCCCATGACCCCTGTCCCATGTCCTAATGTCCCGTGTCCCAATGTCCCATGTCCCATGTCCCGATGTCTCGTGTCCCATGTCCCAATGTCCCATGTCCAATGTCCACGTGTCCCCGTGTCCCATGTCCCCATGTCCCCATGTCCCAATGTCCCATGTCCCTGTGTCCCATGTCCCATGTCCCGTGTCCCCATGTCCCATGTCCCAATGTCCCCATGTCTCCGTGTCCCATGTCCCAATGTCCCCTGTCCCATGTCCCCTGTCCCAATGTCCCCATGTCCCCTGTCCCCTGTCCCGTGTCCCATGTCCCCATGTCCCATGTCCCATGTCCCCATGTCCCGTGTCCCATGTCCCCATGTCCCATGTCCCCATGTCCCGTGTCCCCGTGTCCCATGTCCCCATGTCCCAATGTCCCATGTTCCCGTGTACCATGTCCCATGTCCCGTGTCCCCGTGTCCCATGTCCCATGTCCCATGTCCCATGTCCAATGTCCCCGTGTTCCATGTCCCAATGTCCCATGTCCCATGTCCAATGTTCCCATGTCCAATGTTCCCATGTCCCATGTCCCAATGTCCTATGTCCCATGTCCCAATGTCCCCATGTCCCCATGTCCCCTGTTCCATGTCCCCTGTCCCATGTCCCCTGTCCCAATGTCCCCATGTCCCCTGTCCCATGTCCCCTGTCCCATGTCCCATGTCCCCGTGTCCCATGTCCCAATGTTCCCATGTCCCCGTGTCCCATGTCCCAATGTCCCCATGTCCCCATGCCCCGTGTCCCCATGTCTCCATGTCCCATGTCCCAATGTCCCCATGTCCCAATGTCCCCGTGTCCCATGTCCCCATGCCCCATGTCCAATGTCCCGGTGTCCCGTGTCCAATGTCCCCATGTCCCATGTCCCAATGTCCCATGTCCCCGTGTCCCATGTCCCATGTCCCCATGTCCCATGTCCCATGTCCCAATGTCCCCATGTCCCAATGTCCCCGTGTCCCATGTCCCATGTCCCAATGTCCCAATGTCCCCGTGTCCCATGTCCCAATGTCCCATGTCCCCATGTCTCCAGTCCCCATGTCCCCATGTCCCATGTCCCCATGTCCCATGTCCCAATGTCCCCGTGTCCCATGTCCCAATGTCCCTGTGTCCCATGTCCCCATGCCCCATGTCCCATGTCCCAATGTCCCCCGTGTCCCGTGTCCCATGTCCCAATGTCCCCGTGTCCCATGTCCCCATGCCCCATGCCCCATGTCCCTGTGTCCCATGTCCCAATGTCCCCGTGTCCCATGTCCCCATGTCCCAATGTCCCATGTCCCCATGTCCCCATGCCTCGTGTCCCATGTCCCATGTCCCCATGTCCCAATGTCCCCATGTCCCCATGTCCCATGTCCCCATGTCCCATGTCCCTGTGTCCCATGTCCCAGTGTCCCATGTCCCCATGCCCCATGTCCCATGTCCCAATGTCCCCGTGTCCCGTGTCCCATGTCCCAATGTCCCCGTGTCCCATGTCCCCATGCCCCATGTCCTATGTCCCCATGTCCCATGTCCCATGTCCCAATGTCCCCATGTCCCGTGTCCCATGTCCCAATGTCTCCGTGTCCCATGTCCCAATGTCCCCTGTCCCATGTCCCCTGTCCCAATGTCCCCATGTCCCCATGTCCCCTGTCCCATGTCCCCATGTCCCGTGTCCCATGTCCCCATGTCCCATGTCCCATATCCCCATGTCTCCGTGTCCCATGTCCCAATGTCCCCTGTCCCATGCCCCCTGTCCCAATGTCCCCATGTCCCCTGTCCCCTGTCCCGTGTCCCCATGTCCCATGTCCCCATGTCCCGTGTCCCATGTCCCAATGTCCCATGTCCAATGTCCACGTGTCCCCGTGTCCCATGTCCCCATGTCCCAATGTCCCATGTTCCCATGTACCATGTCCCATGTCCCGTGTCCCCGTGTCCCATGTCCCATGTCCCAATGTCCCCTGTCCCATTTCCCCATGCCCAATGTCCCATGTCCCCGTGTCCCATGTCCCCGTGTCCAATGTTCCCATGTCCAATGTTCCCATGTCCCAATGTCCTATGTCCCAATGTCCCATGTCCCCATGTCCCCTATCCCATGTCCCCTGTCCCATGTCCCCTGTCCCAATGTCCCCTGTCCCATTTCCCATGCCCCATGTCCCCTGTCCCAATGTCCCCTGTCCCAATGTCCCCTGTCCCAATGTCCCCTGTCCCATGTCCCCATGTTCCATGTCCCAATGTCCCATGTCCCATGTCCAATGTCCCCTGTCCCAATGTCCCCTGTCCCAATGTCCCATGTCCCCGTGTTCCATGTCCCAATGTCCCATGTCCCATGTCCAATGTTCCCATGTCCCATGTCCCAATGTCCTATGTCCCATGTCCCAATGTCCCCATGTCCCCATGTCCCCTGTCCCATGTCCCCTGTCCCATGTCCCATGTCCCCGTGTCCCATGTCCCAATGTTCCCATGTCCCCGTGTCCCATGTCCCAATGTCCCCATGTCCCATGCCCCGTGTCCCCATGTCCCAATGTCCCCGTGTCCCAATGTCCCCGTGTCCCATGTCCCCATGCCCCATGTCCAATGTCCCCGTGTCCCGTTTCCAATGTCCCCATGTCCCATGTCCCAATGTCCCCATGTCCCAATGTCCCCGTGTCCCATGTCCCAATGTCCCAATGTCCCCGTGTCCCATGTCCCAATGTCCCATGTCCCCATGTCTCCAGTCCCCATGTCCCATGTCCCCATGTCCCGTGTCCCCGTGTCCCCGTGTTCCCGTGTTCCATGTCCCATGTCCTATGTCCCATGTCCCATGTCCCAATGTCCCGTGTCCCCTGTCCCCGTGTTTCCGTGTCCCCGTGTCCCATGTCCCATGTCCCATGTCCCAATGTCCCATGTCCCGTGTCCCCGTGTCCCATGTCCCATGTCCCAATGTCCCAATGTCCCGTGTCCCCTGTCCCCGTGTTTCCGTGTCCCATGTCCCATGTCCCATGTCCCAATGTCCCATGTCCCATGTCCCCATGTCCCGTGTCCCCGTGTCCCCGTGTCCCATGTCCCATGTCCCAAGTCCCATGTCCACATGTCCTGTGTCCCCGTGTCCCATGTCCCCGTGTCCCCGTGTCCGCATATCCCCATGTCCCCATGTCCCCATGTCCCCATGTCCCATGTCCCAATGTCCCATGTCCAATGTCCAATGTCCCCCTGTCCCGTGTCCCCTGTCCCCGTGTTTCCGTGTCCCCGTGTCCCATGTCCCATGTCACAATGTCCCATGTCCCCATGTCCCCATGTCCCGTGTCCCCATGTCCCCATGTCCCATGTCCCCTGTCCCAATGTCTCCATGTCTCCATGTCCCCATGTCCCCTGTCCCATGTCCCCATGTCCCCTGTCCCATGTCCTAATGTCCCGTGTCCCATGTCCCAATGTCCCATGTCCCATGTCCCGATGTCCCGTGTCCCATGTCCCAATGTCCCATGTCCAATGTCCACGTGTCCCCGTGTCCCCATGTCCCCATGTCCCCATGTCCCCTGTCCCAATGTCTCCATGTCCCCATGTCCCCTGTCCCACGTCCCCATGTCCCCTGTCCCATGTCCTAATGTCCCGTGTCCCATGTCCCAATGTCCCATGTCCCATGTCCCGATGTCCCATGTCCCATGTCCCAAGTCCCATGTCCACATGTCCTGTGTCCCCGTGTCCCATGTCCCCGTGTCCCCGTGTCCGCATATCCCCATGTCCCCATGTCCCCATGTCCCCATGTCCCATGTCCCCATGTCCCATGTCCAATGTCCAATGTCCCCGTGTCCCGTGTCCCCTGTCCCCGTGTTTCCGTGTCCCCGTGTCCCATGTCCCATGTCCCAATGTCCCGTGTCCCCATGTCCCCATGTCCCATGTCCCCTGTCCCAAAGTCTCCATGTCCCCATGTCCCCTGTCCCATGTCCCCATGTCCCCTGTCCCATGTCCTAATGTCCCGTGTCCCATGTCCCAATGTCCCATGTCCAATGTCCCGATGTCCCGTGTCCCAATGTCCCATGTCCAATGTCCACGTGTCCCCGTGTCCCATGTCCCCATGTCCCAATGTCCCATGTCCCTGTGTCCCATGTCCCATGTCCCAATGTCCCCTGTCCCATTTCCCCATGCCCCATGTCCCCTGTCCCAATGTCCCCTGTCCCATGTCCCCATGTCCCATGTCCCCGTGTTCCATGTCCCAATGTCCCATGTCCCATGTCCAATGTTCCCATGTCCAATGTTCCCATGTCCCATGTCCCAATGTCCTATGTCCCATGTCCCAATGTCCCCATGTCCCATGTCCCCATGTCCCCTGTCCCATGTCCCCTGTCCCATGTCCCCATGCCCCGTGTCCCCAGTCCCATGTCCCATGTCCCCGTGTCCCATGTCCCAATGTCCCAAGTCCCCTGTCCCCATGTCCCAATGTCTCCGTGTCCCATGTCCCAATGTCCCCTGTCCCATGTCCCCTGTCCCAAGTCCCCTGTCCCCATGTCCCAATGTCCCCATGTCCCCATGTCCCATGTCCCCTGTCCCAATGTCTCCATGTCCCCATGTCCCCTGTCCCATGTCCCCATGTCCCCTGTCCCATGTCCTAATGTCCCGTGTCCCAATGTCCCATGTCCCATGTCCCGATGTCCCGTGTCCCATGTCCCAATGTCCCATGTCCAATGTCCACGTGTCCCCATGTCCCCATGTCCCAATGTCCCATGTCCCTGTGTCCCATGTCCCATGTCCCGTGTCCCATGTCCCAATGTCCCGTGTCCCAATGTCCCAATGTCCCATTTCCCAATGTCCCAATGTCCCATGTCCCATGTCCCCGTGTCCCCGTGTCCCCGTGACCCGTGTCCCCGTGTCCCTGTGTCCCATGTCCCATGTCCCAATGTCCCCATGTTCCAATGTCCCATGTCCCATGTCCCATGTCCCAATGTCCCATGTCCCATGTCCCAATGTCCCCGTGTCCCCGTGTTCAGTGTCCAGTGTCCAGTGTCCCCGTGTCCCCGCGTCCCCGTGTCCCCGTGTCCGCACATCCCCATGACCCCATGTCCCAATGTCCAATGGCCCAATGTCCCATGTCCCATGTCCCCATGTCCCATGTCCCCATGTCCCCGTGACCCCGTGTTCCAATGTCCAATGTCCCCGTGTCCCCGTGTCCCATGTCCCATGTTCCAATGTCCCATGTCCCAATGTCCAATGTCCCCATGTCCCCGTGTCCCCTGTCTCCGTGTCCCCTGTCCCTGTGTCCCCGTGTCCCATGTCCCATGTCCCAATGTCCCATGTCCCAATGTCCCATGTCCGAATGTCCAATGTCCAATGTCCCAATGTCCAATGTCCCCATGTCCCGTGTCCCCGTGTCCCCTGTCCCCGTGTCGCCTGTCCCCGTGTCCCATGTCCCATGTCCCAATGTCCCATGTCCAATGTCCAATGTCCCCGTGTCCCATGTCCCCGTGTCCCCGTCCCCGTGTGCCCATGTCCCCGTGTCCCGTGTCCCATGTCCCATGTCCCAATGTCCAATGTCCCATGACCCAATGTCTTCTGTCCCAATGTCCCCGTGTCCCCTGTCCCCGTGTCGCCTGTCCCCGTGTCCCATGTCCCAATGTCCCATGTCCAATGTCCCCGTGTCCCATGTCTCCGTGTCCCCGTCCCCGTGTGCCCATGTCCCCGTGTCCCATGTCTCATGTCCCATGTCCCAATGTCCAATGTCCCATGACCCAATGTCTTCTGTCCCAATGTCCCCGTGTCCTGTGTCCCCGTGTCCCCATGTCCCATGTCCCAATGTCCATGTCCCAATGCCCCATGTCTCATGTCTCATGTCTCATGTCCCAATCTCCCTGTGTCCCATGTCCCCATGCCTCATGTCCCAATCTCCCCGTGTCCCACGGCCCAATGTCCCTGTGTGCCATGTCCCCATGTCCCCGTGTCCCATGTCCCCATGCCCCATGTCCCATGTCCCAATGTCCCCGTGTCCCATGTCCCCATGTCCCCATGCCCCGTGTCCCAATGTCCCATGTCCCAATGTCCCATGTCCCAATGTCCCCATGTCCCCATGTCCCCAGTTCCCATGTCCCCATGTCCCATGTCCCCGTGTCCCATGTCCCAATGTCCCCGTGTCTCATGTCCCCATGCCCCGTGTCCCATGACCCATGTCCCATGTCCCCGTGTCCCATGTCCCAATGTCCCAAGTCCCCTGTCCCCATGTCCCAATGTCCCCATGTCCCCATGTCCCCTGTCCACTGTCCCAATGTCCCCATGTCCCCTGTCCCATGTCCCCATGTCCCCTGTCCCATGTCCTAATGTCCCGTGTCCCATGTCCCAATGTCCCATGTCCCATGTCCTGATGTCCCGTGTCCCATGTCCCCATGTCCCCTGTCCCATGTCCCCATGTCCCCTGTCCCATGTCCTAATGTCCCGTGTCCCATGTCCCAATGTCCCATGTCCCATGTCCACGTGTCCCCGTGTCCCATGTCCCCATGTCCCAATGTCTCATGTCCCTGTGTCCCATGTCCCGTGTCCCCGTGTCCCATGTCCCAATGTCCCCTGTCCCATTTCCCCATGCCCCATGTCCCAATGTCCCCTGTCCCAATGTCCCCTGTCCCATGTCCCCATGTCCCATGTCCCCGTGTTCCATGTCCCAATGTCCCATGTCCCATGTCCAATGTTCCCCATGTCCAATGTTCCCATGTCCCATGTCCCAATGTCCTATGTCCCATGTCCCAATGTCCCCATGTCCCCATGTCCCCTGTCCCATGTCCCCTGTCCCATGTCCCCTGTCCCAATGTCCCCATGTCCCATGTCCCCGTGTTCCATGTCCCAATGTCCCATGTCCCATGTCCAATGTTCCCCATGTCCAATGTTCCCATGTCCCATGTCCCAATGTCCCATGTCCCATGTCCAATGTTCCCCATGTCCAATGTTCCCATGTCCCATGTCCCAATGTCCTATGTCCCATGTCCCAATGTCCCCATGTCCCCATGTCCCCTGTCCCATGTCCCCGTGTCCCATGTCCCAATGTCCCATGTCCCAATGTTCCCATGTCTCAATGTCCCCGTGTCCCCGTGTCCCCGTGTCCCATGTCCCAATGTCCCATGTCCCATGTCCAATGTCCAATGTCCACGTGTCCCCGTGTCCCATGTCCCCGTGTCCCATGTCCCCATGTCCCACTGTCCCATGTCCCCGTGTCCCATGTCCCAATGTCCCAAGTCCCCTGTCCCAAGTCCCCTGTCCCCATGTCCCAATGTCCCCATGTCCCCATGTCCCATGTCCACTGTCCCAATGTCCCCATGTCCCCTGTACCATGTCCCCATGTCCCCTGTCCCATGTCCTAATGTCCCGTGTCCCATGTCCCAATGTCCCATGTCCCATGTCCCGATGTCCCGTGTCCCATGTCCCAATGTCCCATGTCCAATGTCCACGTGTCCCCGTGTCCCATGTCCCCATGTCCCAATGTCCCATGTCCCTGTGTCCCATGTCCCGTGTCCCCGTGTCCCATGTCCCAATGTCCCCTGTCCCATTTCCCCATGCCCCATGTCCCAATGTCCCCTGTCCCAATGTCCCCTGTCCCATGTCCCCATGTCCCATGTCCCCGTGTTCCATGTCCCAATGTCCCATGTCCCATGTCCAATGTTCCCCATGTCCAATGTTCCCATGTCCCATGTCCCAATGTCCTATGTCCCATGTCCCAATGTCCCCATGTCCCCATGTCCCCATGTCCCCTGTCCCATGTCCCCTGTCCCATGTCCCCTGTCCCAATGTCCCCATGTCCCATGTCCCCGTGTTCCATGTCCCAATGTCCCATGTCCCATGTCCAATGTTCCCCATGTCCAATGTTCCCATGTCCCATGTCCCAATGTCCTATGTCCCATGTCCCAATGTCCCCATGTCCCCATGTCCCCATGTCCCCTGTCCCATGTCCCCGTGTCCCATGTCCCAATGTCCCATGTCCCCGTGTCCCATGTCCCAATGTCCCATGTCCCCATGTCTCCAGTCCCCATGTCCTCATGTCCCATGTCCCCATGTCCCATGTCCCAATATCCCCGTGTCCCATGTCCTAATGTCCCTGTGTCCCATGTCCCAATATCCCCGTGTCCCATGTCCCAATGTCCCTGTGTCCCATGTCCCAATGTCCCCGTGTCCCATGTCCCATGTCCCCATGTCCCATGTCCTAATGTCCCTGTGTCCCATGTCCCAATATCCCCGTGTCCCATGTCCCAATGTCCCTGTGTCCCATGTCCCAATGTCCCCGTGTCCCATGTCCCCATGCCCCATGTCCAATGTCCCCGTGTCCCGTGTCCCATGTCCCAATGTCCCCGTGTCCCATGTCCCAATGTCCCCGTGTCCCGTGTCCCATGTCCCCATGTCCCATGTCCCCATGTCCCATGTCCCAATGTCCCCATGTCCCAATGTCCCCGTGTCCCATGTCCCCATGTCCCAATGTCCCCGTGTCCCATGTCCCAATGTCCCATGTCCCCATGTCTCCAGTCCCCATGTCCTCATGTCCCATGTCCCCATGTCCCATGTCCCAATATCCCCGTGTCCCATGTCCTAATGTCCCTGTGTCCCATGTCCCAATATCCCCGTGTCCCATGTCCCAATGTCCCTGTGTCCCATGTCCCAATGTCCCCGTGTCCCATGTCCCCATGCCCCATGTCCCATGTCCCAATGTCCCCCGTGTCCCATGTCCCAATGTCTCCGTGTCCCATGTCCCCATGCCCCATGTCCCATGTCCCCGTGTCCCATGTCCCAATGTCCCCGTGTCCCATGTCCCATGTCCCAATGTCCATGTCCCAATGTCCCATGTCCCATGTCCCAATGTCCCTGTGTCCCATGTCCCCATGCCTCATGTCCCAATGTCCCATGTCCCATGTCCCATGTCCCAGTGTCCAAAGTCCCCATGCCCCAATGTCCCATGTCCCCATGTCCCCATGTCCAATGTCCAATGTCCCCGTGTCCCGTGTCCCCGTGTCCCCGTGTACCCGTGTCCCATGTCCCATGTCCCAATGTCCCATGTCCAATGTCCCCATGTCCCGTGTCCCCGTGTCCCTATGTCCCATGTCCCAATGTCCCATGTCCCAATGTCCCATGTCCAATGTCCAATGTCCCCGTGTCCCCATGTCCAATGTCCAATGTCCCCGTGTCCCTGTGTCCCCTGTCCCCGTGTCCCATGTCCCATGTCCCAATGTCCCATGTCCCAATGTCCCATGTCCCAATGTCCAATGTCCAATGTCCCCATGACCCATGTCCCCATGTCCCCTGTCCCATGTCCTAATGTCCCGTGTCCCATGTCCCAATGTCCCATGTCCCGATGTCCCGTGTCCCATGTCCCAATGTCCTATGTCCAATGTCCACGTGTCCCCGTGTCCCATGTCCCCATGTCCCAATGTCCCATGTCCCTGTGTCCCATGTCCCGTGTCCCCGTGTCCCATGTCCCAATGTCCCCTGTCCCATTTCCCCATGCCCCATGTCCCCTGTCCCAATGTCCCCTGTCCCAATGTCCCCTGTCCCATGTCCCCATGTCCCATGTCCCCGTGTTCCATGTCCCATGTCCAATGTTCCCCATGTCCAATGTTCCCATGTCCCATGTCCCAATGTCCTATGTCCCATGTCCCAATGTCCCCAAGTCCCCATGTCCCCATGTCCCCTGTCCCATGTCCCCTGTCCCATGTCCCCTGTCCAAATGTCCCCATGTCCCATGTCCCCTGTCCCATGTCCCCTGTCCCATGTCCCATGTCCCCTGTCCCAAGTCCCCGTGTCCCATGTCCCAATGTCCCATGTTCCAATATTCCCATGTCCCCATGTCCCCATGTCCCCATGTCCCCATGCCCCGTGTCCCCATGTCTCCATGTCCCATGTCCCAATGTCCCCGTGTCCCAATGTCCCCGTGTCCCATGTCCCCATGCCCCATGTCCAATGTCCCCGTGTCCCGTGTCCCATGTCCCAATGTCCCCGTGTCCCATGTCCCAATGTCCCATGTCCCAATGTCCCCGTGTCCCGTGTCCCATGTCCCCATGTCCCATGTCCCCATGTCCCATGTCCCAATGTCCCCATGTCCCAATGTCCCCATGTCCCAATGTCCCATGTCCCATGTCCAATGTTCCCCATGTCCAATGTTCCCATGTCCCAATGTCCCAATGTCCCCGTGTCCCATGTCCCAATGTCCCATGTCCCCATGTCTCCAGTCCCCATGTCCCCATGTCCCATGTCCCCATGTCCCATGTCCCAATGTCCCCGTGTCCCATGTCCCAATATCCCCGTGTCCCATGTCCCAATGTCCCTGTGTCCCATGTCCCAATGTCCCCGTGTCCCATGTCCCCATGCCCCATGTTCCATGTCCCAATGTCCCCCGTGTCCCATGTCCCAATGTCTCCGTGTCCCATGTCCCCATGTCCCAATGTCCCCGTGTCCCATGTCCCATGTCCCAATGTCCATGTCCCAATGTCCCATGTCCCATGTCCCAATGTCCCTGTGTCCCATGTCCCCATGCCTCATGTCCCAATCTCCCCGTGTCCCATGTCCCAATGTCCCTGTGTCCCATGTCCCCATGTCCCATGTCCCAATGTCCCCGTGTCCCCGTGTCCAGTGTCCAGTGTCCCCGTGTCCCGTGTCCCCGTGTCCCCGTGTCCACATATCTCCATGACCCCATGTCCCCATGTCCCAATGTCCCATGTCCCATGTCCCAGTGTCCAAAGTCCCCATGTCCCCATGTCCCATGTCCCCATGTCCCCATGTCCCCGTGTCCCCGTGACCCCGTGTCCCCATGTCCCAATGTCCCCATGTCCCATGTCCCCATGCCCCGTGTCCCATGTCCCATGTCCCAATGTCCCATGTCCCAATGTCCCCATGTCCCCATGTCCCCATGTCCGCATATCCCCATGACCCCATGTCCCCATGACCCCATGTCCCATGTCCCATGTCCAATGTCCCATGTCCCCTTGTCCCCATGTCCAATGTCCAATGTCCCCGTGTCCCGTGTCCCCGTGTCCCCGTGTCCCCGTGTCCCATGTCCCATGTCCCAATGTCCCATGTCCAATGTCCCCATGTCCCCTGTCCCCATGTCCCATGTCCCAATGTCCAATGTCCCCATGTCCCCATGTCCCCTGTCCCCGTGTCCCCATGTCCCCGTGTCCCATGTCCCATGTCCAATGTCCCCATGTCCCCATGTCCAATGTCCAATGTCCCCGTGTCCCCGTGTCCCCTGTCCCCGTGTCCCATGTCCCATGTCCCAATGTCCCATGTCCCAATGTCCAATGTCCAATGTCCCCATGTCCCGTGTCCCATGTCCCAATGTCCCATGTCCCAATGTCCCATGTCCAATGTCCAATGTCCAATGTCCAATGTCCCCGTGTCCCATGTCCCCGTGTCCCCTGTCCCCGTGTCCCCTGTCCCCGTGTCCCCATGTCCCAATGTCCCATGTCCAATGTCCAATGTCCAATGCCCAATGTCCCCTGTCCCCGTGTCCCCATGACCCCGTGTCCCATGTCCCATGTCCCAATGTCCCATGTCCCAATGTCCCATGTCCAATGTCCAATGTCCCCATGTCCCCATGTCCCCTGTCCCCGTGTCCCCATGTCCCCGTGTCCCATGTCCCATGTCCAATGTCCCATGACCCAATGTCCTCTGTCCCAATGTCCCCGTGTCCCGTGTCCCCGTGTCCCCATGTCCCATGTCCCAATGTCCCATGTCCCAATGTCCCATGTCCAATGTCCCCGTGTCCCCATGTCCCCGTGTCCCATGTCCCATGTCCCAATGTCCAATGTCCCATGTCCCAATGTCCCCATGTCCCCGTGTCCCATGTCCCAATGTCCCATGTCCCCGTGTCCCAATGTCCCGTGTCTCCGTGTCCCCATGTCCCATGTCCCAATGTCCCGTGTCCCAATGTCCCGTGTCCCCGTGTCTCCGTGTCCCCGTGTCCCCGTGTCCCATGTCCCAATGTCCCATGTCCCAATGTCCCGTGTCCCAATGTCCCGTGTCCCCGTGTCTCCGTGTCCCCGTGTCCCCGTGTCCCATGTCCCAATGTCCCTTGTCCCAATGTCCCATGTCCCAATGTCCCGTGTCTCCGTGTCCCCGTGTCCCATGTCCCAATGTCCCGTGTCACAATGTCCCATGTCCCCATGTCCCAATGTCCCGTGTCCCCGTGTCCCATGTCCCAATGTCCCATGTCCCCGTGTCTCCGTGTCCCCGTGTCCCATGTCCCAATGCCCCGTGTCCCCGTGTCCCATGTCCCCATGTCCCAATGTCCCAATGTTCCAATGTCCCATGTCCCAATGTCCCGTGTCCCTGTGTCCCAATGTCCCATGTCCCGTGTCCCCGTGTCCCATGTCCCAATGTCCCATGTCCCCGTGTCCCCGTGTCTCATGTCCCATGTCCCAATGTCCCCATGTTCCAATGTCCCATCTCCCAATGTCCCATGTCCCAATGTCCCGTGTCCCCGTGTCTCCGTGTCCCCATGTCCCCGTGTCCCATGTCCCAATGTCCCCGTGTCCCATGTTCCAATGTCCCATGTCCCCGTGTCCCATGTCCCAATGTCCCGTGTCCCAATGTCCCCGTGTCCCTGTGTCCCATGTCCCCATGTTCCAATGTTCCAATGTCCCAATGTCCCGTGTCCCAATGTCCCAATGTCCCATTTCCCAATGTCCCATGTCCCAATGTCCCATGTCCCATGTCCCCGTGACCCCGTGTCCGCATATCCCCATGTCCCAATGTCCCATGTCCAAATGTCCCATGTCCCATGTCCCATGTCCCCATGTCCCATGTCCCATGTCCCATGTCCCATGACCCCATGACCCCAATGTCCCCATGTCCCCATGTCCCATGTCCCATGACCCCATGACCCCAATGTCCCATGTCCCATGTCCCCATGTCCCCATGAACCCATGTCCCCATGACCCCATGTCCCATGTCCAATGTCCCCATGTCCCCATGTCCAATGTCCAATGTCCCCGTGTCCCGTGTCCCCGTGTCCCCGTGTCCCCGTGTCCCATGTCCCATGTCCCAATGTCCCATGTCCCATGTCCCATGACCCCATGACCCCAATGTCCCCATGTCCCCATGTCCCATGTCCCATGACCCCATGACCCCAATGTCCCATGTCCCATGTCCCCATGTCCCCATGAACCCATGTCCCCATGACCCCATGTCCCATGTCCCATGTCCAATGTCCCCATGTCCCCATGTCCAATGTCCCGTGTCCCCTGTCCCCGTGTTTCCGTGTCCCCGTGTCCCATGTCCCATGTCCCATGTCCCAATGTCCCATGTCCCGTGTCCCCGTGTCCCATGTCCCATGTCACAATGTCCCAGTGTCCCCTGTCCCCGTGTTTCCATGTCCCATGTCCCATGTCCCATGTCCCAATGTCCCATGTCCCCATGTCCCGTGTCCCCGTGTCCCTGTGTCCCATGTCCCATGTCCCAAGTCCCATGTCCACATGTCCTGTGTCCCCGTGTCCCATGTCCCCGTGTCCCCGTGTCCGCATATCCCCATGTCCCCATGTCCCCATGTCCCCATGTCCCATGTCCCAATGTCCCATGTCCAATGTCCAATGTCCCCCTGTCCCGTGTCCCCTGTCCCCGTGTTTCCGTGTCCCCGTGTCCCATGTCCCATGTCACAATGTCCCATGTCCCCATGTCCCCATGTCCCGTGTCCCCATGTCCCCATGTCCCATGTCCCCTGTCCCAATGTCTCCATGTCTCCATGTCCCCATGTCCCCTGTCCCATGTCCCCATGTCCCCTGTCCCATGTCCTAATGTCCCGTGTCCCATGTCCCAATGTCCCATGTCCCATGTCCCGATGTCCCGTGTCCCATGTCCCAATGTCCCATGTCCAATGTCCACGTGTCCCCGTGTCCCCATGTCCCCATGTCCCCATGTCCCCTGTCCCAATGTCTCCATGTCCCCATGTCCCCTGTCCCACGTCCCCATGTCCCCTGTCCCATGTCCTAATGTCCCGTGTCCCATGTCCCAATGTCCCATGTTCCATGTCCCGATGTCCCATGTCCCATGTCCCAAGTCCCATGTCTACATGTCCTGTGTCCCCGTGTCCCATGTCCCCGTGTCCCCGTGTCCGCATATCCCCATGTCCCCATGTCCCCATGTCCCCATGTCCCATGTCCCCATGTCCCATGTCCAATGTCCAATGTCCCCGTGTCCCGTGTCCCCTGTCCCCGTGTTTCCGTGTCCCCGTGTCCCATGTCCCATGTCCCAATGTCCCGTGTCCCCATGTCCCCATGTCCCATGTCCCCTGTCCCAAAGTCTCCATGTCCCCATGTCCCCTGTCCCATGTCCCCATGTCCCCTGTCCCATGTCCTAATGTCCCGTGTCCCATGTCCCAATGTCCCATGTCCAATGTCCCGATGTCCCGTGTCCCAATGTCCCATGTCCAATGTCCACGTGTCCCCGTGTCCCATGTCCCCATGTCCCAATGTCCCATGTCCCTGTGTCCCATGTCCCATGTCCCAATGTCCCCTGTCCCATTTCCCCATGCCCCATGTCCCCTGTCCCAATGTCCCCTTTCCCATGTCCCCATGTCCCATGTCCCCGTGTTCCATGTCCCAATGTCCCATGTCCCATGTCCAATGTTCCCATGTCCAATGTTCCCATGTCCCATGTCCCAATGTCCTATGTCCCATGTCCCAATGTCCCCATGTCCCATGTCCCCATGTCCCCTGTCCCATGTCCCCTGTCCCATGTCCCCATGCCCCGTGTCCCCAGTCCCATGTCCCATGTCCCCGTGTCCCATGTCCCAATGTCCCAAGTCCCCTGTCCCCATGTCCCAATGTCTCCGTGTCCCATGTCCCAATGTCCCCTGTCCCATGTCCCCTGTCCCAAGTCCCCTGTCCCCATGTCCCAATGTCCCCATGTCCCCATGTCCCATGTCCCCTGTCCCAATGTCTCCATGTCCCCATGTCCCCTGTCCCATGTCCCCATGTCCCCTGTCCCATGTCCTAATGTCCCGTGTCCCAATGTCCCATGTCCCATGTCCCGATGTCCCGTGTCCCATGTCCCAATGTCCCATGTCCAATGTCCACGTGTCCCCATGTCCCCATGTCCCAATGTCCCATGTCCCTGTGTCCCATGTCCCATGTCCCGTGTCCCATGTCCCAATGTCCCGTGTCCCAATGTCCCAATGTCCCATTTCCCAATGTCCCAATGTCCCATGTCCCATGTCCCCGTGTCCCCGTGTCCCCGTGACCCCGTGTCCCCGTGTCCCTGTGTCCCATGTCCCATGTCCCAATGTCCCCATGTTCCAATGTCCCATGTCCCATGTCCCATGTCCCAATGTCCCATGTCCCATGTCCCAATGTCCCCGTGTCCCCGTGTTCAGTGTCCAGTGTCCAGTGTCCCCGTGTCCCCGCGTCCCCGTGTCCCCGTGTCCGCATATCCCCATGACCCCATGTCCCAATGTCCAATGGCCCAATGTCCCATGTCCCATGTCCCCATGTCCCCATGTCCCATGTCCCCATGTCCCCGTGACCCCGTGTTCCAATGTCCAATGTCCCCGTGTCCCCGTGTCCCATGTCCCATGTTCCAATGTCCCATGTCCCAATGTCCAATGTCCCCATGTCCCCGTGTCCCCTGTCTCCGTGTCCCCTGTCCCTGTGTCCCCGTGTCCCATGTCCCATGTCCCAATGTCCCATGTCCCAATGTCCCATGTCCGAATGTCCAATGTCCAATGTCCCAATGTCCAATGTCCCCATGTCCCGTGTCCCCGTGTCCCCTGTCCCCGTGTCGCCTGTCCCCGTGTCCCATGTCCCATGTCCCAATGTCCCATGTCCAATGTCCAATGTCCCCGTGTCCCATGTCCCCGTGTCCCCGTCCCCGTGTGCCCATGTCCCCGTGTCCCGTGTCCCATGTCCCATGTCCCAATGTCCAATGTCCCATGACCCAATGTCTTCTGTCCCAATGTCCCCGTGTCCCCTGTCCCCGTGTCGCCTGTCCCCGTGTCCCATGTCCCAATGTCCCATGTCCAATGTCCCCGTGTCCCATGTCTCCGTGTCCCCGTCCCCG
The DNA here is from genome assembly GCF_044704955.1 of Pristiophorus japonicus. Lineage (NCBI taxonomy): Eukaryota > Metazoa > Chordata > Chondrichthyes > Pristiophoridae > Pristiophorus > Pristiophorus japonicus. Next base: position 152,981,424 of record NC_091989.1, read on the forward strand.
TGTGCCCATGTCCCCGTGTCCCATGTCTCATGTCCCATGTCCCAATGTCCAATGTCCCATGACCCAATGTCTTCTGTCCCAATGTCCCCGTGTCCTGTGTCCCCGTGTCCCCATGTCCCATGTCCCAATGTCCATGTCCCAATGCCCCATGTCTCATGTCTCATGTCTCATGTCCCAATCTCCCTGTGTCCCATGTCCCCATGCCTCATGTCCCAATCTCCCCGTGTCCCATGGCCCAATGTCCCTGTGTGCCATGTCCCCATGTCCCCGTGTCCCATGTCCCCATGCCCCATGTCCCATGTCCCAATGTCCCCGTGTCCCATGTCCCCATGTCCCCATGCCCCGTGTCCCAATGTCCCATGTCCCAATGTCCCATGTCCCAATGTCCCCATGTCCCCATGTCCCCAGTTCCCATGTCCCCATGTCCCATGTCCCCGTGTCCCATGTCCCAATGTCCCCGTGTCCCATGTCCCCATGCCCCGTGTCCCATGACCCATGTCCCATGTCCCCGTGTCCCATGTCCCAATGTCCCAAGTCCCCTGTCCCCATGTCCCAATGTCCCCATGTCCCCATGTCCCCTGTCCACTGTCCCAATGTCCCCATGTCCCCTGTCCCATGTCCCCATGTCCCCTGTCCCATGTCCTAATGTCCCGTGTCCCATGTCCCAATGTCCCATGTCCCATGTCCTGATGTCCCGTGTCCCATGTCCCCATGTCCCCTGTCCCATGTCCCCATGTCCCCTGTCCCATGTCCTAATGTCCCGTGTCCCATGTCCCAATGTCCCATGTCCCATGTCCACGTGTCCCCGTGTCCCATGTCCCCATGTCCCAATGTCCCATGTCCCTGTGTCCCATGTCCCGTGTCCCCGTGTCCCATGTCCCAATGTCCCCTGTCCCATTTCCCCATGCCCCATGTCCCAATGTCCCCTGTCCCAATGTCCCCTGTCCCATGTCCCCATGTCCCATGTCCCCGTGTTCCATGTCCCAATGTCCCATGTCCCATGTCCAATGTTCCCCATGTCCAATGTTCCCATGTCCCATGTCCCAATGTCCTATGTCCCATGTCCCAATGTCCCCATGTCCCCATGTCCCCATGTCCCCTGTCCCATGTCCCCTGTCCCATGTCCCCTGTCCCAATGGTCCCCATGTCCCATGTCCCCGTGTTCCATGTCCCAATGTCCCATGTCCCATGTCCAATGTTCCCCATGTCCAATGTTCCCATGTCCCATGTCCCAATGTCCTATGTCCCATGTCCCAATGTCCCCATGTCCCCATGTCCCCTGTCCCATGTCCCCGTGTCCCATGTCCCAATGTCCCATGTCCCAATGTTCCCATGTCCCAATGTCCCCGTGTCCCCGTGTCCCCGTGTCCCATGTCCCAATGTCCCATGTCCCATGTCCAATGTCCAATGTCCACGTGTCCCCGTGTCCCATGTCCCCGTGTCCCATGTCCCCATGTCCCACTGTCCCATGTCCCCGTGTCCCATGTCCCAATGTCCCAAGTCCCCTGTCCCAAGTCCCCTGTCCCCATGTCCCAATGTCCCCATGTCCCCATGTCCCATGTCCACTGTCCCAATGTCCCCATGTCCCCTGTACCATGTCCCCATGTCCCCTGTCCCATGTCCTAATGTCCCGTGTCCCATGTCCCAATGTCCCATGTCCCATGTCCCGATGTCCCGTGTCCCATGTCCCAATGTCCCATGTCCAATGTCCACGTGTCCCCGTGTCCCATGTCCCCATGTCCCAATGTCCCATGTCCCTGTGTCCCATGTCCCGTGTCCCCGTGTCCCATGTCCCAATGTCCCCTGTCCCATTTCCCCATGCCCCATGTCCCAATGTCCCCTGTCCCAATGTCCCCTGTCCCATGTCCCCATGTCCCATGTCCCCGTGTTCCATGTCCCAATGTCCCATGTCCCATGTCCAATGTTCCCCATGTCCAATGTTCCCATGTCCCATGTCCCAATGTCCTATGTCCCATGTCCCAATGTCCCCATGTCCCCATGTCCCCATGTCCCCTGTCCCATGTCCCCTGTCCCATGTCCCCTGTCCCAATGTCCCCATGTCCCATGTCCCCGTGTTCCATGTCCCAATGTCCCATGTCCCATGTCCAATGTTCCCCATGTCCAATGTTCCCATGTCCCATGTCCTAATGTCCTATGTCCCATGTCCCAATGTCCCCATGTCCCCATGTCCCCATGTCCCCTGTCCCATGTCCCCGTGTCCCATGTCCCAATGTCCCATGTCCCCGTGTCCCATGTCCCAATGTCCCATGTCCCCATGTCTCCAGTCCCCATGTCCTCATGTCCCATGTCCCCATGTCCCATGTCCCAATATCCCCGTGTCCCATGTCCTAATGTCCCTGTGTCCCATGTCCCAATATCCCCGTGTCCCATGTCCCAATGTCCCTGTGTCCCATGTCCCAATGTCCCCGTGTCCCATGTCCCATGTCCCCATGTCCCATGTCCCAATATCCCCGTGTCCCATGTCCTAATGTCCCTGTGTCCCATGTCCCAATATCCCCATGTCCCATGTCCCAATGTCCCTGTGTCCCATGTCCCAATGTCCCCGTGTCCCATGTCCCCATGCCCCATGTCCAATGTCCCCGTGTCCCGTGTCCCATGTCCCAATGTCCCCGTGTCCCATGTCCCAATGTCCCCGTGTCCCGTGTCCCATGTCCCCATGTCCCATGTCCCCATGTCCCAATGTCCCCATGTCCCAATGTCCCCGTGTCCCATGTCCCCATGTCCCAATGTCCCCGTGTCCCATGTCCCAATGTCCCATGTCCCCATGTCTCCAGTCCCCATGTCCTCATGTCCCATGTCCCCATGTCCCATGTCCCAATATCCCCGTGTCCCATGTCCTAATGTCCCTGTGTCCCATGTCCCAATATCCCCGTGTCCCATGTCCCAATGTCCCTGTGTCCCATGTCCCAATGTCCCCGTGTCCCATGTCCCCGTGTCCCATGTCCCAATGTCCCCGTGTCCTATGTCCCATGTCCCAATGTCCATGTCCCAATGTCCCATGTCCCATGTCCCAATGTCCCTGTGTCCCATGTCCCCATGCCTCATGTCCCAATGTCCCATGTCCCATGTCCCATGTCCCAGTGTCCAAAGTCCCCATGCCCCAATGTCCCATGTCCCCATGTCCCCATGTCCAATGTCCAATGTCTCCGTGTCCCGTGTCCCCGTGTCCCCGTGTACCCGTGTCCCATGTCCCATGTCCCAATGTCCCATGTCCAATGTCCCCATGTCCCGTGTCCCCGTGTCCCTATGTCCCATGTCCCAATGTCCCATGTCCCAATGTCCCATGTCCAATGTCCAATGTCCCCGTGTCCCCATGTCCAATGTCCAATGTCCCCGTGTCCCTGTGTCCCCTGTCCCCGTGTCCCCGTGTCCCATGTCCCATGTCCCAATGTCCCATGTCCCATGTCCCATGTCCCCATGTCCCCATGTCCCATGTCCCATGTCCCATGACCCCATGACCCCAATGTCCCCATGTCCCCATGTCCCATGTCCCATGACCCCATGACCCCAATGTCCCATGTCCCATGTCCCCATGTCCCCATGAACCCATGTCCCCATGACCCCATGTCCCATGTCCCATGTCCAATGTCCCCATGTCCCCATGTCCAATGTCCAATGTCCCCGTGTCCCGTGTCCCGTGTCCCCGTGTCCCCGTGTCCCATGTCCCATGTCCCAATGTCCCATGTCCAATGTCCCCATGTCCCCTGTCCCCATGTCCCATGTCCCAATGTCCCAATGTCCCATGTCCAATGTCCAATGTCCCCATGTCCCCATGTTCAATGTCCAATGTCCCCGTGTCCCCGTGTCCCCTGTCCCCGTGTCCCCGTGTCCCATGTCCCATGTCCCAATGTCCCATGTCCCAATGTCCAATGTCCAATGTCCCCATGTCCCGTGTCCCATGTCCCAATGTCCCATGTCCCATGTCCCAATGTCCCATGTCCAATGTCCAATGTCCAATGTCCAATGTCCAATGTCCCCATGTCCCGTGTCCCATGTCCCAATGTCCCATGTCCCATGTCCCAATGTCCCATGTCCAATGTCCAATGTCCAATGTCCAATGTCCCCGTGTCCCATGTCCCCGTGTCCCCTGTCCCCGTGTCCCCTGTCCCCGTGTCCCCATGTCCCAATGTCCCATGTCCAATGTCCAATGTCCAATGTCCAATGTCCCCTGTCCCCGTGTCCCCATGACCCCGTGTCCCATGTCCCATGTCCCAATGTCCCATGTCCCAATGTCCCATGTCCAATGTCCAATGTCCAATGTCCAATGTCCCCTGTCCCCGTGTCCCCATGACCCCGTGTCCCATGTCCCATGTCCCAATGTCCCATGTCCCAATGTCGCATGTCCAATGTCCAATGTCCCCATGTCCCCATGTCCCCTGTCCCCGTGTCCCCATGTCCCCGTGTCCCATGTCCCATGTCCAATGTCCCATGACCCAATGTCCCCTGTCCCCATGTCCCATGTCCCAATGTCCCATGTCCCAATGTCCCATGTCCAATGTCCAATGTCCCCATGTCCCCATGTCCAATGTCCAATGTCCCCGTGTCCCCTGTCCCCGTGTCCCCGTGTCCCATGTCCCATGTCCCAATGTCCCATGTCCCAATGTCCAATGTCCAATGTCCCCATGTCCCGTGTCCCATGTCCCAATGTCCCATGTCCCAATGTCCCATGTCCAATGTCCAATGTCCAATGTCCAATGTCCCCGTGTCCCATGTCCCCGTGTCCCCTGTCCCCGTGTCCCCTGTCCCCGTGTCCCCATGTCCCAATGTCCCATGTCCAATGTCCAATGTCCAATGTCCAATGTCCCCTGTCCCCGTGTCCCCATGACCCCGTGTCCCATGTCCCATGTCCCAATGTCCCATGTCCAATGTCCAATGTCCAATGTCCCCATGTCCCCATGTCCCCTGTCCCCGTGTCCCCATGTCCCCGTGTCCCATGTCCCATGTCCAATGTCCCATGACCCAATGTCCTCTGTCCCAATGTCCCCGTGTCCCGTGTCCCCGTGTCCCCATGTCCCATGTCCCAATGTCCCATGTCCCAATGTCCCATGTCCAATGTCCCCGTGTCCCCATGTCCCCGTGTCCCATGTCCCAATGTCCCATGTCCCCGTGTCCCAATGTCCCGTGTCTCCGTGTCCCCATGTCCCATGTCCCAATGTCCCGTGTCCCAATGTCCCGTGTCCCCGTGTCTCCGTGTCCCCGTGTCCCCGTGTCCCATGTCCCAATGTCCCGTGTCACAATGTCCCGTGTCCCCATGTCCCAATGTCCCGTGTCCCCGTGTCCCATGTCCCAATGTCCCATGTCCCCGTGTCTCCGTGTCCCCGTGTCCCATGTCCCAATGCCCCGTGTCCCCGTGTCCCATGTCCCCATGTCCCAATGTCCCAATGTTCCAATGTCCCATGTCCCAATGTCCCGTGTCCCTGTGTCCCAATGTCCCATGTCCCGTGTCCCCGTGTCCCATGTCCCAATGTCCCATGTCCCCGTGTCCCCGTGTCTCATGTCCCATGTCCCAATGTCCCCATGTTCCAATGTCCCATCTCCCAATGTCCCATGTCCCAATGTCCCGTGTCCCCGTGTCTCCGTGTCCCCATGTCCCCGTATCCCATGTCCCCGTGTCCCCGTGTCCCATGTCCCAATGTCCCATGTCCCAATGTCCCGTGTCCCAATGTCCCGTGTCCCCGTGTCTCCGTGTCCCCGTGTCCCATGTCCCAATGTCCCTTGTCCCAATGTCCCATGTCCCAATGTCCCGTGTCTCCGTGTCCCCGTGTCCCATGTCCCAATGTCCCGTGTCACAATGTCCCGTGTCCCCATGTCCCAATGTCCCGTGTCCCCGTGTCCCATGTCCCAATGTCCCATGTCCCCATGTCTCCGTGTCCCCGTGTCCCATGTCCCAATGCCCCGTGTCCCCGTGTCCCATGTCCCCATGTCCCAATGTCCCAATGTTCCAATGTCCCATGTCCCAATGTCCCGTGTCCCTGTGTCCCAATGTCCCATGTCCCGTGCCCCGTGTCCCATGTCCCAATGTCCCATGTCCCCGTGTCCCCGTGTCTCATGTCCCATGTCCCAATGTCCCCATGTCCCAATGTCCCATCTCCCAATGTCCCATGTCCCAATGTCCCGTGTCCCCGTGTCTCCGTGTCCCCATGTCCCCGTATCCCATGTCCCAATGTCCCCGTGACCCATGTTCCAATGTCCCATGTCCCCGTGTCCCTTGTCCCAATGTCCCATGTCCCAATGTCCCGTGTCTCCGTGTCCCCGTGTCCCATGTCCCAATGTCCCGTGTCACAATGTCCCGTGTCCACATGTCCCAATGTCCCGTGTCCCCGTGTCCCATGTCCCAATGTCCCATGTCCCCGTGTCTCCGTGTCCCCGTGTCCCATGTCCCAATGCCCCGTGTCCCCGTGTCCCATGTCCCCATGTCCCAATGTCCCAATGTTCCAATGTCCCATGTCCCAATGTCCCGTGTCCCTGTGTCCCAATGTCCCATGTCCCGTGTCCCCGTGTCCCATGTCCCAATGTCCCATGTCCCCGTGTCCCCGTGTCTCATGTCCCATGTCCCAATGTCCCCATGTTCCAATGTCCCATCTCCCAATGTCCCATGTCCCAATGTCCCGTGTCCCCGTGTCTCCGTGTCCCCATGTCCCCGTATCCCATGTCCCCGTGTCCCCGTGTCCCATGTCCCAATGTCCCCATGTTCCAATGTCCCATCTCCCAATGTCCCATGTCCCAATGTCCCGTGTCCCCGTGTCTCCGTGTCCCCATGTCCCCGTATCCCATGTCCCCGTGTCCCCGTGTCCCATGTCCCAATGTCCCATGTCCCAATGTCCCGTGTCCCAATGTCCCGTGTCCCCGTGTCTCCGTGTCCCCGTGTCCCCGTGTCCCATGTCCCAATGTCCCTTGTCCCAATGTCCCATGTCCCAATGTCCCGTGTCTCCGTGTCCCCGTGTCCCATGTCCCAATGTCCCGTGTCACAATGTCCCGTGTCCCCATGTCCCAATGTCCCGTGTCCCCGTGTCCCATGTCCCAATGTCCCATGTCCCCATGTCTCCGTGTCCCCGTGTCCCATGTCCCAATGCCCCGTGTCCCCGTGTCCCATGTCCCCATGTCCCAATGTCCCAATGTTCCAATGTCCCATGTCCCAATGTCCCGTGTCCCTGTGTCCCAATGTCCCATGTCCCGTGCCCCGTGTCCCATGTCCCAATGTCCCATGTCCCCGTGTCCCCGTGTCTCATGTCCCATGTCCCAATGTCCCCATGTCCCAATGTCCCATCTCCCAATGTCCCATGTCCCAATGTCCCGTGTCCCCGTGTCTCCGTGTCCCCATGTCCCCGTATCCCATGTCCCAATGTCCCCGTGACCCATGTTCCAATGTCCCATGTCCCCGTGTCCCTTGTCCCAATGTCCCATGTCCCAATGTCCCGTGTCTCCGTGTCCCCGTGTCCCATGTCCCAATGTCCCGTGTCACAATGTCCCGTGTCCACATGTCCCAATGTCCCGTGTCCCCGTGTCCCATGTCCCAATGTCCCATGTCCCCGTGTCTCCGTGTCCCCGTGTCCCATGTCCCAATGCCCCGTGTCCCCGTGTCCCATGTCCCCATGTCCCAATGTCCCAATGTTCCAATGTCCCATGTCCCAATGTCCCGTGTCCCTGTGTCCCAATGTCCCATGTCCCGTGTCCCCGTGTCCCATGTCCCAATGTCCCATGTCCCCGTGTCCCCGTGTCTCATGTCCCATGTCCCAATGTCCCCATGTTCCAATGTCCCATCTCCCAATGTCCCATGTCCCAATGTCCCGTGTCCCCGTGTCTCCGTGTCCCCATGTCCCCGTATCCCATGTCCCCGTGTCCCCGTGTCCCATGTCCCAATGTCCCATGTCCCAATGTCCCGTGTCCCAATGTCCCGTGTCCCCGTGTCTCCGTGTCCCCGTGTCCCCGTGTCCCATGTCCCAATGTCCCTTGTCCCAATGTCCCATGTCCCAATGTCCCGTGTCTCCGTGTCCCCGTGTCCCATGTCCCAATGTCCCGTGTCACAATGTCCCGTGTCCCCATGTCCCAATGTCCCGTGTCCCCGTGTCCCATGTCCCAATGTCCCATGTCCCCGTGTCTCCGTGTCCCCGTGTCCCATGTCCCAATGCCCCGTGTCCCCGTGTCCCATGTCCCCATGTCCCAATGTCCCAATGTTCCAATGTCCCATGTCCCAATGTCCCGTGTCCCTGTGTCCCAATGTCCCATGTCCCGTGTCCCCGTGTCCCATGTCCCAATGTCCCATGTCCCCGTGTCCCCGTGTCTCATGTCCCATGTCCCAATGTCCCCATGTTCCAATGTCCCATCTCCCAATGTCCCATGTCCCAATGTCCCGTGTCCCCGTGTCTCCGTGTCCCCATGTCCCCGTATCCCATGTCCCAATGTCCCCGTGACCCATGTTCCAATGTCCCATGTCCCCGTGTCCCATGTCCCAATGTCCCGTGTCCCAATGTCCCCGTGTCCCTGTGTCCCATGTCCCCATGTTCCAATGTTCCAATGTCCCAATGTCCCGTGTCCCAATGTCCCAATGTCCCATTTCCCAATGTCCCATGTCCCAATGTCCCATGTCGCATGTCCCCGTGACCCCGTGTCCGCATATCCCCATGTCCCAATGTCCCATGTCCAAATGTCCCATGTCCCATGTCCCATGTCCCCATGTCCCATGTCCCATGACCCCATGACCCCAATGTCCCCATGTCCCCATGTCCCATGTCCCATGACCCCATGACCCCAATGTCCCATGTCCCATGTCCCCATGTCCCCATGTCCCCATGTCCCCATGTCCCCATGTCCCCATGTCCCATGTCCCATGTCCCATGACCCCATGACCCCAATGTCCCCATGACCCCATGACCCCAATGTCCCATGTCCCATGTCCTCATGCCCCCATGAACCCATGTCCCCATGTCCCCATGTCCCAATGTCCAATGTCCCATGTCCCGTGTCCCATGGCCCATGTCCCATGTCCACATGTTCCAATGTCCCATCTCCCAATGTCCCATGTCCCAATGTCCCGTGTCCCCGTGTCTCCATGTCCCCATGTCCCCGTGTCCCATGTCCCAATGTCCCGTGTCCCCGTGTCCCAATGTCCCATGTCCCCGTGTCCCCGTGTCCCATGTCCCAATGTCCCTTGTCCCGTGTCCCAATGTCCCCGTGTCCCCGTGTCCCTGTGTCCCATGTCCCATGTCCTAATGTCCCGTGTCCCATGTCCCAATGTCCCATGTCCCATGTCCCGATGTCCCGTGTCCCATGTCCCAATGTCCCATGTCCAATGTCCACGTGTCCCCGTGTCCCCATGTCCCCGTGTCCGCATATCCCCATGACCCCATGTCCCCATGACCCCATGTCCCATGTCCCATGTCCAATGTCCCATGTCCCCATGTCCCCATGTCCAATGTCCAATGTCCCCATGTCCCGTGTCCCCGTGTCCCCGTGTCCCCGTGTCCCATGTCCCATGTCCCAATGTCCCATGTCCAATGTCCCCATGTCCCCTGTCCCCATGTCCCATGTCCCAATGTCCCATGTCCCAATGTCCCATGTCCAATGTCCAATGTCCCCATGTCCCCATGTCCAATGTCCAATGTCCCCGTGTCCCCGTGTCCCCTGTCCCCGTGTCCCCGTGTCCCATGTCCCATGTCCCAATGTCCCATGTCCCAATGTCCAATGTCCAATGTCCCCATGTCCCGTGTCCCATGTCCCAATGTCCCATGTCCCATGTCCAATGTCCAATGTCCAATGTCCAATGTCCCCGTGTCCCATGTCCCCGTGTCCCCTGTCCCCGTGTCCCCTGTCCCCGTGTCCCCATGTCCCAATGTCCCATGTCCAATGTCCAATGTCCAATGTCCAATGTCCCCTGTCCCCGTGTCCCCATGACCCCGTGTCCCATGTCCCATGTCCCAATGTCCCATGTCCCAATGTCCCATGTCCAATGTCCAATGTCCCCATGTCCCCATGTCCCCTGTCCCCGTGTCCCCATGTCCCCGTGTCCCATGTCCCATGTCCAATGTCCCATGACCCAATGTCCTCTGTCCCAATGTCCCCGTGTCCCGTGTCCCCGTGTCCCCATGTCCCATGTCCCAATGTCCCATGTCCCAATGTCCCATGTCCCAATGTCCCCATGTCCCCGTGTCCCATGTCCCAATGTCCCATGTCCCCGTGTCCCAATGTCCCGTGTCTCCGTGTCCCCATGTCCCATGTCCCAATGTCCCGTGTCCCAATGTCCCGTGTCCCCGTGTCTCCGTGTCCCCGTGTCCCCGTGTCCCATGTCCCAATGTCCCATGTCCCAATGTCCCGTGTCCCAATGTCTCGTGTCCCCGTGTCTCCGTGTCCCCGTGTCCCCGTGTCCCATGTCCCAATGTCCCTTGTCCCAATGTCCCATGTCCCAATGTCCCGTGTCTCCGTGTCCCCGTGTCCCATGTCCCAATGTCCCGTGTCACAATGTCCCGTGTCCCCATGTCCCAATGTCCCGTGTCCCCGTGTCCCATGTCCCAATGTCCCATGTCCCCGTGTCTCCGTGTCCCCGTGTCCCATGTCCCAATGCCCCGTGTCCCCGTGTCCCATGTCCCCATGTCCCAATGTCCCAATGTTCCAATGTCCCATGTCCCAATGTCCCGTGTCCCTGTGTCCCAATGTCCCATGTCCCGTGTCCCCGTGTCCCATGTCCCAATGTCCCATGTCCCCGTGTCCCCGTGTCTCATGTCCCATGTCCCAATCTCCCCATGTTCCAATGTCCCATCTCCCAATGTCCCATGTCCCAATGTCCCGTGTCCCCGTGTCTCCGTGTCCCCATGTCCCCGTGTCCCATGTCCCAATGTCCCCGTGTCCCATGTTCCAATGTCCCATGTCCCCGTGTCCCATGTCCCAATGTCCCGTGTCCCAATGTCCCCGTGTCCCTGTGTCCCATGTCCCCATGTTCCAATGTTCCAATGTCCCAATGTCCCGTGTCCCAATGTCCCAATGTCCCATTTCCCAATGTCCCATGTCCCAATGTCCCATGTCCCATGTCCAAATGTCCCATGTCCCATGTCCCATGTCCCCATGTCCCATGTCCCATGTCCCATGACCCCATGACCCCAATGTCCCCATGCCCCCATGTCCCATGTCCCATGACCCCATGACCCCAATGTCCCATGTCCCATGTCCCCATGTCCCCATGAACCCATGTCCCCATGACCCCATGTCCCATGTCCCATGTCCAATGTCCCATGTCCCCATGTCCCCATGTCCAATGTCCAATGTCCCCGTGTCCCGTGTCCCCGTGTCCCCGTGTCCCATGTCCCATGTCCCAATGTCCCATGTCCAATGTCCCCATGTCCCCTGTCCCCATGTCCCATGTCCCAATGTCCCAATGTCCCATGTCCAATGTCCAATGTCCCCATGTCCCCATGTTCAATGTCCAATGTCCCCGTGTCCCCGTGTCCCCTGTCCCCGTGTCCCCGTGTCCCATGTCCCATGTCCCAATGTCCCATGTCCCAATGTCCAATGTCCAATGTCCCCATGTCCCGTGTCCCATGTCCCAATGTCCCATGTCCCAATGTCCCATGTCCAATGTCCAATGTCCAATGCCCAATGTCCCCGTGTCCCATGTCCCCGTGTCCCGTGTCCCCTGTCCCCGTGTCCCCATGTCCCAATGTCCCATGTCCAATGTCCAATGTCCAATGTCCAATGTCCCCTGTCCCCGTGTCCCCATGACCCCGTGTCCCATGTCCCATGTCCCAATGTCCCATGTCCCAATGTCCCATGTCCAATGTCCAATGTCCAATGTCCAATGTCCCCTGTCCCCGTGTCCCCATGACCCCGTGTCCCATGTCCCATGTCCCAATGTCCCATGTCCCAATGTCCCATGTCCAATGTCCAATGTCCCCATGTCCCCATGTCCCCTGTCCCCGTGTCCCCATGTCCCCGTGTCCCATGTCCCATGTCCAATGTCCCATGACCCAATATCCTCTGTCCCAATGTCCCCGTGTCCCGTGTCCCCGTGTCCCCATGCCCCATGTCCCAATGTCCCATGTCCCAATGTCCCATGTCCAATGTCCCCGTGTCCCCATGTCCCCGTGTCCCATGTCCCATGTCCCAATGTCCAATGTCCCATGTCCCAAAGTCCCCATGTCCCCGTGTCCCATGTCCCAATGTCCCATGTCTCCGTGTCCCAATGTCCCGTGTCTCCGTGTCCCCATGTCCCATGTCCCAATGTCCCGTGTCCCAATGTCCCGTGTCCCCGTGTCTCCGTGTCCCCGTGTCCCCGTGTCCCATGTCCCAATGTCCCATGTCCCAATGTCCTGTGTCCCAATGTCCCGTGTCCCCGTGTCTCCGTGTCCCCGTGTCCCCGTGTCCCATGTCCCAATGTCCCTTGTCCCAATGTCCCATGTCCCAATGTCCCGTGTCTCCGTGTCCCCGTGTCCCATGTCCCAATGTCCCGTGTCACAATGTCCCGTGTCCCCATGTCCCAATGTCCCGTGTCCCCGTGTCCCATGTCCCAATGTCCCATGTCCCCGTGTCTCCGTGTCCCCGTGTCCCATGTCCCAATGCCCCGTGTCCCCGTGTCCCATGTCCCCATGTCCCAATGTCCCATGTCCCAATGTCCCGTGTCCCTGTGTCCCAATGTCCCATGTCCCGTGTCCCCGTGTCCCATGTCCCAATGTCCCATGTCCCCGTGTCCCCGTGTCTCATGTCCCATGTCCCAATGTCCCCATGTTCCAATGTCCCATCTCCCAATGTCCCATGTCCCAATGTCCCGTGTCCCCGTGTCTCCGTGTCCCCATGTCCCCGTGTCCCATGTTCCAATGTCCCATGTCCCCGTGTCCCATGTCCCAATGTCCCGTGTCCCAATGTCCCCGTGTCCCTGTGTCCCATGTCCCCATGTTCCAATGTTCCAATGTCCCAATGTCCCGTGTCCCAATGTCCCAATGTCCCATTTCCCAATGTCCCATGTCACAATGTCCCATGTCCCCGTGACCCCGTATCCGCATATCCCCATGTCCCAATGTCCCATGTCCAAATGTCCCATGTCCCATGTCCCATGTCCCCATGTCCCATGTCCCATGTCCCATGACCCCATGACCCCAATGTCCCCATGTCCCCATGTCCCATGTCCCATGACCCCATGACCCCAATGTCCCATGTCCCATGTCCCCATGTCCCCATGAACCCATGTCCCCATGTCCCCATGTCCCCATGTCCCATGTCCCATGACCCCATGACCCCAATGTCCCCATGACCCCATGACCCCAATGTCCCATGTCCCATGTCCTCATGCCCCCATGAACCCATGTCCCCATGTCCCCATGTCCCCATGTCCAATGTCCCATGTCCCGTGTCCCATGTCCCATGTCCCATGTCCACATGTTCCAATGTCCCATCTCCCAATGTCCCATGTCCCAATGTCCCGTGTCCCCGTGTCTCCATGTCCCCATGTCCCCGTGTCCCATGTCCCAATGTCCCGTGTCCCCGTGTCCCAATGTCCCGTGTCCCAATGTCCCATGTCCCCGTGTCCCCGTGTCCCATGTCCCAATGTCCCTTGTCCCGTGTCCCAATGTCCCCGTGTCCCCGTGTCCCTGTGTCCCATGTCCCATGTCCTAATGTCCCGTGTCCCATGTCCCAATGTCCCATGTCCCATGTCCCGATGTCCCGTGTCCCATGTCCCAATGTCCCATGTCCAATGTCCACGTGTCCCCGTGTCCCCATGTCCCCGTGTCCGCATATCCCCATGACCCCATGTCCCCATGACCCCATGTCCCATGTCCCATGTCCAATGTCCCATGTCCCCATGTCCCCATGTCCAATGTCCAATGTCCCCGTGTCCCGTGTCCCCGTGTCCCCGTGTCCCCGGTCCCATGTCCCATGTCCCAATGTCCCATGTCCAATGTCCCCATGTCCCCTGTCCCCATGTCCCAATGTCCCATGTCCCAATGTCCCATGTCCAATGTCCAATGTCCAATGTCCCCATGTCCCCATGTTCAATGTCCAATGTCCCCGTGTCCCCGTGTCCCCTGTCCCCGTGTCCCCGTGTCCCATGTCCCATGTCCCAATGTCCCATGTCCCAATGTCCAATGTCCAATGTCCCCATGTCCCGTGTCCCATGTCCCAATGTCCCATGTCCCAATGTCCCATGTCCAATGTCCAATGTCCAATGTCCAATGTCCCCGTGTCCCATGTCCCCGTGTCCCCTGTCCCCGTGTCCCCTGTCCCCGTGTCCCCATGTCCCAATGTCCCATGTCCAATGTCCAATGTCCAATGTCCAATGTCCCCTGTCCCCGTGTCCCCATGACCCCGTGTCCCATGTCCCAATGTCCCATGTCCCAATGTCCAATGTCCAATGTCCAATGTCCAATGTCCCCATGTCCCCATGTCCCCTGTCCCCGTGTCCCCATGTCCCCGTGTCCCATGTCCAATGTCCCATGACCCAATGTCCTCTGTCCCAATGTCCCCATGTCCCGTGTCCCCGTGTCCCCATGTCCCATGTCCCAATGTCCCATGTCCCAATGTCCCATGTCCAATGTCCCCGTGTCCCCATGTCCCCGTGTCCCATGTCCCATGTCCCAATGTCCCATGTCCCATGTCCCAAAGTCCCCATGTCCCCGTGTCCCATGTCCCAATGTCCCATGTCCCCGTGTCCCAATGTCCCGTGTCTCCGTGTCCCCATGTCCCATGTCCCAATGTCCCGTGTCCCAATGTCCCGTGTCCCCGTGTCTCCGTGTCCCCGTGTCCCCGTGTCCCATGTCCCAATGTCCCATGTCCCAATGTCCCGTGTCCCAATGTCCCGTGTCCCCGTGTCTCCGTGTCCCCGTGTCCCCGTGTCCCATGTCCCAATGTCCCTTGTCCCAATGTCCCATGTCCCAATGTCCCGTGTCTCCGTGTCCCCGTGTCCCATGTCCCAATGTCCCGTGTCACAATGTCCCGTGTCCCCATGTCCCAATGTCCCGTGTCCCCGTGTCCCATGTCCCAATGTCCCATGTCCCCGTGTCTCCGTGTCCCCGTGTCCCATGTCCCAATGCCCCGTGTCCCCGTGTCCCATGTCCCCATGTCCCAATGTCCCAATGTTCCAATGTCCCATGTCCCAATGTCCCGTGTCCCTGTGTCCCAATGTCCCATGTCCCGTGTCCCCGTGTCCCATGTCCCAATGTCCCATGTCCCCGTGTCCCCGTGTCTCATGTCCCATGTCCCAATGTCCCCATGTTCCAATGTCCCATCTCCCAATGTCCCATGTCCCAATGTCCCGTGTCCCCGTGTCTCCGTGTCCCCATGTCCCCGTGTCCCATGTCCCAATGTCCCCGTGTCCCATGTTCCAATGTCCCATGTCCCCGTGTCCCATGTCCCAATGTCCCGTGTCCCAATGTCCCCGTGTCCCTGTGTCCCATGTCCCCATGTTCCAATGTTCCAATGTCCCAATGTCCCGTGTCCCAATGTCCCAATGTCCCATTTCCCAATGTCCCATGTCCCAATGTCCCATGTCCCATGTCCCCGTGACCCCGTGTCCGCATATCCCCATGTCCCAATGTCCCATGTCCAAATGTCCCATGTCCCATGTCCCATGTCCCCATGTCCCATGACCCATGTCCCATGACCCCATGACCCCAATGTCCCCATGTCCCCATGTCCCATGTCCCATGACCCCATGACCCCAATGTCCCATGTCCCATGTCCCCATGTCCCCATGAACCCATGTCCCCATGTCCCCATGTCCCCATGTCCCATGTCCCATGTCCCATGTCCCATGACCCCATGACCCCAATGTCCCCAATACCCCATGACCCCAATGTCCCATGTCCCATGTCCTCATGCCCCCATGAACCCATGTCCCCATGTCCCCATGTCCCAATGTCCAATGTCCCATGTCCCGTGTCCCATGTCCCATGTCCCATGTCCACATGTTCCAATGTCCCATCTCCCAATGTCCCATGTCCCAATGTCCCATGTCCCCGTGTCTCCATGTCCCCATGTCCCCGTGTCCCATGTCCCAATGTCCCGTGTCCCCGTGTCCCAATGTCCCATGTCCCCGTGTCCCCGTGTCCCATGTCCCAATGTCCCTTGTCCCGTGTCCCAATGTCCCCGTGTCCCCGTGTCCCTGTGTCCCATGTCCCATGTCCTAATGTCCCGTGTCCCATGTCCCAATGTCCCATGTCCCATGTCCCGATGTCCCGTGTACCATGTCCCAATGTCCCATGTCCAATGTCCACGTGTCCCCGTGTCCCCATGTCCCCGTGTCCGCATATCCCCATGACCCCATGTCCCCATGACCCCATGTCCCATGTCCCATGTCCAATGTCCCATGTCCCCATGTCCCCATGTCCAATGTCCAATGTCCCCGTGTCCCGTGTCCCCGTGTCCCCGTGTCCCATGTCCCATGTCCCAATGTCCCATGTCCAATGTCCCCATGTACCCTGTCCCCATGTCCCATGTCCCAATGTCCCATGTCCCAATGTCCCATGTCCAATGTCCAATGTCCCCGTGTCCCCGTGTCCCCTGTCCCCATGTCCCCGTGTCCCATGTCCCATGTCCCAATGTCCCATGTCCCCATGTCCCGTGTCCCATGTCCCAATGTCCCATGTCCCAATGTCCCATGTCCAATGTCCAATGTCCAATGTCCCCGTGTCCCATGTCCCCGTGTCCCCTGTCCCCGTGTCCCCTGTCCCCGTGTCCCCATGTCCCAATGTCCCATGTCCAATGTCCAATGTCCAATGTCCAATGTCCCCTGTCCCCGTGTCCCCATGACCCCGTGTCCCATGTCCCATGTCCCAATGTCCCATGTCCCAATGTCCCATGTCCAATGTCCAATGTCCCCATGTCCCCATGTCCCCTGTCCCCGTGTCCCCATGTCCCCGTGTCCCATGTCCCATGTCCAATGTCCCATGACCCAATGTCCTCTGTCCCAATGTCCCCGTGTCCCGTGTCCCCGTGTCCCCATGTCCCATGTCCAAATGTCCCATGTCCCAATGTCCCATGTCCAATGTCCCCGTGTCCCCATGTCCCCGTGTCCCATGTCCCATGTCCCAATGTCCAATGTCCCATGTCCCAATGTCCCCATGTCCCCGTGTCCCATGTCCCAATGTCCCATGTCCCCGTGTCCCAATGTCCCGTGTCTCCGTGTCCCCATGTCCCATGTCCCAATGTCCCGTGTCCCAATGTCCCGTGTCCCCGTGTCTCTGTGTCCCCGTGTCCCCGTGTCCCATGTCCCAATGTCCCATGTCCCAATGTCCCGTGTCCCAATGTCCTGTGTCCCCGTGTCTCCGTGTCCCCGTGTCCCCGTGTCCCATGTCCCAATGTCCCTTGTCCCAATGTCCCATGTCCCAATGTCCCGTGTCTCCGTGTCCCCGTGTCCCATGTCCCAATGTCCCGTGTCACAATGTCCCGTGTCCCCATGTCCCAATGTCCCGTGTCCCCGTGTCCCATGTCCCAATGTCCCATGTCCCCGTGTCTCCGTGTCCCCGTGTCCCATGTCCCAATGCCCCGTGTCCCCGTGTCCCATGTCCCCATGTCCCAATGTCCCAATGTTCCAATGTCCCATGTCCCAATGTCCCGTGTCCCTGTGTCCCAATGTCCCATGTCCCGTGTCCCCGTGTCCCATGTCCCAATGTCCCATGTCCCCGTGTCCCCGTGTCTCATGTCCCATGTCCCAATGTCCCCATGTTCCAATGTCCCATCTCCCAATGTCCCATGTCCCAATGTCCCGTGTCCCCGTGTCTCCGTGTCCCCATGTCCCCGTGTCCCATGTCCCAATGTCCCCGTGTCCCATGTTCCAATGTCCCATGTCCCCGTGTCCCATGTCCCAATGTCCTGTGTCCCAATGTCCCCGTGTCCCTGTGTCCCATGTCCCCATGTTCCAATGTTCCAATGTCCCAATGTCCCGTGTCCCAATGTCCCAATGTCCCATTTCCCAATGTCCCATGTCCCAATGTCCCATGTCCCATGTCCCCGTGACCCCGTGTCCGCATATCCCCATGTCCCAATGTCCCATGTCCAAATGTCCCATGTCCCATGTCCCCATGTCCCATGTCCCATGTCCCATGACCCCATGACCCCAATGTCCCCATGTCCCCATGTCCCATGTCCCATGACTCCATGACCCCAATGTCCCATGTCCCATGTCCCCATGAACCCATGTCCCCATGTCCCATGTCCCATGTCCCATGACCCCATGACCCCAATGTCCCCATGACCCCATGACCCCAATGTCCCATGTCCCATGTCCTCATGTCCCCATGAACCCATGTCCCCATGTCCCCATGTCCCAATGTCCAATGTCCCGTGTCCCATGTCCCATGTCCCATGTCCACATGTTCCAATGTCCCATCTCCCAATGTCCCATGTCCCAA
Source organism: Pristiophorus japonicus (assembly GCF_044704955.1). Classification (NCBI taxonomy): domain Eukaryota; kingdom Metazoa; phylum Chordata; class Chondrichthyes; family Pristiophoridae; genus Pristiophorus; species Pristiophorus japonicus. The sequence goes on from NC_091989.1 coordinate 152,999,774, forward strand.
TGTCCCGTGTCCCCATGTCTCCATGTCCCCATGTCCCCGTGTCCCATGTCCCAATGTCCCGTGTCCCCGTGTCCCCGTGTCCCATGTCCCAATGTCCCTTGTCCCGTGTCCCAATGTCCCCGTGTCCCCGTGTCCCTGTGTCCCATGTCCCATGTCCCAATGTCCCCATGTTCCAATGTCCCAATGTCCCGTGTCCCAATGTCCCAATGTCCCAATGTCCCATTTCCCAATGTCCCAATGTCCCATGTCCCATGTCCCCGTGTCCACGTGTCCCCGTGACCCCGTGTCCCCGTGTCCCCGTGTCCGCATATCCCCATGTCCCCATGTCCCAATGTCCCATGTCCAAATGTCCCATGTCCCATGTCCCCATGTCCCCATGTCCCCATGTCCCATGTCCCCATGTCCCATGACCCCATGACCCCAATGTCCCAATGTCCCAATGTCCCATGTCCCATGTCCCATGTCCCCATGTCCCCATGTCCCCATGTCCCATGTCCCATGTCCCATGTCCCAATGTCCCAATGTCCCAATGTCCCCGTGTCCCCGTGTCCCTACACTGTCCCCATTGTTATGTCTTGAATAAAGAGTCAGACTAGATACTGCAAGCTGAAAGTAAGGTGTGACCGTAGTCCTTTATTACAGATCACAAAGTGCCTCTCCAGCCTGTGAGGCCTCCTTATATACAGGTGCTCCCAAGGGATTGTGGGATCCCTTAGGACTCCAGGGGATAAGCCCTCTGGTGGTTAGACATGGTATTTATAGGTTTACCTGCATAACAACATTCCCCCCCCCCCCCTGCCCCCAAAGTCAATAGTGTAACTATTTACAATGTGAGTCAATCTGGGGCCTTCCTTTCCCTGGTTGATCGTCTCGGTGCAAATGCTGGTGGTGGTGAATCGTTTGTTGGGCCTTCGCTTGCTGCTGCGCAGCTGGCCTTGCTGGGCTGCTGGGGGTGGTGAGTCTTGATGGGCTGCTGTGGGTGATGGGTTCTGCTTCGTGGTCAACCGCTGGGTCGGTTGCCACTTGTGTGTGTGTTGAAGGGTCAAAAAAGGTAGAGTCTATTGTGGATTGTTCTGGATAGTCCGTAAATCTGAGTTTGGTTTGGTCCAAGTGTTTCCTGCAGGTGAGTCCATTTGTGAGTTTGACCACAAACACCCCACTCCCCTCTTTGGTCAAAACAGTGCCAGCAAGCCACTTGGGACCTTGTCCATAGTGCAACACAAATACAGGATCATTTATTCCAATTTCATGTGACACATTTGTGTGATCATGATATGTATTCTGTTGAAGGCGCCTGCTCTCTACCTGTTCGTGTAGATCAGGGTGGACTAACGAGAGCCTTGTCTTATGTGCCCTTTTCATGAGCAGTTCAGCGGGAGACCCCGGTGATCGAGTGGGGTCTTGTGCAGTAACTAAGCAGGACTCGGGATAAGCGAGTCTGCAGTGAGCCTTCAGTTACCCTTTTCAAGCTCTGCTTGATTGTTTGAACTGCTCGTTCTGCCTGACCGTTGGACGCTGATTCAAACGGGGCAGACGTGACATGTTTGATCCCATTGCGGGTCATGAACTCCCTGAATTCAGCACTGGTAAAGCACAGCCCATTGTCACTTACAAGGACATCAGGCAGGCCATGCGTGGCAAACATGGCCCGTAGGCTTTCAATGGTGGCAGCGGACGTGCTTGCTGACATTATCACACATTCAATCCATTTGGAGTATGCATCTATAAACACTAAAAACATTTTTCCCAAGAATGGGACTGCATAGTCGACATGGACCCTAGTCCACGATTTGGATGGCCAGGACCATAAACTTAGTGGCGCCTCCCTGGGTGCATTGCTTAACTGGGAACATGTATTACATTTGTGCACGCAGGACTCAAGCCTGCATCGATACCGGGCCACCACACGTGGGATCTGGCTATCGCTTTCATCATTACGATGCCTGGGTGGGTGCTGTGGAGATCACCAATGAAGGTGTCCCTGCCCTTTTTTGGCACAATTACCCGATTACCCCATAGGAGGCAGTCTGTCTGTATAGACATTTCATCTTTGTGCCGCTGGTACGGCTTTATTTCCTCCTGCATCTCTAACGGGACACTGGACCAACTCCCGTGGAGCACACAGTTTTTTACTGAGGATAGTAAGGGATCCTGGCTTGTCCAGGTTCTAATCTGTCAGGCGGTAACGGGTGATTGCTCACTCTCGAATGCTTCCATTACCATAACTAAATCTACAGGCCATGCCATCTCCACCCATTGGTGGGCAATGGTAGCCTACTGAAAGCATCGGCACAGTTTTCTGTGTCTGGCCTGTGGCAGATGGCGTAGTTGTATGCAGACAACGTGAGCGCCCATCTCTGGATGCGGGCCGATGCATTCGTATTTACCCCTTACTTTCAGAAAAGAGGGATATAAGCGGCTTATGGTCAGTTTCCTATTCAAATTTGAGCCCGAACAGATATTGATGCATTTTCTTTACCCCGTAAACACACGCTAACGCTTCTTTTTCAATCATATTGTAGGCCCTCTCAGCCTTGGACAGACTTCTGGATGCATAAGCAACTGGTTGCAATTTCCCAAATTCATTAGCTTGTTGCAATACACACCCGACCTCGTACGACGACGCATCACATGCTAGTCTCAAACGCTTACATGGATCATACAACATAAGCAATTTATTTGAACATAACAGCTTCCTAGCTTTCTCATAGGCATTTTCTTGGCTTTTACCCCATCCATTCATCTCCTTTACGCAGTAAAGAGTGCAGGAGTTCTAACAATGTGCTAAGACCCGGTAAGAAGTTACCAAAATAGTTCAGGAGTCTTAGAAACGACCGCAGCTCCATCACGTTCTGTTGTCTCGGTACGTTTTTGATTGCCTCCGTCTTCGGATCGATGGGCCTGATGCCGTCCGCCGCGATTATTCTCCCCAGGAACTCCACTTCAGGCGCCAGGAAAATGCACTTCGAGCGTTTTAACCTGAGGCCCACGCGATTAAGCCGACTGAGAACCTCCTCCAGGTTCTGCAGGTGCTCGACGGTGTCCCGACCTGTAACCAAGATGTCGTCTGGAAGACCACGGTGCGCGGGACTGACTTCAGCAAGCTTTCCATGTTCCTCTGGAATATCGCCGCAGCCGATCGAATCCCAAATGGGCATCTGTTGTAAATGAAGAGACCTTTGTGCGTGTTGATGCAGGTGAGGCTTTTCAATGATTCCTCCAGCTCCTGTGTCATGAAGGCCGAGGTCAAGTCCAGCTTCGTGAACGTTTTCCCTCCCGCCAGCGTCGCAAATAGGTCATCTGCCTTTGGTAGTGGGTATTGATCCTGCAGTGAGAAACGATTGATAGTTACTTTGTAATCACCACAGATTCTGACGGTGCCATCTCCCTTGAGGACTGGAACAATTGGACTGGCCCACTCATTGAATTCGATTGGCAAAATGATGCCTTCTCGGTGTAGCCGATCCAGCTCGATCTCCAGCCTCTCTCTCATCATGTAAGGTATCGCTCTCGCCTTGTGATGGATGGGTCGCGCCCCCGAAATCAAATGGATCTGCACTTTAGCTCCTTGGAATTTCCCGATGCCTGGTTCGAACAACAAGGGGAACTTGTTTAGGACCTGGGCACATGAGATGTCGTCGACGGACGAAAGCGCTCGGACGTCGTCCCAGTTCCAGAGTATCTTTCCCAGTCAGCTCCTGCCGAACAGCGTGGGGCCATTGCCCGGTACCACCCAGAGTGGTAACTCGTGCACCGCTCCATCGTAGGAGACCTTTACGGTAGCACTGCCGATTACGGGAATCGGTTCCTTTGTGTATGTTCTAAGTTTAGTACGAATGGAAGTCAGGACTAGCCTTGAAGCCTTGCTGTACCACAATTAATTGAAAGCCTTTTTGCTCATTATGGACTGGCTTGCACCTGTGTCCAACTCCATGGACATTCGGAGACCATTTAATTCAACCTTCAACATTATCGGGGGACACTTTGTGGTAAATGTGTGCACCCCATATACCTCTGCCTCCTTGGTCTGAGGCTCTAGTTCATCATGATCCACCGTGGATCTGTCCTCCTCTGCAACATGGTGGTTTGCAGGATTAGCAGGGTTTGCAGCTCGCCGTACATGCGTTGGAGATGTCCCATTGTTCCACAGCCCTTGCAAACGTATCCTTTGAAGCACATGAATGGAAACAATGATCACTCCCGCTGCGCCAACAAACTGTTAATTGCCTTGTATTCACCACTCTTGATGGTGGACTCTGAGACATCTGCGGACGAGCAGCTGCAGGCGTGTAAGTCCTGCCATGTACATTTCGATTCGAAAACAACGTTACTTTGTTCACAGTACTTGCAGAGCCACTAGTGTGCTGAGAAATTTGTTTGGTATTGTCACTGGTGGCGATACATGCCTGGGCTATTGCTATTGCTTTACTCAAGGTTGGAGTCTCTACACTCAAAAGTTTGCGAAGTATTACTTCATGGCCATTACCAAGTACAAAGAAGTCCCTGAGCATGTTCTCCAAGTGACCTTCAAATTCGCAATGTCCTGCAAGGCGCCTTAGCTCGGTGACGTAGCTCGTCACTTCCTGGCCTTCAGACCTCTTGTGCGTGTAAAACCGATACTTTGCCATCAGATCGCTTTCCTTCTCGGACCAGTGTGCACAACTTATCGTATGTCTTGTCTGTGAGTTTTGCTGGAGCGAGCAGGTTTTTCATGACGCCATACGTTGGTGCCCTGCAAAAGGTGAGGAGGATCGCCCTTCGTTTGGCAACGTTTGCTTCTCCTTCCAGCTCGTTGGCCACAAAGTATTGGTCAAGTCGCTCCAAGAAGATTTCCCGATCATCTCCCTCCGAAAATTTCTCCAGGATGCCTACAGTTCTCTGCATTGTTGCGGTGGGGTCTATCATCTGTATCTTGTCGCCAGTTGTTATGTCTTCAATAAAGAGTCAGACTAGATACTGCAAGCTCAAAGTAAATGTGACCGTAGTCCTTTATTACAGATCTCAGAGTGCCTCTCCAGCCTGTGAAGCCTCCTTACATACAGGTGCTGCCAAGGGATTGTGGGATCCCTTGGGACTCCAGGGGATAAACCCTCTGGTGGTTAGATATGGTAATTGCAGGCTTACATACATAACACCCATGTCCCCGTGTCCCCATGTCCACACATTGTCTGCATGTCCCCATGTCCCCATGTCCCTACAATGTCCCCTTGTCCCCATGTCCCCTTGTCCCCATGTCTCCACAGTGCCCCATGTCCCCATGTCCCCATGTCTCCACAGTGCCCCATGTCCCCAAGGGATGCCATGGACACCGCTGGGCTGGGCCGGCTGGCCAAAGGGACCGAGTCAGCAAGGGTGCAGGGAAGCAAAACACCTAGCGGATGGGCTTCGTAAGCAATTGGTGTAGATGGTGGGGGGTGGGGGGAGATTGGGGGAACTTGGGGGAGAGCATGCCGCCCCGGCCTCAGAGAGAGCACCGGAGGCAGCGGGGAGAGGATGAGCGGCCAGCCCAAAGTAAGGCCATGTCGGGGAGAGGAGCAGTGGATGGGTACTGATGACACTTGCACAAAAATACCACCCATTTTACTTTCAGTGTTGCTCATTGAAAAATAAGAATGAAACACAGTTAGCCCTACTACTGGTTTTATTTGATGAAAATAGTGTCTTTTGAGTGAGAGTGGTATTTTTAAATAGCACTGAAATACCACCAATGGTAGGGTTAAATGATGAAAATCCAGCTCTAAGATTTAAAATAATTGGAAAAAGAACTAGAGGGCAAATGAGGAAACATATCTTCACACAGAGGGTTGTTAAGATCTGGAACATGCTACCTGAAAGGTGAAATTAGAATCCATAGGAACTTTTAAAAGGCCACTGAACATGAATTAATTTGCAGGGCTATGGGGAAAAAGTTGGTCTGCAGTGTCATGTATGTAACCATTATGCAACGGTAATCTTCATGTAACTGTAACCTTCATGCAACTCCTGTACACTGTACTTATACCCTAGAAATACACACCCTGACCACAGGGGGTGAACTTGTGGGAGACACTCCTCACCTGAGTTTCCAGGTATAAAAGGGGAGGTCCCACCCAGGGTCAGCACTCCTTGGTCCTGGGAATAAAGGTTAAGGTCACAGAGTGACTGCGTCTGCAATACATGCCTCGTGTGAGTTTGTAGTACGGTGCAGGGACACCACATACGGGACTAAATTGGACAGCTCTTTCAAAGAGCCGGCAAAGGTGTGATGGTCCAAATGGCCTTCTTTTGTGCTGTAAGATTTTATGTTTCTATGCAGGGCAAGCCTTCTACCTATTCAATCAAGCAAGTGCTGACCGTGACAAATTTGATCACTGCACAATCAATTCCACTCTGGGAGGAGGGATTTAAATGTTAGCAGGCTTTCTGCTGGCTCTTAGCAATGCTGGATGCCAGTAACATGTTGGTATTATGAGAATTCAGCGTTGCTATGGCAATAATGATAGAAAGTTTGACATATGACTTCAGTTTGTCATTACCGCCTACTTTGAATATGTAATTTCTGCCGAAAAATCCCTGAAGTGGTGATGATTGACGGGAAGCACTGGCTGCCCATGTGACTCCTGATTATGAGCTGCCTGCACTCATTTCACGATGCCCTTGCTCCCACATGAACAGACAGGTACACTGCTTGCCCCAATGCCTGCACACTCGTTTTCAGGAGGGAAGACAGTTTTAGAGCATAATGTTTGTAGTTTCAAAACATAGGAAGCAATGGGTAGACTTATGAAAAATGCCTTTTTGCTATGAACTGGAGTAAATGTTGGGTGAAATAGGAATATTAATAGGAACATAGAAATATAGGAACAGGAGTAGGCTTTTCAGTCCCTCGAGCCTGTTCTGCATTCTATTCGATCATGACAGATCTGCATCTCAACTCCATTTACCTGCCTTTGATCCATATCGCCTTATACCCTTACCTAATATAAATCTGTCGACCTATGTCTTGAAAATGTCACTTGACCCAGAATCCACAGCTTTTTGTGAGAAGGAATTCCAGATTTCTGCTACCCGTCTGTCGCTGTCATTTAAAGATTGCGCCCTGTTGTTCTGGATTCCCCCACCAGAGGAAATGGTTTCTCTGTACCTGGCCTATTGAATCCCTTTACAAAAAATAAATAAATTCTTAAAACGGACATCAGTATCACATTGGAGTTACTAATGCAAAATTGTATCAAATGAAAACATCTCGATGTTTAAACACCTCGATTAAATCAGTGCTTCTCAAACTGAGGTCCACGGAGATGTTCCAGGGGGTCCGCGAAACATTGACCAATTGTCCTTCTAATTCCCTCTCTACTTTAAATGGTGAGTGTTATGTATGAAGAAAGCATCTGACTAGATACTGTGAGCTCAAAGTAAAGTGTGACCTTAGTCTTTTATTACAGGTCTCCAGAGTGCCTCGCCAGTCTGTGAGGCCTCCTTAAGTACAGGTGCTGCCAAGGGATTGTGGGATCCCTTGGGACTCCAGGGGATAAACCCTCTGGTGGATAAACACGGTATTTACAGGTTTACATATATAACAACACTCCCCCCCCCCCCAAAGTCAATAGTGTAACTATTTACAAGGTGAGTCGATCTGGGGCCTTTCTTTCCCTGGTTGATCGTCTCGGTGCAAATGCTGGTTTTGGTGAGTCGTTTGTTGGGCCCTCACTAGGTTGCTGTGCAGCTGGCCTTGCTGGGCTGCTGCGGGTGATGGGTTCTGCTTCGTGGTCAACCGCTGTGTGGGTTGCCACTGGTATGTGTGTTGGGGGCTCAATAAAGGTAGGGCTTAATGTGGGTTGCTCTGGATAGTCCGTGAATCTGAGTTTGGTTTGGTCCAAGTGTTTCCTGTAGATGAGTCCATTTGAAAGTTTGACCTGAAACACCCTGCTCCCCTCTTTGGCCACGACGGTGCTGGGAAGCCACTTGAGACCTTGTCCATAGTTCAACACAAATCATTAATCTCAATTTCGCGTGACACATTTGCGCTATCATGATATGTACTTTGTTGAAGCCGCCTGCTCTCTACCTGTTCGTGTAGATCAGAGTGGACTAACGAGAGCCTTGTCTTAAGTGCCCTTTTCTTGAGCAGTTCAGCGGGTGGAATTCCAGTGAGCGAGTGGGGTCTCGTGCAGTAACTAAGCAGGACTTGGGATAGGCGAGTCTGCAGTGAGCCTTCAGTTACCCTCTTCAAGCTCTGCTTGATTGTTTGCACTGCTCTCTCTGCCTGACCATTGGATGCCGGTTTGAACGGGGCAGATGTAACACGTTTGATCCCATTGCGGGTCATGAACTCTTTGAACTCGGCACTGGTGAAACATGGCCCATTGTCGCTCAGGAGGACATCAGGTAGTCCGTGCGTGGCAAACATGGCCCACAGGCTTTCAGTGGTGGCAGCGGACGTGCTTGCCGACATTATCTCACATTCAATCTATTTGGAGTATGCATCTACAACCACCAGGAACATTTTACCCAAGAATGGGCCTGAATAGTCGACATGGACCCTAGACCATGGTTTGGAGGGCCAAGACCATAAACTTAGTGGCGCCTCCCTGGGTGCATGGCTTAACTGTGAACATTCGTGACATTTGTGCACGCAGGACTCTAAGTCCGCATCGATACCGGGCCACCACACGTGGGATCTGGCTAATGCTTTCATCATTACAATGCCAGGTGAGTACTGTGGAGATCACTAATGAAAGTGTCTCTGCCCTTTTTTGGGTACCACTACCCGATTACCCTACAGAAGGCAGTCTGCCTGTATGGACATTTCATCTTTGCGCCGCTGGTACGGCTTTATTTCTTCCTGCATTTCCAATGGGACACTGGACCAGCTCCCATGAAGCACACAATTTTTTTACTAAGGACAGTAAGAGGTCCTGGCTTGTCCAGGTTCCAATCTGTCGGGCGGTAACGGGTGATTGCTCACTCTCAAATGCTTCCATTACCATGACTAAATCTGCAGGCTGTGCCATTTCCACCCCTGTGGCAGCCTACTGAGAGCATCGGCACAGTTTTCTGTGCCTGGCCTATGGTGGATAGCGTAGTTGTACGCGAACAACGTGAGCGCCCATCTCTGGATGTGGGCCGATGCATTTGTATTTATCCCCTTACTTTCAGAAAAGAGGGATATCAGTGGCTTATGGTTAGTTTCCAATTCAAATTTGAGCCCAAACAGATATTGGTGCATTTTCTTTACCCCATAAACACACGCTAACGCTTCTTTTTCAATCATGCTGTAGGCTCTCTCAGCCTTAGACAGACTTCTGGATGCATAAGCAACCGGTTGTATTTTCCCAGATTCATTAGCTTGCTGCAATACACACCTGACACCGTATGACGACGCATCACATTCTAGTACCAAATGCTTACATGGATCATACAACACAAGCAATTTGTTTGAGCATAACAGTTTTCTAGCTTTTACAAAGGCATTTTCTTGGCTTTTACCCCATACCAAAAGTAGTTCAGGAGTCCTAGAAATGACCGCAGCTCCGTCACGTTCTGTAGCCTCGGTGCGTTCTCGATTGCCTCCATCTTCGAGTCGGTGGGCCTGATGCCGTCCTCTGCGATTCTTCTCCCCAGGAACTCCACTTCAGGCACCAGGAAAATGTACTTCGAGCGTTTTAACCTGAGCCCCACATGATTAAGCCGACTAAGAACCTCCTCCAGGTTCTGCAGATGTTCGACTGTGTCCCGACCTGTAACCAAGATGTCATCCTGGTGCGTGGGACCGACTTCAGTAAGCTTTCCATGTTTCTCTGGAATGTCGCCGCGGCTGATCAAATCCCAAATGGGCATCTATTGTAAATGAAGAGACCTTTGTGCGTGTTGATGCAGGTGAGGCCCATCGATGATTCGTCCAGCTCTTGTGTCATGAAGGCCGAGGTCAAGTCCAGCTTCGTGAACGTCTTTCCTCCCGCCAGTGTCGCAAAAGGGTCATCTGCCTTTGGTAGTGGGTATCGATCCTGCAGGGAGAAACGATTGATAGTTACTTTGTAATCATCACAGATTCTGACGGTGCCATCTCCCGTGAGGACTGGAACAATCGGACTGGCCCACTCATTGAATTCGATCGGCGAAATGATGCCCTCTCGTTGCAGCCGGTCCAGCTCGATCTCCACCCTCTCTCTCATCATGTACGGTACTGCTCTCGCCTTGTGATGGATGGGTTGCGCCCCCGGAATTAGGCGAATCTGCACTTTAGCTCCTTGGAACTTCCCGATGCCTGGTTCGAACAGCGAGGGAAACTTGTTTAGGACCTGGGCACATGAAGTGTCATCTCTGGATGAGAGCGCTCGGACGTCCAGTTCCAGCGTATCTTCCCCAGCGAGCTCCCACCGAGCAGCATGGGGCCATCGCCTGGTACCACCCAGAGTGGTAACTTGTGCACCGCTACATTGTAGGAGACCTTTACAGTAGCACTGTCGACTACAGGAATCAGTTCCTTTGTGTAAGTTCTCAGTTTAGTGTGGATGGGAGTCAGGACTGGCCTTGAGGCCTTGCTGCACCACAATTTATCGAAAGTCTTTTTGCTCATAATGGACTGGCTCGCGCCCGTGTCCAGCTCCATTCACACCGGGAGTCCATTTAATTCAACCTTCAGCATTAGCGGGGGACACTTTGTGGTAAATGTGTGCACCCCATATAGCTCTGCCTCCTCGGTCTGAGGCTCTGGTTCGTCGTGATCTGCTGTGGATCTGTTCTTCTCTGCAACATGGTGATTTGCAGGATTAGCAGGGTTTGCAGCTCGCCTGCACATACATTGGAGATGTCTCATTGTTCTTGCAAACGTACCCTTTGAAACAGCATGAATGGAAATGATGATTACCCCCAAGCGCCAACAAGGTTTTAAGGGCTTAGCATTCATCACCCTTGATGGTGGACTCTGAGACATCTGCAGACGTGCAGCTGCAGGCATGTGAGGCCTGCCCTGTACGTTGTGATTCGAAAACAACGTTACTTTGTTCACAGTAATTGTAGCAGCACTCGTGTGCTGAGAGATTTGCTTGGTATTGTCACTGGTGGCGATGAACGCCTGGGCTATCGCTATGGCTTTACTCAAGGTTGTGGTTTCTTCAGTCAAAAGTTTGCGAAGTATTACTTCATGGCCTCGCCATCAGAACACTTTCCTTCAGGTTAAGATGCTCCCAGACCAGTGTGCACAAGTCATCATACGATTTCTCTGTGGGTTTCGCTGGAGCAAGCAGATTTTTCATGAGGCCATACGTTGGTGCCCCGTAAACGGTGAGGAGAATCACCCTTCATTTGGCAGCATTTGCTTCTCCTTCCAGTTCGTTGGCCACGAAGTATTGGTTGAGTCGCTCCACGATGGTTTCCCAATCATCTCCCTCCAAACATTTCTCCAGGATGCCCACTGTTCTCTGCATCGTTGCGATGGGGTTCGTCATCTGTATCTCGTCGCCAGTTGTTATGTATGAATAAAGAGTCTGATTAGATACTGTGAGCTCAAAGTGAAGTGTGACCGTAGTCTTTTATTAAGGTCTCCAGAGTGCCTCTCCAGCCTGTGAGATTGTGGGATCCCTTGGGACTTCAGGGGATGAGCCCTCTGATGGATAAACAAGGTATTTACAGGTTTACATACATAACAGTTGGAGCAAAGTGGTTTGCTTACAGAATGTATACCAGTTTGGCTTCTGAAAGCAAACACTCTGCTAGTTTAAGTATTTTCACCCCTCCTCGTGCCTCACTTACCAATTGAGGCATTTACTGTTGGCGCCAACTTAACTTTAGAAACGGTAATTCCCTGATGTCAGGGGCTGATTGTCGGTTCTGTTACCCAATCAGCATCTTTGTCGGCAGTTTGTTTGGAACGTTAACAATGGGTGTCATCCAATCGGCGCGTGGCGAATGTGCGACTTCCTGCGTGTGAAGGTAGGTTGAGGCGAGGTAGCTCTGTGCCAGAGCCTAAACTCAACTGGCAAATGCAGCATGGATCAGCCTTCAGATCGCATTAAATAAAACTTGTATCAGCTCGAGCATCCAAATGTGATTCCCACCAACCCGCCTCACTGAGTTCTGGAGGAAATTGACACCATTAATTTTAATCCATTGAGGAGCAACCTGCTCAAATTGGTGATTCGGCTATTTCGATCTCGAGTTAAGCAAGCAGAAATAAACAAACCGTGGAATGAAATGTTACATGTGAATTGATATTTCCAATTTACTGGAATGGCTTTTTTTGGGAGGAGGGTGGGTGCGGGGGCAAATCCAAGCATTTAAAAGTGAGTGTGGAGATCTAGCTCAAAGGGTGACCGTTAAATTGAATCAAAAGGAATGATCAAATGGGGTCTTAGGGATAGGGGACACAAATGAACAAATCTTTCTAACTAGACACAGAGTCGTAAAGGGGGGCCGACTGAAATGAAACATGAAGGGATAACTAGGTGGATTTAGTTTTTCACTTAATTTTCTCCCTTCCTGACCTGAAGCTAACTGGTCTTGCTACAGGTGCTGGCTTCCCTGTTGTAGCTTGTTTATGGGTCCATTCCTCATGTGAACCTGGATACTAGGCCCCGAAATTGCGCACTGGGCGGTAACAGCTGCAAGGCGGGAGACCCTGCCCCAGGCACAGAAGTCCTGCTCCCATGACCTATATTCCAGTTACCCCCTCCAAGAGCAAGTGGAACATAAAATATCGCATGCCACTTGCTCAGTGGGGTATGAGCAGGGCGCGAACAGGACGGAAAGACTCCGCGAATACAGGGCACTCTCCATCAAAGGGGAGGGCCAAGCTGCCGAAGTGGGCGGGAAACGGGGCCATCCCTCAACCACCAGCGAGCGGAGTGCCGGGCTGCAAGATCGCGGCACGGACCCCGCGATCGAGGACGAAGAAGGCCACAACCGTTACATTTTTTTTACATTCTCCACCTCCTCTTTAATTATCGCCTTGTGAGCGGCC